>NC_140591.1:175513893-176713893 GCF_964204655.1 Triturus cristatus | reverse complement strand
TCTTTCCCTCTTGAGGTTCTTGGAAGGTGCAAAAGGCACATTTTGAATGTTGTAGTGTGGACAACTAATTAGTCAGATGTGATTTAGAATGTCATAGTGTCCGCATTAAGTTAAACGTTTTCAAGTGGAGTATCCGTCCTGGATCTTGGTGACTAAACAGATACGAAGTGTCGCTGAAATAACAGGAAAGCGACAGTAGTATGATAACGTGTAACCTTGTTTTTTGATGACTGTATTATATATGTTTTTCATTCACTCATGTTCAGTATATGTTTTAAAAAGTGTGGTGAATATTAGATTACAAAAACATGTCTAAAATGTCCAATATTCCTTTGTAACATATTATCAAAGTGTTTCAGGATGATCAAAATAGTGTACAGAAATATTGTAAGTAATGGTATATGTATACAAAATATATCCTTTCCCTTGGCCAGAAGAAGGATCATTTGACCCAAATCAATTGGAACATTTACAAACATATATTTATGGGGCATCTAAAGGTAAGAAATTGAAAAAGTGAATAGTGACCGTAAAAATGTGGCACGCATTTGAACCTGACAAGGTGGAGGAACCCTCTGAATGTAGTCGGCCTCCCCCACCTACAGCATCACCTCCTCCGTATAAGGAAGATAAAGTGGGTGCATATCAAGTCAAATAATCCACACTTGTAAAGCGCAAACAATCACCCATAAGGGTCTCTTGGCGCTAGGGGCCGTTGGGAAGATTAAGCAAGCTATTGCCCAGAGTCACATGGTGCTGGACTAATCTGCCGCCGGCGAGTGAACCGTGATCCCAGGATGCCGGAGTCAGTCGCCATGGCCGCGGCGCCACACCTCTTCCCTACTTAAACAGGCACTAGGAATGCTCATAGTAGAATTAGTAACAGCACCCGACCAACAGCCACAAGCAGGAGACACTGACCCTGGCTACCCAGTGAAAAGCAAATACACGGGACAAGTTACAGCTAATTTTACCTTGAAATTCGATGAGTGCCAGGAAAAGCCACCAGCAGTAGTCACACCCTCCCGAAGCGAGGACACAACAGAATGAGCCCATGCTTTCTGATGGACAGACAAAACTGTTAGAACCTGACTATTTTCTAAGCTCGACAGGCCACGGCTCTATAATAGTAAAGAAATGACATTGCCAGCACAACACTTTACCCTGAGTCCACCACAGAGTGAGCGCCTTACTCAGGAGCTGTATAGAAAGCAGGTATGAGAAATAGAGGAAAAGGCACAAGCATGTCGCCAGGAGAGAGAACAAATAAAGTTGACTGAGGGCAGTGGAAGAGAGTAAAAGATTAGAGGCCAAAAGCACACGCATTGATAATGATACTACATTAGCACAGGATGCGCATAATTTGGCCACTACACAGCACCAACAGTTGCAGACAGTAAATGAGGGATTGAGCGATGTCTTAAAGAAAGGAAAAGAATAGGAAGAAGACAGAAATAGAGATGTTAAAACTAGAAGGGTCACATGGAAACCCAAATATAATAAAAGGGACATTAGAAGGTAAAGTAACGATTTTGCACAGTGAAAGCAACAAAGATGAAGCAATGGGACAAAGTGACGCTGAACACCATCTGCAATATTACAATGAGTGCAGACAGGTTACCATGAATGCGTGTCGTAAATTCAGGAAAGGCAGGCAATGCGTATTCACTAATGACAACATTATTATAGGAGAAGAAGACTCTTTTGCAGTCTTTCCCTTTTCAAATGACCTAGCTCAGTACACCAAGAGCAAACCAGGTAAATTTCCTATACCATGGCCCCAAGGGAGGTCCTTTAATACACGGGATATGGCAACAGCACAGGATTGCATTAAAGGAGGTGAAGGACCAGTACACTGGGATCATGAGTATTTGAGGAATTCACCACATGTATGACAAAAATATGCGCAGACGGAGCATAATTTACCTCCTAGACAACCACAGAGAATAATGGCCAGCCACCATAAATCAGTATGCAAGAAGCTTTCATTAACCCCTTGAGTGCTAAGGGTGTAACGGTTACATGCTCAGCCGTGGTGCTTGCATGCTGAGGATGTAACCATTACTTCCTGCCACCCAACCACTGGGGAAGCGCTCCCCCCGTGAGCCTCCCATCTACAAGGCACCACAGGGGGTAGCAGCGGAAGTGCTTCTGCTGCCACGCTTGAAACCCCTTTGGCGATCTGATGACGTTGGAGCGCACCCTGCATACTGACATCATCAAAATATGTCGAGACACGTTGGAAGCTGTTTGTTTACAGCACGTTAAGAGAGTTTTCTTCTCTAGGGAAGGATTCAGGGTGTGCTCAGAGGCACCGGGGGTAAGAAAAGAGCTTCTCCTTTACCCCAGTGTCTCTTTGCAGTGTATTCCTGCTGCGCAATCAAGGGTGGGGCTGCAAACGCTCACCAGGAATACACCCACTAGATCACCAGGGATTTTTTGGGGTATTGGGAGTAGCCCCTTAGACAAGGGCCACTCCTTTTTATATGGTGGCAAGGTTTGGCCATTTGTGCCCCCGTTGGGGGCAGATCGGCCATATTTTAGGCCAATCTGCCACTAAGGGGGGCAGAAAGCCAATAGGAATATTGTAATTTGGCATGTGGGAGAGCTTCCCCTTAGGCAAGCGCATGCCCCCTTTTTTTGTGTATTTTTTTTACCTTTTCTGCTCCCCATGGGGGCAGATCATCCATATTTGTAAGCCGATCTACCCCGAAACTGGCTAGACACCAGGGATAATTATTTGTGCAATAAGGGCATTTGTCCCCTTTGGCAAGGGTCACTCCCCTTTTATTTGGCCACATATTTTGGGACAGATTGGCCATATTTTAAGGCTCATCTGCCCCCAAGAGGAGCAGAAAGCCACTGGACACTGGACACCAGGACCTACCCACACAAGTGAGGTACCATTTTTATCGGGAGACTTGGGGAAATGCTGGGTGGAAGGAAGTTTGCGGTTCCCCTCTGATTCCAGAGCTTTCCACACGGAAATGTCAGGAAAATTTGTTTTTTTAGACAAATATTGAGGTTTGCAAGAGATTCTGGGTAACAGAACCAAGTGAGAGCCACACAAGTCACCCCACTCTAGATTTCCCTGGGTGTCTAGTTCTAGTTTTAAAAAATGTACAGGTTTGCTAGTTTTCCCTAGGTGCCAGCTGAGCTAGGTCCCAAAATCCACAGCTAGGCACATTGCAAAAAAAGGGCCAGTTGTCGGTGGAAAAATGTGATGTGTCCACGTTGCGTTTTGGGCCGTTGCATACCCAAATGTGATACCATTGCTATAGCTATTCACTTCTAAATCTGTGACTCACCCATCTCTTTTTGGGCTCAATATCTTTACATGGGACACCCAAAGGCAACAGCATTCCCAGAGCCACATCTTTAGTCCCATTATAAACATGGTAATAAGTCACATTGGACAACAAATAAAACCCAGGATGTGCGTATATGGGCCCTCATAATTTACTGCTGAATACCTGGAATTGTTTCCAAGAGTATCTAGATCTGATTTATGCTCTAGGGAAAATGTTTTCTTGTACAATATTGTTCCTGAACAATTGATTTACAAAGACGTTTCTTTAGAATTCACTATGGGGCAACAAACAGCATCATAACTAGTTGTTTGGGGTATTGTTATCTCTTTATAATGCCACCCACAAGTGTTATATTCTGTTCTTCCATTTCGAAACTATCACAATACGTGCTGTTGTCACACCGAGGGTAACTCTAACCCTGTGGTTTCCTGTGATATAAACATGGCCCGGGATAACCAAGTCCAAACATACCCTTTACTTCTACAAGATCTGATGGCCAAGTGTATGTGTAACTAACAAGTGACAGAGGGTATGCTGTCCAGAGGTTAGCAACAGTACCAATAGTATAACAAGCAGTCCCATTCCCGAAAAATCTTTTATGCACTGCCACAAACACATTATTCGTTGTAGCCCTCTTGTCACTCCTCAGGGAAATGGGTCCACCCAGGTCAAGTGTGGGTGCATCTTATACATCCTCCAAAAAACACAACACCCCCACACTATTATTATTATCATTACTAGAACAACTACTCATACTATTTTACTTCGAGTGGACCAAATTACATGACGTTGATTTGGAATTATTGGCTGCTCCTCCTCATCGACTGGTCTACCAAATGGACGCATAATGAGATAAAAAAAGAAACACAAAGTGATAAACAAAGTAAATGTTCCCAGTGTCCCTCAGAATCTCACTGGTACAGGCTTGCGCTGTCCTACGCTTGTCCTGCTGTATCCCACGTCACCAGAAACAGTATACTCTCAAAATGTATCTTCTTCCCTAACTAATGTTCAATGAACAAAAGCAGAACAAATGCAGAATAGTAAAATCTCTCGTTGGTATTGCTACGCAGTACTAACCTACCTTATTCAGTCCACCCCTAACCTTTTTTCTCTTTCAACTCAGTGGTCCTTGTCCGAGGACGTAAATTATACCTGATTACCCCTGGCACCATATGACCTGAAAACAAAGGCTCTTGGATAGCTCTTATTTCAGGTGGAACAACCTCGTTGAGAACATCATCATTTTCCTCCTTTGTTCTGGTCCATATAAGTTGGTCGTCGCTGAAAGGCACAAACCGAGGCACTTGTTCACATTCTGCATCCCCTACTTCCTCCTTGACCTTCTGGTAGTAAGGTAGCGGCAGAGGTACCTTCTTGCAGTGTGTAGGAAGCTGGCTCTATATATACTATACCAAAGTGAGGTATAATGTGCACAGAGTCCAGTGAAACACCACAGGTAGGCAGAGGTAAAAGTAGATAGCACTTTACTCTCTATTTGTGGTAGCATGGTCGAGCAGTAAGGCTGTATCATAGGGTAGTGTTAAGCATTTGTTGTACATACTCAGTCAGCAAATGATATTACACACTCAAAGATTGAACTTCAGACCAATTGGTTTTGTCTAAAAATATTCTTTTAGTTATTTTATTTTCTAGAACCAAGCAAGCCTGGCACAGGTAAAGTAATGCAGTTTGTAAACAGTTTGAATTGCAATTGTATATGCACTCTGATTTAATAACAGTAAAGCTACTAGTAATGCAATGCTTTTGATAGACTGTACATATTCTTTGTATTGGCTTTTTAGTAGAATGTCAAGTAGATTACTTCACAGGTTACTTTTCTTACACAGTGCAGTATACCTGGATACTGCACTGAGACATTTCCTGTTAACGGGTAAGTAAAAGCGTTTTTGTTATTTAGTTTTAAAGGGTTTCGTAGATTTTCCAACTCCACACACAGAAACTTTTCACAGAAAAACAGTCAATGTTATTCTATGGAGAAAAATATGGTTATCAGTTCAAAGGGGAGTATTCGGTTGTGGGAGTTTGGTATTCTGGGGGTAGACTCAGGGGTCCCCCAGGGTCAAGGATGCACTCTTGTTACACTCTCAGCAGCACTAGGGCGGCTGGGTGCAGAGTGCTGAGGCCCAATGTTATCCAATGGGGGATAGTGGGCCTCCGGTTGGTGGCTGCTGACGGGCAGGCCACTGGGTTGTGGGAGCAAAGCTCCTGGACTTAAGCTTAAGTAAAGGTTGGGACCAATGAGTCTCTTCCTTGGGGTGAGTATCCCTCCAGTGGGAGGGGGGCATATGCCTCACTCTGGTTGGCTGGATCCCCCCATCTGCACTATGGAGGGGAGTGGGAGTTGTGCTTTACTTCGCCTCCCCTACTTGAGGGGTGAAGTTGGCAGAGGTGGGCACACCTCTCTTCCTCACTTGTGTTTCCCGCCGGTTCTCCCCCCCAACGTGGGGGGGTCAGAACCATTGGGGACCAGTTGCAGAAAGCAGCAAGCGCCTGGGGAAGCTCACAAAGGCAGCAAGCCTTTGAAGCTTCCCCTTCGTGGACCCGGCCCATCCTGGGGGAGAAGGCTTGGCACCTCGTCCCAGGATGTGCATTGCTTCAGGCCCCCAAGAGCAGCAGGCTCTCGACCCAGGGGTCTAGAAACATATCTGGTGGTGGCAGCTGAAAGCAGCCTCTCAGCCTGGACACTAGTAGTAGGTTGTTTTTCAGGGGGCATCTCTAAGATGCCCTCTGTGTGCATTTTTCAGTAAATCCCCCACTGGCATCAGTGTGGTTTTACTATGTTGAGACGTTTAATACCAAACTTCTCAGTTTTCAGTGTAGCCATTATGGTGCTGTGGAGTTCGTAATGACAAACTCCCAGCACCATATACTCTTAATGGCAGCACTGCACTTACAATGTCTAAGAATGGACTTAGACACTGTAGGGGTACAGGGCTCCTGCACCTGTACCCTCACCACTGGTATAGGGCACCCAGCTAGAGAGGGGTGACTGATCTTATGCCAGGGCAGTGGGTTGTAGGCATGGCACACAGGGATGTGTGCCATGTCTACTCTTCACTTTGTTCTGCACCAAAACACACAGCCTGCAAAGGCAGTGTGTGAGTGTAAAGGTACAGGACCTCTAAGGGTGGCTCAATATGTGCTGCAGCCCTTAGAGGCCTTCCCTGGTCACAGCACCCTGGGTTCTTGTGGTACCATTTACCAGGGGCTGACCTGTGGCCAGAGCTGCCAATGGGTTTGGTTTTCAATGAAGTTTTAGGGAAAGAACATAGGCCCTGGGTACCTGATTAGCAGGAGCCCAGGGCACACTCAGTCAAAGCACATCAGCAGTTCATCAAAAAGTGGGGGCAACCATGCAGAAAGAGTGCACTTTCTCACACAGTGGATGGCATACACCCGATTCTTTCGGCCTGCAACCTTCACAGCCATACAAGTGACCAGTAGAACCTGCTCAGGACCTTTCCATCTGGGTTCCAGACTTTTCTTCCTCTGAAAGTTTTTAATGAGAACAAAATCATCAGGCTGTATGTTGTGACCAGGTCCCTCAGGTTTCGAAGGTAGGGATTCGTGAACCTGTTGGTGAATAGAATGCAGACTTTCTGTTAACTGGCCAAGATAATCAAGCAACACAGGATATTCAATCTCAGAGAAACGTTTCAGGTGGGGGACACCCCAGACATTCGCTGGGTGCCCAAAAACCACCTTGAGCCGGGACAAACCAGTTCTAGAGTGGGCTGTGGTTCTAGTTGACTAAAGAGCTAATGGAAGAGCATCCAGCCATTGGAACCCTGTCGTCTCTTGGATGTTTGCCAATTTCAGTTTAAGCATACCATTGTACTTCTCAACAAGGCCCGCTGACCGCGGGTGATTGACAGCATGAAATTTTTGTTTAATGTGCAAACCTTCACAAATTATTTCAATCACCTACCCATTAAATGAGACCCGTTGTCACTCCAGATAATTCAGGGTATTCCGAAACAAGGAAAGTACTCTTTAAGGAGTACTTTTGCAATTGAAATGGCTGTGTTGTCTTTAGTGGGGTAAGCCTTGATCCATTTATTGAACGTACATATAACCACTAAAACATACTTGAGATTATTGCATCTCACCAATTCAATAAAATCCATTTGGAGAACCTCAAATGGAAAAGCAGGTGGTGCAAAATTACCAGGTGGTGTAGGGGTACCTTTCCCTGGATTTCACCAAATATGCAGCTGTTTTAGAAATGCTATCATTGTGCCAGAGTGGAGCTAACAATTTACAAATGCCTTTTGCACTAATATGAGCTGGACCATGCACCATAGTAACCACATGCATATGCATCAGGTAGCATCCATTTCTGCTTCCAAGATTTATCAATCCAGCATCCTTCCTCATTCAACTATGCTGTACGTTCCTGCCACTTCGCTAATTCCTCTATTGTGGCTTCACTCTGTATCTCCTTTACACTCTCTACTGTATTCTCAAACATAGCAATTTCAGGAATGCATCTAGCTGGACCTGCAACAAACATTCTTTTCATTTTACTCCGAGCGGTGTCCTTAGCTACCTGATCTGCAAATGTGTTCTCTCTACCCGCATCATCAGTGATCTTCTTGTGGGCACTTCACTTGATTATTGCCAATTTCTTAGGCAGCATTAGCGCAGATAAAAATCACAATACAAGGTGTCCATGCTGGATTTTAGTGCCATGAGAAGTAAGGAACCCTCTTGCTGCCCACAATTGACCGAAATTATGAACCACCCCAAAATGCATACTGGCTATCTGTATAGACATTGACCACCAACCCTTCACTCAATTCACAAGCTCGGATAAGGGCAACACGTTCAGCGGCTTGAGCTCTCTCTACCACCGTATGCAATGTAGTGATAGCATAAGCTGCTGTGGTGGTGCCATCTGGTAATTTGAAACAAGAACCATCAACATATAGTTCTCCTTGAGGGTCAGATAAGGGAACATCAATCAAGTCTTCCCGTCCCTTCATCTCTTCCTCTGTTCGTAAAAGACAGTCATGCTTATCAACTGCATCATCCTCAGAAGGGATGGTCATTAACGTGGCTGGATTCAAAGTGGTATATCTTTTGATCCTGAAATGCTTAGCAAACAATGTCAATTCATAACCAGTAAGACATGCACTGGTGAGGGGCTGTGTCTATGTCTTATTCAAAAGTGTGTCCAGAGCATGGGGTACCATAACTGTGAGGTCTGTATCAAGTATGAGTCCAGCCGATTGCCTGATTGAAGTGGCCACAGCCGCAACCGCTCTCAGACAACTTGGAAGGGCCCTAGCAACAGGGTCAAGCACAGCAGAAAAATAAGCACAAGAACTCTGTCTATCCCCAAATTCTGGGTCAGGACAGAAAGTGCGCAGCCAGCCATCTCTTGAACATAGAGCACTAACAGTTTTCTATAGTTAGGTGTTCAAAGCAGTGGAGCTGAGCAAAGCACAGCTTTTAATTGCTTGAAAGATTGCTGACATTCTGGCATCTAAGGCAAAGGCTCATGCACAACTTTCATTGTTAATGCAAGCAAAGGTTTAATTAATAAAGAATAAATCAGAATCCACCGGCGACAGTAGGAAGTAATACCTATAAAGCACTTACATCTTTTTGAGTTTGTGGAATGGGCATTTTAACAATGGTACTAATACGCTCAGGGGTCAACCTCCTACCCTCCTTCGACAGTAGGTGACCTAAGTAAGTAACCTCCTGTCGACAATACTGAAGCTTCGAAAGTGAGAACTAATGTCCATGATGTGCCAAATGCAATCGAAGTTTCACCATACTATCCTTACAACCACAGAAGCATTTAACAGATCATCGACATACTGCACCAATACATTACCCGGGGAAAGCGAGAGTAAATCCAACTGACTTTTTAATGCCTGACAATAAATATTAGGACTCTCCATATAGCCTTGAGGAGCGCAACTGAATCGAAGGCTTCTACTGGCCAGTGTAAATCCAAACAAATATCTACTATCTGGAGGGATAGGAATACTATAGAAAGCATTTTTCAAATCAATAACAGAGAAGAACTTAGCAGTAGAAGGAATCATCAGCAAAAGTGTAGTAATATCAGGACCCACAAGAAATTGCGGAACCACTTCTTTATTGATCCCTTGCAAATCAATCACAAAATGATAGACGTCATCAGCAGCATCAGAAGAACCCAAGGGTGCCCTTTTAAGGCCCAGAAGAATAGGACTATTACAAATGGTACAAGACATTTCCTCAACCACTCCCTACATATTAAATCCTGAATAATAATACAGGGCCGCCCCGGGGACCATATGTCGGGAGACAGAACTTTTTGTTGCACCTGTAACTACCAAAAATTCCTTGGCCGAACCTTGCAAATCTGCTTTGACATAAGGACCATGCTGATCTACAGGTATCTGAACTGGTCCCTCACCCTGTCTCTGAATATCCTAGCTATAGGACAGACCCGTCACATCATCAAAATCATAATCATCATTGTAATACTGTCCATCTCATGGATCGTCAAAATAGTTATTACCAGAAAGGCCCACAAGAGCCGCATTATTCTGGGGCCTATCAGTCCCAAGGCCCCTACCGCCAGAGCCTCTTTCTCTAGGGGACCAAACCTTCTGCAGCAGTACAGGACACTGGCTACGCCAATGTCCTTCCTCCTTACAATATGCACACTGATCCTGCCCCAAAGGTGTTGTTGAAGGCTGCCTGGTATGTGGGAGTTGTTGTGCAAGACTCTCCCGTCCTCTGGTGTTACCCCAATATGCCTGCTGCAACAACACCTTCGTCTTTAAATCCTTTTGTTTCTTATCATTCTTTTATTTGTCTTCCTTATCTCAGTGCTCATAATACTGGGCCATATTTAAAATAACGGAAGGAGAAGACATAGACCAAGTACTTTCAGACGCCTGTAAACAAGTCATTATTTCAGGAAGAAGGTTAGTGACAAACCTGTCAACAAACAAACGGACTCCCCCTTCCGTGGACATGTCCTGCCCACTGTAATCCAAAAACGTATCTTTAAACCTAGTAAAAAAAGCAGACACACTCTCATCCTTCTTCTGTCGACAGGCAGACAATCTATTCCAGCTTACCTTCTTAGGTGGAATAAGTGTATGCATGTATGTAATAATAAGACAAGGCTAGACAAGTATCTCGGCACGTGGTTTATCTCCTGGCTTCCTATCTCAATCCCATCCCCAAATCACATCCCATGTTCCGCCCAACTCGTCGACATGATCCTGAGTATGTACCTGCCACCAGATATCAACCGGAACAAGGAGACCAAAGAACATCTCAATGTCAGTAAGAGTCATTACAGTAGAAGAAGCAGCCTCTGTCAATTCTTTTTAATAAGCAGTAGGGTTTTTTCTAGGATCCGGCAAAGTATTCTTAAGAGCTAAAACCTCACTTCTTTTCCATGGAGTATAAACCCATTGCTCCTGAAAGCAGGCAGCCATGGCCGGTCTAGTGATCGTTCCATGCTGATCCGTCAATGCAGGTACCCTTTTCCCCCTTAGCCACGTAAGACTTATCTATATGCAACCAAAATCTCCTAGCTTCACATTCTATTCCTGTCTCCTGTTTCTCTTTGTCATACGCTACAGCCTTCTGTGTAAGGGTTTGCATCCTACCTTTCCGTGCATCTCTCTCCATCCTTAACTGCCTTTGTCTGGACTCCTTCTGCCAAGTCTGAAGAGAATCAAACATAGACTGTCAATTACATCTCAAAAACAACTGTTCCTATAGAAATCCAATCTTCTGTTCATCAGAAGAGCCTGTCAAAGGCCACTGAAACTCGGCATTGCCCCTTGTAATTTGTGCCATAATGTACTAAACATAATAGGGCCAAGGCCATGTTTCACATACATGTCAAAATTAGGGCTGCCTTCAGGATTCTTCCAACCGAGCATCTGCAGAGCAACAACGACACAACAAACTCCAAATTTTACTAAACCCAGGCATTGCAAAAGAAAAATTGAATTGGCAAAGTATTTGCAAACAATTTTCACCAAAACAGTCCTGAGACTGAAACAAACCCAAACCACAATGGTACCATATATCTCATAGAACCAAAACAGACTCACCTGATATCAGAAGTGCAAATTAACCAGTTCTCCACTGTGACTCTTCAGACAGATCAAGGGTTTGGCCATTCAGGACTCCAGTCGGGATGACCGCTGGGCGAGGCACCCTCCGGTGGGACAAAGGCTGCAGCTGTGAGAAACTAAGCTCTCCGTGCAGGGATCCCTAAGTCGTCAATCCGACCTGATGATGTCCTCGTCCTCCCCTTCGTCAGCCTTGCGTACCAAATGAAGAGTCGGTCAGACAGTGGAGAATATGAACCAATAACTGTTTATTCATATACACTGAGTGGAGCTCCATCTGTACAGTCCATGAGAGTGATACAGAGGGAACTAAAGAACAGCGAACATAGAGATACATTATGTATATTTCATAGCTGGGCAAGCCACGCCCACAGTGGAATTTTCCAGGCAGATGCAGCTGGACAGTGACATCCCAAAAAAAGTTTTCGGGTCTCATATTTTACACAACCTAGTACAATCCAAGGTCAATGGCACAGATGAGGGCAATGAGAACAATGGTGATGCAGTATCATGTTGTACTGGACTTACTAACAGCCATGTAAGAAGTAGTGTGTGCCAAGATTGGCTACTCCTGCTGTACAGTCATTCCAGGAAATGATGAAGACAATGCTAGCTTTGCACACTATGGGACAAAACATGGCAACGGAACAAACTAAACCTACTGATTGGTTTTCAGGGTGGTTGTCATGATTACCATTCTGGATGTCAGGGTTATTTAAAGCCCTCCTGCTCACCATAACAGTACTATTGCTATGCTGCTGTTGCTTCCAGATAGTACTACAGTGCTGCCAGAGAGGGATGGCAAACATGGGCAGAATAGGGATTAGTTCAGTTAGAACATAAATACAGTTAATGGACAATTTAGGCACAGTATACGAAGTAGTGCCATGCATTGAAGTTGAGGCGAAGTGATTAATGTTCATAGTGGAGATGAGGCACAGGCACTATATCAACAGCATCAAATAAGTGTTGATCAGTGTTGATTAATCGACAAGAAAGGGGAATGTGCGATTCCTTAAATTGCGATTTGTGCATTTCGGATGATGCATCCCAAATGCAAAAATACCGGTCACAAAGGGGCAGATTCTGAGAATCTGCCCCTTTGCGACCGGTTTTTCTTTTGATGCATGTGGCCCTATATTCTTTCTTGTTGACCTCACCCGCCATCTGTCCTTGTTGCCTTTCCCTCCTCCCTCCCTCCCTCCATCCCTGTAGCTTTTGATCCTTCTCTCTGAAATTCAATCATTCAAACACAGTACACAATAGTTGAGAAAGTTTATTTTCTGAGTGCACGTGCCACTTAAATATTTATAACGTTTGTCATTTTTGTTGTCACTCAAACCTAATATTCGTTAATGTTTCCCTCTCTCACTCTCTCTATGTTGATTTTACCTGCTCACTACCTTCCACACTCTATCCATGTGCTTTTGCCCCCTCCCTTGCAACTTGTGGCTTTCAATCCCTTTCTCTGTTACCATACCATACAATGCCATGCCATGCCATGCCATGCCATACCATACCATACCATAACAGATCATACGATTCTATTCCATATTATACCATACAATTCCATACCACACCAGATTATAAAATGACAGGCCAAACCATACCATACCATACCACACTATAGTATACAATGACTAGCCATACCATGCCATATTATACAATGAGAAGCCATACCATTCCATACTATACAATGCAATGCCAGCAGTCATGCTATTGTACAACATGGCTAAAAAAACGACAAAGCCAATAGAACCTGCAGAGTCGAGAACTATTGGTTTTGCCAATGCTTGTTTTCCATTTGGATTAGAACCAACTTACATGTCTATAACTTGCCATCAAGTACGCATAATAATTGCACTTACAAATCACTCAATGTAGTGGTTTCTGCTATAATATTAACGATAATGTACACAATGAAACATTTTATGTTCTTGATTGGATTTTAGTTCAAGGATTTAGAGACAGTGAAAGGGAATAGAATGAAAAAGACTTGCAAAATTATATTTGAAGGTCGAGGTAATGTCTGGTAAAGGATGAAGACACACAATTAAAAACCTAATAAAATAGAAAATCGGACCAAAAAAAGTTAAAAACATAAAGAACAAAGGGATATCTAGAAAGTAGAGATGGGGTTATTTCTCAGAGGAGCAAGAATGAATGCTAGATAAAGAACCCTGAACCAGTTGATACATTTTGCTTTTTTAAATATCCAGCCAGTCCTCACGTATAGAATTATGTTACTGCCAGATTGCTAGGATTTTTATGTGTCAATCTTTCAGAATTTGAAAGTGTAAACTAAATCAAGTGCACACAATCTACATGAATACTTCATACTTCAAAAACACTGAATGATGCCATGCAATAATTGCACGGCCTCTCTATAGGAACTAGGGGTGAACAAATGTATAGTTCTATAGTTCTGAAGATGACATTTTCAAAAATGTATAAACCTCACAACTTCACAGGATACCAAATATCTATGCAAAACCTCATATATGGTGATTGGGAATTTGGAATATCATTTTTAGGTCTCGCGCCTAGCGATGCAGTACGCACCACTGCTCGCGCAGCAAGAGTCCTTTTGTCCGGGGTTTCGAAATGGACCCTGGAATTGTACATGGTCGTGCGTGTGTTTTTAGTTTTGGCTTCCGTTATTGGGCTTTGAGTGCGTGTTTTTTTAAACAGAGCACGCAATGGGCCAAAGGCGGGCGCCTTGCTCCGTCCATGGCCTATTGGTGTCTGTTACGCGCACCAAAGCCCATGTGGTTTCAATTATCGTGCCCAGACACGGGCGTGATAATTGAAAACATATGGCTCGCTGTGGAGCGCGCGTGTGCTCGCACCACTATTGGGCATGTTTTTATTTACAATAGTGATCGCTTTCGCGATCGCTTTCAGTGCCGCTTGTTTTTATTAGATTGGCATGCAAATGTGGTTACATTACAGGACGGACAGTGTGGCGAACGCTCTCTGAACAGCAATCCAAGGCTGGCTTTATTGCACAGACCTGTCAGACTGTTGATCGATATCCCAGCTGCAGGCTTCCAGCGTTCTGGCTGCAGGTGGGGCTGCCGCCTGCTGCGTACGTGTGGTGTACTTAGCATGGTACCGGGACTGAAAGGGTGGGCGAATTGTTTCCCCGTTTCAAAATCAATGAACAGCACCAACCTGTCAAAGTAGGAGACCACGGCAATCAATCAGTTAAAGAAAGCGCCCCACCCATGGAGCACAGTTCACTGCCTAGATAGATGGGTTGGAGAATAACTCAAAATTAAAATTATGCCAATTGGTCACTTAGACCGAAACAGCACAAACACATCCTAGTGCGATTTTAAAGCCAGGGGGTCTTCTAAGCTCCGCCACTAGCATTTCTGGAGCCTGAGTAACAGAAATCGAATACATGCTGTCTGTTGTGTGTCACTTTTATCAGGTGAAAAGTTTAAAAGCACATACACTCAGGTCTTTTTGTGTGTTTCATAGATGAACTACTCAAATTTCAATACTCAGATATGACAATTCACGAGGAGGAAAGGTGCATGTCCCATAGATGTGCACCAGTGAGGAGAGGTTTACAATAACCCTGTCTGCCACATTGGCCTTCTTGTAGTCTTAGCATTAAAAGTAGAATGTGTTGTTTGACATTATGACATCATAAATAAGCTATACATTTCTTGCTGGAAAGGCTGTTGAATGTAAATGTTAAAAACTTGCAGCGCACCATCCCTGTATGCAAGAAATATATGAATGGGATTTTCTCGTTCCTCTGCAGCAGACATCATTTTGAAACACATATAATATGCATTTAGGTAATACCGTGCTGAACAGCTGTAGTGAAACATGCTAAAGCCTTCTGTGCTTGTGTTGCTTTGCAGAAAGTGTTCAGATATGGCATTTAGTGAACCATATTGCTCAATATTTTAATGCAATACGTTAGAAACAGCCACGTGATTATCGTTTGCTAAATCATGCTAAAACGCATACCTCATCTGTCAGTTATCAGACCCCTGTCTCATATATGTGTCACCTAAGCACTCACGCACACACACACGTGATGTATATGCAGGTGCACCCAATTTAATGTAGCATTTTTATTACCATTGTTGAAGGTGGGCATTAACCACGGGGGGGTCGAAGGAGGAGTGGAGCATGTTTTCTCCCACCCCCAACAATGGCAAGACATATCATATTCCTTTCAGCGAATCTGCATGCATGGTCGATGTCCTGTTACCTTTCAGTGTGTAGAAGTTATCAAAGGTATTTAAACAGAACCTGGCCACATAAGGGTATATCCAAAACTGTGATAATAAATCGTGATTTGACATTTGCACTGTAATAACGCACTATTGAATGTGCATTTGTTAGTATTCTGGTTTACTTGTTTCCAATAACATATTTAATTGGGCCTCATTTATTTTATTTTTATGCATACAAATGTACATATGGGTATTTAGATGCAATCGACATCTTTTTTCCCATGGTCAGTACTCTCTCCATATCAATGTATATATCTGATAATTTTTTTTTTGGTCGGACCCCTTTGGAAAGTGTTCTCATGGCGTAAGTCTGGCTGGCACGTCTGCTACCCTTGAAGTCTGCATGTCCCTAGTGTGTCTCTATGGCACAAGCAGTCCATGGCATCTTGCTTTTTTTATTGCTCTTTATAAAAAACAGCCCTTTCCCAAGCTAAAGGAACGCCACACTGGCATTGCCAATTGAACGTGTGCCAACCTGCAACTGCACAAGAGTGAGGTGGATACGAGGGTGGTTGCTCTGCAGTGCTTGTGATATCTGAAAGGGCACTCTGCTCTCTGATAATGTGCTGTTTCAAGCCCACTTCATAGCATGTTTTTGGTCGTAATAGGAATGTCTGACTACAATTAATTGGGTGTATGGTCTGTCAGAATTCTCAAGCCACCATTCACTCAGGCAGGCAGGAGTAGTTGAGTAGTTTTTTTTGATGCTGGAGTAGCCGAAGCCACCTCTGTCTCAAAGAGCACTGTCCGTATTGATGTATAAAACTGTGTAGTAAAGCATGTATTCTCCTCTCTAGCTCAATCACCATGAATGTACTAACAACAATAGAATCTAATGTAGACTCCTAAACGCTGTCACCAGCTGTACCTTTAGCTCCAACCACAAGGATATTGCACAAAAAACATTCTCCACACAGGTGGGAGTGCTTAATCTCTATAATATTTGACCTTTTTTTCTTTATCTTTAGTCAGCTTTATTAGCAACCACGAATAAATACAAATATTACATGTGAACTACCAAGTGGTGAGACTAATAACACTACAGCAGAAGGGAAAGCAGTTTACAATTGACTTTTTATTCTCTAATTTCTGTATTTAAAATGTTCGGCGTCATTAAAATAACTTCACACCAGTTAACATTCTACATCTGTTCATAGTAAAAAATAGTTTGTGTAATTGGCAGCTACTTTTGGATTATTGTTACAGTGGACCGAAGCCAACATAAATCTGTATGGCATGCACATTTCTGTACAAAATTCAAGTCTATTTGTCGCCATCCCGTGGAAAAAATGACTAATTGAAAATGAGTAATAATCTCATTTCACTGTCAACAAGTGATTAAACTGGAATTATTTCTATATCTGTTCAATATTCAATGCTTTATTGATTGGCCATAGCATAGAAAAGCAGAAACATACAAATGTGTATTTATCTGATGAATACCCTTTTGCAATAGGTCTCGCTTTATTACAGGTTGAGCTATTGGTGTTGCATTATTATTAGCAATGCCAATAGCTCATACTTTAATAATGCGAAATCTATTGCATTGCAAATGCTTGTTTTAAAGTGATTTTTTTAACATAGCATAATTCCTGTAGCCCTATTGACAAGGAGTGTGAAAAGAAAGACTGTAGGATGCCAATTTCAAACACAAAAAAATGTAAAAACCTGTAAATGGACTGTATAGAAATTTCAACATATATCAGCAGTTATGAAAGCACAAATGAATCACATTTTTTTTGTAATTCTGAAGTGTGATGTAAATAAAAGATATTAATAGGGACACCACAAATCTTGGTGAAGCACAAATGATAAATCATGTATTGTATTGTAATGCAGCTTATGTACATAGGCAGCAAGCTACTCCATGTAGGGTGGCGTGCGGTTGGAAGGGTATTGTCTTTGTTTTTTGAGCCTATGTAGGACATGTTTCCATGTTATGCATGATGACTACAAAGGTGCAATTATCACGCATGTTATGGAATGCAGTTCATGCCAGGGCGGTGAATTATGTGATGTAAGATACACAAACGTCGAGTTTCAGGTTTTTCAGTATGCTGGCAGATTTGACCAGGTCTGCAAGCCCCTTAATGTTATTTCCTATGATTATATTATGCTTAGCTGGTTACTCCACTACATTGTACAATCAGAAATGTGTGTATAGTGGGGCCTGGGCTGCCATTGTTGAAGGGAGAGAGAAGTGGTGAGATCTGCTGGGATGTGCATTGTTACTATCATCCCATATCTGAGTGTCATTGTAAGATGCAAAGAAGTCACCATAGTGTATACATATTTGGAACCTGCAGTTGTCGACTAGATTAAAGTTCTCTGATTTACATGAATTGTGACAGATCTTTCAGTTACTCCATGGTGGTTAATTTAGTGATTGTAGCACATATGTCCTAAGTGGAATTTAGAGGTGTAAGTTAAAGTTGACTGTCGACTGCTGAGTATTATGGTATTAGTATTAGTGTGAGCCTGAAATGTTATATATGAAATGACATAACTATATAATACCTTGGTGAACCATAGGTTAGCCCTCCTTAACGTACCTTTCTATCAAAAGTAGTTTGCTGATTGGGTTGTTTCCAAACTGTTCATTGAAAGTTGAAGATTGAGCTTAAGAATGTGATTGTTTTTCTGGGTTCTGTTACCAGAATGTGTGGTGGTGTAGTTGTCTTCGAAATCGCCAACTTTTCAACTGTCTTTAAATGTGTACATGCTTTTGGATGGTTTGGATTCTGAGTGATAGTAAGTTCCAGAGCTCCGTAGATAGTACTGAGTAAGAAGTGCCTCCTATGTATTTCTTATAATAAGGTGGTATGATGATAGGTGGTACAAGCCTGGAGCAGAGTGTCTTGTTTTGTTTACATTGCTTAAATTTAGCTTGTAGGTATAGCGGTCTTTCTCCTTGGAGGCTCTGTTGATAAGCAAATTGCATTGAACATGCCCTACTTGCTATAGATAACTAGTGTAGTGATTGGACGATGGGAGTCATATTTTCTCTTAGATGAAGGTGGAGAAGACGTCTTGCAACAGCGTTTTGGATGAATTGTATTTTGTGTGTGATGACTGTGGGTGCACCAAGGTATACGCTTTTGGCATAGTCAAGGTTGGAGATTCCCAGTGTGAGGATGGTTTGCAGTTTCTGTTCGTATCCAAGGTATAGGAGGATGTGAGGTAGTGTTTTCATTTCTTAGAAGGCACTCTGTTTGACTGTATAAACATGTGGTATTAAATATGTGTTGAATCCCTGGTTATCGCTAGGTTTCTGGCTCTTCTTTTTTTTTTTTTTTTTTTTTCCATCATATAACCTCCGTAGCCATAACAACCTCTCGACCTGATCCACCACTAATGCTGCTGACTTGGTGGTTTCAGTCTCAGCTGTTATTTCTTCTTTGGGGACCGCCCCAAGTACACATCATGAGCTGACCAAGAGGTTTTAATCATTGGAATTTAGCCTTAACCTACTCTAATCTGCTATCCATTATATTTCCATCCAACACATTCCAAAATAACCCATTATCAGGCCTACCTCTATAGATGTTCGCCCTTTGATCCAGGGCTCTAAAATAAATAACTGAATTCCACCAGGCATTCCAAGACGGTGGAGCCATCTGACGCCAAAGTTTACATATCTCTCTCCTAGCCAGAAGGATCATATAGAACACCAGCTTATATTGCAATACGTTCATATCTTGTCTCCCCCCAGGTTCAAGGGACGATCAAGTTATCCCAAAAAGTATAAGAGATGGGCTTACCTCTACATCTGAACCAAGCACCTTCGAGATACTCTTACCCACATTTTTCCAATATTCCTGTATCTTGGGGCAGGAGGCGAATATATGAACATCATCCGCATTTTTCTGGCTCTTCTTGACCTTGTTGGATAGACCTCATGTTCCGTAGACCATATGGCGGTTGGCTGCTATTTTTGCCATTGTCGCTGGTCGTAATCTCTGTATTTGTGGTATAGATGGCTATTTGTCATCCATGTGTTTGGGCTCGAAGTAGTCATCTAGATTTAAATTGTAGAGGTCTTCCAGAACATACATTTTAAAATGATTTGGGTGTCATGTGCATAGTTGTAACACATGAGGTTGAATGATTTCATCAGGTTTGGTAAAGGGGTTAGGTAGATGCTGAATAATAAAGGAGATATGAGGGACACCACAGTGTTGTGTGTGAAGAGCTGATGCGAAAACTGATACCACCACTAGTTACCAGTAAAAACACAGAGGCTAAGAATTCAATGGGCATTGGCTGAAATATCTTCCCACCTTTCACAAATGATGTGTCAAACATGGATTTGCTGTGTGAAAAGATCGCACAACAGTAGAGGACATTGAGACGTGGTGTTATCATGAAAGAAACATCATGACCTTTCCTCTTCCTGGTACATAAGTTGTTGTCACGACCTAATAGTCATTCAGAAGCAATGTTGAATCAGGAGGAAACTCCAGATTCCAAAATGGCGTAGTGCTTTGATTAGTCTATTGTGCAGGTACGACTGACATCTGACTGACATTGTTCCAGCCTACACTTGCTTGCACTTAAATACCGCCTACCAGCCTACACTTGCTTGAACTTAAATACCGCTTAATGAGCTAATGTATCTGCTCTAGAGATCTTTATTTTGTTTGTAGGACCCATACTGTTTTTTAGGTTAGTGTGCCTGCTTCAGAGGACTGCTAATACCCTAACTAGCAGCATTGCGAATCTGAAATGACCCAATATAGCCTGCCATGTCACAAACGGCTGCTATAACAGACTATGTATCTTTCAAAAATAGTTTGATATTTAAATAATCCTGCCAGTGTCAACATGCTCAGTATTCATCTCTTTGAACCAAATATTGTGGAAACCATAATCAGGGCATGTGAGGCTGAAATTATCTGTATTACAATTGACTTCTTATCCCCTTGTCATTTGTTACTAAATGCTCTTGATGAGGGTGAAGTACTGACACCTTCTCTTTTAATGCATATCAAGCATGTCTACATTTGCTTGTATAGTTGCTGGAAAGTACAAACTACTTGCTGAGATGTCTAGGTTCTATTAAGGAGATGATTTGGCTTTCTAGTGTAGATTTAAATAAGGCAGCCTCTTAACTGTTATCTGCACTTGTACCAATTGCAAATAATCCCTCTGGAACTAAATTTGTATTACACATGGCAGGCTTCCATGTTTTGTACATTCGCCAATCAGAAAAATGTTTGCTTGTCCAAGCAATGTTAGCCACATAGAGGATATCACCTTGAGGATTCTATGCGAGGAGTATATTGCATCATTCTATTGCATCATTCCACTGAATCCACGTTACTAGAAATCACTGCGACCCTCAAATTTGCTTTGGACTCTGGGAAAAATGCAATACTGATTTTGTTGGATTTACCAGCTAGATTTGATACCATCTCATATGATATTCTAGTGTATCATCTGAAGACTTGCGGTATTTCCCACCGACTCCTGGCCTGGCTAAAGTCCTTGATTACCAACCGTACGCAAGTAGTCACTCTTGGTCACTACCGGTCAATAGAAAAACCATTGAATTCTGGTGTCCCGCAGAGATCCGCCCTCAGCCCGGTTCTGTTCAATGTATATGTGGCCCACCTTTATAGCGCTTGATATCATCCTTCAACATTTAAACCACCTGTTATGTTGATGACACACAGTTGATCCTAAAGTTAGACAAAGATTCCACCATTGCAGAAGAGCAGTTTTAATTATGGCTTACAGAAGTCATCCATTGGATGCAAATTAATTATCTTAAATGTAACACCCAAAAAACTGAGATCATGTTTTTAGGAAAGGCTAACCCATTTACTCCTAGCTTATGGTGGACCAAAGACCTCCCCCAACCTGAAACGGTGAAGGGGTACAGAGCCTTGGAGTAAAATGTTATGCCTCATAATCCTTTTGCCCACAAGCCCTAGCCCTCACTGGAAAATGTTTCCAGTTGATTAAAACCTTTAAAAAGTTATTTAATCTGATACCGTGCAGGGCAAGAAAGACAGGGGCCATGACCCTTATTACCTCGGGATTGGACTACTGCAACAGCTTGTATGCAGGGGCCAATAAGGCAATTCTAAAAAAAACTGCAGACAGTACAACATGCGGCAGCACGTCTGGTGTTGAAACTACCTCACAGTCCTTCTGCTTCAGCAGCCCTTAAGACGCTTCATTGGCTGCCTATTCACAAAAGAGTGTTAAAGATCTTGCTAATCATCTTCAGAGCTACCAGAGCATCAGGTCCCAAATACTTAGAGGCCAGGTACACCCCTACATCACTTCCTATCTGCTTAGATCTTTATCAGCTAACCTCTTAAAACCTCCCCCTTTTAAGTGTAAAACAAAAGGTGGAAAATCTGCAGCTGTCCTCAGGGCAAAAGCCTGGAATTTGCTTCCTTGTCATTTTAGATTCAAGCACTCAGAAACATCCTTCAGGAGATTGCTGAAAACTTGGATCTTTGCAGCCCCAGATTCCCTGTGCCTCTCGCTTATATAATTCCCCGCACTGGACAGCAGCAATCTGAGCATTATCCACTTCTCTGTCTAGCGCCAAGATGCTCCTTTGGAGCGATAGTTGTACTCTAGAAATATTTTATACATACATACATACATTCATACATACATACATGTTAAAGAGTGGAGAATGTCCATAATTCTGGATGTGGAGGACTCTGTGGCATCCAAAATGGGAGGTACCATGTAGGCAGCATCAAAGAGAGATGGTATCACAGAGCAGGATTTTAGATGCAAACCATGAAACCACCACTCATAACCCTGGAGACAGTGCTGCTGCCTGTCCATCTACTGCTCCTCTAACTAGAGATGGAGCTAGAACTAGTGTCCTCAGCTAGGCAACAAGCATCAAATGGACCCATCCTGGGCTCACACAGTCATCCTTCCTTTACCATGCCTTACTATCTTGCTGGTCGATGTCTAACAAAGGTCTCCTTTTGTACAACACCTTTTGAACAACCAGCCTGTAACTATGAGGGGTGTATTCTAATGTCGGAGTCTGCTTCAAGTCATGTGGTTTTGAGTGGTGTTTTTGAACAAATGCAATTGAACGATCCATCACTGGCACAACCTTATAGTGAAGTTCATTGTGAGGCCTTCCCAACGTCCCCTGTGAACTGACATCGAAATTCTTTTCACCATTGTTACAGTCCAAAAATGTTTAAAACACACAAATAATTTTGCATAATGTTCTTAATTGATATGTTCCAAGCTCCCTGTAAAGGTATTTCAAATTAGTGCCAAGTTAAACACTCACTTACGTATGTGTGTGGAATTAGGAAACTCCACACTTTATGAAGCAGATAAAGTTTCCTACCTTTACGTGAGGTAAAGTTCATTCTTTTGGGCCTTCTTGATGTCATAATTTTCTGATGCGGAATAGGTAGGACATCCTCCAGCAAAAACATATTGAGTGTGGAGGCTGAATATCCACTAACTGACGTAAGAGGTGAGGGAGGGAGGGCCCTCATATGAGTCCAGCTTATTTTTTTTCAAATAAAAGAACCTCATAAGCTTTGCATTTCACAAAGCTTGAAAATTTTAGAAAATACACAAAGCTTCAAGACAGCCTCCCTTACAACTTTATTCTCCTCTAATTAAAGCCCATCTAGTCGACGGGATTTAAAGTTGGATTGCAGAAAGTTAATTGCATGTGTTTTAATATGTAAAAATCCAACATATTCCTTCACATAGAATCATACGTGCACTCAATGGTAGAGAATATCGAATCCAAAATATCAACAGGTAAGCAAGTATAGATTTTCTATACTTTCTCCAAGTATATATATATATATTTTCATGTCTTTAGCCTCTCAGCCTATACATTAGCCTCAGGCCATATTGTTAGAATCCATTCGGCATGCTTAGGGGAGCGGTACACAGTGGGCTCTCCATTAAACTTCTTGCCGCAGTTTTTTACAAACAATGTTCAGAAATCAAGCTCGGCATCAATGTCACTGTCAGCATTGTCTGCATTTTAGATAAGAGTGGTCTCGTACAAATGCTTTAATTGTTGCATGCAGCACGTTGTTATTATTTTTATGTTCACGTTTAAATGGAATTTTAACATACTCGGACATTTTTTTCTGAAGGTGTGAGTGCCTTATTTTGGAGTGCATTTAAACACACTGTTGTGTTTGTTAATACTAGCCCTACCCATAGGCAGGCAACATGTGTGTTTCTGTGTGCCCTGAAAAAAGGCTTGAGGGTATCATGATTGGCAATGTAGGCTATCTATGCACTACGCATTTAATTTGCACCATTTTGGGTTGCAGTTTGCATGGGTATGTCTGTAATTATATTATGCTTCATTAGCCATAGCCTTGAATGTGATGATAGTCTCTGTGCATTTCGATATGTGTATAGTGTTACACTGCATCACAGAACAACTTTCTTTTATGTTCATTACTTTCTTCTATGCCTATGAGGGGGATAGGCTTTAAATGCTTGGATGTATATGGCCCTCGCCAGATTGAGAAAGGCTGCTGCACAGCCGAAACGCGTCTCTTCAGTTGCGAGGAAAATAAATAAAAGAAGCCATATACCAACAGCCTCGAGTGCGTGCCTTCTTCTGGTGGGGAGTAGGATTGTGTTTGATATATATATATATATATATATATATATATATATATATATATATATATATATATATATATATATATATATATGATAGATATATCAAAGCTCCAAAGTACCCAACGTACAAGGAGCACTCGAGCGGCAACATGCTCATGAAGAGCCTTCATGGTATACAATCAACCAGCACAACGATAACTTTAAGCAGTTAAATTTACCATGGATGCCTGATGCATTTTGAAGTGTCCCCACTTCTCTTCAGAGGCTTTGGCAATTGAAGGCGCATAGGACACCGCCTCATATTTAAATGCTCCAATGCATGCCCTGGATGGGATGCTCTGCCGCGACTAGCAGAGCATTATGGGCTTTGTAGTGTCCTTTGTCTCCAGATGGAGCGCGCAATGTTGCTGCTGTAAAATTCATAGCCCCCAGATGGGTCTCGGTGTGCTGGTGGATATGCTAAATCCGTTGCTGCCCCACGAAGTCGGCCTGCTTGATAACAGACCATGTGGCCCCCGCATCCTGGGGTGGTGCTCCTTCGCGGCAGGTAGTGCCGCGTATTTATCAAAGCTCCAAAGTACCCAACGTACAAGGAGCACTCGAGCGGCAACATGCTCATGAAGAGCCTTTATGGTATACAATCCACCAGCACAACGATAACTTTAAGCAGTTCAATTTACCATGGATGCCTGACGTGTTTCGAAGTGTCCCCACTTCTCTTCAGAGGCTTTGGCAATTGAAGGCACATAGGACACCGCCTCATATTTAAATGATCCAATGCATGCCCTGGATGGGATGCTCTGCCGCGACTAGCAGAGCATTATGGGCCTTGTAGTGTCCTTTGTCTCCAGATGGAGCACGCAATGTTGCCGCTGTAACATTCATAGCCCCCAGATGGGCCTCGGTGTGCCGGTGGATATGCTAAGTCCGTTGTTGCCCCATGAATTCGGCCTGCTCGATAACAGACCACGTGGCCCCCGCATCCTAAAAGTCCCTATTGAAGTGTCCGTCGTAGGGCTTTCTTCTCCCCAAACGCTCAAGCCCCATGTACAGAATTCCACCGGGCCGTAAATCAAGGTTTCAGTAAACCTGATTACTCGTGAAGTCACGAGCTGCACATGACAGCAGCCCATGGCTAGGTCTGCATTGCGAGGCGGGCCGGAGTCCTTCCGATCCCTCGGATGAAACAAAAGCTGCAGCAGCTGGTACCAGTATTGCTCTGGCCACAAACAGAACGGGGCCTCCCACGCGCCACTGGTTAGCGCGAAAACATGAAATACACCCTCCTCCAGACGAAGAAGCAGAGGCCTCACAGGGGAACAGTGGAAGACCTTTAATGTGGCAGACAAATCGGGCATAATGCATTTCGGCTTTCGAGCCTTCTTCAGATGCCGCCATGTTTAGGGTACTGCTCCACCCCACATTTGAATAGTAGATGCCTCTCCCATTGGCGGTAGTCCGCTTGACCACAGGTCACATGGTAACAACCTCACTGCTGACTACAGTTCCCAGGAGGTAGCTGTATCAGGTAAGTGTTGCATGGGGAGAGCTTTTTGGATGTTAGCTCCTGTGGGCATTGGTGTCAACACAAAGTGCGGACTGTCCGATTAAAAGTCCCTATTGAAGGGTCCGTCGTAGGGCTTCCTCTGCTCCCCAAACGCTCAAGCCCCATGTACAGAATCCCACCTGGCCGTAAATCAAGGTTTCAGTAATCCTGATTACTCATGAAGTCACAAGGTGCACATGACAGCAGCCCATCTGCATTGCTAGGCGGGCCGGAGTCTTTCCGATCCCTCGGATGAAACAAAAGCTGCAGCAGCTGGTACCAGTATTGCTCCGGCCACAAACAGAACGGGGCCTCCCACACGCCACTGGTTAGCGCGAAAACATGAAATACACCCTCCTCCAGACGAAGAAGCAGAGGCCTCACAGGGGAACATTGGAAGACCTTTAATGTGGCAGACAAATTGGGCATAATGTATTTCGGCTTACGAGCCTTCTTCAGATGCCGCCATGTTTAGGGTACTGCTCCACCCCACATTTGAATAGTAGATGCTTCTCCCATTGGCGGTAGTCCGCTTGACCACAGGTCACATGGTAACAACCTCACTGCCGACTACAGTTCCCAGAAGGTAGCTGTATCAGGTAAGTGTTGCATGGGGAGAGCTTTTTGGATGTTGGCTCCTGTGGGCATTGGTGTCAACACAAAATTCGGAGTGTCCGATTAAAAGTCCCTATTGAAGTGTCCGTCGTAGGGCTTCCTCTGCTCCCCGAACGCTCAAGCCCCATGTACAGAATCCCGCCGGGCCGTAAATCAAGGTTTCAGTAAACCTGATTACTCATGAAGTCATATATATATATATTCACTGAAAAAACCATAGGTTTCAGGCATGTTATAGTTAGGAATTAGCATTTAAAAAACCTTAGAAATTCACTGAAAAAACCATAGGTTTCAGGGGCGTTATAGTTAGCTGGACTTATCACTCGTACAAAACCATTGAAATTCCCCCGTTATAGTTAGTTCAGCTAACTATAACTCACGCGCCCGCAATGCACTGCTGATGACGTCACATATTACATCACTCATGACATGGTCAGTGACATCCCTCATGACATCACAAGGTTTTTTAAATGCTAATTTCTAACTATGCCTACAGAGATAGGACATGTGAAGAAAGAAGAAAAAACGCACTGAAAGAAAAAAAAAAGAAATGCAGAAAGAAGCAACAGAAGTCCTCAAAGACGAAGAAAAGTGCAGGAAGAAGGATAACGTGCAGAAAGCACAAACAGAAGAGCAGAAAGAAGCCTTGTTGCAAAATCATCCTTTTTCAGACGGATACTGGTGGTAACTGAGTCTGACTAACCAGTCCTAGAGCCAGTGCTATGTTAAATTACTTTCAGAATACAGTGAAAACACCTACATACACTAGGGAACACTATGCCTTGGAGTCCCCCTGTGATCAGCATGACCTCCTCTGTAAGCCCCTAGTATATAATAGGGCAGAGGATTAAAACTACCTCTTAAAACGCGCCACAGGGCGTGTTTGCACACGTCACCTCAGGCCCCGGCCCCTCACTTCCCCACTGTGTAAGCACGCCCTGTGGCCGTTTTAAGTTGGGAGATTAAGTCCCCTTGAATCCTGAGGGTCCCTAGGGTCCAACTAGGTACCTCCAGTAAGCGCCACAGAGCTGCGTTGCAGAGAGATGTAAAAAGGGGCACGGCCTGCACCACCTCTCCGCAACGCAGAGCAGTGGCGCTTACTGGAAGCACCTGGTGGGCTAGTTGGCCCCCAGGGTCCCTCAGGATTGAAAGGGAATTATTTCCCCAACTTAAAACGCGCCACAGGGCGTGTTTGCACGCGTCACCTCAGGCCCCGTCCCCTCCCTTCACCACTGTGTAAACGCGCCCTGTGGCCGTTCTAAGTTGAGAGATTAAGTCCCCTTGAATCATAAGGGTCCCTAGGGTCAAACTAGCCCACTAGGTACCTCCAGTAAGCGCCACAGAGCTGCGTTGCATAGAGGTGTAAAAAGGGGCGTGGCCTCAGAACACCTGTCTGCAACGCAGCTCCCTGGCGCATACTGGAGATACCTGTTGGGCTAGTTGGCCCTCAGGGACCCTCAGTATTGAAGGGGAATTAATTCCCCAACTTACAACTGGCCAGGGAGCGCGTTTGCAGAGTGCTGCAAGGAGGGGGCGTGGCCTCCGGCGCGATGCCGGTCTTTTATTTATTTTATTTTTTTAAGAAGGAGGGCTGTGTGGCCCCCCTTCTTTTTCTAATTTACTGGCCCTGGGGACCCCATCCCCCAGGGCCTGCACCCTAATTTTTTTTGTTGAAAAAAATAAATTTGGCCCTCCCAAGGCCTTAATCGGCCCCGGGGACCCCAACCCCTGGGTCATGGCCTTTTTTTTTTTTAATTCTTTAGGAGGGGGCTGCGTTGCCCCCCTCCTCAGGCCACTTATGGCCCCGGGGACCCCATCCCCCGGGGCCGGCCTTTGTTTTTTATTATTTAAAAAAAATATATATTTATAGAAAAACCTAGGACATGCTGGACAAACCGTATGTACCTATCACCATGATGATTTGCGTGTTATTTATTAAAAGGCGACTATGCATAGAATGAATCCACATGGAATGTATTTACACCGCTAGTGAAGCTCTGACGTGTCTGACGCCCTACCGTGCCTAATCCCGGCGCCCCCGCCGGTGGGTGCTCTCCAAGTAGACACCCTTGTCGTTTATTTATACAAACATGGGTAGCTATTGACGGGCACATTTAATATACACGCACACCAAGCCATTCAAAGAGGATTCGACAAAAACTCGACCAAACTATGCAAGAAACCCCCCTCACGGTTAATAAAACACACATCCACCGCCAGATGTGTAATACTTTTTATTTTACTCTCTGGAAAGGAGACAAACCTCACTTGAGAGTCACAGCGTGCTCCTGGCTGAGCCCAATGCTGTGTTACACCCACCAGTGCCCGCCGAGTGCCTCACACCTCTGTGTTGTATTCCACCAGCTAGTGCGTATGCTATGACACTCTCTAGCCCATGTGCACTGTAACACCACCCCGTGAATATGTCATGCCACACTTGCCTTCGCACGGGTTATATTGCCCCATCTAACGTGCCTTCCTCGATGCCTATGTTATAACGCACAGCGCTATGCCATACATATTACAATCTGGGATCCATATCTTTGTCACAGTGCATATGCAACGTTACACTCCCCAGCACATATTTTATATTACAACTTTAGAGACTAGTTAGGTTACACAACACTGCCCTGTGCATATTACACTCCAAGGAGCATATCGCATAGCACGTGCATAGTTTATACCATATACTATATCTAGTTTTCATTTCCAATCGTGCTCTCAGGACTGTGTTCTATATAATACTGCATCCACCTACCCTTTTCACGGGCATTACATTTTGCAATGGGGGGTGGAGGGTCAGGGGGTGTTTCTGCCAAGTGCGCCCGGAGTCACAGTCACACACGTCCTCTTCTTCCTGAATAAAAGTGAGATTATGCTGTATTCTTGTTCATATTTTAAGTAGTTTGCACAGACACACATTTTAAAAACAATAAAGTTCCTAATACCCACCTTCTCTGAACAGTTAGCCTGCTGCCCCATCCACCTCCTCCCTATCCTCTGTTGTCTGAATCCATGGACTAGCCTCCTCCCTCCTGCCATGCATGCTCTGATGTGCTGCCACTGCCCTCCATTTAGCATGATGTACCAGTCCACTCCTCCTGCCCACCATTGCCCAAATCTATGGCCCATCATTGACCTCCTGCTTAGCCTCTGTGCTTAGCTTGCTGCCCCTATTCTCCTTCCCCCTGCTCTCCGATGTCTTTGTGCATGCCCCTGCTCCATCCTTTTTGCCCACCATGTTCCATGGACCTGCCACTCCTATCTACTCTGAGTGTTCTGTTGAGCTGCCACTCCCCTCCCACCTGCCTAGCATTGTCAGATGACTGTAACCTGTCCCTGCCACCTCCACACTGCCCGTCCACATGCCATGCCCCTATCTCCTTCCTCCTGTCCTCCATGGTCCATTTTACTGCCACACCCTTCTGCCCTCCCTGGTCTGTTGTGCTGCAACTGCTCCTCCTGCCTGCCCCGCGTGGTCTGTTGTGAGGCCCCTTCCCCTGAACTCTCTTGTCTGTGCCCAGGTCCTGACCCTCCCTTCTATCCTCCATGGTCCTTTGTGCATGCCCCTGCACCCTCCTTCTTGCCCATCATAGCCATTGTGCTGCCACTAAACCTCCCGCTTGCCATGCATGGTCTTCTGTGCTGCCATGGCCCCTCCCACCTTCCCTGTGTGGTCAGCTAGCTGCCCCTGACCCCCTCCCACCTTCCCTCCATGGTCTGTGTGTATGCCATCATAGTCTCATTGTTGCTCTCCATGGTGTGTCTTGTTTCTAGTGCCCCTCCTGCCTGACCTCCATGGTCATCTTGCTGCTCCTGCCCTACCCCCTTGCCCCCAGCCCTCTGTTTCCATGTGCAGACCCCTATTCCCTCCCTCCTGGCTTGTCTGTTCCATTGTAATGCCCCTGATCCGTCCCTCCTGCCCTTTATGGTCTGTTATGCTGCAGCTTTCTCTTCTGTCTGTCCATTATGGTCAGCTAGCTACCATTGCCTCTTTCCCCTCTGTTCTCTGTTGTCCATGTGCATGGTCCTGTCCCCTCCCTATTGCTTTCTATGGATTGTTGTGCTGCACTCCCATCCTGCATGCGCTGTGTGGTGTATTGTGCTGCTGCAAACCCTGATGCCTGCCCTGCAGGGTCAGTTTGGTGCACCTCTCCATGTCCCTCCTGTCCTCTGTTATCCGAGTCCATGTCCCTACCCCAATTCCTCATGCCTAGCATGATCCAATGTACCATACTTACGAACATTTTGAACTTGGTAAGAGGGAGATTTTGAAAAAAAACTGGGGTATTGATTTTCCCCTTTGAGTTACATCGAAAAAGAGGAGATTGTAGATAGGAAACAGATCATTTAAAACCCATTTGAGCTTAAAAACATTTGACGTTTCCTGCCTGAAACTGGTCTGTTGGCATGTATGGCTGTACTACCACTGCCTCTTCCTTCTGCCCACAATGGTCTATTATATTGCCACAGCCCCTCTTGCCAGTCCTGTATTGTTGGTTTGTTTCCCTATTCCCCCCTTTCCACTGCCCTCCATAGTATGTTGTGCTGCCACTGCCCTTCCTGCCTGCCCAGTGTGGTCAAATTGTTGCATCTGCACTCTCCTACCTGCCTTCAATTTTCAGAGTCCGTGCCCCTGGTCTCTGCCTCTCAACAGTATCCCAATGAACAACTAGATTGATAATATTCTCTTTTGTCTCTGGAGGCCATTTTGGGAGACTTATTTGTTATGATGTCTCCTAATTTCCTCATTTACTACAGTCTCCTCAGTAGGAAATACTTTCAGTTTTTTACTTTGATTCCATCAAGAAGGCATTCAGATGTGTCACACATTTGCCATAAATTCAGAATGTTAGCACTCTAGTTGCTTATTAGATCACTGTAGTAAAGCTACTGCTCACCAGGGAAGTCTGCTGCTGGTATTGAAAGTGCATGTTTCAGTCTGCATGTCAGAATTTTTTAATGAAATAGAAGAGGATTTGAGAAGTCACTCAAACTGTGCCCTAATTTTTCTTTCTGCAGCACTAATCATACTTTATATGGCAAAATGAACCCCCTCATTTTGTTCCTTTTTAAATTAAATGTTTTAAGAGTTACTACTTTATTCCAACCAAGATGGCTTCAGGTGTGCCATACGTTTGTCATAAGTAGGACTGTTAGCGCTCTAGTTGTTCTTTAGAACACTCTGGGAAGCTGCAGTAGAACACAAAGGAATCAACTGACAGTCTCTGCCCTTGTTGGATGTACATGTTTTACTGAGAATGTCAGACTTCATTCTCACATGACTGAGAAAGATAATGTGAATCTACAGAAAATATGCTCTCAGTTTAGCTTATAGATCACCTTCCAAACCTCTGTGGGAAAAGCATGAGAAAATAGTTTTCTCTCAAACATGATTCATGATATCACAGCAGAAGGCTTTTTCACATGGTAAAATCACCTTAGAACACACCACAATTCCTAAAATGGGTATGGTACCATCAACAAATGATTTATAATGTAACTAAAGTCTTAAAACCTTCTATTAACTGCAATGCTTTTTAATGAGGTGCTATCATGTATATTGGTCCCAAGATGGCTGCCAACACTTCTTGGATGAAGTGCTGACAGCCAATCAGATCTCACGATCAGATGTGTGGTTAGGCACCGCCCAGATATATATGTGATTTTACTTTTGATTTTCTCAGGAACTACTGAACGGATTTACACCAATTAAGCAAAAGGCACGAGTCTGAACTGAGGACTACCTCTTTGCCAAATTTGGTGTAATTCCATTCAGCACTTCGGGCTGTAGCTGCGTCAACAGGTCCTATGGGAAAATGCATGTGGAAAATGCGTTTTGGGACCGCCCTTTTTTCTCGGCCCCCGCTTGAGGAATCACCGTGAAATTTTCAGGATAGGAGCGGACCACAGCTGGCCAAAAGTTTGGAAAATTTCGTGAAGATTCATCAATCGACGCCAATGTTATTCCAAATAGAATGTTGCGGATTTCCTATGGAAAATAGGTCCTAACTATAAATACCTACTGGCGACTGCCAGTAGGTAATATTATATATATTATATATATATCTTCAAGGTATGTAGATGTGCAAATAGGAATAGTAAATCTGTACTACCCAATATGCACTTACTTTTTGATTCTCTGTCCTCGATATTCTTGTAATACGCTATGATGGGTGTTGATATTTAGTAGTACAACCAGTATTTGGGAAAGAATGCACTTATAGAGCACAGTTTTAATGTTTGGACATAGCTGAGGGCCATGCCCCCCTAAAAATATACATCTGGCTACGGGCCAATTGTACTTCTGTGTATATAATCCAAATAAAGAATTTTATGATGATGATGCGTTCACCACTCATCAATGACAAATATGATCGACATTTTATGACTTCAAAAAGCCAACTCAGCCTTCCATTTTTCTATTAAATTGGGTAATAGTAAACCATTCTATTTACACTGCATGGACACAGCAGAGGAGCTGAGTAAAGCATTATGTCACTAAACACACTACTGTTTTATTATATAATACATGTTTGCAATTTATAAATAATCACAAATGCTTTGAAAGAGCTTAAATTAAAAGGACAGCAACACGTCAGATATCCAAATGCCCACATAGACTAACAAAATCACAGAAAACATACATTGTCACATACCTTTTGGAGTTTATCTTAATTTGATCTGAGGAAGGCTCTTTGCAGCTGGGGCTCGCCTTGTTGACAGTGTGTGGTCTTCATTCTCAGCTGTGCAGAAATAGCCTCCCACACATTTCTGGGTTTTATTAGATAGTCTGCAATGCATGAGCTAAAACGCAATGCATTACAGTGCACATTTTCAACCTCCCTGGGGCCCATATTTATCAAGAAGCGATGCAGCTCAGTAAGTCACCTTGCTACGCTGCATGACCGGAGGAGGGCAGGAATGCACCGTATTTACCACAATATGGCACATTCCTGTCTATTCCCAGTGCTGGTGCACAATGTGCTGCCTAGCGCCAACGCAGGCACTCTTGCACTATGTTGCAAACATGCCTGCATTGTGAGGTATTTTCCTCTTTCTATGTGTGCTGCAGCACACATAGAAAGCGATAACAAACAAGGAGAAATTAAATATTTTCCTTGTTACACCTCTCCTGGGAAGGCGTAGCATTTTGGCACAATCCTATGTCTACCAGTAATGGTAAGTCTGGGAATGCTTTAAAATCCATGGTTTTTCCTTGGGAAGACCCATGACCCACCCATGCAACGCCTCCCTGGGGCAGAGTAATGCAATATAGCAATTTGCGCAGCGATGTGTTACTCTGGATTTATCAAGCCATTAAGGGCCACTCAAAGTGTCCTTGCGTGGCTTGATAAAGTGCATTCTGAGGGTTGTGCCACTTTTGCACCACGTTGCATGGTGCAAAAGTCACAAAACCCCTTGATAAATATGGCCCTGGATATCTACAATGACATAAAATGCATTTCAGTAGATTATTGACTGATATTTCTGAAAACCTGATTTGATTTTAAATTCAATGGGGTTGACGATTCCAGACTCATTTGAAAGTAAAATAAAGGTCTAATTCTTGAATAGGCCAGAAGGGACAAGACCCAATCCTGTTTCAGCCTCGTCACTGGCTCGCAGAGTGGCCAACTAAGCTCAAAAATAGTTTCTCAAATGGATACCGTACAACACTTCTACTTTATAAGAATGCTTGTGAGCATTAGGTTAATAAAGTGTCACAAGATACATTTGGTAGGTGAATTATAGCACTCTTGAAATGGGGATATATGAAGGTCACCGTATTTAACTACTGTGCTTCCTCAGTGTATCCCTGAAGAAGCTATCTCTGGCACATGCTGAGTTTTAATTGCCATTAGTAGGTGGTTATTTTAATGTTGAACTGAACTCCCTGAGCTTCTTCTCTGAAAGATGTGTTTATTTATGGGTTTTGAATGTGTAACACAGTTGATCATCTGAAAAGGAGTTTTAATTTGATTGATGTAGGCATATGCACCATCTTTCTCAGGCATCATATAATTATGTGTGCAAACATGTTTTGAGCCACCCATGATTGACCTATTTTCGGTGACCCAGTTCAGTCATTGTGTAATAGCAGGAGTCCTGCCCACTCCATTTCCAGTTCACTCCTTTATGTATTTTGGAATGGACTGGGCTACTGAATAATTGAAGGAAGTCTGCCTCAATACAAGAAGTTTCTAATCTGAATGTGAAGGTATACATGTCATGTAATTACATTTGTAAACACAATATTGCCCTCTGGATAGGAGTGATTTAGAGGTATTATTGGAGTTAGCAAAAACTCATCTGTCAGCTAAGGCAACATCAGATAATCTGAAGATAGTAGAGGTTTGTTATCAAATACCTACAGAACACTTTCTACAAAAGGGAGCAGTAAATTGTAAACATACGCACCAGCATTTGTTGAAGTAAATGAATAACTAGAGAAGGGTTTGCCTGGCAGGGCCATAAAGGATGAGAACTGACTGCAAATACTGCCACAGTCCACGGTGAATGTTTCTCTTTAAGGCTCTACCATATTTGCTACTCTAAGGATTTTTAGAAAGATTGACATGTGTGTATCTGTTATTAAATCTGGAAGACCTCTCTGGATTAGTCTGGATTCTGTAGTATATTACTGTCATGTTGATGGACACACACTTATTATGGGTGTTATTTGGCTGTAACAAGGTGATCATTGTTGGGAATAGTTATTCCAGTGGATAGCTTTCAGTTCTCTGCAGTACCTTTTGATCATACAGTTGAACATCGTGGCTCACTAGGCCTCACTAGGAAAATGAGTACTCTAATGATTTTTCTTGAGTTCTTTTCACTTTATTTCACAAGTCTTACAATACATTGTTGAGGATAGCTCTCAACATCCACATCTCCTGCAGCATATTCTGGCACAGGAGTACTAGGAGTGAGAGTAGAATCCCATAGGAAGCAATGTGAAAGATAAATAAACTTACTTAAAATTTTCATTCACACACACACACACACACACACACACACATACACATATATATATATATATATACATGTATTCACTGAAAAAACCATAGGTTTCAGGGGCGTTATAGTTAGTTGGACATTTCACTCGTACAAAACCATAGAAATTCCCCCATTATAGTTAGTTCAGCTAACTATAGCTCAAGCCCCCGCAATGCACTGCTGATGATGTTTCATATTACATCACTCATGACATGGTCAGTGACATCACTCATGACATCACTGATGACATCTCAAATGACATCACTGGGCCCCCCTCCCCAAAACAATTTTTTAAAAATTATTTTTGGTTGGGGGGCTGCGTGGCCCCCTCCTCAGGCCAAGTATGGCCCCGGGGACCCCATCCCCCGGGGCCTGGCCTCTCTGTTTTTTTTTCATGCACAGGGCAGGGGGGCTGCGTGGCCCCCCTCCCGGGCCACTTCTGGCCCCAGGGAACCCTTCCCCCGGGGCCTGGCCTTTGGTCATTGCAAACAGCAGCGTCCCGGGGGTGGGCACCCCGGGACACTGCAGGAGCAGGCCCTGGGGGGTGGCGGTCCCCAGGGCCATCGAGGGCTCCAGGAGGGGGGCGTGTGGCCCCCTCCCAATGTGTACACAGCCCCGGGGAGGTGGTGGTCTCCCGGGGCTTGGAGATCCGTTACTGACCCCCGAATTAACATAATTAGTGCGCCGGGGAGGTGGCGGTCCCCGGGGCATGCGGGGGGGCTCAAGCCCCCCACACAGGTGTATATTTAAAAACATGAATGTCCCGGGGTGGCCGTCCCCGGGGCTTGGGGGGGTCTTGGATGCCCCTCACTCAATAAAAATAAGAAGCCCTGGGGGGTGGCAGTCACCAGGGCGCGGGGGCGTCCCTGGGCCCCCGCAATAACATTCTTGAATGCTCCCAGGACTTGGCCCACACGGGTGCTAAATAATAACAAAGCGCGGGAGCCTGCGCTTTGTTTTTTTATATTCGCGGCCGTATCCGCAGATCCTCCGCGCATCTCGCCGATTTCTTTTGGGCCCTGGGGTCAGGGTGTTTCTACCCTGCGCCTTTTCTTGCTTTACTCGTTTGTTTCCCTGGTTTCTTGTGCCTTGGTTCTACCGCGGCATAAGATGGCTGCCAACACTTCCTGGTTTGGAGTGTTGACAGCCAATTAGAATACAGCTCGTGCTCGGGAGGGTTCGCAGATGCTCCGTGCCTCTAAATATCAAAACATTTATTTTTGCTTTACTCTGCAAATACTGAACTGATTTACACCATTTAAAAAAAAGGATGCTTTCTGAAGCAAGCACTACCTTTTTGCCAAATTTGGTGTAATTCCGTTCAGCAGTTCCAGCTGTAGCCGTGTCTAAAGTTTCCTATGGGAAATTGATTTTCCGACCTCTTTTTTTTTAATTTCTCAGGAACTACTGAATGGATTTACACTATTTAAAAACAGGTCTCTCACTGAACCAAGGGCTACTTTTTTGCCAAATTTGGTGTAATTCCGTTCAGCAGTTCGGGCTGTAGTCGTGTCTAAAGTTTTCTATGGGAATTAACATGGAGAAAACATGTTTTGGGACCCCCCCTTTTTTCTCGGCCCCCACTTGCCGAATCACCCCGAAACTTTCAAGATAGGAGCTGACTGGAGCACCCACAAGTTTTGAAAATTTCACGAAGATTCCTCAACTGGCGAAAGCAAAAAACGATTTTCCTATGGAAACTAGGTCCTAACTATAACTACCTACTGGCGACCTCCAATAGGTAATACATATATATATATATATATATATATATATATATATATATATATATATATATATATATATATATATATATATATATATACTCAGACACATATATATATACCGACAGATCATGTTACCAGACAAGCAATGTGTTGGCACTGAAAGCTATGTATAGTGATTTCTATGGCAAATTAGTGGGATGGAAAAGTGCAGGTCTGTTGACTATGGACGTATATAAATTAATCACAAAAAACAATCTAACGGTCCCGAACATCTACTTTATTCCTAGGATTCATAAAGATGCGCTGCAACCTCCAGGACGCCCAATCATTTCGGGACAAACCAGCCTATTAGAGAATGCCTCACAGTATATTGACTAGTTTTCTACAGGACTTTGTCCAACAATTTCCGTCGTATATAAGAGACACGAGTGACTTAATTTCCAAACTACAAAATTTCAGGTGGAAAAAAGAATATTTACAGACAATCCTAGATGTAGTGTCCTTATGCACTAGCATAAACCACAAAGATGGAATACGGGCACTTCTACATTATTTTGGAAAAAACAAGACAACTCTGCCCCACACAGTATGATGTTAATCAATAGCGTCAGCTTTGGTTTAAATAACAATTTTTTTTGTTTGCTAAGACATTTTATCAGCAGATGTGTGGAGTTGCGATGGGGGCCAGCTTCTCCCCCAGCTATGCCTGTTTACATATGGGCAGGTGGGAGGAGCTGGTCCTGGGCATCGCACACAAAGAGGTCATGGAAAAGAATGTTAAGCTTCTTTTACGGTATATTGATGATTTGTTTATTGTTTTGGAGGGGTCCATGGTGGAAGCCACTGAATTTGTCACTTCCATTAATAGGAAACAACATCAACTTAAGCTTCACTTCAGTCATCAGTGATAAAAAGGTCCACTTCCTTGACGCTGAAATATTTCTAAAGAATAACAAACTAGAAACTAAAGTATACAGGAAAGAGACGGCAGGAAATTTGGTACTCCATTCTTCCAGTTTCCACCCAAGACATTTGGTAGAAAGCATCCCCTTCGGGGAAATGCTGTGGTTAAAAAGAGTTTGCAGCAACCCCGAAGACAGCCACTGCACAGCAGGAAAGCAAAAGAAGATTTTTATCTTGAGGCTGCTCAGCCAAAACTGTTGATATGGCTATTACCAAAAAGGTGTTCCTTAATAAAACCCAAAGATAAAGATTCAAGCCTTAAACGGGACACAATGAAACTGAGACTGATTCTAGCCTATAATGCACAAGAGAAAACGATCATAAAGATCATGCAATGCAATTGGCCCATTGTAAAGATCGACCCTATGATAGGTGGAAAGCTACCAGATAGATTGGGGATTACATATAGGAGGGCGCCATCAATGAGTATGAGGCTAGTTAAAAGTAGTCCTGAAACCACAGACCAACAAAATTGGCTAATGCAACGCAATGGATTTACCAAATGCAAAAGCTGCAAGGCATGTCAGTTTGGAGTAAATAAAAAAAACATACAAAACCCCTTTCAGTGAAAGAGAAATCAAAATAGCAAAGTCCTTAGACTGTAAAACTGACTATGCCATATACGTATTAGAATGCTCCTGCAATCTGAAATACGTGGGAAGTTCTAAGCTTCCAGCCAATAAAAGAATTTTACAACATATCAGGGCAATAAATAATCATGACCCATCATATCCAGTGGCAAGACATTTTCGAGAAACACATGACAATATCCTGAAACATTTTTCATATTACCTTATTGATGCAGTACCCATCAATAGAAGGGGAGGGGATAGAGAGGGAACCCTGAGAAAATTGGAGACTAGATAAATCCTGAACCTCGACAGCAAGTCCCAAGGAGACCTCAATACAACGGAGGATCTGTTTACTTGCCTCCAGTAATCAAATATATATATTTTTCTATAGGAGGCAACGCTTTAGCTCAACAGTCCTTCATGGTCCACTTACCTGTCTGTCGTCATCATGGGTGCTCATGGGCAACACAGATGAGCCCCAAAAGAGGATTCTAATGCGTATTTGAACAGTAATTATAGGAGGCTGCCGCACTAACCTGAACTATGACAATAGTGGTTTTTTAATAAATTTTAGGACACAAGTATAGTTAAAATATTATCTATAGATTATCACTGGTCATAGACCTGTGCAGTTTGTATTAACTGTTGCTTGCACAAGCACTTTAGTATTAAAGGTACTAGACATCAGTAAGGGGAGAGCAACATCTGAACCTGGAGCACGTATATAGAAGTGCCATTAGTACAGCAGGTACACTGCATTATGCAGTGATGCGTTATATTGAATTCCATATTTAAGGATGCTGCATTTTACAATATTTATTGTTGTTTTTAAAATCTTTTTAATGAATAACTATCTATTTATGTACTTATTTATGTATTTATTAATTAATATACTGCCGCTATCACTGACATTATGATCTTTTATCTTTTACTATGTTTATCAATTCTTATTTTCTTTTTTAATTCTTTATTGATATTATCACAGTTATAACCAAATCAAACTAGACAAAAAAATAAATTCCATATTTCATCCAAGACCCACCCCGCCTCCCCCTCCGCCCCCCACCCACCCATGGCTAAGTACATATAGTCTCAGTGTCAGATATTTACAGAAAGTTTACAAAAAAGGTGAAAAAGTAAAGAGCAGGATATTTGAAAGTCATTATTCCCCATTCAAAAAGAGCAAGTTCGTTATGGGAGCCCAAATAGCCAAACCTTTAGCATTCAATTTTCAGCCTTTTCTGGAATAAACGGCTTTTTCGAATCTATATATTGATAAAAATCTTTCAAGCCACTTTTGGCCTGTTGGAGGTATAGGATTGAGCCAATGCGTGGCTAGACATAACAAAAAACTGTAGAAGCGATAAATAAGAAAGACTGGTTTTGGTTTGAGGAGGAAGAGCCTCCTACCCCTAATACAATCAGTTGGGGAGTAAGATCAATTTCCCTGACCCACATATTTGTTAAAAAACCACTAACGCTTAGTTTCAGAGTGTCTAAGACGGAACATGTAGCAAACATATGGACACTGTCTGCTGCTGGATACTGGCAGCGCGGGCAGGTGGAGCCTGCTCCTCTACCCCATTTGGCAATCTGAGCAGGTGTAACATACAGACTGAACCACGTTTTAAAACACTGTAGTTGTAAATTAGTTGCCATAAAAGACGTCTGGGCCAGATAAAGTCAGTCTTTGATTTCTACGGGCTCAATCTCTAATAGATTTTGCCACCGATCTAAATGTTTAGTCAGGTCGTCAGGTAATAAGTCGATTAACATTTTACATAATACCCCTAAAGTGCTTGAGTCTTTAAATAATTCATCCATCAACCTCACCCTGGAAAAGCCGGAGGCTCCCCCCAGCTTTTGGCTTAAAAAATTTCTTATTTGGAGGTATTTAAAAAATTGTCGATTGTCTAGCCCAAACTTGTCCCTTATGGCATCAAACAATAACAGGTCAGGCCCGTTTGTAAGATCTCCAATTATTCGTATTTGTTTATGGTACCAGTGCCTCATATAACTATCATTAAAGGTATGTGGAAAACAATTATTCCTGTATAATGGAGTATAAGCATTAAAACGTTCAAACTTTTTACAGACCGAAGTCCAGACCTTCAAAGCACAGATTAGCGTTTTAAACTTAACCCGTTTAAAGTAGTTAAAGTTGATGTGTCGTAAAAGGCATCCCTTAGCCTCAGGTCCTAAAATCAACCCAAAAATGGACACAGAAGAGCCTATCCTCATTATATCATCTTTGTCATTAAGCAATATTCCCATTTTCTGTAACAGCACTGCCCAATGATATAATTGAAGATTGGGTACTGCCCACCCTCCTCTATCTCTAGGCAAAGTTAGAAGTTTTAATGCTCTGCGAGGGCGGCAGTTAGCCCAAATAAATTTGGAAAATAGTTGGTTCATTGTAATAAACCAGGCATTACAGATGAACAAGGGAATGGCCCTTAAAAAATATAAAATCTTTGGCAAAAAGATCATTTTAATAATATTGCATCTCCCCACCATCGTAAGCTATAAATTCTCTAGATGGGTAAATTCGGTTTTAAATGTAAGAATTAAAGGGTCTAAATTGTTTTCCATGATTTTAAAAACATCTGACACGATTTCTACACCCAGACAGACTGCTTTCTGAACCACTTGTTCGTCACTTATCTGAAGACCATTGCCGGTCAAGATCTGAGTTTTGTTCTGATTCAGTCGATAGCCAGATAGTTTCCCATAGAAGTTTGCTTCTTTCTCGATCTCAATTAAAGCATTCACGGGATTTGAGGTAATTATGGCAAGATCATCGGCAATTGTTAGCTTCAATCCTTCTAACCAGCGGATCTATATATAGCGCAAACAATAGGGGTGAGCAAGGACACCCTATGTATTTAAACAGGAAGAGGAACAATATTTATGATAGACTTGAAAGATAATTATCAGTACCAATCACCAATTGCACTTTGTCACTTTAAAAGATGCGGGAAAAAAAATCGGCGTTGTCATGTGATCAAGGTCCGGTTGGAACGAAAAGCGTTATGGTCGACATGAAATAAAAATAACATAATTAGTGCGCCGGGGAGGTGGCGGTCCCCGGGGCATGTGGGGGGGCTCAAGCCCCCCACACAGGTGTATATTTAAAAACATGAATGTCCCGGGGTGGCCGTCCCCGGGGCTTGGGGGGGTCTTGGATGCCCCTCACTCAATAAAAATAAGAAGCCCTGGGGGGTGGCAGTCACCAGGGCGCGGGGGCGTCCCTGGGCCCCCGCAATAACATTCTTGAATGCTCCCAGGACTTGGCCCACACGGGTGCTAAATAATAACAAAGCGCGGGAGCCTGCGCTTTGTTTTTTTATATTCGCGGCCGTATCCGCAGATCCTCCGCGCATCTCGCCGATTTCTTTTGGGCCCTGGGGTCAGGGTGTTTCTACCCTGCCCCTTTTCTTGCTTTACTCGTTTGTTTCCCTGGTTTCTTGTGCCTTGGTTCTACCGAGGCATAAGATGGCTGCCAACACTTCCTGGTTTGGAGTGTTGACAGCCAATTAGAATACAGCTCGTGCTCGGGAGGGTTCGCAGATGCTCCGTGCCTCTAAATATCAAAACATTTATTTTTGCTTTACTCTGCAACTACTGAACTGATTTACACCATTTAAAAAAAAGGATGCTTTCTGAAGCAAGCACTACCTTTTTGCCAAATTTGGTGTAATTCCGTTCAGCAGTTCCAGCTGTAGCCGTGTCTAAAGTTTCCTATGGGAAATTGATTTTCCGACCTCTATTTTTTTAATTTCTCAGGAACTACTGAATGGATTTACACTATTTAAAAACAGGTCTCTCACTGAACCAAGGGCTACTTTTTTTCCAAATTTGGTGTAATTCCGTTCAGCAGTTCGGGCTGTAGTCGTGTCTAAAGTTTTCTATGGGAATTAACATGGAGAAAACATGTTTTGGGACCCCCCCTTTTTTCTCGGCCCCCACTTGCCGAATCACCCCGAAACTTTCAAGATAGGAGCTGACTGGAGCACCCACAAGTTTTGAAAATTTCACGAAGATTCCTCAACTGGCGAAAACAAAAAACGATTTTCCTATGGAAACTAGGTCCTAACTATAACTACCTACTGGCGACCTCCAGTAGGTAATACATATATATATATATATATATATATATATATATATATATATATACTCAGACACATATATATATACCGACAGATCATGTTACCAGACAAGCAATGTGTTGGCACTGAAAGCTATGTATAGTGATTTCTATGGCAAATTAGTGGGATGGAAAAGTGCAGGTCTGTTGACTATGGACGTATATAAATTAATCACAAAAAACAATCTAACGGTCCCGAACATCTACTTTATTCCTAGGATTCATAAAGATGCGCTGCAACCTCCAGGACGCCCAATCATTTCGGGACAAACCAGCCTATTAGAGAATGCCTCACAGTATATTGACTAGTTTTCTACAGGACTTTGTCCAACAATTTCCGTCGTATATAAGAGACACGAGTGACTTAATTTCCAAACTACAAAATTTCAGGTGGAAAAAAGAATATTTACAGACAATCCTAGATGTAGTGTCCTTATACACTAGCATAAACCACAAAGATGGAATACGGGCACTTCTACATTATTTTGGAAAAAACAAGACAACTCTGCCCCACACAGTATGATGTTAATCAATAGCGTCATCTTTGGTTTAAATAACAATTTTTTTTGTTTGCTAAGACATTTTATCAGCAGATGTGTGGAGTTGCGATGGGGGCCAGCTTCTCCCCCAGCTATGCCTGTTTACATATGGGCAGGTGGGAGGAGCTGGTCCTGGGCATCGCACACAAAGAGGTCATGGAAAAGAATGTTAAGCTTCTTTTACGGTATATTGATGATTTGTTTATTGTTTTGGAGGGGTCCATGGTGGAAGCCACTGAATTTGTCACTTCCATTAATAGGAAACAACATCAACTTAAGCTTTACTTCAGTCATCAGTGATAAAAAGGTCCACTTCCTTGACGCTGAAATATTTCTAAAGAATAACAAACTAGAAACTAAAGTATACAGGAAAGAGACGGCAGGAAATTTGGTACTCCATTCTTCCAGTTTCCACCAAAGACATTTGGTAGAAAGCATCCCCTTCGGGGAAATGCTGTGGTTAAAAAGAGTTTGCAGCAACCCCGAAGACAGCCACTGCACAGCAGGAAAGCAAAAGAAGATTTTTATCTTGAGGCTGCTCAGCCAAAACTGTTGATATGGCTATTACCAAAAAGGTGTTCCTTAATAAGACCCAAAGATAAAGATTCAAGCCTTAAACGGGACACAATGAAACTGAGACTGATTCTAGCCTATAATGCACAAGAGAAAACGATCATAAAGATCATGCAATGCAATTGGCCCATTGTAAAGATCGACCCTATGATAGGTGGAAAGCTACCAGATAGATTGGGGATTACATATAGGAGGGCGCCATCAATGAGTATGAGGCTAGTTAAAAGTAGTCCTGAAACCACAGACCAACAAAATTGGCTAATGCAACGCAATGGATTTACCAAATGCAAAAGCTGCAAGGCATGTCAGTTTGGAGTAAATAAAAAAAACATACAAAACCCCTTTCAGTGAAAGAGAAATCAAAATAGCAAAGTCCTTAGACTGTAAAACTGACTATGCCATATACGTATTAGAATGCTCCTGCAATCTGAAATACGTGGGAAGTTCTAAGCTTCCAGCCAATAAAAGAATTTTACAACATATCAGGGCAATAAATAATCATGACCCATCATATCCAGTGGCAAGACATTTTCGAGAAACACATGACAATATCCTGAAACATTTTTCATATTACCTTATTGATGCAGTACCCATCAATAGAAGGGGAGGGGATAGAGAGGGAACCCTGAGAAAATTGGAGACTAGATAAATCCTGAACCTCGACAGCAAGTCCCAAGGAGACCTCAATACAACGGAGGATCTGTTTACTTGCCTCCAGTAATCAAATATATATATTTTTCTATAGGAGGCAACGCTTTAGCTCAACAGTCCTTCATGGTCCACTTACCTGTCTGTCGTCATCATGGGTGCTCATGGGCAACACAGATGAGCCCCAAAAGAGGATTCTAATGCGTATTTTACAGTAATTATAGGAGGCTGCCGCACTAACCTGAACTATGACAATAGTGGTTTTTTAATAAATTTTAGGACACAAGTATAGTTAAAATATTATCTATAGATTATCACTGGTCATAGACCTGTGCAGTTTGTATTAACTGTTGCTTGCACGAGCACTTTAGAATTAAAGGTACTAGACATCAGTAAGGGGAGAGCAACATCTGAACCTGGAGCACGTATATAGAAGTGCCATTAGTACAGCAGGTACACTGCATTATGCAGTGATGCGTTATATTGAATTCCATATTTAAGGATGCTGCATTTTACAATATTTATTGTTGTTTTTAAAATCTTTTTAATGAATAACTATCTATTTATGTACTTATTTATGTATTTATTAATTAATATACTGCCGCTATCACTGACATTATGATATTTTATCTTTTACTATGTTTATCAATTCTTATTTTCTTTTTTAATTCTTTATTGATATTATCACAGTTATAACCAAATCAAACTGGACAAAAAAATAAATTCCATATTTCATCCAAGACCCACCCCGCCTCCCCCTCCGCCCCCCACCCACCCATGGCTAAGTACATATAGTCTCAGTGTCAGATATTTACAGAAAGTTTACAAAAAAGGTGAAAAAGTAAAGAGCAGGATATTTGAAAGTCATTATTCCCCATTCAAAAAGAGCAAGTTTGTTATGGGAGCCCAAATAGCCAAACCTTTAGCATTCAGTTTTCAGCCTTTTCTGGAATAAACGGCTTTTTCGAATCTATATATTGATAAAAATCTTTCAAGCCACTTTTGGCCTGTTGGAGGTATAGGATTGAGCCAATGCGTGGCTAGACATAACAAAAAACTGTAGAAGCGATAAATAAGAAAGACTGGTTTTGGTTTGAGGAGGAAGAGCCTCCTACCCCTAATACAATCAGTTGGGGAGTAAGATCAATTTCCCTGCCCAACATATTTGTTAAAAAACCACTAACGCTTAGTTTCAGAGTGTCTAAGACGGAACATGTAGCAAACATATGGACACTGTCTGCTGCTGGATACTGGCAGCGCGGGCAGGTGGAGCCTGCTCCTCTACCCCATTTGGCAATCTGAGCAGGTGTAACATACAGACTGAACCACGTTTTAAAACACTGTAGTTGTAAATTAGTTGCCATAAAAGACGTCTGGGCCAGATAAAGTCAGTCTTTGATTTCTACGGGCTCAATCTCTAATAGATTTTGCCACCGATCTAAATGTTTAGTCAGGTCGTCAGGTAATAAGTCGATTAACATTTTACATAATACCCCTAAAGTGCTTGAGTCTTTAAATAATTCATCCATCAACCTCACCCTGGAAAAGCCGGAGGCTCCCCCCAGCTTTTGGTTTAAAAAATTTCTTATTTGGAGGTATTTAAAAAATTGTCGATTGTCTAGCCCAAACTTGTCCCTTATGGCATCAAACAATAACAGGTCAGGCCCGTTTGTAAGATCTCCAATTATTCGTATTTGTTTATGGTACCAGTGCCTCATATAACCATCATTAAAGGTATGTGGAAAACAATTATTCCTGTATAATGGAGTATAAGCATTAAAACGTTCAAACTTTTTACGGACCGAAGTCCAGACCTTAAAAGCACAGATTAGCGTTTTAAACTTAACCCGTTTAAAGTAGTTAAAGTTGATGTGTCGTAAAAGGCATCCCTTAGCCTCAGGTCCTAAAATCAACCCAAAAATGGACACAGAAGAGCCTATCCTCATTATATCATCTTTGTCATTAAGCAATATTCCCATTTTCTGTAACAGCACTGCCCAATGATATAATTGAAGATTGGGTACTGCCCACCCTCCTCTATCTCTAGGCAAAGTTAGAAGTTTTAATGCTCTGCGAGGGCGGCAGTTAGCCCAAATAAATTTGGAAAATAGTTGGTTCATTGTAATAAACCAGGCATTACAGATGAACAAGGGAATGGCCCTTAAAAAATATAAAATCTTTGGCAAAAAGATCATTTTAATAATATTGCATCTCCCCACCATCGTAAGCTATAAATTCTCTAGATGGGTAAATTCGGTTTTAAATGTAAGAATTAAAGGGTCTAAATTGTTTTCCATGATTTTAGAAACATCTGACACGATTTCTACACCCAGACAGACTGCTTTCTGAACCACTTGTTCGTCACTTATCTGAAGACCATTGCCGGTCAAGATCTGAGTTTTGTTCTGATTCAGTCGATAGCCAGATAGTTTCCCATAGAAGTTTGCTTCTTTCTCGATCTTAATTAAAGCATTCACGGGATTTGAGGTAATTATGGCAAGATCATCGGCAATTGTTAGCTTCAATCCTTCTAACCAGCGGATCTATATATAGCGCAAACAATAGGGGTGAGCAAGGACACCCTATGTATTTAAACAGGAAGAGGAACAATATTTATGATAGACTTGAAAGATAATTATCAGTACCAATCACCAATTGCACTTTGTCACTTTAAAAGATGCGGGGAAAAAAATCGGCGTTGTCATGTGATCAAGGTCCGGTTGGAACGAAAAGCGTTATGGTCGACATGAAATAAAAAGGAAATTTATGCACGTATTTGTGGTCTGCGCCTGCTTCAATCAAGAGGAAAGGCTGTATTAAAAGTGGTGAAAGAGGATATATATATATATTACCCTGAAAATTGCTTCGAGAAATGTGCTCGTAACAAGCTGCTGGGGAGTGCGGCCTTGCCTGCGGGCAACTTTGGAGCTTGATGTTTGTGCGGCGGCCCGGCCGTAAAGGATCGCACCACCCCATATCCAAGGGGGCCATGAAGGACCAGCAGCAGGGGATCAATGTTTTCACCCGTTCCTTCGGGTCCATCCAGGGCATCACAACAGTTAAATCATTGTAGGGTACACGAACTACCTTTCCCATAAGACATTGCAAGGATTCACCTAATGCAAAGCTCACCTGAGGGCGGTTAATCACAAAGGTGTGGGTGTGTCTACTGCAACAATCTCATGTCGAGCCTCTGAAGAGGGCGGAAGCCCAGAAACGCGTCAGGCTCTACTATCGTTGACACGAGAGCTGTAATCACAGAAGGACGGAGTGTTGACTTTACCCTGAAAATTGCTTCAAGAAATGTGCTCGTAACAAGCTGCTGGGGAGTGCGGCCTTGCCTGCGGTCAACTTTGGAGCTTGATGTTTGTGCAGCGGCCCGGCCGTAAAGTATCGCACCACCCCATATCCAAGGGGGCCATGAAGGACCAGCAGCAGGGGATCAATGTTTTCACCCGTTCCTTCGGGTCCATCCAGGGCATCACAACAGTTAAATCATTGTAGGGGACACGAACTACCTTTCCCATAAGACATTGCAAGGATTCACCTAATGCAAAGCTCACCTGAGGGCGGTTAATCACAAAGGTGTGGGCGTGTCTACTGCAACAATCTCATGTTGAGCCTCTGAAGAGGGCGGAAGCCCAGAAACGCGTCAGGCTCTACTCTCGTTGACACGAGAGCTGTAATCACAGAAGGACGGAGTGTTGACTTTACCCTGAAAATTGCTTCGAGAAATGTGCTCGTAACAAGCTGCTGGGGAGTGCGGCCTTGCCTGCGGGCAACTTTGGAGCTTGATATATATATATATATATATATTATTATTTTTTAGCCCAGCGATCAATCCGAAATTGCAGAATGAATCACGCGGCACACCACAAGGACAGCACAATAGTATTATTGTGCAAAACAACGACGCGTTTCGGCGAAGCACAATAAAACTATTGTGCTGACCTAGTGGTGTGCCGCGTGATTCATTCTGCAATTTTGGATTGATCGCTGGGCTAAATAAATAAGCGGGTGTCATTGCCGCTGCTGGCACCAACATCGAGAGGAGGAGGAAAGGCGTCTATGACAAGTTGTTCATCATATATATATATATATATATATATATATATATCCCAGTGGTGATTATCACATGGTAGTTAAATGTGGACTACATTTCCATGGAAAACTTCTTTTTTGGGTTTGCTAATAACTTTACTGCAGTTTGACGAATGTTTATAAACTTTTCAATAAAGAAATGTCATCACAACTGGTCTGTATAGAGCTATTATCTTGATTGCTGTCATGATCTGTGAATCCTTTTCAATAAAAATAATTCAAGTAAATTAAAAGCCTAATCTACCTCAGCTCCTTCCTTCCTGGAAGGTTTTGGGGTGGTCCATCTATCAAAAAATGATAATAGAGTGATTTCCTGCTTTTTTTTAAAACCCCAGGTGGATGAGCACGTATTTTAATTTTTTGGAAAGGGAGGCATGCAGACGCTTTTCCTGAGCCTTCATGAAGTGCCACTGACCCTATCCCCTAGGGTTGGTAATTTCATAATGGTGAGGGGGTGTGCAGCCCCCCTCCCCAAGCCTCAAAGAGGACCCAGGAACCCCATCCCCTGGGCCCAAACATAAATATTAAGGGGAGGGGTACTGGCCTCCCTCCATGAGCTGATGATTGACCCCAGAGAACCCATCCCCTGGTTCCCAATACATTGCATAGTCCCAGGGACCCCATCCTATGGGACACTGTAGTTCCCTGCCCAGGAGAGTGTGGACCCACCCCGTAAAATAATTTTCCCACTTTGACAGGATTAAAGTAATGGAACCGGCTCCCACCACAACCCAGTATGGTGTTGGCTGGGGAGCTGGCAGGGGCAGCAGGGGCCCTGGAGCCAGGGCCAGACTGGGATCGCAAAACAGCACTGACAATTAGGTCCGACCGCCCCCGGGGGGAGGGCTGCTTCTGCTTGTGGGAACAGCGCTGCTCCGTGCACTTTTGTTAGTGGGAGACGATTTTGCAGCACTGCTGCAAAACCGCCCCCCACTAACTAAAAAAGGCCCCCCATCGGCCCAAAACCGTCCCCTACCCTTTCAGCCCACCAGGGAAATGCTCGGTGCCCACTAAAGCCATTGTGGCCCTGCTTGGCGCCCCTAATTTGAAACTTAATATTGGCACCCAAGGTGGGCACCTGGGTAGGAGAGCTGGCAGGGTTTGCAGGGGGCTTGGGGCTCCCCCTGTGGCACCCACATAAAAAATGATATGGGGTGCCCCATGGAGGTACTGGGGCACCCCAGCTATTTAACAGAAAAAGTTTTGCCAGCTCCTGTCTAGCCCATGGGGCCGCTTGCAGTGGGCCAGCAGGGCATTAGGTGCCCAGGTGCTCCCACCATTGCCCTTAATGAAAATTAAAGATGTGAGTGTCCCGGTAGGCACTAAAACAGTAAAATAAAAAAGCAGCAGCCACTCATTTATTATTCAATGCTCCAGAATGGAGCCCAACTAAATGCCCTCCTTGGGCTTTTAATTTACATTTTGCTATCCTGCTGGATGCACTTTGGTTAAAGTTGGGGAGGCTGCAGGGAGTGCTGCAGCACCCCCAGTTACATAAAAAAAGCTATATATTTCCTGGGTCAATAAATCCATGACCACAGGAGAGTTTACCAGATTTTTTCAAAGCACTCCTAGCTAGAACTCTACTAAGTAAGTAAGATTTTATTACTATATCTATCTATCTGAAATCCCTGCAGCTGGTGGTTTTCCAAGTGCTTCATTGATCATTTTTTCCCTCAGTACTCAGTACCTAGGACTCGCTCTGTACTCCCATGGTAGTACCGCATTGCTAGATATCTATATAGTTTGATGCTTAATTTTTCTCAAATGGTTGATTGGATTTTCATCAAATCACAGAGAGTGCTCTTTCGGGGTAAAGATCAATCTTTCTGCCAATCTTGGTGTAATTCCATCTAGCTGTTTTGGCTGTAGCACTGTCCTAAGTTCCTAAGGGAATTTGCAAGGGGAAAACGTGTTTGAGGATCACTGGCCCCTTCTTCTCGGCTCATGGTTGGCAGATCCCACCAAAACTTTCCAGCAATGAGCTGAGGTGGATTAACCTTTCTTTGGGAAAGTTTCAATTAAATTAAGTTAATTTAGCTTCATTCTTAATACACCTTTTTTCATTTTTAGTACATAATGAATGCATTTAAAGATTTTACATAGGTGGGATTTTTAAAAATAAATCTTGAAAAAATAATGTTCATTTAATTTGAAATATTTCATATATCTTCCAGTGGTTGAGATCTCCCTATGGTTTCATGTAGGGAAAAGTACAAATGTCTATTAAACTTGCAAAAATATAAAAATATTGCTTTGTTAAATATGTGAAACACAAATGTGTTTAGGTTAAATATTAAGTTTCATTTTTTGTAAATATTTATTTTAAATGCAGAGCAAAAACGTTACAGCATTAATAACTTAATTTACATTGAATTATTCTAAATATATTAAAATTATTTTTCTGAAATTTAGATCACAACCACTTAAAGTAATCACACATTTAATACTAAATAATACACTTACATTTGTGAGAATATCACCATAGGAAGGATGGGAGACTTGGAGCTGAAGATTTGCAAACACAGATTTGTGAATTGCTTATTGTGCAAGTAGTAGTACAGTAGTACTACTTTACATGCTACCAAAAGCAGTTTGTGAATCAAGCCCAACAAGTCTGGTTCTGATTTTTCAAGGAGGCTGGCCCTCTTGAACCTCAGCCCGGAAGCACAAACATCATTCAAGTACAATGGAACATACCACCCTTATGCTCTCTGGTATCCCAGCATACTGGCTAGGTGCCCACTATTCATACCCGTGCAAAAACAACAGTTGATGGCCAGAATGCAGAACAATGTCATACATTCACCCCAGTACAGCGACCTGGGCCTAAATCCATTGTTTTTTTGCTCACCATGCCGTTCCAGTTTGAACCCAGCCATATGCAAATCAGTCTTGACCCTGTGCCTCATGGGAACAGTCCAGCCCGAACTGCCAAGCCAAGTCCTCCCTGGACTGGAACCAAGCATCCTAGGACCGGTTTCGGAGTTTCACCCCTCTTCAGCCAGGATAGCTTGATTCCAGTGACATGGAAAGCACGGGACCCACGTCTGGGCATACCCTTCTCACTCGGGGTGACAAATGCAAAAACAACAGTTGATGGCCAGAATGCAGAACAATGTCATACATTCACTCCAGTACAAAGATCTGGGCCTAAATCCATCGTTTTTTTGCTCGCCATGCCGTTCCAGTTTGAACCCAGCCATATGCAAATCAGTCTTGACCCTGTGCCTCATGGGAACAGTCCAGCCCGAACTGCCAAGCCAGGTCCTCCCTGGACTGGAAACAAGCATCCTAGGACCGGTTTTGGGGTTTCACCCCTCTTCAGCCAGGAAGCTTGATTCCAGTGGCATGGAAAGCACAAGACCTACGTCTGGGCATACCCTTCCCACTCGGGGTGACAAATGCAAAAACAACAGTTGATGGACAGAATGCAGAACAATGTCATACATTCACCCCAGTACAGAGATCTGGGTATAAATCCATAGTTTTTTTGCTCACCATGCCGTTCCAGTTTGAACCCAGCCATATGCAAATCAGTCTTGACCCTGTGCCTCATGGGAACAGTCCAGCTTGAACTGCCATGCCAGGTCCTCCCTGGACTGGAAACAAGCATCCTAGGACTGGTTTTGGGGTTTCACCCCTCTTCAGCCAGGATAGTTTGATTCCAGTGGTATGGAAAGCACGGGACCCACGTCTGGGCATACCCTTCCCACTCGGGGTGACAAATGCAAAGTCAACAGTTGATGGACAGAATGCAGAACAATGTCATACATTCACCCCAGTACAGAGATCTGGGACTACATCCATCGTTTTTTTGCTCACCATGCAGTTCCAGTTTGAACCCAGCCATATGCAAATCATTCTTGACCCTGTGCCTCATGGGAACAGTCCAGCCCGGACTGCCAAGCCAGGTCCTCCCTGGACTGGAGACAAGCATCCTAGGACCGGTTTCGGGGTTTCACCCCTCTTCAGCCAGGATAGCTTGATTCCAGTGGCATGGAAAGCACGGGACCCACGTCTGGGCATACCCTTCCCACTCGGGGTGACAAATGCAAAGTCAACAGTTGATGGACAGAATGCAGAACAATGTCATACATTCACCCCATTACAGAGATCTGGGCCTAAATCCATCGTTTTTTTGCTCACCATGCCGTTCCAGTTTGAACCCAGCCATATGCAAATCATTCTTGACCCTGAGCCTCATGGGAATAGTCCAGCCCGAACTGCCAAGCCATGTCCTCCCTGGCCTGGAAACAAGCATCCTAGGACCTGTTTCGGAGTTTCACCCCTCTTCAGCCAGGATAGCTTGATTCCAGTGGCATGGAAAACACGGAACCCACGTCTGGGCATACCCTTCCCACTCAGGGTGACAAATGCAAAAACAACAGTTGATGGACAGAATGCAGAACAATGTCATACATTCACCCCAGTACAGAGATCTGGGCCTAAATCCATCGTTTTTTTGATCACCACGCCGTTCCAGTTCGAACCCAGCCATATGCAAATCAGTCTTGACCCTGTGCCTCATGGGAACAGTCTAGCCCGAACTGCCAAGCCAGGTTCTCCCTGGACTGTAAACAAGCATCCTAGGACCGGTTTCAGGGTTTCACCCCTCTTCAGCCAGGATAGCTTGATTCCAGTGGCATGGAAAGCACGGGACCCACGTCTGGGCATACCCTTCCCACTAGGGGTGACAAATGCAAAAACAACAGTTGATGGACAGAATGCAGAACAATGTCATACATTCATCCCAGTACAGAGATCTGGGCCTAATCCATTGTTTTTTTGCTCACCATGCCGTTCCAGTTTGAACCCAGCCATATGTAAATCAGTCTTGACCCTGTGCCTCAAGGAAACAGTCCAGCCCGAACTGCCAAACCAGGTTCTCCCTGGACTGGAAACAAGCATCCTAGGACCGGTTTCGGGGTTTCACCCCTCTTCAGCCAGGATTACTTGATTCCAGCGGCATGGAAAGCACGGGACCCACGTGGGTCCTGGGCTCACTGTGCCACTGGAATCAAGCTATCCTGGCTGAAGAGGGGTGAAACCCCGAAACCGTCCCTAGGATGCTTGTTTCTGGTCCAGGGAGGACCTGGCTTGGCAGTTTGGGCTGGACTGTTCCCATGAGGCACAGGGTCAAGACTGATTTGCATATGGCCTGGTCTAAACTGGGGTGGCATGGTGAGCAAAAGAATGATGGATTTAATCCAGATCTCTTGCCTGGGGATGAATGTTTTGATTTGTTCTGCATTCCGTCCATCAAGTGTGTGTCTTTTGCTTTCTCACCCTAAGTGTGCCAGATATGCCCAGACGTGGGTCCTGGGCGCACTGTGCCAATGGAATCAAGCTATCCTGGCTGAAGAGGGTGAAACCCCGAAACCGGTCGTAGGATGCTTGTTTCCGGTCCAGGAAGGACCTGGCTTGGCAGTTCGGGCTGGACTGTTCCCATGAGGCACAGGGTCAAGACTGATTTGCATATGGCCAGGTCTAAACTGGGGTGGCATGGTGATCAAATGAATGATGGATATAACCCAGATCTCTTGACTAGGGGTGAATGTTTTGATTTGTTCTGCATTCCGTCCATCAATTGTGTGACTTTTGCTTTCTCGCCCTAAGTGCGCCAGGTATGCCCAGACGTGGGTCCTGGGCTCACTGTGCCACTGGAATCAAGCTATCCTGGCTGAAGAGGGGTGAAACCCCAAAACCAGTCCTAGGATGCTTGTTTCCGGTCCAGGGAGGACCTGGCTTGGCAGTTCGGGCTGGACTGTTCCCATGAGGCACAGGGTCAAGATTGATTTGCATATGGCCAGGTCTAAACTGGGGTGGCATTGTGAGCAAAAGAATGATGGATTTAACCCAGATCGCTTGACTGGGGGTGAATGTTTTGATTTGTTCTGCATTCTGTCCATCAATTGTGTGTCTTTTACCATTCATACCCGTAACACACAAGAATGTCTATTTCAGCACACTGTTCTGGTTTAGATGACATCCAGATGTCAGGGTGTTGAACTGCTTTCCAAGGGATGTCATAGTCATAAAATGTGATCATCAGAATCAGTAGGAAGAGGAGGTTGAGTCTGCTGTGTCTAGAAAAAGAGGGAGGGAAAGGCCAAAAAAGTAATGCCTAAATGGGTCAGGTTCCCACTACACAAATCTGTTTGTATGAGAATCCAGCAGCAGTAGCGTAGGAGGATATCAGAGTTATAGCCTTTGCACATCAGGGCATTTTCCTCCTATCCTTCAGTTAAAAAGGTCTCATGCACCTTGAAAGAGGGAGACTGCTGAATTTGCAGACTACCCCACTACACAAAGTATCCAAACACACACCTCCCTGATTCCATTTTGCAAGCCATACAATCACAGAAGATTCAAAATGAATTCCTGTAACAATATAGGTGTATGGGTGCACAACATGCACACCATGCTCAACCCTCAGCAAACATGCAGAGCAAACATGCATCCTCCACTCAGGTCCTACATTCATGAAGTAAATAACCCAGTTGAGGGAGACTATCCAGACCACTGACCATAGGAGGCTAGTAAGCAATTCTTCCTGAAAGTGACAGGCAAAAAGGGCCGGTCCTTCCAATTATAATCTGTTGCTGCCACCACTTCCAGTCCTTTTTGCCTGCTGAGAAGATAGAAGTCATTCTTAAAAGGAGGGGTGCACTTAGTATGCCCTCTGACCTCATATACATGCTCTGGGGTACCAGCTTTTACAAAAGAAGTGCACCACACACATGGCTGTTGAGTGCCTGGGGATAAAAGTCAAAAACAAGGAAAGTTAAAGGAGGGATGCACACTTTTCAGAGATATAAGTGGGATTTCATAACCCAACAATTAACCAGGTCTTCAGTTCCAACAAATGAAAGAATGCGACCAATTTGCTTTAAAAAAAGATTGCACAAAAATCTCGGTTGAAGATTGGCAGACTATTTATCACAATGTACATTGTACCATAGTACGTTTGAACTCTGGAAACTCTACAGAGCATTCACGGGAACATTCTAATGAATTTGCACACTGTGAGTGTGAGCCTGTCAAGATGTTTTACTCTGTTGTCCCAAATTATCACCTTTTGAATTGATAAGTTTATTAGAAAAGCAAAAGGACAATACATGCGTCTGAAAAATAGATTGGCACTGCCAGGTTGCCCGGTGGACCTGAAACCCTGTTCAACATTTTTGGGTGTGGCATTCTTAGACCGTTTTCTTCTACTAAAATTATATATACATTTGGCAAACAGCTAGCTCTAGGACCAGAAAGCTTACTTTTTGTTATTTGGTGGAAATCCGCGGAGTAGTTTTAGAGATATAAACTGAAACCCAATTTTGTAATTTAGGAGTGGGGACCCTCTGCGGATCCTCCGCGAGTGGATCCATGGCTCTATGTGCCACAGTAGGGCCCTAATTGGCTGGAAGCTACCTGAGAGAAAAGTTGCGGCCAACAATTTATGTGGTGGGAAATGATCCCTGGGGCTGAAAAAAAGCACGGGAATCAGATGAAGGGGTCAGGGTAGAGGTACCCTTACTCTATGGATGTGTTATTAATGTGAGGAAAGCATGTTTAATGGGCAGTAAAATGCCCAAAAATGTTTTTTACATCACTCGCAAGATCTGCGAAGTCGTCACGGGATTCAGCGCGACCCCCCCATGTGTAAATCTGCAAACCTCACCGCAAAGGTGTACAGTGGGCCACACTGAACGTTGTGGACGATTCGCAGAGTTGCAAACAAAACAACTGAATTAGGATTCTTTGCAGGAAGCATGGAAATGGTTAAAGAAAAACTGACTATTTAGAAGTGGTATAACAAAAAGGAAAGATGAAAGCAATCCTGTTATTTGTTAACTAGAGCAGCATAAGCAGCAGCACATGGTAAGGGGTAGCCATTTAACCTGCTTTTCTACTGAGAGAGGAGATGGTTTGCAGGAGTTCTGACTGGAGATTTGGAATGAAAGCAGATGTTACTAGAAATAGAAATAAAACTGAGAGAACAGCAAAGAGCTTCTACAGGTATGTTAATTAGGTTGTAGTATATAACAGTATATTTAAATAAAACTTTGTGAGTGTTTGTAAACTGAAAGAAAATGTGTACCTTTTAGAGACTATGCTATTAGAGAATATACTAGAGGGGAAAATAGAAGGGAGCTTAGATGAGAACATTAACTAAAAATACAGTGAGCAGGAAAGGAGAAAGAGAAAGTGGTATGCTGAAAGTATAGTAATTTTACTAAGCCAGTATGAATGAATGTGTTTGAAGTTAGATTTGGGTGTTTGCTTACAGTATGTAATTTAATAGTATGTAATTTGCACATTCTCACACAGTCAGGCTGGCACTTACATAGCCAGTTACACACCCACAAAAGCACTTATGTACCCACCACTCATATAGCCAGACAGTGACTGTCACACAACCATAAAACCGTTCACACACCGATTTACTCACATGTACGTCCACGTTTGAGTACTAGTTCACCCATAGGGCCTGGGAGGACATGCACATAATGTGCACCACAAGAAGAGTTTAAAGAGGACTACTTCATCACTCTTAAAAAGGGAGAACCATAATTGTAGTTGACCTCAGAATCAGGGACCCAAATGGTAGTGGGTTTCAGAAGGAGGAAGAGGAGTGAAGAAATGAGTGGGTAAATTCTCCAGAGGATAGAGGGGATTCTCCAGAGACAAACTTCTCTATTGTATATGGCACAGGAAGTACTGTCACCTCCCAAACATGGTCCCCTGAGGACCTCAAGGACAGAGAGTCTGAATGGGACCTGAGGCCACTGCTGGGCCAGAAGTGTGCAGAAGAGAGAAAAGGTGAGGTTAAGAGAACATTGAAGGAGAAAAGGGTCTTGCTGGCTGGAGTGTTAAGGAGATGCACTTGAAGGCAAATAGCTGTTAGAGTCTAGCAAAAAAGGAATGAGCACCACTACTGTGTCCAGTGCAGGAGAAAGAGACTTGGTGCCTGATTTTAAGGAAGGGTTTGATATAGACAGGTTATTTCTGGTAAAAGAAGTAGCTATAGTAGTACAGAAGATCTCTTACGAGGATGTTGCATAGCAGTTTCGAGGCCAGCAGCCCTTTCTGCACGTGCATGTTTGCAATGCTGTAGCTTGAGGTCAGTTTAAAAGCAGCCTTGTGTTGCAGGACTGCTTTTAAAATGCAAATTGTGCCCAAACTCAACTTGCTGGTTGGGGCACTTAAAAATTGATAAACTTGAATGTTTGGACATATAAGGTCCCAGGGGTGGGGGGGCAGGTATTTATCAGGACAACCCTTATAAAATGAGTTTTATATGCCCTGGGTTAAGTGAACTTGCCCATTTCACTCCCCACATTGCGATAAAGTGCTTCACAAAATAGCCTTTTGTGGTCAGAGCACTGTGGAGTGAGGATGTGCAATATTTCTACCTATTCAGAACACCTAAAGTATCCCCTAGGTGTTCCAGAGGTGTGGGTCCTGTAGATATAGGCAGGGCCCTTATAAAAGATGTTTTATAAGCCCTTGTGTTGGAAAAAATTACCCAAGTCATTTTACCCATTGCAAATCCCCTACCACATATGTTAACATGGTAAGAGGTTACTACCTAATAATTCCCTCTAGGAGAATCATAAAAATGCCATTCAAAGACTTCCTAGAATGGTATTTATCAATCCAACAATATGTTATTGTTGAACTTCTTCTTAAGTGTTCAGACAAAAAGTTATAATACTTTCTTGTCTGTAAGCCAAAATTCAGTCTTCCAGTGGTCTGTCATGATTAGGCAGAGTTAAGTGGATTAGCCAGGCTCCTTTGATGAGGTGATAAATAGCCCCTGGGGTGAGCCAGCTCTTCTGGGTGTGCCGGGTTCTGCTACATGGGAATGCCAGAGCAAGGGGAGGGGTCATAAACTGTATTCTTCAATGGAAGGAGGAGACAGGCAGGAAGAAGTCAGTTTCAATTTACACCTCGCCTCTTTCAACCTAGCCAGATGGTGGGATTAAGGAAGGAATGAGCAGAAGCAAGGGGCAGAGACTATGGAGATTAACCATCCTGCAGGTGTGTTTAGCCAGCTCTTCTCTCCCTGCTAGAAAATCAGCCATTATAGGTTTTGGAGAAATGGTGCTCTCTGGGAGAATATATTACCACACTTTGGATGATGTGGTCATCCCCTGGGGTGTTGCCCTGCACCTGACTGGACCGGAGTGCCCTCCTGCTTGACCCAGAGAACTTGAAATAAATATCTGAGAGGGGCAGAGCCTCTCAGATCTGCTGCTTGAAAGTTAGGAGAGAAGAAGGGTCCATGCTTAGGAGTTTGATTGGCACCAACCGTGACCTGTACTCTGAAGATTGAGCATGCAGAACAATCTGGACTACAGCCCTGTGGACCTAACTTGCTTCAAAAGGACTAAAGCATGGGCTCCCTGAAAGCTACAGGTTAACAGAGCTCACCTGGAAGAACACCACCAACAATCCTAAGCCAGGAGTACTACCAGTGAATTTGTAAGGGTTTGTCCAAGCAGATTGTAGGAACTGAAGTCCTAAACCTTCAAGGATCATCTGGACACTTTGGGACCCTTTGGGGAACTTCAGGAAGAAGTTTCAGAAGTTTGGAGCAACTCTGGAAAAAAGCTCCATAAGTGGCCCACTCGACCTGGCCAGCCAAGTCGGTGACCATCAACTGCGAGCCAGCCTGCCATCTAGGTTTGTCCTCGCTGAAAAGCTCCGGAGGTATGACTTTCATAGTTTGACTGGCAGTAAGCTGAAACCCAAGCTGGCGACCCTCACCAGATCCAGCCTGGTGAAGAGCATTGAGGAACCCAGCAAGAAAAAGCTCCATAAAAGGTTTAAAGTACGAACTTAGGAAAGGTGACTGGGACCAGCCGTGCAAGCCAAGCCCCCCACCTTCAACTGTGAGCTGGCCTTGATCCCTGGGTTGTACCGCTGGAACGCTCAGGAGGTCGGACTTCCACAATTTTGACTGAGAGCTCATCTCAAGGCAAGCTAGCGAACCCTCACCGATTCCGGACTGACTGAGAGCTTCGAGGGACCCGGGAAGAAAAGCTCCAGAAAAGTTTCTAAGTCAGAAGGTAAAACCTTTGACCGAGACCTACCGCGAGGGGTAGTCGCGCAGGGCTCCATCGCGGCGGGCCTGAAACTTTGACTTTGACCCGGTCTAGCTAGACCAAATGTCCCAATAGACGTTATAGGTTTCTATGTGCTATGTAGTGCTAATTCCTCTAAAAAAATATATATCTACGGTTCCCTACATTGGATTTTTTTTTGTTTTGGTGTAATTTTAAAGATACAAATATTTCCTATTTTTATAAATTGGTGTTGGATTTTTATTGTGTGTTGTGTCTTAATTATTTACTGAATTGGTGTTTTGTAATGCTTTACATACCTGTCTTTGAAGCGTTAAGCATGGGAAGTTTTTACTGAGCCCTATGTTGTGTCAGTGGCCTTATTGCCAGTGGTAGATATACATTTACCACTACCAATAACCCACTTTCCAACACACGTACACAGTGACACACCCACGAACTTACTAACGTGGACACACACAAAAACCTTTCCACACAGCAATCCAGACACTCACACAGCCAGCCAAAGATTATTGCACCCAATAACTTACCCAGGCACACACGGATGTGCACACTGAGAGAGTCAGAGACTTAGCAATGCATAGACTAACACAGCAATGGACCAGTATGGTAACCCACCAAGCCAAACATTAATGCATCCAAAAACACACCGATGCACACTGTGGGACACACACAGATACACCCAGAGACTTCCCAATACAGGCACTGACACACCCAGGGACTTACCAATGCAGACAGTGACACACTCAAGCATGCAGAAATGCAGACAATGACATAGCCATTCAAAAACACTAATGCATCCAATAAGACACTGAGGCACACACTGACGCACACACTGAGACACCCAGGGACTTACCAATGCGGACACTGACATACCCAGCATACAGTAATGCAGACACTGACACAGCCAGCCAAATACTAATGCATCCAATAACACAACGAGGCACACACTGGTGCACACACTGATACACCCAGAGACTTACCAATGCAGACACAGACACATCCAGGCAAACAGGAATGCAGACACTGGCACAGCCATCCAAACACCAGTGCATCCAATAACACACCGAGGCACACATTGACGCACACAATGATACACCCAGAGACTTACCAAATCAGACACTGAAACCCCAGGCATAGAGGAATGCAGACACTGACACAGCCATCCAAATACTAATGCATCGAATAACACACTGAGGCACACACTGACGCACTCACTGACACACACAAAGGCTTGCCAATGCAGACACTGACACACCCAGGCATACATCAATGCAGACACTGACACAGCCATTCAAACACCAATGCATACAATAAGACACCCAGGTACACTGATGCACACACTGAAACACCCAGAGAGTTACCAATGCAGACAGGGACACACCCAGGCGTACAGCAATGCAGACACTGAGACAGCCAGCTAAACACCAATGCATCCAATAAGACACCCAGGCACAAATGTCCACACACACTGAGACACCCACAAACTCACCAATGCAGACACTGATACACCCAGCCATATCCAAACTTCAGGCCGACCGCGATGGAGGGCAGGTCAGCTATGACACTCATGCATGTCTAGCTGAAAATGTACCTTGGATGGAGCAAAACATCGAAGTCAAGAGCACAATGCATCTGTTCTGAATTATGCAGTGGATTCCAGCATTGCTGTCGAGCACCGTAGAGATGCAGGCAATGCTTTGTCATCGAGCCACGCAGAGCGTCATCACCGGACTCTGCAGGAGAAAGAACTGATGTTGTCAAACAACCTCTGTGTCGGCGTCAAAGGGCAATACATCGGTTCTGATCATCGAAAAGGTGCCGTTTTTGTAGCAAAACAGCTGCAGATCCGACTTCTGAGGCCTAGGACTAGAGGGTGCACCAAAAGCAAGGGTAGGACTCACAGATGGCAGACTCCAGAAGCACCAGCAGGATTGCAGGAAGTCTTTTGCAGACTTCAGAAAGCCCTTGGAGTAACTCTGGGTTAAAGAGAGATGGGGACAGTCCTTGTCTGCAGCAGGGCAGAGATCAGCAGGCAGCAGGATGGCTCAGCAAAGCAGAGAAGCAGTTCCTCAGAACAGTCAGTCAAGGCAAAGTGGCAATCCTTACAGCACAGAAGTCTTTACTCCAGCAGAGTTCTTCCCAGGTACAGTACTCATTTGGTAGGGTCAGAGCCTCAGTACTTATACCCAAATTTGCCTTTGAAGCGGGGGTGACTTCAAACAAAGCAACTCCTTGAAGTGCACAGGTCTCCTTTCATCCCAGCCCTGTCTGCCAGGCTATCTGTGGGTGTATAGTCATTCCTTTGTCTGGGGGCAGGATACAGCCTATTCAGATTTTAGCTCCCTTTCCCCCTTCCTTCAGGCTATCAGAATGCAGATGAATGCAGATGAGTCCTCTGTCAAACCCACCTTTCCCGTGTCTGTGGCTGCCTGAAGGGAATGCACAAAGTAAAGCTATCACCTTGCCCAGAGGTGTATTTGAGACAGGTTGCAGGCACACAGAGCTACGTTAAAGCAGAGAAATGTCCACTTTCTAAAAGTGCAATATCTAAAATAGCAATCTTTAAATGCAGCTTTACCATTAAAGAGAAATTATGATTACTATTCCAAAGATATAAACATGATTTAGATACTTCTTTCTAATCAGGAATTAAAAGTGTTTTAAGGAATTACCAATGCTAGCCTATGAGAGGAGTAGGCCTCACAGTAGTGAAAAAAGCGAATTTAGGTGTTTCTCATTACCAGGGCATACAAAACTGAAGGTACATTTCCTATTGATTAGTTACGCAGCACCAAGCCCATATGCCTACAAAGGGCCTACCTTAGGGGTGACCGATATGTAATAAAATTGGAGTTAAAGGCTTGGCAAGTGGTTTTAAATGGCAAGTCGAAGTGGCAGTAAACTGCAAACACAGGCCCTGCAAAGACAGGCCTGAGACAAGTTTGAAAGAATAGTTGTGAAACATTTAGTTTACAGGCCCTGGTTATATGATATACCATTTTACAAGGGACTTACAGGTTAACTAAATGTGCCAATCACCATGTTTAGGGGCGAAGCACATGCTTTTTAGCACTCGTTAGCAATGGTAAAGTGCTCAGTATCCAAAAGGCCAACAAAAAGATACTGCAAAAAGTGGAGGTAAGTAGGCAAAAAGTTGGGGGAAGACCACCCTAAGCATGACAGGTCTAACAGTAACACAGATATAGCAAAGTATTGTTGATTATGTGGCAAATCTGAAGAATCTATTTTACACGTTATTCCATTTTAAAGCCCTCAATGACTTTAGGACACAACAGTGGAAAGGGTAACTGAAAATATTGGAATGGCCTTGCCACAAAATAGAATTTCTTCAATAATACATTTACAGTTTTATAAAAACAAATTAAAATTAGTCGTCGAAATTTGTGTTATTTTTGTTCTGTACACACTATTTATACTTAAGTTTTATATGGTTCTAACATCTAAGCTAAACAAACAATATAACTAAATGCAATACCTCAAATCAGGCAGACCAGTTGCTCAAACATCTCAACGTAAAAAACAAACAGCACACACTTTATGTCCCACTCTTCTCAGGAAACATACACCTACTCCCCCACAAACATTTGGAAAACCAATTGAATTTGTTTGCTCTTAGATACAATATCCCATTCCTCACTCACCATCAATCACTTATCCTCACAGTGACCGGAACGTCACAGACACAACACATCCTCTGAATGCACTTAAACTGCTTCAAGGACACCTGGTTGCAGGAAAACTACTTCCTTTACATAACCAGGGATAAGAGGAGCGGCAAAAACGCTTCATTCTGTGTACTTGTCGTCACAAAAACATGCACACATCAATAACACTTTCGATTCAAGGTCTTTGCTCGTTTTATACTTTCTTCAACCACTTATATGATTGCGTCTCATGCTGCCTAACAGCTATGCAGCAGATGATGGTCTTATGTCAATGAATGCTCACCGTATCCTTTTCGACATATTTTACTTCGCTGGCACCTAAGCACCACACTTTACACCAGACTCAAAGTAGCTTATTTCTGACTTTCCAATGTTCTCCAACTCCATCAGAAACCTTGACATATTATTTAACCTTATTAGGTCACTGGAAAATGTTCTTTCAAACATTGCTGTGGCATTGAGATACACGATGGAGCATGTATGCCATATACACCCCCGTTCACACAGCTAAGGGCCCTTAGTAACACTCTTTTTATGAGTTCAATTACTTGGTGTCATAACCGCCTGGTCTGCCTGCCCTAGTATGCTCTGTCACCTTGGGATAATGCTATTACCCTCACCACACACGCCCTTTTTAGGTATTGATCAAAGGCAACTTTAGCTAGCTTATGAGAGCTATTGCCAACACACTAATTCCACAAAATACATGTACACCTACAAACATATCGAAATGGCATTTAAGACAGCCCTTTTTAACCAATGGCTACTCTGGTTTAGCTGGCTTTGGGGATTGGCTCACAAGGTTGTACATTAGCATTGGTATCAGTCCACAGCCTTTCACGGAAGTGACCGTTGAGTAGTAGTGCCATTCCTCATTGTGACACTGTGCATCGGAGTGCCAGTCTGCGGTACTTGCACATGCCCCTATCTGTCCCTCACGTTGATGGGCCATCACGCCTTTCATCCGTGTCCATGCATCACCTATTGCTTTCCCTCCTTGTTGGAAAGTGGGTTATTGGTAGGGGCAAATGTAGGTCTGCCACTGGCAATAAGGCCACTAACACATGATAGGACCCAGCATAGGTCTTAGAAAATTATTCCTATGGTCAACCCTTGGTAACGTGGCTGCGAGCAGACAGACTTAACTTCAAAGACAGGTATGTAAAGAATTTAAAAACACAATTTCAGTAAATAATTAAGACACATCACAAAATAAAAATCCAACACCAATTTATAAAAATAGGTAATATTTTAATCTTTTAAATGACACCAAAACGAAAACAATCCACTGCGGGGAACCAGAGATATGAATTTTTAAAGATTAGTCACTTACTAGGGCTTAGAAACCAACAGTGCCCCTTTTAGTCATTTTGTTTTCTCTGACAGGGCCACACCTTTAGAAACTGTTCTGGAGAATATCTCACCACTGTGTTGTGCCGCCTTCTCCAGCAGGCGGGTCCAGTTAGAACTCCTTCCTGAAGTTCTGCTTGCGGGTCCCAAAGTATCCAACACACAGTCCAAGGTTCTGGAATCTCCAAGAGGGTCCTTGAAAGTGTGAAACTTCAATTCCGCAATCCACTTGAACAAAACCCTTACAAATCCACTGGTACTCCAGGCTGGGAATTCTTTGTGGGGCTGTCCAGGTGAGCTCTGTTAACCTGTAGCTTGCAGGGAGTTCCACTCTTGAGTCCTTTGGCAGCAAGGTAATCCACAGGGCTGCAGTTTCATTTGGTGCAGTCTTCAGAGGTCAGGCCTTAGAGTTCCTTGCACAGCAAAATCTTTTCAGCAGGGCACTTCTTGCTTCATTCAGTTTCAAGCAGCAGATCTGGAGGGCTCTACCCCTCTCAGATACTTATTCAACATTCTCTGGGTCAAGCCACAGGTCACTTCTGACCAATGAGAGCAGGGTAACTCCTCATAGTTATGACCACATCCTGTAGAGTGTGGCATTATTTTGTCCCAGAGTGCATCAAATCTTCCAAATCCATAATGGCTGATTTTCCAGCATGGAGGTAAGAGCTGGCTAAACACACCCCCTGGGATGGCTTATTTCCATGGCCTCTCCCCCTACCATCTGCACATACCTTCCTTAAGCCTAGCCCTGACTCTGGGTCAAGAGTGTAAGAGTGAAACTGAAATCCAGGCCTCCCCTCTGCCTTTGAAGAGCATGGTTTACGACTCCACCCCCTGGCCTGGCATTCCTATAGACCAGCACACTGCCCTCCCAGCAGAGATGTTAACCCCAGGGGTTCTTTATCACCTCTTCAAAGCAGCCTGGCTAATCCACTTAACTCTGACCAATCAGGGCAGACCACTGGAAGGCTGAATTTGGACTTACAAACAAGAAAGTCTTATAACTTCTTGTATGTACACTTTAGGAGAAATTCAACAATATAATATTGCTGGATTTACTACTACCATTTTGGGAAGTCTTTGAATGGTCCGGTGAGTCCTCTCCTATCAATATTTATTAATCATTAACTTCCTACTATGTTAACCTATGGGCCAAGGGGTTTGCAATGGGGAAAATGACTTGGGCCAGTCTTCTAGCACCAGGGCTTATAAAAACATATTTTATAAGTATTTCCCTAATTTCTACAGGACCCCCCACCCCCTGTGCAACTAGGGGAGACTTTAGGGGTTCTGAATCTGTAGAAATATTGCAGATTCTCCTTTTACTGTGCTCCTAGCATAAAAGTCGAATTTGACCAGCAATTTACTGTTTCAAAGCAGTCCTGGCACCCAGTGCTGCTTTTAAACTGACCTCAGGCTTCAGCACTGCACACATGCTAGTGCAGAAAACGCTGTTGGCCTCTAAACTGCCATACCCCAGGGTACTGGGGACTTCTAGGTAGTTTCAATCCCCTGCCCTATTATATACTAGGGGCTTATGGGGTAGGTCATACCAATTACAGGGCTACCCCACCATACCATAGTGTACCCTAGTGTATGTTGGGTGTTTTAACTGTATTCTAATGTGTTCCTTTCATCTCAGCACTGGCCCTGGGCCTGGTTAGGCAGAGCCCAGGGTCAGTCAAAATCAGTTACCACCAGCATCAGTCAGCAAAAAGTTAGGGGGTGCCCAGGGCACAGGATGACTTTGCAACACTCCTCCAAAGAGTTGTTCTTTTCAGGTGTACTCAGTGGGTTCGTTTATTCAGCCAGCTTCCACTCTCTTTAGTAAGTTCCTTTTTTTGTTTCCCCATTCCAGCTTGGGAACAGCTTGCTCCCCCACACTCCCGGCCATTTCATTGCTGCCTCTTTCACTCCTGTCATCCTAGTACATCCTAGTTACAACCTCCCTTGCACCAGGGCCGGACTCGGAACCCAAAGCAGCCCTGGCAATTTTCTCATACCAGCCCCTGGGGAAATACTGCCTGGCACCGGAAGACTGGAAATGGTTGCTCGCTGCTTTTGTTATTGGGGCGATATTGCAGCCCCCACCGCTACAAAACCTGCCCCCACCCTTTCAGCCTCCTGGGAAACGCCTAATGCCCGGTACGGCCAGTTAGGCCCTGCCTTGCACCGTTATTCCCGCCCTGTTCTTATCATGCAGTGTGACAGTTGCCAGATGTCCTGATACTCCTCTGGCTTGCCCTGTGCGGCCACTCCCAGATGCGGGTATGGGGGCATTGTTGCGACCTTCTGTCGCACAATCATCCCGAACAGTGAGGGGGATGAGACCAGTGGCGGCTCGCCGAGGGAGTGCTGGGGTGGTGGGCAGGGAGGGCAGGGTGGGGGGGTTGTGGAGTCTGACATATGACGGATAGGAGTAAGGTAAGTAATTAAGGGCCATATGTAGGTAGGCTGTGTTTCGCGATTCTCTAATTGCAATTTTTAGGGAATCGCAATTAGAGAATAGCAAAACGCTATGTAGGTAGGATTAGCAATTTTTTTTGCGAATCCCACCTATTCCTTATTTGCGATTCTCTAATTGAGAATCGCAAATAAGGAATACCTTGCCATTCATTCCTATGGGCTAAAAGGCCCATAGGAATGAATAGGAAGACATTCTCAATTTGCGATTCTCAATTAGAGAATCGCAAATTGAGAATGCAATTTCAAGGTTGCAAGGGTGTCAATAGGACACCCTGTTGCACCCCTGTAATGAGCATGGGTGCACATGTGGCGCACATACATGCCCTAAGGGCATGTATGTGTGCCACATGGCACTTTGAATAATGCAAAAAACTGCATTATTAAAAGAAATCGCAAATTACCATCAACCTGAAGTTGGTGGTAATTTGCGATTCCTTAAGCCAAAATAGCACAACTTGGGTGCTTTCTACATTGCATTTAAGGAATCGCTATTTGGGATTCCTTAAATGCATTTGCAAAATAAGGAATCGCAAATTTTGCGATTCCTTATTTTGCATGTGGGTTGTTGTTCCCTACATAGCATACTGCCCAAATTGCGATCGCAAACGCCGAAATTCGGCGAATTTCGGCGTTTGCGATCGCAATTTTGCTTTCTACATATGGCCCTAAATAAATACATTTAAAAAAAATAAACAATTTACCTTGCACAAGCTGCATCGCCAACTCGGCGATGCAGCGTGCACAAGATACATTTTTTTATTTATTTAATTACTTACCTTACTCCTATCTTTTGTATGTCGGACTCCACTACCCCCCATCCTGCCCCTCCCTTGCTCCGCCCCACTGCCCCACAGCACTCCCTCGGCGAGCCGCCACTGGCTGAGACTACAACAGCGGGAGCTCAGCCTCGTGAACAATTACTCGCAGCTTTTGAGGGAGCTCCCAAATTTGCTTCTGTCAAAAAATCATGCTTTTTGCTTTGGCATAGGAACGCCACCAGCTACCCACTGATGTTAATAATACCTGACACCAGAGAACACATTGCATCATGGTGCTCACCTTCCACATTTGCACATCATGACATGCCCTTCCAGTGCATAGCTCCAAAACAGTATGTAGAAGGGTAACATAATGTACTTATCCAAACTGTTAACCAGACTCCCACATTTTAACAACTATCAGTGCAGAATCCACAAGGCACAGAAGCACGATTAACCTATCAACTTCCGGAAAACTGCACAGCAAGCTTTAACTTGCAAACAACATATACGTTATCAAGCACGGAAATTCAGAAAAAATATCAAAATTCAAAAAGTTACCCAATGTATGCCTGCATCACACCCAGCAGGTGGGCACTGTCCTTCCTACTCCAATCCTGCTAGCCAACAGGGAGGCACACGACCCCAAATGCGAGTCTCAGAACCGTCAAAAGTATAAGAACCAACATTTAGGATTCGTGAACATGACAAGGTATGTACAAAACACATTGCAACCAAGCAAGCATGCAAATTACCCCACGTAAGTGAAAACATAAATATACGTATCACCCAAAGAAATAACACCGAAATAACAAATGACATTTCCAATGCATTAAAATGAAGACCATTTCCTAGAAATAAATCAAATCCTGGGGATGTAATTGTATCAATAATCAGTCAGTCAGTCAGTCAAAGTTGGCTTTATTTCAATATAAAACATATCTTTAAAAGCAATACAATACATCTTTTTATAAAAATAAAAAGCCAATTCATAAAGAAACAATTATACAAGATCAAAATACGAATGGCATAGATAAATTACATAACAATCCAATTTTAAAACCATGATTAAACAGCATACAAGAGCCTTTTTGATCTGATCAACCATGCCCAGTTTAAAAACTTTGCCATACCACGGACGAGTAAAGGGCGTGTGTCGGATTTTAAAATACGGAGGGCCTCACTACTTTGTCTTGTGCCAAGCTCTTTACATAGGGGTTTCAGCCACCTGAGGCGAGGAGCTTTATACGCAGGACATTCAAATACAAAGTGGGGAACCGACTCAATCCTGGTCTCACAGAAAGGGCAAAAAGGAGTAGTCTGTGCTGGTATCTTCCATCCAGCGGTCAACTCACACACAGGCAGCACACCTATCCTGAATTTAAAATATAAAGCCCTATCTCTAGATTTTGAAATGATATCGAGATAAGGCTCGAGTGATGCCACCTCCTTTACTGATAGGAATTCAGCAGTACATCTACCTAGATTGGGATTAGAGTTTCTAGAATCCATTACCCATTTCCAGTACAGTTTTTTCAAGACAGACTTGGACGGTGCAGTCCTGGAGTGCCAGGCCTCTCCAAGACCCAACTCGCCCAGCAACCGCTTGACATCCCTCAGCCAACCTATTTTGTGCCAGCCAGGCATTGATAAAACCTCATTTAGCCCCTCAGCATAACTTGCAAGCTCCGGAACTCTCCATATGCGGCCCCAAAGAAGTAAAGGGCGCAACCTTGCATGGTCTTTAATAGGGCAGCAGCCCATGTCAAGGAATAAGGGAAGGGTGGGGGTACTGTAAGGGAGACCCATTAAATCCTTCAAAAACTTGTTTTCTGAATGGGTCAACTGCTCCACATTCTGTGCCCCCCAAAGCTCTGCTCCATAAAGTGCCGCACTCACCCCTCTTGCCTTGTAGATGTCAAGTACTGGGGCAATCGGTTTGAGGGTGGAGGACCGTTGTTGTTTAAGGAGTGCCCCCACCACCCTTTTATGGCTTAGCAGCATTTTATGGAGATGACAATTCCACCTCATGGTGTCAGACAGGCGGATCCCTAAATAGTCAAACTCCTTGATCCTTTCTAGGGACACTGAGTTCAGTGTAGGGGGCCTACCCCTTTTCTTCGGGGGGTTCAGGACCAAATATTTGGTCTTTCCCGTGTTAATTTCTAATCCCCTCAACTTACAGAAAATTTGGAACCTATCAAGGAGGCTCTGCAACCCAACTGGGGTCTTGGAGATCAAGAGGGTGTCGTCAGCAAATAATAGGGTGGGTATTCTCCTGCCCGCCAGGGATGGAGCATCTGAAGGATTTTGTAAGAGATGCTCCACCACTCCATTGACATACAATGAAAACAGAGTGGGGGCTAGGACACAGCCCTGGCGGACACCTCTATTTACAGTTATTCGGGCGGTCTTTTGGCCCTGATTACCCCACCGAACCTGTGCAAAGTTTTCAGCATGAAATTTAATTATCAGAGATAATAGGTACGGTGGCATACCTAAGTCTGACAACACCCTCCATAGACGACTGCGGGGCACTAGGTCAAAGGCAGTCCGTAGATCTATAAAGGCAAGATACAGACTGCCTTTGCCCAGCACAACCACCTTCCAGTATAACAATAGCAGGCGAAATGACTGCTCAATGGTCCCAGTACCTGACCTAAAGCCCGCCTGAAAATCAGAAAGTACCCTATTCTCCTCTACCCACTGGAGCATCCTCCCTAAAACTACCTTTCCTGCCACCTTTTGCGATGAATCCAGTAGGCTTATAGGGCGATAATTGGATGGGTCGTCCCGACTCCCTTTTTTGAAAATCGGGACGACCTCAGCGCCCATCCAGGAGTCTGGAAGAGGTGCATCATAAAAACTTGCATTAAGTAATGATGCAATGAGCTTTCCCCATTCTAATGTGTTAATGCGGATCAAATCCCCGGGTAGCCCATCCGGCCCCGCAGCTTTATTAGGGATAAGACACGAAATCGCTTCCTCTACTTCCTTCCCTGTAAACAGGAGGTCCTCACTCAGCCCAAAAAAGTCAACCGAAAAACTTTCAGCTGGATCTACCCCAACCTCCGTTGCCACAGTATAAAGGTTGGAAAAATGGTCAAACCATGATGCCTCAGGGATATTACATGTTATAAGGGAATCAATGGGTTTATCCCTGGTTCTAATTAAGTCCCAAAAATACCCTTCGAGTTCCCTCCCAGCACTTGCCAGTTTTAGATCGCGCCAAAACTGATTCTCCCACTCTTTCTTCGCCTTACTAATAGCACCCCTGTACAACTTCCTGGCTGTACTAATCAATTCGGTATCCTTGAGTTTAACTGCGTTGATTAAGTCCCTTTTCGCACTTCTGCAGGGGACAGAATACCAACCAGGGTTACCCTTAGGGCGCCCCATCTTGTTGACCCTTTAACCTGGGTTTCGCACAGGGAAGAGGTCACCTAGTGCTTTGGTAGTATGGCTAAACAGAGTGGAAATCTCGTGAACATTTGACACAAGGGAATCTAGTCTGGACAAGGCATTGGCCATGATTGATCTTATATCCACGATCTTACCCTCGTCAAAAGCTACATTCTTCCATTTTAGGCGCCTCTCGCAATTCGAGGGACAAGCGTCACTAGTTGACTTCCACGCCTGAGGGGCTTGCAGTTTTTCCCCAACCGTCCACATTGGGGACAGTGATAAAGACAGCGGATTATGGTCGCTGTCAGACGAAGGGAGGACTGCCATATCCAACAGATGCCCCCAGAGCTTGAAATTCAGCAAGATATAATCAATTTGAGATGAATGGCCTACCCTATTAAAGGTGTGGGCCCCACAGGAGTCCGATTTTGACCGTCCATTTACTGCCCTCACACCATATTCCAGGGTTAGGGCATTTAAATGGATAACACTTTGGGTCCAGCTCTTAATAGGTGGTATTAACAGGGGTGGAATGCCTCTCCTAGCATCTTCTTCTTGAGTGCCTAATATATCATCCTCGGCTAGGGGTTCAAAGGTGCAGTTAAGGTCCCATGCTAACATAATATACGTTTCTACCCTACAGGATCTGAGTGCATCCCCTAAGCCCAATAGGGTCGATGAGGGCGCGCCCCCTTTCGGGGATCTAGCATAGATATTAAAGATCTCTAAAGTCCGCCCCCCAGGAGATCCTCTAACTGCTAGTCTCTGCAAGTCTGGGGACTTAGTTTCTATACACCTTATATGATACCCCAATAAGATGCTTACCCAGATTAATAGACCACCTGAAGGTCGACCTCTCCCGACGGGCAAGGGAATTGCAGGTACAAAGTAGGTGATGTAACCAACCTTGTATCGGGGTTCCAGACACCAGGTTTCCTGGAATAAGCATATCCTGAATGACTCAATAAAAGAGTTCCATTCCGGTATGTCCAGGTTGCGAGAAATGCCCGCTATATTCCAGCTGACAATCTTCAGGACCTCGTCATCAACTCCAACCTGCGCAGAGGAAAACCTCTGTACGGGTAGACTATCCTGAAATCCAGAGTTAGTTGGTACATCACTCACTGATTTCAGCTGGTTTGGGGCATCAAGGGCGGGCTCATCAGGATTTAAATAACCTGTTGACTCCACAATATGGGACGCAACACTACCCTCAGAAGAAGGTGAGTTATAACAGGGTGGCCCCAAAACTACCCCTTTACAATCTAGAACACAGCTCTCCTCCTCCTCAAAAGCAGCAGATGACTTCATGGGAGGTTGGTAACTATTCTGTCAACAATCCTGCCAGGACCAAGTGGGAAATGGGCATGGGTTTTGACGAAACAGGCTGAATTGGGGGAGATTATGAGAAGTTTGTCTGCCATTCCATCCCTCCCAACTTGCGGCTCTAGCAGGCCGGGCGGGAACTGCATAGGGATTAAAAAAACTAAGGTCACGCGTACCAATTCCTGTGTTGGGGCCCATACCGCCCTCACTATTATTGAAACTACAAACATAGCTTGCTACCCTAGGGTCTTCAAAATTGACTATAATACAGTCCCCCATTATGTCTTTGAGCCGGGTGCCTAACCAGCTAGCCCTCCTCACATGGATAACCCGACCACCCAATGAGCTAGGGAGAGGTCTATTTTCCTTCAGCCAGAATAAGGTTTTATTCTTAAATTCGGCGTATGACTCCTGTTTACCTGGCTTTAACACAGGGACCCCAGTAAGTACTGTCACAAAGGGCTGAAAGTCTGGGGGTAGGTTGGCATTAGGGACAGGCACACTGCCTGGAGCATTTCTTGATTGAAAAATGGGAGTTGGGGTTATTTTGCCTGATTTGGTATTAGATGTACCAGTACAATTACTATCGCCAGATTTGTTAACCACAGCGGTTCCGCTTGTACTTGCGCCCACAAATCTCGCAGGCATCACTGGATGGACAATGCTACCCAGTGCTGCGTTAGATTGCGCCAGGACCCCCACTGAGGCTGCCCCAAGCTTTGGGATGGCCACAGTTTGTACAACAGGGCTATTTACCTCAACCACCCCCTGCAATGCCCCACATGTGTTAGTTAGACTTATTAGGGCTGTAGATGACTCACGAGGAGCAAAATTCCCTACTGAACCATCCTCCCTATTTCTAGAGTGGAGTTTAATGAGAGATTTTATGGAAAAGAAATTATCAAGAGTGACTTGCTCGAATCTGTCCAGTCGCTCTGTTAGCCCCTTTACTCTCTCTAGAACCGGGATCAACAATGATTTCACGATTTTTTCGAGCTGGGTGTATATTGGGGTCTCGGCAGCGGGGCCTTCGGCTTTTTCAGGAGGGTAGGACGTCAAATCCACGCATGTCTTCTCTACAATAGCACCAGTAGCTGCTCCCCCCTTTAGCCCCTGGGGATGACCAACATCCACCCCTGCACCCTTATGGGACCAACCCACCCAACTTCCAACTCTCCTAGGTTTCTTAAAAGATTTTGAGTAACTGCCCTTGCGTGGACTAGCCGGTCGTTTCCTTTTGCTAGAAGCTAGGCCATTTGCTGCCAATGGGAAGGGCACAGAAGGGGCGGTGGAATCCTCCTGACGAGGTGAAAGGGCAACAGGAAGCAAAGGCGCAGAGGTCTCAATCGTCCGTGGCTCTGGCAGGGCGCTCTCACCTCCCTGCGAAGCCGCAGCAGACAAACTCTCTAACCGATCCAGGCTGGCCCTAATCGCAACAACCCGTGGGTGGTCAGGGTCTAATAAAACATTAACTAAGGGATCAGATGCGTGAGCAAGGGAAACATTAACTAAAGGGTCAATTGGGCGTACTGGGGAGGGGACTAATGCCAGAGAACCCAACGATGAGCGTTTACCGGTTAGGGGTTCCCGAGAGAGACGCCGTTCAGTCATGGCGATTTCTTTTTCAATAACCGTGACAACCCGGGTAATAAATTGATCCATAGTCCCAGAAACACAACCAGCACCAGCCCCGCCTACCCCCCTCAAGCCCCTACCAGATCGCGTAGACATTGACATAAAGACCTCAGCACAGAAGATGAAGCCACTAACTGCGCCTAGAGAAGGAGTCCTTCAGATAACAGTCCAATGAGCAACAATACTTGCCACCCATGCACCTCCTATAGCAGATATCAGAGGGGTGGCCCATCCCAGCCTTGTCCAGCCCCGGACAGCCACAGACGGCCCGCCCTTTGCCCGGGCTTCGCCCGCGCGCGGTCCCGCGACGCGGAGGTTGAGGCTGTCTTTTGTGCGCCTCCTGACGCGAAAACGGCGTTGGCGGCTCTCCTGCCGCTAGGGTAGCTGGGATATGTGGTCCCCGTCTCCACTCCGCGGCCGCAGTAGATGGTTAAGCGGCGGCGGGAGACGGGACCAAACTGAAGGCAGGAGCACTGCGGGATGCACAGGACAAGGTCAGTGGCAAAGTCCGGGAAATACTAATCAAAATCAGAAGCCCGCTCTGCCGAGATTGAGGCTGTCTTTTGTGCGCCTCCTGACGCGAAAACGGCGTCGGCGGCTCTCCTGCCGCTAGGGTAGCTGGGATATGTGGTCCCCGTCTCCACTCCGCGGCCGCAGTAGATGGTTAGGCGGCGGCGGGAGACGGGACCAAACTGAAGGCAGGAGCACTGCGGGATGCACAGGACAAGGTCAGTGGCAAAGTCCGGGAAATACTAATCAAAATCAGAAGCCCGCTCTGCCGAGGTTGAGGCTGTCTTTTGTGTGCCTCCTGACGCGAAAAAGGCGTCGGCGGCTCTCCTGCCGCTAGGGTAGCTGGGATATGTGGTCCCCGTCTCCACTCCGTGGCCGCAGTAGATGGTTAAGCGGCGGCGGGAGACGGGACCAAACTGAAGGCAGGAGCACTGCGGGATGCACAGGACAAGGTCAGTGGCAAAGTCCGGGAAATACTAATCAAAATCAATAATTGTATCACAGATCCTCTGCTGCTTATTTTCTCTTATGATGTGTTCATGTTGTTCGCATGTTATCTCCCTTCTTTAAGTGTTGTCATCACAAATAGCAGACCATACCTGACCCCACATCTCATTTAGTCTAATATACATTTTATTTTCCTTATTTGTCCTAAGTACTTGCTTTGTGCAAGTTTTTATTTCTCATTGCTGAGCTGGAGTGTATGTAATGTTACACATGTCTGTGTGATGTGCTTTCTGTGTAGATAGGTACTCCACAGGAGGAGGTGGGCATTATACAGCTGCCACAGTGCAATATGCCATATCACATGCAGTTAATGTTGTTTCCTTCCACAGTTTTACATCCTCAGATTGCACGTTATCTCAAGAATCCTCCTCTATATTCTTAAAACTGCATATTCTCTTCAAACTAGCAATTGCTTGTTATCTTCCTTTCTATTGAGGGCCTTCTCCTTACCTTTCATCATCTGTCTGCCTTACTCTCTCTGAGTATACCATATACTAAACCGCATATCTATCTGCTTGCAATCTGTTATTGCATTTCTGCAAGTTGCCCACACGTCACTTCACACATATAACCTCCTCTTCTTTAAACCGTATCCCTACAACCTAAAAAACACATCCCCTCAAGCCTATTCATTCATCCCACCATCCAGTTGCATGAACTCACTCTAATGATCACTGTAACTCTTATTACTTTCTTTTATCAGAAAGAGACTGGAGTGAATGCCTGGAACGATTTCCCTGAAAGCGCACAACTAATCCCAGAAACCAACAGCAACCAAAAACGACTGCATTAACCACTAGCCTGGGCTCTGGACTAGACTGCGATCCGCTGAAAAGCACCTCAATGCCTCAAAAGAGGTAGTTAGCGTGATGTAAATGCTTCAAAAGGGGTAGTAAGCGTAATTTAAATGCTTCAAAAGGGGTAGTAAGCGTGATTTAAATGCTTCAAAAGAGGTGGTAAGCGTGATTTAAATGCTTCAAAAGGGGTGGTAAGCGTGATTTAAATGCTTTAAAAGGGGTAGTAAGCGTGATTTAAATGCTTCAAAAGGGGTGGTAAGCGTGATTTAAATGCTTCAAAAGGGGTGGTAAGCGTGATTTAAATGCTTCAAAAGGGGTGGTAAGCGTGATTTAAATGCTTCAAAAGGGGTAGTAACCGTGATTTAAATGCTTCAAAAGGGGAGGTAAGCGCGATTTAAATGCTTCAAAAGGGGTAGTAAGCGTGATTTAAATGCTTTGAGAGGCTGGACTACAAATGGTCACGTTCAGCCCGTGGAGCAGGCAAGGGACAAACCCAGTTTTGCTGCTCAACGTGTATGCGCATCCCACTCCAAAGAAAAAGCAAGTTCTCTATGAAATGCTGATCTCCAATGTAGAGGAAACCAGGCACGAGAATCCTTCATGGGAGTTAATCCTGATGGGTGATTTTAAAGGTAATTGAATTTACCGCCCCGACGAGGACGAACAAACATCCACTGAAAATGCAATCTGGAATCTGCAACAACAGTGTAGTCTCCCACTAAAGCGACATGACAGAAAAGGCCGAAGCCTAGTGCGATCCCTGGAACATCTGGGGTTGAGAGTCATAAATGGCAGGACATCGCAAACACCCCTCCAAAATATACGCTTCACGGTGCCAACACACGATCTATTATAGACTACACAATTTTATCCCTCTCATAGATGACGTATTTACTGTCATATTCAATGGAATACACAACCCTAAGGGATCACTCCTACCAATGGTTAACACTGGGTATAACCCTCCCCAAAGCATAATAATGCTAAAGCTGATTTTAGTATCTTACAATCAACAAATCTAAGACGCCTGCGGTGATCAAGCAGTTCATTACCACGGTTGTCCTGACTTGCAAAACAGGTAATGGAGGGCAGCCTGGTAACTGCAATCAATCAATTGCATGCATGGAAGGACTTTACTAATACACCAATAACATATGCCCCACAGTGCAAATACAACAGTAGGAGGACACAAAGGTGTGATTGGTCTGTCACGTAAATGCCAAATTCTACTAAGGGAATTAGGAAAGTCAATTCAAAAACTGAAGACAACTGATATCAACCCGACCTCATTGGAAAAAGTAAGGCTACTAAGAAAGCAATATAAAAAAGAACTCTGGGAAAATATCAAATAAAAAAAGAAGGGTTCTGGGTGAAACTCATTTACCCCCCAAAGCAGACTAATTTGATTAGATCATAAATGGCCTCGGTAGAGAAAACAACCTGATAAACAACTCAAATAGCTCAGAGGTAGCATGGGTAGCCCACTTGGCGAAAACATTTAATGTTGGTTGTCACTTTGACGCCAGAGTCAAGTGCCCGCTAAAGCCCTCCTAGCAATCAGCAGAGTTGCATCAGGACTACACATGAACACAAACACAAATACTTGAACTTTTGAGAGAAACTGTGGCAGTTACCAGCGATGATGGCCGAAATTTGACAAAGTATAAAAACAATCTTGAGGACTCCAACTCAACCAGGGCTGAGCCTAACAAGCAATGGTATTTCTCCAATGAAGTTGAAAAAGTAATAACCAAGGGACAAAGACATGGAGCTCCTGGGCCAAATGGTATTCCACAGGCCATCTACAAACATGATCCTGAGTATTGGGCACAACCGCTATATAGTATGTATGAGGAGATTGAGCTTTTGGAGAGGATCCATTATTAATCCCATCTACAAAGGCGGACATCGCACCAATCCATCTAATTTCAGATTAACAGATGCAGAAGCAAAATACTACGCATAGCTAATCCTAGCTCACCTTGTGGAGTGGTGGTCTCACAGACATAATCTGGTGCCTGCAAATCACACTGGATTTAGAAAAGGATACAGCACGACTACAAACATCCTAGCACGCTCCCTAATTGCACATAATTGCAAGTGAAAGTGACAAAACTGCACCTCTGCTTTGTAGATCCGAAAGCAGCTTTTGATCAAATTGACAGAGACTTCTAGCTGATCAAACTATGGAAATTGAACTTCCCAGTTAAGACACTCTGAGCCATCGAATTATTATGCTCCTAAACATGGATACAAGTCAAACTAGGTGTGGGCTCAAAGATTCCCAGGAAGATTGAACCAAGCACAGGCCTGAAGCGGGGGTGCGTCTTGGCACCACATCTTTTTAATCTGTTTATGTACTGGGTAAACTTGCACTCTAACGTATGCAGATGATGTGGTCTTACTCAGCTTTAAAAAAGTGAGACTGCAAAGATTAGATACTGAGCGGATCTACTGCACAAATAAGAATCAGCTTGAAATTAACACGCCCAAAACAAAAACACTGAATATTACGAATCGACCTGATCCAGAATTAAAAATTCAGCAGAAGACAAAAACTTTGGAGAAGGTCATATCATATAAGTATTTGGGTGACCACATTGATACTAAAGCAAATCATTAGGAACAATATATGACAGCAAAAAGGTGCGCTCTGACATTTGTATTCTGCGCCCTAGCCAAGAAGCTAGATGGCCAGTCTTTTAAGCCATTACTATCAGCGATGGCGGCCACAATGCTATCGACTGTGGCATATGGAAGTGTCTCTTTGCACAGAAAAGATGCCACCCCTTTGAATAGTCGGCAAGTGAGGGCTTTCAAGCAGGTATTCGGCCTTCCACAAAATGTCTCCCCTGCACAGGTCTGTCTGGAATTTGGGATTATTAATGAAGTCGCTGAGAGGATGTACACTGCAATCAAAAAACTGGTAGAAAATAAGATCAAACATAGAAAGTTCAACATTAAACAATTTGCTATGGGTGGCTATGGAAAATACACTCACTTGATATACCATGAATGCCTCCATCAAGCAGTAACACTGTCGAACTTTGGAATACATCTCTGCCTTTTCTAGTTTTAGGAAGGTAATCAATAAAGTAGCAAAATTGTGCTGATATTTTATTGATAAAAACACCTTCAGAGGTCTTTCACATGTGTGGATGGTGCTTAAATATTATGACCGTTTGAAACCAGCCCCATATCTAAGCCTAAAGTACCTGGTGTACTTAAAGAGAAAGTTGGTGGCTATTCACCTCGACCAACTCACCTCATTTGTGGGTCGAATGCCCTGGATGAACAGCAGCTCAACAGCAGCAGACCCTGCGGTTCAGTGAAGGAGGATTTCATGCACGTGCTTTGCATATACCCCAATGTGTTAGAAGCACGCGTCTCCTTGCTTTAAGGCACTATAACTGTGAAGGCATACGCACTGGGGCTGCAGTAATGAAAAGCCTTGACCCGTCAAATCCCCAATTGAACTGTAAACTGATTAAATACTTACAGCAGCATGATCAAGAGATACAAACTACCAGGACTTGAGAACCAAAGGGAAATTGGTGACAATTGGCTGTGTTGACATTACGGGTGGGCGGAATTTGCGAAAGTGACTGTTGCAAATTATCGCGAAAATGTTAAGAATCTCCGCAAACACGCGGAAATATCGCGAAGATGCTGAAGTTTTTTTCCCGCCCGTTCGCGGTATTTTCTGCGTGGTCGCGGCTCGCCAACTTACCCATGCGGTTGCTCGCGGGCGCGGCCATCTTGTTTTCACTCTTCTCGCGGTGCATGATCGCGAGAAGAAAGACGTGATCGCGCGACCAATGACATTACTGCGGACGTGAACTGTCGCGAGACAGCGCAAATGGCTACCAACAATCCAACATCTCGTGGAGAACGCGACCGGATCGGGAAAACTTGTCGGCGAACGCGGGGATTCAGGTAAGGCGGTCGCGCGCGAGAATGTATTATTTTACAGCGCGAGCAAGAAACAAATTATCGCTAAGCTGCGGAATGCGGAAATTTTGACATTTTCGCGCTCTCCACGGAACGCGAAAATGTCAAATTATCGCAATTTCCGCGAGCGGAACGGAAATTTAGTCCAGGCCTAGTTGACATGCGAGATGTACCCACTGACCCCATTTATTTTGCTTATTAGTATTTCATACCTGCAAGCATTAACACATGTGACATTACTATGTTAACAATGAATGCATTCTTACCTGTACAAGTTGACAACACACATATTAGCTTGGTTTTGATGACGAATTAATGATACTTAAACCGGGGATTTTACCTTTGTTATCAAATCATGCGTAACTTTACAGAACTTTTCAGTATAACCTATCTGGGATTGTATTATTATGGTATAATCGTTTTAAAATGTACCATGTGGTTTTACTGCTTTTTATCATCCCCTGATTGACTGCACTCAAAGTGCGGATACATTTTATCCTTCTCATGAGTCACGGAACAGAATCAATGTTTTTCATCCACCAATGTTTTGAATACTATTGTAGTATTGTCTTAAGATACCCTGGGTGGTTTTATTGTTTTTTTTTCTTTTTATACTTTTGTATCAGTAACAATGTTATGGTTTTCATTAACTAAATAATACATTTAAACTGACTCAATTATGTTATGCAAACGAGTGACAAAATTATTTATAGTAGCATGAAGTCTTATAGCATGTCAAGATGACCTTAATGTGCACTGGGAGTGCTGTGCAGAGCAGCACTTGCAAAAAACGCACCCGGAATATCTAGTATGCAACGTTCTTAGCACCAGCCTGGCTTTCCTTGAAGGAGGGCCTCACTTTAAGGGTGGTGAAGAGTTATATACGTAATCTTTGAGGACTCCACAGTATAAACTGTCCTGTAATAAACTGAATGGATGCAGGAAAAGATACTCTTAGGCCCTGATTAAGAGTATAGGTGCAATTTATTGCACCTCCTACATAATGATACCATAGGGTACGTCATTTGTTGGGTGCTGAAAATAGCATATGATAAGAGGTTCTGGGGAATAACATGTGAATTGTGGTGTTTAACGCACAAAATACCAATATATGATAAATACCTTAGACTTTTCCTTGTTAAAGTTTGGCTGTATTGACCCGCCGGAATTTAACAAAGATTGAGGTATTTAACCATCCGATAATTATTTAATGGGTTAAATTCAACCCAACTCGTAAATCTTACCCCCGGGCAAACAAGGGGTTATGCAGGGTTAAGTAAACAACAACCCTCTCCAAATCAGACCCTTAGAGTGAAACACTGATTTGACTTGGGTTATTGAGCTCCATTTATACAGTAACTGGCATGGATTTGGAAAAGGTGCTTTTGAAAGCTCACCTTAAAGGCTAATAGAAGGGATTCTTGTTAGAGCAGCCATGATATCTGCAAGGGAACACAGGGAAATGGTAAGAGGGCATCAGGCACAGAGCATAGCATAGCATATGTATTCATCTATGCTGCAACAGGCAAGAGAGGGGCTCTGATGAGCACTTTTAAGATGTGCAGCACTCAGTTCACACATGGTCTGTGTGTGCCACACATGAACTCCAGAGATGGAGGTACACAGGGGCTTGTGTGTATGTGCCACTCACACTGAGCCTTAGCAGTGGTCTAACATTAGCCCCCACAGCCACCGCAGTGGTGGGCCCTTGAGATCCAGGGTGCCCCTTCTAGCACAGTGCATGGGCAGCGGGCCCTTGGCCTGAGAGCTCCTGACTAAGTCTGGAGCATGAGGGGCCCCCTCCATGTACTTTGAAAAGGGGGGCCTCAAGTTTTGTTACGCCACTGAGCCTTAGATCACACATGCACTCTGGCAAAGGTTGCAAAGAGAGACATATGTGTGTCACACACACTCTGGGGCATATTCTCAAGAATGTGTGATAACTACCGCAAAAGTAGCTTAATGCAACTACTCACATCGCAGTCTATCATGGGAAAATAACACCTTGTCAACGTGGTATTCTCAATACTGCGGCACCATGTGATAGGCCCACGATAACGCGTCAAATGTCCCCGATAAAGTCAAAGCAACGCCACAAAAATGTGAAACACCAACGCCAAAAAAGTTGTGATGAGGTCAATCGCGACACAAAAACCAGCGAAAACCAGCCACAGACATGCAATTCCCATGTGTCAGGTGGGAAAATGCACCATAAAAGCCACGGAAATAAAAGGGAGATAAAAAGCAAATGCATAGCACCATGGATGCACCCGGACCGAGTGCAGAGGCCAACGCGAACCCCACAAGCCCCACATGCCACCAGCAATGGAAGGACAAGGTGAAGAGTGAGAGGAAGACGGGGTGCAGTCTGCAGGAAAAGCAGATCAGCGTCACAGAGGTGACAGAACACTACCATCAACTGACACACAATTATACTACTGTGAATTCAGTCGGAGTGTCAAGGAGGTCAAGAGGCGCTGGCATGATGTGAAAAGCCAAACCAAGCACAAACCCGCTGCCAACAGGAAGGCAGCAACGGCAACAGGAAGTGGGAGTCCTGCACCACAGGAGGAGCTGGAGGAAACTGAGGCCACAGTCATCAGTTTGGAGACGCTGCAAGGAGGTGGGAGTCAAGACACAGCCCGAGAGGACCTGACACAACATCAAAGGGTGAGTAACGACCAGGGACTGGGGGACGGGGGGAGATGGGCACAATGGCACACATGCACAACGATGTGTAGAACACTGCACGCCCACAATGACCCTGGAACATGTCCCTCATCCCCGTGGCACACAGCAGCACACACACATAGCAATAACAGCACGTCCACATCGACGACAATGTGGCACAAAGTGGAACACCGACACTGAAGAACAGAGGACACAACTGGCAGCGCTCACGCGCTGAAACAGGCCAACCACATCTAACAGAGCAGGAAACTGTGAGAAGGAAATGCACGCGTACAAACCCACATCCGTCATGTAGTCCAAATGTCCACTGTCCCGCATCAAATTCCAGCAGCTCCCAAGCAGTCACAATGTACATAGTCATACAGTCTGCATGTAAACAAGGACAATGCGCCAACATACATGTCAACACAATGTCAACATGCATCTCCCCTTCACATTGCAGAGGGACAAACAACACACTCCAGCAGAGCAGACCAGACTATCCATCAGTGATGCTGGAGAGGACCACCCCACCATCTGCACCGACGCCCTACAACAGCCCATGGACATCTTAGGCAACCCACCCCCAGGAGCAGGGCATCAAAGCCACACAGAGGAGACCCCAGCCCCTGCACAGACCACACAGCAGGAAGCACCCGCCACCACGGCTGGCTCCCAACACGTCACCTAGGCACACATCGCATTCCAATGCCAGGTGTCAGAATGACAAACGGAGGTGTCCGAACAGGTGCGGGTGGGGCCCAAACCCATGGAACATGAACTAGACCACATGCGTAGTTGTCTAATTCCCCTCAGGGACCACCTACACCACATCAAGGAGACCCTCACTGCGACAGAGACACATGCATGTGTACATTTATAGTACTGAACCACGCCCAGAGGCACACAATTATCATTCACACACCTGGACCTGCGTACGACGGCCCAGTACACTCCTCTAACGTATTGAGTGGGTGACGATAAAGCTACATGTCCAAGGTCTAACACGCTGCCTGCGGTGACATGTTGGCCTCTACTGTCCACTGCACTCCATACACCAGCAGTGTATGTCAACATGGATATGTGTGTGGTCTACATACTGCAGTTTGGCCATCGCTTCCACATCACACTTGGCATTGTGTACATTCTCATTCATCGGTCACTTGCCTCCTTCGCATATGCCTGGTCCCCACCTCTTCCCACAATCTGCTATCCTGTGGCTGAGGTGACATGCAGTTGATGGCTTATGTGCATGGCTGGCCCAGGTTGCCAGAGTAAGTTGTGCTGTCATGTCTGATGAGTGGGCATATTGTTTGGCATGTTGTATGTGGGTTTGTGACGTGTGCATTCCCAGTGTTGTGAGTTGCATGATTGTGGAGTTGAGGTGTGTGGTTTGTTCATTTGGGACTTGCCAATGAGCAGCGGATTTCCGTAGGTGCCAGCCAGGAAGCGCCGGGTGATGATGGACTGTCGGAAGATGTAGGACTCATGCACTCGGAATGGGTGGTTGGTGTCGACGTTGGTAGAGATTCCCAGGTGGTCCACTATTGCCTGCACAGTGATGGTATGCACGTGATTTCAGTAGGCGATATTGTGTGCAGTGTCACCAGGGGGCACAAGTAGAACATGTGTGCATTCAATTGCCCCCTGTCACGTGAGGGAAGCCAGCTATGGTGTAGACACCTTGCTTGGTCTCCAGCTGTTCCTGCTCAGTGTGGGGGAAGGATAGGTACTGTGGTACCAGGCTGATGATGCCATCCAAGACAGTTGTGGGGGGCTTGGATTGGACTGGCTGTGAGACTCCTCCGACTCTGGCGGTTGTTGATTGGCAGGTCCCAGAGGCCAACAGGTGCAGCACAGCCAGCAGCTTTGTCTACGGAGGGATGTTGGTTGTCCGCTGTGTCGGTACCGTCGGCCTGTGGGCAATGGTAGTCAGGATGCGTAGGATGGTTGTCCTTTTGAGCCTGTGGTGGGCAATGACATTCCCTGGCAATGACATTCCCTGGTGTTGGGTCTGTGAGGTTGGTGCATTTTCAGCATGTCTTTGTCTGCGCTGCCTCAGTGTTGGTCTAGGTGGGGAGGGTCCGGGGGGGGGGGGTCCTTGGGGTGGTGGCGGTGGATGTTGTTGCCCTATTGGGGCTCCGGGCTGCATGTTCAGTTGCCCGGGGGCATCTGTTGTTCTTCATGTTTGGCTATGGGCTGTGCTCCCTTGTCTGGTGCCGGTTGTTGTGCGACTTTGCACCAGGTCAGAGCAGGTGTTAATTTCCTGTTGCTAACACGCCTTATCGCATGTTTTGTGATCTTATCGTCGATCTGTCTGGTCGTTGGAATGTTGTGGAGTGGTGTTGTCGCGGCTTTCTGCACGGGAACGCCTACTCTGAATCTCATTAACGATAGTTGCAGGGGTCATCTGTGGCGATGTTTTTTGAGGATGCTATCGCCGGAAAACTGGTGATATGGGCTGTTAGCACCGGCTTGTGAATGGGGAGATGACTTTATCGCGACTTTGGCTGCGATAAAGTTCCGTTAACTCGGTGATAGCTCCTTGAGAATATGCCCCTCAGTCTTTGGTCAAACATGAACTCCAGAGAGGGTTTCTCACAGAAAGTTATTTATGTGGAACACACACTCAGGCATTGGTCACACATGATCTGTGGCGATAGAGGCAGGCAAAGGATCATCTGTGGGCCTCACATACTCAGCCTTAGATCACACACCAACAGGTTGCACACAGAGAGTTGTGTGCGTGTCACTCAAACACAGCTTATGGTCACAAACTCTGGAGATGGTTCCATACAGAGACATGTGTGTGTGCCACAAACATACAGCCTTTGGTCACAGATACAGAAAAGGATTATTAGTGCTAATTCCAATCCCAGTGAAACATGGTGGAGGAAAAAATAAAATATATTCTTATAACTCGATAAAAAGTAATGCTGCAGGCAGCTGTAGTTGGGGGAGGGAACGCGGATAGTCGAGGCAGTAAGATTTGTTTGGCATCTAACCACGGGGCACTTCATTCAGCGCATAGCCATAGAAGCAGAGGTGGTTGGACTGAAGTTACCAGTTTATTAGAAAAGTAACAGGGAGTCACAAATACAAGACTGCGCTCCTCCCACCTTCTGCCTCACCCTAGACAGCTCGGCGGTGGTGTCAGCACCATCAGCACTGATGTCACAAATAAAGCGCTCAATGAGATGATAGTTCAAACCCAACCAGTAATATGTGGTGTTGTGTGCATTACAAGTGCTTACCTTGAAGGATTCCAACTGCAAGCAGCATAGCTGTCATTGTTTCAGATTGCTTATGCGTGACCTTTTCAGAATTTCTTTGTTACGAATAAAATGTCCTTTAGAGTGGGGCTAAGAAGCACAGACATGCAATGCTCTCTTTTTCGAAGAGCTGTCCATTGTACCAGGACCGATGCAAGGATTTTCGGCCTTCCAGGCAAAATTAAAAACATTCCCGCTGGAGCACTGACCGCTTATTGCAAAAAGGCCAGGTTTTTGGGGTCTTCATTTGTAATAATTTGATATCACCACTCTGTGGCACCATCATATGGAATTGTTGGCTCCTCCCAGATCCAATGGGAAAACACCATTTAGCATTTAAACATGCGGTTGAGGACCTACGATTGGTTAACTTAAAAGGTAACCACTCTCCTCGGGTAAATGGCATTCTCCTATGGTGCAGGGGCATATTTACAAGGGATTTATCTCTGCTTTTTTGGCTTTTACAAGAGGGTGAAAACATGCATAATCGCATGTTAGCACCCTTTTTCCCAGCGCCTCCCTTTGCATCACTAATGAGATTCAAAGTGGGCGTCACTGGGCGTACCCCGGATGGAGTACCTTGCAAACATCGCTGATGTTCACATCGCGATATTTACAAGGCAGCCCACAGGATTTTAGCAGATGTTAGATTTTGCCGAAAACGGCCTTTTCGCCACAATCTAACGTCTGCCAAAATCCTGACTTACCTATGTTTGACATAGGGGGTGGATTATGCTGATAAGACTACAGGGTCGTATCAGCAAGGTTAACACCATTTTGCAGGGAACATCGCTGGAAAACCAGCGATGTTCCCTGCAAAACGTCGATAACCTCGCTATCTCTGGAATTTTTATCGCCCTGGAGAAACGGGTTGTTAATAAAGCGCTACCAGGGCGATAAATTCCAGAGATAGCCTGTGATGAGAAATTTATCGCTAGGCACGGCCAGCAATAATTATCGCTGCCCGTTGATAATATGCCCCTCTTGTTTGTTTCTCATTTGGTGTGTGAGTAATGCACTGCCTGGCTAAATTCTAATTCTATCCCCAAAACATCTGCAGTGTTTATGGCTCTAGATCTATAGACAGAACGCTGCTTCAAATTTTTATTTTAATTATGTAGCTTCTGTGTCCTGATTACAGCTCGAGCCGTGCCCATTTATAGTCCGAGGAGTGGTGATGTATAAACTGGGTCGAATGCGGTTCACCAGTCACTCCATTAGTTTGCATGGACACATGTGAACCAGTTCAGTTAAACTTCTCTGTCTGAAGTGGAATAGTTTTCATTTTCAACTTGGTTCAGAGATGCATGCCCTGGATCACGAACCAATGTAAACTGAAACACTAGCCATATGTTATTGTAATTTAAAGTACCTCGTCATATGGAGCCTGTGTGTCTCAATAACCCAGCTCCACACTTCTTTAACGCTTGGATCAGAAATTGACATCCAAGGACTTCATTTACTTAAACACCATGGAGAGCGGAAGTGACAGCACACATACTTCACCCCTCCGTAGCCTCTTAGACGCCGCTACTCACTTTTAATTGAATAATAGAAAGCCACTGCGTGGCAACCCCGTAAAGTAAACACAGCTTTAGGAACCCTTTTTACTTTCGGGTTTGGTTGCTGTAGTCTTCATCAAAGACACTGAGGGTAGCAGGATAGTGCAATAGGTATTAAGGCACCAACCAAGGTTAGCAGCTTCTACCAATTCTACCCCAATTACCATTCTTGTTTAAGACTTGTATGTACACATATTCAATAAAAATGCATTTCAAATCAGCCATTTAAGTGCAGATCTTGCTTTGGAGCATAGCACTTTAACAAAAGTATTACAAACAAATAGTCTTGCAGACCTTTGCTACCAAATAATTGTGCCCGCCGTGCATTACTGCCTTGCCGCTGTTGAGTCGCAGGGAGGACTTACGAGCTGTCGCAAGACCAGGTGGGAGATCGCGAGGTGCATTGTGGGGGGACCGGTTTAGCAGTGGTTGGCCTAGGCTCTCGGGGAGGACTAAACAATGGAAGGGTTATGACGTATGCATGAGCTTGACACATGGGGAGCGTGCAAAATGGAGCGACAAAGGTGCCTAATGGCAAGCATATGGGAGGGCAGAAGCCCACACGGTTGATACAGCATGTCTCTCTTTGAGGCAGCGCATGCGTGCCGTCTAGAGCTGAGACCTAAAAAATTAGACTGAGATGATGAACAACATAGAAGGTAATGGTTTGCTGTAGCCAATCAGTGTACTAATTCAGAACCTACAACCCACACTGAGTGTGGTAATATCTGACTTAAGTGTATGCCATATTTATCAGTAATGAAAACAGAAGATGCCACATTTGGACTAAGAAGGTGCTAAACAGCAAACTATCTGCAAATCTGATAACTTTATAACAATTGGTTAACTACTCGACTTAAAATAAATGTATCTTAGACTTCGCAACAAAACAAAATGCAGTGAAGACCCTTATGTGTCATTTATCTGTTTAGGGAAAACATAATCTTTGCTGCTCCGGTCAATATTATCTAAATAGGACAGAAATGTATTTTCCAAAATCACTGTTAAATATAAATAACATATTTATAGGCTAAAGCATTCAAAGTTGTTTTTCGCTATAATATAACCAAAAAAACTTTTCTATAGTTAAGTTTTTGTAAAAATAGAGGAACCTAATTTCGCACTTTTTTTGCTAATCATTCTAATCATAAAATCTCAAACAGCTGATTGTGTACTTTCATTTTCTCCAATCTTTTACTTTTGAAAAGTGAACAGAAGGTACTTTGCTAGGTTCTTCATGCTCTGTGTAAACCATGTCTTGACCCTATGCAAACATTTTCAGAAGCAGCACAAACACAGCAAATAGATTTATCATATAGATTTTTTGCACTAGAGACCTGTTTCTATAATTTGATCCTCGGTTTCTTCTCTAGACGTTCTTGTATATTGGCCTGATCAGAATGAGTCAAGCTATCCTGGTTGAAGAGGGGTGAAACCCCGAAACCGGTCCTGGGATGCTTGATTCCGGCCCAGGGAAGACATGGCTTCGCAGTTCGGGCTGGACTGTTCCCATGAGGTACAGGGTCAAGACTGATTTGCACATGGCCGTGTCTGAACTGGGGTGGCGTGGTGAGCAAAATGGGTGAATGTTTTGCCAATGTGCAACATTCCGTCCATCATCTTGTATGTTTGGCTGATCAGAATGAAACCTCTGTTGCACCAGCCAGTAAATACATGTCAGTGTTAAAGACATGCTATGGAAGGCATTTTACATAGAATAATTGTTGGAAGGCGTTCCCCGGGGAGGCTGCGGAATGGGTTCCTGACCACCCTGAGGCCCACCCTTCCCAGAATTAGGCCGAGCAAGAGCAGGGAGGCCCTTCCTGGAAGAGTCTCGCACCTAGGATCGCACGCACTGCGCTTACGCTCTCTTCGGATAGAGGGACACCACACAGTAGTTCGTTATAAGGCAATAAGCTTTTATCAGTAGTTGTCAGGGATCTTTATGATCCGGCAGGCAGGTGCAGAATTAATGCCACAAGCGGCAGCGATCTTGTGATGATGGGAAAAGGGGTAGCGGGACAGTCTTTCAATCAGTGTCTCTGCGAGGTATCCGGCGCACAGCTCTCAATCCTCGAGCTGAGGGGATGTTGCTTCTCTCGGCAATCTCTGCCGATTCTCTTGGAGGAGCGGGCCGCGAGTCACTCAGCAGGCACCAGAGAGTCGTAGTTCAGGGAGCCGCGACGGCGTCAGCAGGGCTCAGATAGTTCAGAATTCGAGGAGCCGCGACGGCGTCAGCATGGCTCAGATAGTTCAGAATTTGAGGAGCCGCGACGGCGTCAGCAGGGCTCAGATGGTTCAGCGTTCGGGGAGCCGCGACGGCGTCAGCAGGGCTCAGATGGTTCAGCGTTCGGGGAGCCGCGACGGCGTCAGCAGGGCTCAGATGGTTCAGAATTCGAGGAGCCGCGACGGCGTCAGCAGGGCTCAGATGGTTCAGAGTTCGGGGAGCCGCGACGGCGTCAGCAGGGCTCAGATGGTTCAGAGTTCGGATAGCGTTTCTTCTGTTCGGTGAGCGATCGAGCCGCGACCAGGTCCGCAGGCTCTCGTCAGTCCAGGTCTTCTCTGCCTCTCGTCCCTTCAGCACCCCTTGTTATACTCCCCCTCCTCTTTGAAGTCCGGAGTCCTCGCGGAGAGGGGTCTCGTGCCTGGGGGGCGAGGTGTCGGGGTTTCCTGTCGCCCAGCCCCTTGATCTGTTCAGATGTGTCCGGGAGGGTCCCCAGACACCCAGCAGGAGAGGCGCCCGCTCACCGGGGGCCTGGTGGCCGATCGAAACCTCCCTCGGGGAAGAGTCCAGAGGTGTGACAGAGTCGGCGCCTCTCGGTCTGGTTTGGGGGGGGGGTTTCGTTCTCCCTCGGCCGGGCATGCATGTTGGGGATCTGGTCGGCCCTCAGGATGTTGGTCCACGGAGGCCGGAAGGCCGTGCCCACGAGGTTCGGCGTGTTTGTAGTGTGACTTGCTGGTCGGGAGGGCCCACGCCACGAGGCCGGTCTCACAATAATGAATCGGTTCTGTTCGCGAATGAAGATTTACATAGCTCCCTGAGTGTACTTTTACGTTTCTTTTCTGTTCCCGAATATAGCCAGAAGTACTCCTGAAAACAAGCACCAGGTACAGCTTTCCAGGCATACATCTGTGAATATCATGTGATCCTAATCCTGCTGTGCATAGTTCTATAAAGCTTAGAATTAAGCTCAGGGGGATTGGAGCCCACTGTGCATGCTTTTTCCCCTATGGGGAAACATTTTTAGGTCGAGCCTCATGCTATGTCTCTTCTGTGGGCTTTTTGGCTCACCCATTTCTGTGGCATTCTGAAATGATTACGTTGTGTTGGTTTATTACTGCAATTGTCCTTTTGTGTGGCTCGTTCCCTCCCATGGCGACTTCACCAATGGTTCCTTTTGGTTGTCCCATAGGAGGAGGCAGTGCCTGGCCAAAAAGGCCTTGAAGGTAACCATCGTACCGCAAGTGCCATATTAGGGAAGTGTCGGACAAAAGATCCGGCCATACTGCAGGTCCTTAGAAATTGAAGATGGTAGTTATAACATCAGGCGCCAAATTAGAATGGAGTCTGAGGGCCAAGAGGCTGAACAATGTATAGATATATTTAGAAAAAATAGGTGTCCAGATATATGAAAATCCCAACAAATACGAAAAAAGACTATGGCAATCTATATAGAAATATAAAGAATGACGCAGCCCCATTGTAAGAAAATGAAACATGAAATGACCTAATAAGGAAAGTATAAACTTAACAAGATCAACCATACGTTTCTTACATGTACATCAGCTGCCACAAAATTGAAACGAAAAAATATCCCCAAAGATAACACTTACCCCACTGACAATCAACATTGGTCAAATGAAAAAAAATCTTGATGTTCTCAGATACTTCTGAGTCGGAATGTGAAGGTAGTTCTAACCATTTTGACCCGTTTGGTAACAGAAGGGAACACTTTGGCGGCCACAATAGAAGTAACCGTTTTTTAGGGAACCAACGGAGCACACCAAGAGCAAAGTCCAGGAATCAAACAAGGGGACGAGTTAAACATGCAGACAACACTCCGCATTAGCTCCAAACAAGACGCCACTGATATTGGAGCGATTGAACCCCATCCCTGTCTTCAATCTTTCGGTGTTTGAGTTAGATCAACATTCACTATGACTCTTGTCTAAGGGACTGTCCTTTGTCCCAAGTTCAATTATCAACAATATTGAATTCATTCAAGACATACATTCCTTTATACGCAAAATAAGACTCCAAAATTATTTTAGTGATCTTCAAACAGCTACCTCAAACAATTGATCAGGACTAAAACTTCTCTTACATTCACCACCACATTGGACAAACTTGGACCAGAAGTGAGAATTTTTTAAAAGGCTTTATATAATAAAATACAGATAGACACCCAAACCTCCATACAATCTTATTGTTCACAAAAGTGCTGCTCCCACTGAATTGAGAAAAAACAGTCAAACCATGCGATAGAGGGGAAGTATCGTTCCTTTTGATACCCAATGGTACAAGAATTAAATGCAAGGTATGCTTGATGTACCCGACCATTATTGTAAGGTTAGAAGCAACCCAGAAAAAAGATAAAAACTCAATTTTTGAACATCACAGAGGCTGTGATCATTTGTAGACAGGAATTTGAGTTCCTCAAGAGATCATATACACGTACACCTTTGATATATGAGGTGCCCAAAAATCACAAGGATTCTCTGGTCCCACCACTTAGACCCATAGTTTCTACTATAGGTTCGGCCACAGATCCTTTGTCAAAATATATTGACCCATTCTTGAAGGGCCAGATGTAAGACCCACCAATTTGCAAATCGCAAATTGCGTAGCATTTGTGACTCACAGTTTGGGATGTACAACAGTGTCTCAGACACTGTTTGCAATCACTAATGGGGTTGCAAATTACATGCCTCATTAATATTAATGAGGCAGGTGCAATTTGCGACCCCATTAGGAATGGCTAGCACTCACAAGTGAGGTGGCCTGCTGTGGTCAGCAGACAACCATGTCTGTGACTGCTTTTAAATAAAGCATCTTTTTTAATGCAGCCCGTTTGCCTTAAAGGAAAATGGAATGCATTTAAAAAAAAGAAAAATTTAACTTTTCAGTTTCATTTTTTAAGGGCAGGCATTGGTCCCTGGGACCACTGTCTGCCCTTAAAAAATATTTTTTGACCCATTCACAAAGGGGAAGGGGTCCCCTGGGGAACCCTTCCCCTTTGCATATGGTTTACCACCTACTTGAAGCAGGTGGTAAATTGCGACCACCAATTGCCAGTTTGCAACCGCAATTTAGGGTTGTACATCTGGCCCGGAAAACCTTGTGAGTGCTCTACCAGCATATGTCAAAGATACGGGTCAGATGATAGCTAAACTTGAGGTCACACCATTTGATCCATCCACAGACACCCTAGTTATTAGGGATATTGAAGCTTTATACACCAATATACCACAGCAAGAGCCTCTTGAGGCAGTAAGAATTACACTGTAGAGCTGTAGAGAATAGGCACTAATGACCATCATGATTTCATGTTACAATGCCTGGCTATAGTTCTCAAAGAACATTTCTTTGAATTTAATAACACATGTTACCAACAGATAAAAGGAGTCAGCATGGGGGCGGCCTGTGCCCCCAATGTGGCTAATCTTTATATGGGGATTTTCGAAGAGAAATATATCCACAACGAGTTAGCACCATTTTAAGAAACTATCAATCAATGGGCCATATACATTGATAATATCTTTTTTGTATGTAAAGGCGAGGAGGAACAGTTACAAGAGTGGATCAATCTCTGAGATCCCCATATGAGATTCATCCCCAGACAAGTAAAATCAAGGTCGAATTTCTTGAAATCTGGATTTTTCACCACAATAATTTGATCCAACTTTCCCTGTTTACTAAATCTACTGCAAGAAATACTTTCCTCCCCTTCGACAGTTACCACCTGAGATGTCAAAAACAGGGCATACCCTTCAGTCCGTTTCTGTGGTTGTGCAGGAACTGTACAAGTATCCAAGACTATGATACTTAATGCTGAACATCTTTAAAAGAAATTCTTAAGAAGAGGATACCCCAGATGACTCATTAGAGACTCTTAGAAGAGAGCAAAGCATTATAACAGAGAAACCTTATTTCAGAAGAAACCCAAAATAGGTGAAGAAAAACTTGTCCGAGTCACTCAGCATTCCAACTTGCATAATAAAATCAGACAGATAATAGGAACGCAATGGCAAATTCTAAACATTGGAGACCATACTACAAAAAAACTTCAGAAACCAGCCTATGATTTCAGACAAAACAGGAATCTTAGAAATTCTCTAGTTAAAGCAGCCTGCAACGAGGAAACCAATCTTGTTCAGAAAATTGATTACAGGCTTAAAACGGGTCTCAGGCAACCACAAATGTGCTAACTGTCATGCTGGTGCCAATGCTCTAGTGACAGATACCTTAACCGGAGGAAAACAGAATATTGAGCTCCCGGTAATGACAAACCTCAGGACATCTAACATGGTGCACTTACTTGATCCAATGTCCTTGATACTTAGGCTATGTTGGTGAAACCAGCTGGAGTTCAGGGTTCGATTTAGTGAACACAATCGGCCCTAAGAACCAACAAAAATGGAGCTCCCTTGGTGGAATATAGGACCACCAAAAACCATGGTGAGAGCGACCTTAGTTAGATCATTCTGGAGAAAATCAAGACCACAGGAGAGACTGACTAGACACACGAAGGAGAAAAGGTGAAGAATATTGGATTTACTCCCTTGGAACCTTTGACCATGATCTGAATGAATCTTTACCATTGGAAAATACTATCATATGAATTATGCTTACACTTTTTACACGGAGATCTGGCCTACTTCCCATATATTAGATCTATTTTTATTTCTATTCTTTATTTTTGTTTTCATTCCACCAACTTTCCAGAGAGATTAGGACCTCTCCTGGGTTGAAAGTTCTTCGCCGTATTCTCGAATCTACTTGGGACCACTAGGATCACCACCTTCACCAGGACTACTGTGGTTACTGTATTACCTTTAGTTCTTCTATCTTGGGGATCGATGAGGTCAACCCTTCCTTCAATTTTCATGCATTCTTTCTCTTATACACTTTACATATTATTGTCTCTGCCTTTATTTATATGTCTATCCTATTTGATTTTTTGTTGAGAGACTCATCTGACCGTGTACAGCTTATTTAAAAATCTGTTAAACTTCATTCATCCTTTTTTTATCTTTATTTTATCTGTTTCTCATTATATGATTCCACTTACATTTTGGCTTTCCTATGAACCTATCTCACTCTTTAGGTTTCTTTAGGGAAGATATTGTCATTTTTTTCCATTTCTACTGTGTGCAGGTTGATGTTGGTGTAAGAACCTTTTTTCTCTGTCTCAGTCTAGGGGTGTGTGGCTGAAATTGATCTTGTTATGTTTATACTTTCCCTACTAGGTCGTTTCATGTTTAATTTTCTTACAATTGGGCCGCTTTGTTCTTTAAATTTCTATATCGATTGTCATAGTCTATCTTTGTATTTGTTTGCATCTGTATATATCTAGACACCTCTTTTTTTTAAATATATTTATACGTTGATCAGCTTATGGCCCTCAGACTCCATTCCAATATGGTGCCTGATGTCATAACTACCATCTTCCATTTCTAAGGACCTCCGGTCTGGATGTATCTTTTGTTCCGATATCTCCCTAATATGGCACTTGCGGTAGGATGGTTTTCTCTTCCCACTGCGGTAGACTCATCTTGTGACAGAAATTTCACTCGACAGTGGTGTTGCAGGTCACTCAACTGATTGGATAGCTAGGAGGGTATTTATATCGTAATCGCGAATGGAGGGTTTACGCATTACAGTGTTCGAGGGTAGACAGAGTATTGCTGTTCCCACATACAGGTAAGATCACTCTGAGTGAGGGGTCCTGTTTATAATAAAATGGATGCCTGGAAAGCTTTTTTGCAGTTACCCCTTTAATATTAACATCCAGCAATGTCTACGTAGAGATAGCTATCTATTATTAATTTCTTACTTCTAATCCTCTCTACCTACATAGACATAGTGCTTATGATCGGGAATGTGAGGTGAGAGCTACTTTTCAATATCCTCACTCTAGTATAGGTTCTATTATGTCCCCCTTCAACCTGACTTGGGGCTTGAGTCTCTATATTTATATTTACTTCAAATGGAATTCCTATACTAGGAAAGAAAGGTTGTCCTGTTTCTTTTTATATATAAAAACAAGCCCTTGTTTCTGTGAACTTTGACTTTATTCCATCCAGAATGTTTTACAGTAACAATTGGTTGTTCCATTCCCTGACCCTAAATTTATATATAAATACTTAATAGTTAATTTTTCGTAATGAGGCTTAAAATAATATCCCTGTGGTGTTAGTTAATAGTTGTTTATTTTATTGGACCTTCGTTTTGTCCACTTCCCGGGACCTAATTGTGAAATCTTTCTCCATGGGGGAGTGGTGATATTTACGCTTCCGTTCAATTTATTTTGACTGTGCCGCTTTGGGATCTTCACTCTGGATAGTTATGAAAGTAGGTACCATGCAATCTTGTTCCACTTGTGAAATTCAATGTGTACTTTGTGAACACTTTAGTTAACTAACTATGCACTACTACTGTGTTTATATTTGTGTTGAGCTCTCTGTCAAAAGGTTCGCCTATATTCCAGCCAGGATTTGCTATATCCACCTGTCTGCTCCACCTCACTTGGAACATTGACTTATTTATCTACGATTAACCCCATACGGAAGAAACTAGTCAGATTATAGCACAATAGGTGGGATATGTTATTTGTTTGTCTAATTTTGAGTTTCCTCCAATAATTACTATATATATATTTATCTAACTTGTCTAACATTCTTTTTATCATGTTTCAGACTACACTTATTTTGGATGTGAGCTCCCTTATATTCCCTAAATTCTCAATTTGGATGGCTTGAGCCACCTTGTAAATTCTACATTCAGCGCCCTGATGAACGCAATTGTCTCTTTTTTCAGCGAAACGAGCATCGGCGCAACTGTCAGTTTCTGGCCATATTTCTGTAATTGTGAATTATAACTAACATGTATAGAATGAGCACCTCGTAATATTGACTGATTGATCTAAAGAAACAATACATCTATATATATATGAATGCTTATTGACAATAGGCCATATAACCGAGTATTATAGTATACATATGTGGGATTTATAACAATGTTTTTAATCTGTGGAAAATTTGAATTGCTCTTTTCTCTTTTCTTTCTTCTTTTCTGTTAGTAGACTGTGTGTGAATGATCTCAAATGTGAGTATGTAATTGTTTGAACGAAATATTTTATATGAATGCATACATAATAAAAAGAAATCAGTAATTTCACATGTCTGATTCATGATCATTATTATTGATGGGAGTTTTACCCATTTGAAAAATTCTGGGGAAGCGTATTGTTTGTTGTTTGTTGATCAATTATTTTCCCCTGGTTTTTGCTTTCTCCTATACCTATTCTCAGGGGCTCTCTTATTACCATGCCTATTCCTTGCCAACTTGCCCTTTAAGGCTGATCCTGAGTCTACACAAGTCCCTGGGGGGCAATAGCAGGTGGAGCCACTGAACTGGGTGTGAAAGGTGATAGGCGCCAATATAGAAATCCCACCAATTTGTATTCTTATAGTCAAAAAAATCATATCTGCGGTGCATTCAAAAGGGAAAGAACACCCTTCTGTCCCAAACATCAATCAAGGATTGTACAAAACAATTTAACATTTTTGAAGCACACGCATTCTAGTTCAAAACCAAGTAAAGTACATTTAAGAGATGGAAAAAACAATTATAAAGGCTTTGTTTCTTCTTTGATGATATTTATTGCCTCCGCTCTCTTTCGCCGAAAGGGAGTGGAAGCAATAAATATCATCAAAGAAGAAACAAAGCCTTTATAATTGTTTTTTCCGTCTCTTAAATGTATTTTACTTGGTTTTGAACTAGAATGTGTGTGCTTCAAAAAATATAAATTGTCAGGTGGAGCCACTGGCCGACAGGTTCCAGCTGAACTGTTGGACTGAACCGCTCTCCAGATGTGCCGTTTGCCATAATATGGCAGAGAGAAGTCAGCACTTCAATTTCCACTTCTAGCAGATTTAATTTCTCCCTAAGTGGCAATATTAAATCTTCAACATCAACCAGTTTACACAAAAGACCTGACCAGAGGATATCACCCAATGGGGAGAATCATTACAGGCTTCATTACAACCCAACACACCAGAGGTAGAAGGACTTTGACTAGCAGCTACACCCCTCAACTCTTCCTCTTACACTTAGCTGCTGGAGAACGAGCTAAGGAGAGGAAACTCTCACAGGAGGGGAAGACCTATGAACTGGATCATCTGAGGACTCATTACTACTAAGACTCTCCTTTTGCCTGCCTCATTAGTTGTTTCTTCAGACTCAATAAGCCATGCTGGCCCAGGCATACCCAGGGAGAAACAGCATTCTGCCAAGCCTACCTCCTCTGTAATGACTCCGACAGCTCGGGCAAAGAATGAGTCAATGGTGGTGTGATTCGCCTCTTCAGCTGGTTTCGCACTTCCAGCCTTCCTTTTCCCCATATTTTGTATATCTTTAGACTGCCCTAGATAAGATTTAATACGTCTTTCAACCCACAAGAGGAGAAGGCACTGGGGCTCACAACAAAAAGTCTCTGAAAGTAAAACTGGCGATAGCAGTTTTCAAAAATAGAGGTCCACTTAGTTTGTGAGGTAAAGTAGAAGCTCCAAAGAATTGGCAACCAAATTATACAAAGAAACCCAGGCACTCGAAGGAGCCACACAATAAGATCTGGGCCAGGATACCAGGCCCAGTCCAGCCTCATACGGCCACGGACGGGTGCAGACGAATCGCCCTTGGCACGGGCTTTTCCTGGGAGAGTCCCGAGCCACTGGAACGTGCCACGTTTTTGAAGCACTGGAGCCGCCAGGAGAGATGTGATTCCAGTCTTCTCCCCCAGTAGTGACGACACAGCTTCCTCATGACTTTGCAATAATGTATCAGCCTTCCTCTCTGGCTTTGGGAACATGGCGTGCTTTTGAAGCACTGGAGCTGCCAGGGTAGATGGTGATTGCGGTGTTTTCCCCCAGCTGTGATGATACGGCTTCCTCTGGCAATACTAATACAATCATCAGATCACAAACCTTATTGCTAGAACTTCGCAATGCATCATAAATGTTGCTCCAATCATCAAAACTGTAGTGGACGGCATAGCATTAACACATATGTCTTGTCAGGGATAGGAAAACACACCTATTATGAGGCTCAGGAAAGGTCCCTCATATCTATCTATTTAGTAATATCGGAGTGATTCTATTGGCTGAAAGGAACCACATTTCCATCTACACACATCTTCTTTACAATTAATCCAGGGCCATTCACTCTTCCCTGATTTATTTTGTTACTCCCACCTAATTCCAGGCCTGCCGCTTCATAAGGCGGTCTGTTATCCGTCTTGACTTTCAAGATGATACTCATCTTGTCTCATCCGGTCACATTCAGGCTTCCATTGGTTTGTTTCTGCCACTGTCCACTTCTAAAATCCTCTCATCCAGGTGCAGGGGGAATTGTGGAGGTTGTTTTCCAACACATGGCTATCTGTTGTTTTGCCAGCAGCCAGGCCTAGTCTGCAATTCTATTTCAAACCCTTGTAAGCTTCTATCTCTTAAACAGACCCATCAGGACTCCTAAAAGGACATTATTGTAGTGCTGCCCAGTAACCTCTTAAATCAGTTCCCACACCACTTCCCAGTAATGTTCAAGATCTAAGCATCTACGGAACATATGTACTAAAAATCGAAAAATCAACATTAGGACTGTGACAACTGAGGCAACAGTTATGCACCTCCAAGAAGATACTATGCAACCTCCCGGATGTCAGGTATACTCTGTGGAGCATCTTATACTTCATTAACTGTGTTTCTGGAAACTTTCAAGGGGATTCAAGTATTTGGGACCAGTCTTTAAAAGGGAGTTTTCATCCAATATTCCTTTCCCTTGCACCCAATGGGGAGATATCTACCTTAGCTTGTGTAATTAAGCATTCATAGAACACTGTTATAGCTCTGGTAGCGTCATTGTGTGCAACGTGCTTTGCAGCATGTCATGAGGGGCTGGCTCCTCGTCCAAATGCATTTCAGATACCGCACCAACGATCAGAAAATTAGGAATTGACCCACCAAGATTTGCCTATTCTGTTGTAACTCCTAAAAGGTAGTGAGCTCTTTGCTATCGTGCAAGTCACTCAGTGATAACTGCAGCATCCTCCCAACCAGCCTTTCCGAAAATGGATTCCAACTTACTAAATTGTGGATGTGTCCATAACAGGATCTTTAGGGCATACGCTTCTTTCATGTTGGTCTGGAGCAAGCACTGCTTCCAACAATACCAAGCAATCCTCAGGAATGTGAGGTCAACCCATCTGCCATCGATCAGATACATTAACTCAGTTAACAGTCCCTTTCCACCTACCCTTGCCCCATATATTTGATCTCGTCTGACTGGGGGTTACTCACCCACTTCTTCACACACTGCAGTTTGGTAGCAGTGTACTAGTTTTTAAAATACACGTCGTTTACCTATGGTAAGGTTACCAACAGCGAAGTGACCAGGACATAACACACAATCCCACTCCACATAATTCCAGTAAACTCAATACCACATAATTACTATCTACATAAATCCACAGCACACCGTGCCACATAATTCCGCTACACAAATCCACTCCACGCCACACAATTCCACGGCACACAATTACACAACAAACTAATCCAGTCTAACCTATATATTTCCACTAAACACCACATCCATACACTCCATAACACATAGGTAAAAGACATTGCCGTTTACAATGCAAATAGCTTTTACTCAAACAAATGCTTGTTTTTTTCTCCTGTGGAGAAAGCCCTTCCACTGGACTCCAAGCAAATGTGGGGATGATGTGTTCCCCTTAAAAGGAGTTACTTAAAGCCGTTGCCTGGAACAACCTTCTGACATTTTCTTGGAGGGAAAAGGTTGGATTTTGATGTGTGTATGCCCACAAACATGAGATCTGCCAGGGTGCTACCGTGCCACCGTCACATGGTAACGGACTTATTCACACAGTCACCCAGGGAAGAGCCGACATCACACAGTGTGCACAGGGCGAGTTAGAAACTATTGCACACAGTGGGGTCATAACTTGGGGTTGTGGTTTTGCAACCTCCCTGCCACATAGGCAGTAGCGTCTCAAAACTTGGAGTTGTGGTTTTGCAACCTCCCTGCCACATAGGCAGTAGCTTCTCAAGCTTTTGTTTATATTTTTGGGAGAAAATAGGAGGCTATCTTCATGCTCCATGTCATTTCCTTGGCCCATCCAAGTGGATTTCAGATACCGCACCAACGCACCAGGACAGGAAGGGCAGCGGTGGGTTCAAAGGTCATCATCTCACATGGTAAAAGCTGTTTCAGAGTTGGCAGGTCTGAAAGCTATATGGTTTATGGCGTTTACAAACTTGCAAGACAAACCCCTACTGGCAGGGCGCCCTTTCCACCCTCTGCATGGGATCTACTGCTGCAGGTTTCTCTGTACTCGTGTCAGAGAAATGTACAGTAATGAATGCATTTAAACCTGCGAAGCAGACCATTTTCGAAGTTCTGACAGGCCTAAATAAGACATTTCGTCCTTAGAACTAGCGACTGGAAATACCTTTGTGAATAAGGCCCAATATGTTTGTGAACATTGCACACATTGCGTAAAACGAGAAATGTAGCAATAATAGAGAGCAAAACATATCACGTGCATATTTAAATATGAAGGCAAAACTAAGCAAAGATTTGCCCGTAGAAATGTCTCGAGTTGTTTGTTATAATCCACAGCCTTTGAAAACGCAGTGCGTGTCATGCACTAATGAAGTGATCAGTTAAACATGTCCCACCCTGTATCACCTTTGAACTCGGCCTGTTAGTTGCATGGGATGAAAGGGGCCCAGACACACCACACACATTCATTTTGGAGTGCCTGATACAAGACTGCATCTCTCGACGAGAAACAAAGGAAGGTTTCACCGTAGGGACTGGGAGGTGCGATTATGGAAGCGAACAAGAGCCATTCACGAGCCAGCGTGATAGAGGAACTGAGCCGAGGAAGAGAGAGGAGTCCTGTCTTTAATGTACACTTGCAACAGAGAGCACCACACATCAGCGGCTGCATTGGCAAGTACACGAAGAGCGCCGACAAGGAGCAGTGTACACCTTGGAGGGCTCAGCCGCTGATAAACGTCATGGAAGAGGAAGAGCCATGTATCAGCCTTCCAGGCGACCAGTTACAAGTGGCTTCTGTTGAGTCTATTTTGTTGGACTTCAATTTTCTGGGCCATTTAATGCTTTGGAGAAAATTCTCTGTGACCGATTTCTATCAGAGCCTCTTGCTTTTTGTCTGCTCGGCATATGTGGTGCCCCTAATAGCACAAACAACAAGCATAGGCAAAGCCAATTGACCTGTTCACAAAAAGCTGGTGGAATGGTAATTTTTATTACTTTTTTTTACTGCAAGACACTAAAATAAAAAGGGAAAAAAATAAAACCCTGACGTCTTATGCTTGCAATAAAAAAATTAAATTTAAAAACAGTTACCGGTGTTGCTGTTTTCTTAGTAACTTTTTAACCCAACAAGCCTATCAAAAGTGGTGCCATGCATATCATTATTATTATTATTATTATTTGTGCATGAGACTAGAAAATACTACCAGCTAAGCCAGCACTCAAACCACAGGCAGCTACAAGTTCACAATGCCTCTTAAACAGTGTGTAACACAAACTTCAAAAAAGAGTACAGGCCCCAATAAATCCCAAATATAAATAATGAAAAGTAAAAAGCAAATTTTGATCCAGCTTTGAAACTGAAGAGAAAGGAACAATTTTTAGGCAGAGTGCTCAGGCTTTGTGCAGTCGCTCAAAGTGAATGGAGCCAATGAGAAAAATGTGGGCTGGCCCATTTTTCCATGCTTTGATCTCTGGTGTCTGGAAACGAAACGTGAGTGACAATTTACAAGGTCAATGGTTGAAATCCGCTGGCCCAAAGCCCCTCTATGTATGTATATTAGTTAAGATTTTTGGGCAATAATAAAAGTCTGGAGAGAAAGCTAATACTACTACAAAAGTCAGACCTGAAAATTTCACTAAAGCCCACACACAACTTAAGCAACCCCACAGGGTAGCATAGTCAAACCCTATTTGGTTCCAACAGCGGCAAAACATGTTTTCATAGGGTAGTATATATTCCACCCATAACCCATTTTATCTGGAGTTTCTGAGAGCATGGCATAGAGTGTCTTCAAATAGCTTCAGGGTAGATTACGATTCAGCGTCTCATTGACCCTCTGTATCACCGCCATCCAAAACACCTGCACATTGGGGCAGGACCATGTCATGTGACAGAAATCTGCATTCTCAAAGGCGCAGCATGGACAGCAACAAGGTGCACCCCATACATAGTTGTCAGTCTCTTCGGGGTTAAATACGTCTACTATAAATGATTACATTGGATCATCTTAAAGCGAGTATTGGGGGATACCTTCTGCAGAGAGGCTAGCACTCAGGACAATCCCTATCTGACATGCCCCACCCAGCGCAGTCTCACACCTGTCTCAGAGCGCAGTGGGAGATTTCCGAACCAGCCTGTTTAGAGCCCCATATAACCTCCTGACCAAATGGTGGCCCCTACCTATTGTTAGAAGCAGTTGCAAAACCGGATGTGGTTGAGACTGAGCTGCACCACCGCCCCAAAAATCTCCAAAGACCCTGACCAGGGTCTCATAGACAAGAAACAGGCCAAGAGGCATGTCTCTTGTGTCGACCAAGACGTCCAAGGGTATCAGTGTATAGGCTTCATAACAGTCACCGACCACGACCAGGCCAGCCTCTGTCCAAAGAGCCAACTGGGCCACAGTGAAAAGCATGGGGTCATGGAATGGGGAAGTCATATTTAGGGCAACAAGGGGGCATATAGTGGGTGGTCCAGAGTCCGTGTCATACCACGCCACAAATACCAGAGTACAGTCGCTAAGAGTGTGCCATCATTCCTTCTCCCAGGCATGCTTCGCACCAGTTGGTTCAGTATCCCAACACAGTCAGGTGGGCCAACCTCCCAGTCCAGTTCAGTCAAGTTTGTATCAGCCAGCCAGTAGGCAGTCAATTGAATTTGGGCTGCCAGATAATAAAGACCAGAAGCCTCTGCTCCTAGACCCTCTCCAAAGTAGGTCTCTGAAGGGTGTCTAAGGAAACTCTCTGGTGACCTCCATCCAAAATAAGGTCTTGCAGCAATGCGTCTAGAGGTTTAAATCATGAGGGCAAGTAACCAGACAGGCAAGTTGGTAAAGTAATACAGTAAGTGAGGCAGCATGACTATCTTTGCCAGTGCTGTGCCTGGCAACAAGAAGACAAAGGAATTTACCGAAGGACACACATCCCTTAAAATATCCAAAATTACTGTCTTGTAGATCATCTAAAGTATCGTAGATCTGCATTCCCAGATATTGAAACGTTGAGGAGGCCATATTGACCCCAAGGGGCAAAGTACCACATCGCAGCACAGCAGCCATCACCCTGAAAACATGTGTCTTGGCATTTTGGTTTGGTCTTACTCAGCTGTTATTTGGCCTTTGTTGATTGCTTGCCTTTAGAGCAGAGCTGCCACTAACTTGGAGACAGAAGCCAGAGATCAGTGGTGTTGTAGGTGAGAGGAGTGTTGAGGGGATATTCATAGGGAGTAAGAAGTGGATGAGGAGATAAAGTAGGACTACCTGGGTCTTTCTAATTGGCTTGCATAAATATGTTCATAAAATGGGGTGTGTGTCACAGTATGTAGCCAAAATACCACTATGGTATTAACAAGCTTTGAGGAGTTGATTTACACCAATAAAAGGAGGCTGTGGAAAAGTGGCTGATATTTAGGTGGTGGGTGAGTTGCATCAAAATGGTTTGTTGAGCACCTTTGAGAAATTGAGAGATCAAGAGTTTATATTGGTGGGGCAATTTATAGCTCACACTGCATTAGTTCGGGCTTCTGAACAATCATTAGGGATGAAGGACATGGAATTATTTTGGTCTTATGTATTTATTAATATACTTATATCAGATGCTTGCACACAATCATGACCACCTTATATGTCACCATGGCCCCCACCTTTTGTGTCGAGATATCCTCAGTGAAGGTATGTTGAGAACAGTGCCTTTGAAGAGAACTCATAGAAGCTGAATGGACTAGCTCCCTGGGTTTTGACAAGAGTGTTGTGGGAAAGCCCCAATTTAATTATACACAGATAAACTATTCACAACAGAAGTATTTGTCCCCTCAGATGACAGCCAAAATGTTTCCTTGGTCATCAGACCACTGACCTAGGTTCCCATGTGTACAGGCCAATTTGTACTATGTGGTGTAGGAATGTCCACATATCCAGCCCTATTGGTCAATGGTTGTAGAAGAGATAGGAGAAATTGGGCAAAGGTGATACCACTAGACTCCTCAGTATATCTACTCAGTCGGGAAAATACAAAATTCCATGAAATTAAAGAGTGTGTGGTGATTCATAGATCTTTTACTTGTACTGGCCAAGAGAAACATAGTAATGTAGTGGACGGCACATACTGCACCGGGGGGGGGGGGAGGGGGGGGGGGGTAGTGCCCAGGCTAAAATATGTATAGAAATGAACACAGGCAGAATTGACCGTATTACATGACACGAAAGGACAGAGGTTTGGTGTGAGTCTGTGGGCAGTTGCAAGGTATTCCTGATAGCCTATAAGTAGTGCTAAGTACTGCTTGGCACCTGTGAGGTGAATTGTTAGATAATTGTGTAAATGCATTAAATGTTCCTATTTAAGACATAAAGATATCCTTGTGAGATAACAGTGCATCCATTTAAATGTAGGTACTACTCTTCATTATAAACATAAGAAATTGTCTTCTTACTGATACTGAGTTGCCAAGTTGTTTTTGGATACTGCTGCTCTGGATGGGAGGGAGGGGTGGTGATATTTAGTTTTTATTCTTTTTACTGTTTGTTATGCTCACTGGGCCAAATTGGCTGCGATACCATGATGTAGTCAGTACGTGTGATTGGGGATTTTGAACCAAGATATGTGATGTGTCAACTATGTTGATCCATTGAGATAAAAGTAAAAATCTACAAATAGCTAATAAAAAAGACAACATGAAGACAGAAGCCTTACCTAGGAGGCAGAATGAGTCGCATCATCTGATCGGCCATGGTAGTATGACTCAACTGCAGGGATGCCTTTTTGGGTGGCTAGTGTTAGCACAATCCCAGGTGGGATCTGCAGATGAGAAGGCTTCCCCATGGATAGGTTAGTGGCTAGTGATGAGCTTCACAGAATGGCAATACTTTTAAAGGCATAACTTGGGGTTGGGTCAAGGGAGCGGACTTGGCAGTAAGATGTGAGGATGGAGTTGACCCTCTCTCCCAAGGCTTAGTTTTGGACATCCTTTCTGCTTAAAACAATGATAACTGTCAAGGGAATTCCTGTTGCCCCTTACCCTTCTAGCTAGGAAGGGCCTTTATGCGAAAAGAACCCTTTCTGCGCAGTCACTCCATTTTTTGCTTAATATTATTGCTGATTTTTAGACTCTGCACAGTGTGGCACTTTAGTCCAGTGTCCTGTTTATGTACTCTGACTCCTAAAACATGTAAAAATTGGATAATCTATTTAACTCTCCCATAATATATGATGTAGAAACTACACACATGGCATGGAAAGTTAAAGGCCACCTGCCAATTGCTGCAATTATTGTGCCATCCACAAGTGTGACACAGGAAAACATGGCCTCAGGCCTATCAATGAAGCCTGACTTCTGTAGTTTAAACCTGTAGTCCGACTTGTCAAGATAACTTTTTTTGATTTGGGAAAAACCTCCTTTAGAAACACTAATACGTCACCAATTAGTAGACCTTGTAGCCCACAAGGTAGTGGACATGTAGAAATGTAAGATTACCAAGTCCCTACAGTGATAAGGCACCCAACAATATTTTCAAAGTGTAAGGCTCTGGCTGTCTCTGAGGAAAGCGGTGTACTATATGGTGTAGTTGTGCGACCTTACTGTGCAATAAACTCACCAACCTCTCTTGGGTGCAGTCAGGCTCATTAGCAAAAACCTAACACAACCCTGGGTATCTGTGGCTTCCAGGAGTCAGGCCTTGCCAAAGAAACAAGTGCAACGCATTAAAAAGTACTAAAACAGTCTAACAAGAAAGAATAAAACACAATAGAAATCTAACACCAATTTATAGAACTAGCTCTAGTTTTATGAAGTTTTAGACGCTGTAATTAACAAAATCCACTAGAGTGCTTAGGAGATATAAATGTTTAAGCAGATTGTAAATCACAGCTTTGCACTCCAAAGAAAAGAAGCAATGGCAACTAATGCAGTTAGCAGTTTCCTAGAAAAACTTTTGAAAATCTTTGCAGTTGTGTTCGGCTACTCCGGCCCACTTTGGGCAACTAACTCTGGCAGGGAGCAAGTCACAGGGGCCAGAGAGGCTTGGTAGGACAATTACCTTACAACTAAAGCAGCATCCAGTCCAGTTCCAGACTCTATGGGCAAGCTACCATATACGTCAATGGAGTCGCCCTGATGAAAGAGATAAGAGATTCAGAGGATCAACCCTGAGGTCCCAGCTGCCGCCATTTTATCAGACACGGAGAAAGCGTTTGTTTCTCTTGAGGGGTCCTTTTTTGTGTCTATCATGCGCCGAATGGGGATGCCAATGGGATTCATTGCCACCACAGAATTATTTTACAGTCACCCCACAGCGAGACTCTGCCTAAACGGCACCCTTTCCCAACCCTTTCCTCTGTCCCGCGGCCTTCGTCAAGGGTATCCCCTGTCCCTGTTCTTGATTATACTTGCAATGGATCCCCTAATTCGCCATTTCCAAGAGAGACATTTGCAAAGGGGACTCCAATTCAACACGGGCCCCTTGTTGGTATCCCTCTATGCGGATGACACCATCCTTTAAGTTCGGGAGCCAGGTGTCGTCCTGGAATCCCTGATCAGGGAAATAACTTGATTTGGACAATACTCTGGCCTGGGCATCAACTGGCATAAGTCAGTTATTATGCCTTTAACCCCTAGCACATGGCGATGGGACTGTGAATTCCCCCTTGAGTGGTGCATGAACTCCGTTAAATATCTGGGCATTCATATTCACCTGGACACGGCTCACATTATCCGCCTAAATTATGGCCAAGCCATCAACACCCTGGAGACACAGGTGGAGCGATGGTTACGATTACCGCTCTCGATCACTGGCAGAGTGGCTCTTCATCAAAATGATCTTGCTTCCTAAATTTTTATATCGGTTTAACAACATCCCCATTCCCCCTCCCTAACAATTTCTTTGTTACATTGCGTTCACATCTTGTAAAATTGGTCTGGGGAAGTAAACAGCTCCGGGTAGGCTGGCAGATCTTGGTCCTTCCGTATGAGAGAGGGGGGTTCGGGGTGTCTGATCTCCAGTTGTAGTATTTAGTGGCCCAATGTAGTTACACCTTTTCCTGGTTCCATCCTGACGCTAGGATCCCGTATGTCCGCCCTGAGGCAGATCTGGTACTGCCGGACTCGCTCTTAACGGTGCTGCCCAAGGGCATACCTAGAGACCCCAATGACATACAAACAGTTTCCACCACAAGCTGGGCGTGGGAGAAACTGAAGCGGATCACCGGCACATCTACACATTACGGGAGAGAAACTGGTGCCACGCACCTTGGCAAAATTTTCCATCACTAAACTGGGGGATTATACCCCGGTGGGCACACTTTTTCTATTACAGACAAAGACTGCTTTCATGATGCCACCTTCATGGATCGCTTTGTTCTTGGGCGAGTCAGATCGGCGCTTTGGGAATCTCTGCCTGGCTTTCCCCTAGAACCTGATTCATTCACACCTTTGTCCACAATCATTGACATCCAAGATGGAATTCATCTTATATCCAAACTGTACAAAGCCTGTTCCGAGATAATCCCTGTACAGGGCGACAACATTCACAAAGACTGGGAGGCTGATTTAGGTCACCACAACACAGATGACCAATGGATCACATGTTGCACGGTAACAGGAGAAGTCTCTTTGAATAGCCTGCACAAGCTACTACATTTTAAGTTTCTGCTTAGAATGTATTTCACCCCGGCCAGATCCTATAGACTTGACCCTACCAGACCGCATAATTGTCGTAAATGTAACGCCCCTTTCGCGGACTTCGCCCACCTTTCATGGACATGCCCAAAACTACTACCATTTTGGGAGGCGGTGCACAAAACACTGGGAGACATGATTGAGCTGACCCTCATCCCCACTCCCGAGATTGCATTATTGGGCTATGTAGCGAACTTCCCTAAGCACACACGTAGATTTGCTGCTCTTAGTTTGCTCCTTGCTAAAAGAGAAATTGCACTATATTGGGGCCGGAAATCAGTTCCCACACTACAGGGATGACTTCATAGCCTCGCCAGCTGCAGTGAAATTTATTCCACCACATTACCTCGATCATCCCGGCCCAATGACATTTGGGAGCCTGTCAGGGCTTACATGCAGGATAACCATCAGACTGCCAACTCTCAAGTTGAGCAGGGCATAGTTCCGACAGGGGTAGGTTGATGCCTCTTCGCACCATACTCACCTATTTCACACCGCTAATTGGGGATCCCTCGAGCGTTGCTCTCCTGAATGTTATGTATGGGTCTGTTTTGGGTGGGAGGTATGTGAAATGGACTGCAGGGGATAACCTAAGTGTGGCCCATGCTTACCATTTAGATTACACCTGCACACCTTGACATTGCTTCTTGTTTATAGCGGCCGTGCCGACATGACTTCTGTGACCATATACCTTTGTATTCTTATGCCAATGCACTAATGACTGTGAGCACTCGAGTTTGTATTGCATAATTGTAATAAAACGGTAAATAAAGTTTTAAGAAAAGAGATAAGAGATTCAGAATGCTGAAGATCTTGAAGGATGCTGAAGATGTTGTGCTGGTGATGGGGGTGTTCCTGGTGCTCCATATTGGTCCTTAGTCACGGTTTGTTGACTTTTGCAACTGGGGTCGATGTCCCTCAAAGTCCAGGTGGAGTCCAACCAAAAACAAGTTGCCTATTGTCTACTGGTCTCCGGTCACAGCGAAACCAGTGGTACCTTTTAGTTAATGCTAGTGTCCGTCTTGGGTGACCAAACTAAACTCCGATGGCTCTCCTGGATCCAGCAGACTGGGGGAGTGACTTTTTAGCATCTGGACTCATTCGTCCAGGCTGCACGTCACTGGTCAGGGGCGGTCAAGTGAGTGTTTGGATATGTCAAAAAACAGGTCTTGTTTTTTGATATAATGTACCCTGCTTTAGGGCCTAACAGGCCTGCCTGAGAGGTGACTTATATTATAAAAAGGAATGATTGCACTTTGTCATTAGTTTAAATGGCAGTCGGGTTAGCTGTTTGAAAACCGCCCTGGCAGCCAACAGTAGTAGACTGTGGTGGCACAATAAGTGCTGGAATCCATGAAGGACACTTTTATTCATAGGAACTGGGTACCATTGGTACCATATACTGGGGACTTGCAAGTAACTTAACTTATGCCACTTGTGGGTGAGCCACACGTGGGTCAGATAGACACGGTTTAAGAGGCAGAGCAGTGGCACTGTGACCTGTTTGGCAGGACTTGGTGTACTGTCAAAGTAACCAGCAGCATCAATCCAAAACTTTAGGGGTGAACTTGCAAAAAGAGGCATTTCCTCACACTATCCTATAAGGAAAACATGAGTACACATTAAAATATTAACTCTGCTTCCTCGGGTTTAGAACCAGCTAGAAAAATAGTTAAATCACTATGTTTAATAGCTATTAAAAACTCAATTCAATGGTGAAGTTTCATTTTTAATACATATTTAGGAAAAGTAACTTATAGAACATTACCTATTCACTCTTCCAAGCTCCTAGAGGCTAATTTGCATTGTCTCTCCAGCAGCTGACACAGTCAGTGCTTGACCTTAATAAGGTGTGAAAACTCTTCTCAGACCAGGACCAAAGAATTTGGTTTGAGGTGATGCTTTCCTTACCTGTAAGGAAATACCTATTTTTGCATGTTCATCCCCAAGGTTTTAGGATGATGCTGCAGGCTTTTTTACTCTGAGAGTGCATTGAGGCCTGCTAACCAGACTCAGCACCAGTGCTTTGGCCCCAAACTGTGCATGTCTGATTGACTTATACCCAACTGGCACTAGTTAACATACAAATTAACCTGTGGTGATCACGGGTTAGCTTGGCTCAAAAAACAGTCAGGCACAAAAACACAGCACAAAAATAATCCCACACCAATTTAAGAAAACAGAGTACATTTTAAGAAATTATTTGACACTAAAACAACAAAACTCCAACCAGTAAAACCAGAGTTATGAATTGTTTATGTTTTTATTAAAAACTTGAGCCTAAATGATCAAAGCGCTAACCACAGACGTCTAGTCATGCGAGATTGTGTCAAAGTCAAAGAATAGGGCAAACTGATAAGGAGTGTCATTTGGATATGAGAAGTGGATTTGACCAGGTACCTACTAATCTTTGGACTTAGAAGACATTTTGAGGAAATGTTTCTGAGAAAGTAAAGTTCAGTGGGGCAAGGCTGCAGTGGGGGGAAACAGCCCCAGGTGTCAGGCACCCTTTTTCCACTCTCATTCCCACCAGTCCATGTGTGGAAACCTGAGACTGGTTACTGCACCCTGAGGATGTACAGGATTCAAGGGTGAGTTGAGCCCTTTCTCCCCCGTCCCTCCATCTGGGCCTCTGTACCCCCATTCAAGGGTGTTACACACAGATGTTTGAGACTTCAGGGTGCCCTGGGTGACTTCCTGTCCTAGTTCTTCTATCACAGGTTGCAACTCATTGCCCAGAATACAAAATAAGAGGTGTAGTGCAGTGGCCAGGGCAGCTGACTTTGGAGCACAGGGCTCACGGTTCGATCTCTGGCTCCGGTGGCAGCTCAGCTCAGCACCATGTGACTCTGGGCAATAGCTCATTTAGGGGCAGATTTACAAGCCCTTTGCGACACTTTTATGCCGCCGCTGCATCACTTTTGTGACACAGCGGCGGCGTAAACCATGTGCCACGTTGCGACTTATTTACAACATGACGCATCTAGGCAGATGTGTCACGTTGTAAAGCCCTGCGCCACATGAAACCTCCGTCAGGTTTCATGTGGGTGTTCTGTCGCAGGGTGGGTGTTCCCTCGCAGGAAAGCCCTGTAAAACTGCCCCTTAATTTGCACAACGGCCCCCAGTGCCTTGAGACCCGTAAGGGTGAGTAGTTTGCGCTTTACAAATACGGATTTACATTTATATTGCCCAGAATACAGTCAATGAGCATCAGGGGACCTACTATGACCATTCCCAGGGTCATCTCCCCATCCCACTCTAGGGATACCAGGGGCTTGGTACAGATAAAGTCGTTCCCCCGGGCCTGAGTTACCGTACACACCTGACCAGTGTACTGCTCTAGGGAAACCAGATTTTCCACTACTATGATCTGGATGACCCCACTGTCCCTCAGATCAGGCACCCCATTCACTTTGACCTGGTGGAAGTGACGACTCCCACCCTCAGGGATCACAGCTCTACCCTCTGAGGTCACCCCCCAACTAAGGGAGGTTAAGGCATGATCTACCTCTTGCTCCTCGGGTCTACCTACCCCGAAGGCCATATTAGCCACCAGTGAGTGGTTTCTTTGGAGAGTCAGCGTCCACTTGATTGTGTCCTAGCTGAGAACTATCAAAACATCGGGGTTGAGGGCACCCTGAGCCACCGTCCTCTAGAACCTCTCTCCTTCTCAGAAGGGGCATGAGAACCCTTTCCTTCTCCCTTGGCCTGAAACTTGTCTGTGTCTCCCAGTGGTGGAGGGTGACTATAGAAAGCGGTGAGGCATACACGTTCTTTCCAACTTTTAGAGCATGAAGGAGGCAGCCACAGGGTACCAAAGTCTGAAATGCACAATGTGAAAGCAGACATTTTGGGATCAATTCTGGCTTCCGCACTCAACCAAAATGTGAGCTCCTAGGCAAATATTTTCTTTCACCAAGTCTCCTTTTTCTTCATTATCACATATGAGTGCACCTTACAATACAGGAGGATATGCTCTGTAGGAAGACATCTTATGTTTGATTTCATCAAAAATAATGTTGCTTCATTTTAATGTTGCTTCATGTTTCATAAGAAACTAGTCAACACATAGGGTGTACAAAACAACTGACTAATAGTATTGTCATTAGAGAGGGTACACAGGAATGTTTCTAAATTCATATTTAAAACATGTTAAAAGACAGCTAACACTGGGTGTCACCCCTGGCGTCGTGCTCCATGCAGCAATCAATAAGAGAGAAGGGAGCTTGAGATGCAGAGTATTGGTGGGCTGATTGGGATGGATTGCTATAATACTAACAGTCCACAATGTCGCTGTCATTTGTTTATCCATGATTGGCATATTTGATTTACTAGTAAGTCCTTAGTAAGATGCACTAGGTGTACACGGGACATGTAAATCAAATGCTACTAGTGAGCCTGCAGCACTGATTGTGCCACCCACATGAGTTGCCTTGCAAACATGTCTCAGACCTGCCACTGCAGTGTCTGTGTATGAACTTTTAAACTGCCATGTCGACCAGGCAAGAGCGCCCACTTGCCAATCCCAAACCTTCCCTTTTAATATGTAAGGCACACCTAAGGTAGGCCCAAGGTAGCCCCATTGGGTGGGTGCAGTGTATTTGAAAGGTAGGGCATGTACTGGTGTGTTTTACATGTTCTCATGGTAAAATACTGCTAATTTTGTCTTTTACTATTGAAAGTTCTATCTCTCCCATAGGTTATTATTGGAGCTGCCTTGTAACATCTTACAAGTGTAATGTCCAATTGGGAACAGATGGAGATTAGGAGTTTGGGGTCCCTGAACTCACTATTTGAAAATACATATTTTAGTGGAGTTTGTTTTTGAATTGTGTGTTTAAAAATGCCACTTTTAGAAAGCAGGCATTTTCTTGCTTTAACCGTCCGTGTTTGTGCCTGCCTGGGGAATCCATGTCTGAGTTTGGTCGACAGTTGGGCTGTTTGTGCATTCACACAAAGGGAGCTGAGGTGTGCCCTATATATCCCGATGGTCCTTCACCAGGCTGATGGGTCTCCCTGAGCTAGAGTGGTGGGAGGATGTTTTAATGATACCTGAATAGGGCTATACCTGTCCTCACACAAAGCTGTCTCCACCCCCCCCCAACCCCCAAGTGTGTCAGGAGCCAGGTCAGGGAAAGGCAGGGTATTGCACACTACAGAGACTTTTCTACTTCAAAGGCAGAAACTGGTATAAGTACTGGACATGCGACACCATAACTTCAGAGCACATCTGGACTAAAGGAAATTCTGCCTAGAAGAAGAGCTGGATGCTGTAGGAGGGACTGACACTCTGCTGGTTGCTTTGTTGTGCTAGCCTCCTGCTTCTGTCTTGGGCAGTTAAAGGAATGGACTTTGCATTCTGTATCCTGCTATCAAGGTTCTCCAAGGGCTTGGGTGTGCTTCCCTCCTGTTAAAAAGTCTCAGGGCCATTAAAGTCTTCAGCTGCAGCCCCTGAACTCCTCTGCTGGGAGGTCTGGCCTGTTAACTGGTACCAATTCTAGTTCTGGGCCCTTGGAGCGGGCTTGGCTGAGAAGAACCAAGAAAATCGATGCATCAACTCTCAGTGCCCGTTTTTCCAAAGCGGCACCGCTGCGGAATTGAAAAACCAATCTATCGCTGCTGTGTGGCTGAAGAATCAATGCAGCGCCTGCTGTGCTGCTGAAAGATCACCGCAACCCAAGTCCTGAGCATCGCATCACCAATGTCCATGGTGCAAGTTTCAACTCCGGCGCAGGCCTTGGTGTGTGGCTAATGAAATCGACACATCACCTGCTTTGCAGCCGCATCGACACAGTGCATCTAGATTTTTGACGCATCGTCTCTGGGCACCAAGTTCCTCATCAACATTGCCCCGCAGTAAGGAACTGAGGCAACATGTCCGGATATAGATGCATCACCTCCCCTCACAGTAAGGAACCAACACACCACCTTCCCTGGGAGTAAGGAACCGATGCATCGCTTTGATTTTCTGGTGCCTCACCTCCCCTAAGTCTGTTTTCATCTTTGTTTTTGACACTTCCCAGGTACTTTGCGCTAAAAGTGAAGCATCCATAGATTTCTATGAGCAGAACTGTTTTGAACCTTTTAAAAGTGATATCTCTACTCATGTATGTTGAATTTATGTCATTTTGGTATTGTTTTATTCAGCTAAATATTGGCTAATGTTCTAAACTGGTGTGGTGCCCATGTCTAGTTATTTCACTGTGTTGCTGTGTGTGTTTGTACAAATGCTTTACACATTGTCTCTGTGATAAGCTTGACTGCTCATGCCAAACTACCAAACTACCAAGGGGGTGAGCAGGAGTTATCTTAGCTGTGTGACTCCCATACCCTGACTAGAATAAGGGTCCCTACTTGGACAGAGTGCACCCTCTGTCACCTAGAGACCCCCATTTTTAACATTCCTCCTGCACCCTAGGCCGAGTTTAGAAAAAAAACACTCACCAGCAGCGCATGAGTGAGTGTCAACTTTTCCATTGATTAAAGCATACCAGCACATGTGCACTTTAAAAATGCAAGAAGGTCAGAGCAGCAGTAAATCCTCCCGAACCCCGAGCAAATCCAATGAGTGAGATGTACAGAATTAAGGGATGACACAACACCTATATGCAGCCTATGACTCTGCTAGTCCCCTGTTCTCTATGATCGCTCATGCACTCCCTGACTATGGGCCTGTTTTAGATCTTGGCGGATGGGTTACTCCATCACAACGGTGATGAATATCCCATCCGCTAAAATATAAATCCCATTATGTCCTATGGGATATATATTTAAGCAGATGGGATATCTGTCACCATTGTGACGGAGTAACCCGTCCACCAAGATTTAAATCAGGCCCTATGTCACTTCGGCCTGTGGGCCACGGATTCAGCGCCCGGAAGCAGACAAAAGCAAGAGCATGGACAAATGGACCACACACTGCACTGACGTAACTGTCTTGACATATGCACACACTCGTGCATGCCCAGTTACATCTCAGCATCCAGAAAATATAGTGTATATTTTAATAAGGGCAGACAGCCTTTTGCTGAGCCACTCGTTTTCTCCAACCTTTGTCCTCGCCTCTCATGTCATGAATGACAGGGCCCCGCCCACCACACACACCAGCTGCGGATGGTGTCTCCATTGATCTCTCCCTCACTCCGCTGGGAGGAACCTGAACCACTTTTCTGGGGCTCACTGCCAGTTACCTTATTGGACACTCTGGTGCTGACCCAGAGGTCCACCTCCTCAGCAAGCTTCCTGGGATCAGTAAGCCTGATATCCACCAAGAGTTGGCACAGCTCTGTAAAACAAATATTGAGCATGTGCTCCCTCAAAATTAGGTTGTACAGCTCAGTTAAAACATCTACTTTGTTGCCCCTCACCCAGCCCTTCAGTGCCTTGCTAACATAATCTAAGACGTCCCCCCAGGACTGGTTTGGGAGTTTGTGGCTGTCCCTGAACCTCTGATGGTACTTCTCAGGGGTCAGCCCAAATTTATCAACAAGTACGGCTTTCATGGGGGCATACTTTGTCTGATCCTCTGACTTTATTGTAAGAAGTGCATCCCTCCCCACTGTGGGCATGTGATTACACAAGCTGCCCCACCAGTTTTTCTCTGGGACCATATGTACCTGAGAGTAACTTCATGTGCAGCAAACCACTTGTCTCTATCATCTCCCACTACATTGTTAGGCACAAGCTCCTGTAGTATACACATTCTCACCTCTTCAGCAGAGACTGTCGATATGCTGCCCCATCACTGTTGGGTCTTTAAGGTTGCCTTTCCTTTAGCTCCAGCTCCCTCATGTTTGTTTGTCTCATGCTCCAACAATAGCTTTTTCTCAGCCAAGGCCCTCTCAACCAGTCAATCATTTATAAAGTGCAGCAAATAATCCCTTGAGGGTCTCAAGGGGTTGGAGTTGCTAGTTACTGCGTGGTGATGTGTGCATTTGAACAACCAGGTCTTGAGTCCTTTTCTGAATTGCTGTAGCGATGAGGTGGTCCTGAGGTGCAGGGGAAGGTTGTTCCAAGCTTTGGCCGCCAGATGTGAGTAAGAGCGTCTTCCGATGTTGGCTTGGTGGATCCGGGGGGCGGGGATCTGTGAGGAAGAGGGAGGTGGATCGTAGGTGTCTGGCCAGTTGGTGGAAGATCATATGTTTGTTGATGTATGCTGGTCCAAATTTGTGCAGGGCTTTGTGGGCCTGGGTCAACAACTTGAACTTGAATCTCATCTGAAATGGAAGCCAGTTTAGCTTCTCAAGGTAGGGTGTGATGTGGGTGTGTCTGAGGAGGTCTAGTCTGAGCCTTGCCACTGAGTTTTGTATTCTCTGTAGTCTCCTCAGGAAGCATGCAGTGATTCCTATGTAGAGAGTGTTCCAGTAATCCGGCATCCTGGTGACGTAGGCCTGTGTGACAGTCCTCTTGCTGTCAACTAGAAGCCACCTGAATATCTTGCAGAGCATGCATAGTGTGTGGAAGCAGGCGGATGAGACTCCATTTACCTGTTGCTTCATAAATAGCTTGCTGTCAAAGATGATGCCGAGGTTGTGGACTTGGTCTGTCGGGAAGGGGGTGGGGAATGTTCTGCAGGCCACCATGCTCTGTTCCATGGTGAGGTGTTGTTCCCAAAGATGAGGACTTCTGTCTTGTCCATGTTTAGCATGAAGCAGTTGTCCTGCATCCAGTTGGCAACGTTCATCATACATCTGTGAAAGTCGGCTCTGGTGGTGGAGGGGTCTTTTGACAACGAGAGGATGGGCTAGGTGTTGCTGACATAGGAAATTATGTTGAGTCTGTGTGATATGAGGATGTGGCCAGGGGAATCATATACATGTTGAAGAGGTTAGGGCTGAAGGATAATACTTGGGGACGCTGCAGATGATCTTCTTGGGTTCTGAGGTGAACGGTGGGAGACGGATTCTCTGAGTTCTTCCGGTGAAGTATGAGGTGATACACTTGAGGGCGTCTCCCTAGATTCCGATGTGGTGGAGTCCATTGATCAAGATGTGATAGGAGATGGTGTTAAAGGTGGCTGATAGGTCCAGGAGGATGAGGGCTGCTGTTTTGCCAAGGACCAGGAGGGCCCTTTTGTCATCGGTGGCTGTAATCAGGGCTGTCTCAGTGTTTTGGCTGGCTCAGAATCCAGATTGAGAGTGGTCCAGGAAATTGTTGTGGTCCAGGTGTTTGGTGAATTGTGGGTTGATTTCCTTCTTGAGAACTTTCACTGGAAAGGGCAACAGGGAGATGGGTCAGTAGTTTTTGTTTGTGCTAGGTCAGTGGATGGCCTTTTCAGAAGGGGGCTCACTTCAGCATGTTTCCTGTCCTCAGGGAAGGCATCGAGGTGATGGAGGTGTTCAGGATTTTCCTGAGCTCATTGCCAATCGTCTTGCTCCCGAGGTTTAAGATGTGGTGGGGACAGGGGCCTGTGGGTGCTCCTAAGTGCATGCTGTTCATGATGGTGATTGTGGCTTGGTTTGTGAGAGGGTCACAGTGGGTGAGCAGATGTTTGGATTTTGTGTTAATAGGTGTGAGTAGGGTGAGGCAGTGGGTTGGGGTACGAAGTTGTAGTGGATGACTGAGACCTTGTCATAGAAGAATTCCATCAGCGTGTCACCGTTCTGCAGTTTGTGCTGGGTTCTATGTGATTTGCTTGTGTGTTCTTTTTTGTTTCTTTCAGTAGGCACTAATACTGGTTGAGTGCTATCCTGAAGGCGGTAAGGTCTCCTGTTTCTTTGCTGGTGTGCCACTTCCTTTCTAGGTACTGGCAGTTGCATTTGGTGAATTTCAGTTCTGCAGTGAACCAGCTGGCTCTTCTGGTAGGTCCTTTGGACCTGACTGACTTGGAGGGGTGATTCTGCAAGCGCATTCTGTGATCCAATTGGAGAAATTCTTCTCAGCCTGTTCTGGGTTGGATGTTGTGTCTGGGCGAGGGTTGTTGCACTGGTCTTCTGAAACCTTTTTCCAGTCTCTGCACACAAAGTTGGTGGCACAGTGGCATTGTTCGTAGGTCCTGAGATGGTGGAGTGGGAGCTGTAGTGGTCAATCCAGGTAAGCTGTGTGACATGGTTATACTTGACTCTAGCGCTGAACGTGATAATGGGGTTGAGTGTGTGTCCTGCGATGTGGGCAGGGTTGGTGACAAGTTGCTTGAGGCTGCTGTTGTTCATGTTTTCCAGGAGGTCAGTTGTATTGGTGTCGCTGGGGTCCCCTAGGTCCCTTAGGAAGATGTAATGCTCTGAGTTGATGGCGATCGGCGCGATGAGGTCAGGGATGGCTTTGCAGAAGCTGGGGTGTGGTCCTATTGGTCTGCAGGCGATGGTGCCTCTGATGATTCTTTTTGCATCTGTTTGAAGTTGGAAGTTGAGGTACTCCATTATCAGGGTCAAGTCGACTGGGGAGGTTGTGCAGCGGAGGGTGTCCTTGAAGGTGATGGCAATTTAACCTCCATGTTTGTTAGTTCGGTCCCAGTGTGTTATCTTGTAGCCTTCGGGGTGGCAATGTCCTTTGCGGAGGTGGAGTTCAGGCAATGCTCTGTGAGGAAGATGATGTATGAGGTGGGGGTAGAGATCATGTCTCAGAACTCCACAGCCCATTTACCGAGTGAACATGCATTGACTAGAATGCACTGCAGCCGTGACAGTCTCAGCCGGCATGGTGTATGTGGTCGTGTTTTCAGTGTCTCCGGTGTTGGTTGTTTCGGTGCTGCAGGTGAAGCGGCAGTGCTGGCAGGAGAACAGCCCTCTGGGTGGTACGTGGTAGTGTGTGGCAGCAGTTGTTACATGTATTTTAATAACCTGTATATTCTGTTCCTGGGTGTTAGACCTGGTACCATTGGCGTGAGTTTCCCTTCCATTTTTTCTGATTGCCTCCTCTGTTTTTGTTCTGTTTGCTGGTTTTAGATGCTTTGGGCACTGTGCCACTGCTATTCAGTGCCACAGTGCAAGTGCTCCCTATGGTAAATTGATGCCCAGGGCTTGTAAATCTAATGCTGCTGGTGGGCTTGCAGCACTGGTTGTGCCACCCACAGAAACAGCTTGTAAAGTGTGTCTCAGGCCTGCCATTGCAGAGCCTGTGTGCAGTCTCTGACTGCCATTTCGACTTGGCAAGTGCACCCACTTGCCAGTCCCTAAACCTTCCCTTATCTTCATATCAGACACCCCTAAGGTAGGCCCAAGGTCAGGGTGCATTGTAAGTATAAGGTAGGACATGCCCTGGTATGTGTGGCATGTCCTAATAGTGAATTACAGCAATTTATCGTTTTTCACTATTGCAAGGCTACTGTTTCCCATAGGCAAGAATTGGCAGTTTAATTATTACGTCCTATAATCCTAACTGACCCAGGGAAGATGGTAGACATTCGAGTTTAGTATGCCTGAACTCAGAATGATAAAATACATCTTTTAGTGAAGTTGGTTTTAACATTCTGTGTTTGAAAATACCACTTTTAGAAAGTAGGTATTTCCTTGCCTAATTGTCCAAGCCTGCCTCTGCTAGGTTGTGTATTGTGTGTCTGGTTTTGTGAGTGACAGGAGTTGAGGGATTCCAGGATACAGGGTGAGGCAGCACAGGGCTGAATAGAGAGATCTGCATGTAGATAGGTGGGAGGAGTTGCACCTGGGACCTGAATAGGGCTGGGCCTTCCCTCCACAATGCTAGCTCCACCTCCTGTGGTGCGTCTGATGTCTCTGGCTTACACTGTGAAAGGAAAGAAGGAGTCTTGTCAACAAAGTGCTCCAGGACTGACCAGAACTGGTTTGGACTAGGTAGAGGCCTCTCTGCCTTCAGGGAACAAAGAGAATAGTAGTATAAATATGGGGACCCAGACCCCAAGACTTTAGATCACTTCTGGAAAAACAAGACGAACCTCTGCCAAGGAGAAGCACCAAAGTAAGCTGTAGTAGTTGGACTGCCCCCCTGCCAGTGTGCTGTGTTGCTGGGCTGGCCTACAGTGGTGTCTTCAGTGCCAAGGAGAGGAGAAGGAACTTTTAAAGAACTTTCATCATTTTGCAGAATATTACTCCAAGGGTTTGATTTGAGCTTGCCTCCTGACCGAAGTCTCAGGGACACCAGACTTCACCCCTTCTGTTTGCCTGAGTCTGGAACTTGCTGTTCTAGCTGCTACAAAAGAAATTTTGCAACACCGACGCTGGCGAGTGGCAACGTCTTCTGCATCAAAGCCGTGAGCGCTGCTCTGACTTGCAACGTAGACCCGACGCCGGCCACCGTGCCACATCGACACCAGCGAACGACATCATAAGCCTGCCATAGCCGTGAGCACTGTTCCGACTTGCGATGGTGGCCCGACGCCTGCTGATGTGCCGCATCGACTCCAAAGCTGACATCATCGCAGAGCTGATCGTCGACGTGGGTGGTCAAAAGTCCATCGACATCGTGACATCATACGGAACCGTGGTTTCGGCACCATCGTGACAGCACCTCCTCTCTGGTCAGGAACCGATGCCTTCCCTGCCTGCGCAAGCATCCAGGTCCCGACGCATCATCTCCCCCGAAGCAAGGAACCGATGCCGCAATGCACCAACGACGCCGCACCTCCCCGACGCCGTGAGCTGTCTTTGTTCTCGCTTTTCCAAGGTACTGTTCTTTGTGGGTCTATTTTTGACTCCGGGCCCAACGCCGCGCACCTCGTGGTTGGCGCCTTACTTTGGGATTTCTTTGACCTTGACATCATGATAACTCCAGTTGGGGGTTATCTGTTGCTAAAGACTGCTTTTAAGTGAATAACCTATTTTTGAACTATTTCTACCATCTTGAAGAATTATTATTGATTACAGTATTGTGGATTTTTGTTGTTTATGGTCTCGTGATAAGTCTATATAAAGAATACCTATATTTATAATACAACCTGTGTGGTGTCCATCTGTAGTGTTGTCACTGTATTACTGTATGTGTTCACACATGCTTTGCACACTGCCTCTGAGATAAGCCTGTCTGCTCGTGCCAAGCTACCAAGGGGGTGAGCAGGGGTTATCCAGTAGCATAATCCCCTTTCCCTGACTTAGAAGCAAGGGTCCCTATTTGGTCAAAGGTACCTACCTCTGCCAACTAGAGACCCCCAGTTCTAACACTGGGAAACAAAGTTTGGCATTTTTGATTCTCTTGATATAGTTCTGCAAAGGTACTCATGTGCTATCTATCTTGGCAAGTGGTGTCATTATTTTAGGGCATTACTGGCTATGTGTTCAGTTGTGGTTCTGTTTGGCAGGTGTTCTAATTTTCCAATCCTTACCTGCCCTCAACAGGTTCTCCCATGCTTCCTCCCACAGCCCCCTAATCCTTGCTACCCGAGCCTTACTATATTCCTTATGTAGGGCATTTACCAACTTTTGGTCTCTTCGGGTTGCTCCACGTGCTTTGTGTTAATTTATTAGGGTTTTCGAGCAAATCTTGTCAAACCAACTTTCTGTCTTGCTATTGTGACATGAATTCCTATGGAAAAGGTTATCGTTGAACTCCCTCAACATATCTGTGAAAGCCGTCATCAATCCTATAATATCGTGGGTTGGATCTAAACATATCAGGACCTCTGTCAGTTTTTTAAAACTCATTAGTGAGATTGTTTGTTCTTTAACGGCCTTATCCCATTTAAGAGAATACCCATTTCTTCAAGCTAAGGTTGGTTTAGGTGTATTTTAGGCAGATGGGGTATTACTATTTGCCAAGCCATGCTGCAAAATAAAGCAGCATGGTCACTAAATGGTGAGGAGGATACCTCAGCTTGGGTTAATCAGCCAACAGGGGGTTCAGAAATCAGAATATAATCTATGGTGGATCCTACTTCCGCAGTCCTGAATGTATTTTGGGAACGTCCTGTGTCAGGGTCTATTTTATTAATGCTCTTGTGGGTCCATGTAATAAGAAATTCTTTAAGCAAGTTATCTTACTCACTATGGGAACAGTGCAAACGGCCCTCTCCCTCGGTATCCATTACCCCGCACACAGAGGCAGTCTTAATGTCACAGCAATGTGCATTAAAATCACCCATAATCAAAATGTAAATACATTTCTGGTGCTCTTCGTTAATCATATTTTTCTTCCTTATCAAGTGGGCTACAACCGAGGCCTTATTTCCTGCAAAATTATTATTATAATAATTGATTAACAACCAATCCCAGTCGCCTAGTTTCTCGCATAGTAAGATGTGGTAATGGGGGGGAGGAGTTCAAAGAACTTCAGCACATTTAGCCTGAGTATGTTAGCTACTAATATCACAACCACCCCACCCCCCCTTCGCTCTGCCCCTCATAGATGCTATGGCTACGATTTGGAATGATCTAAAGCCCCCAATAAATATTTGGTCAGTTTCCCATGTTTCTTGTATACACACGATGTCATATTTTATTATATAGCTTTTTCAATCAAAGTTTCCCAGTTGCTGTTGATCTACTGTAGATGTGTGCCATTTCTAAGGGAAAATGGGGGAAGGCGGTGGATGAAGATTCTTCTGTGAAGATGGTCATGCAATATGTGGAGTCAGGGTGGCCTTGTGAGAGGAATCTTGATTTTGATCTCAAGACCTTTGTAAAAGTGGCAGAAGATGTGTCAGTAGAACATGGATTGTTGTTGAGAGCAGATAAGTGGGTACCACCTGTTTTTTGTAGGAATACTACTATAATCCGTGCCCATGAGGGTCATCTAGGGGCTTCAATAATAACAAAAAACTGGTGAGGTTGTCCCTTTGGTGGTCCTCTATGGACAGGGAGATTGATGAGGTGGTCAACGAATGTGTGATATGTGCTGGTAGTCACAAAAACATGAAGTTGTGTGCTCCTCTTTAAACTCCTATTGATTTACCGGCGGCACCATGGGAAAAGATAGGAATATACATTGTAGGACCATTTAATGAATTTGCACCTTCAGCAAAGTTTGCATTGGTCATGGTGGATTATAACACTAATGGCCGGAAGTTAAGTTTGTGAAAGAAGTCACGTCAGGAGTGGTTGTTGAATTCGATGTATTCCTAAAAGAGGGTTTTCCGGCTATGCTTCTTTCTGACAATAGTCCACAGTTTGTGTCAGGTGAGGTGGAAGGTTTCTTGCAAACTAGTGATGTAAAGCATCTGAAAATCTTGCTTTATCACCCACAAACCAAGGGTCTGGTTGAAAGGATAAATCGGGTGATGGGAGAGTGTATACAGTGGGCTACGTTCAATAAGTGTGTTGTGGCTAATGTGGCGAGGGCAATGTTCTGGTTTTACCGCTTAACTTCACATGCTTCTTTTGGGGTTCTACCATTTGGGTTCTTGCTTGGTTGCAGAGCAGGGCCAAGCAGGGAAAGTGAACGAGTGGAAGTGTACGGAAGTGCGTAGAGTTGGTGCAGGAATGGCAAAAGAAGTATTTTGACATAGAAAAAAAGGCAAAGATTTTGAAATATAAGTTGGAGCTACTGTACGTGTGAAAAAACCTGTGCACATGAGAAAACTTGAGCCCAAGTTTGGACCACCTGTAAGACTATAGTGTGCAGATAGGGGGTGATCAATGGTGGAATAGCTGTAGGTTGATGGGTTGGTGGAAAACGAGAGGGTCGTGCTGATGGAGTTGAGTGTGCTGAAAGTAGGGAAGAGGATGTATGTGGTGGCGTGAGGCATAGCATCAGGGCAAAGAATGTTCCCATACGCTTCCCATAATGATGCTAGCAGTGTCTAGGAAGTGTTATTCTGTACAGTGTAATTACTTGACATAGTTAGTGTCTATTAGTATATATTGTGAGGTATGTTTATCTTTTATTATTATCCTTTTCTTCTTATTATTATTTTTATTATTGTTAGAGTTATTCCTTGTATATTTAATAAGATTCTTGCAGGAATATTTTCTTGTCGTTCTTTTCCTTTTCATTATTTGGGTTTTTAAGGGGATGTCGGGAAAAGAACCATATTGTGGTTATTTCCTGTATGCGATGTTTTTGGTTTTTACCCTTTCTGTATAGTTTGTTTTTTGTTGCTTTTTTCTTTCATAAAGACAAAACCCATGTAGTGCTTTAAGTCTGTGTAATGTGTTGAGCATGAATTCCAGTTTCACTGGATTCCAGGCTCAAGAGTGGGATCTTGGGGAATGACAGTTTAAGTTTTCTCTTGCCTGAGGCAGTCTCTGGTGGCTATTTGTACAATGTAATAAACAACATTTACATGGAAACTTACCTTGACTCTGACCATCAGTAACGAGAGAGAGCAGTTTGCATATGAGAAATGGATTGGGCCCGGTCAGCATTTACCTTCGGACTTAGATGACATTTTGAGAAAAATGTTCCGAGAAGGTAACGTTCAGCAGGGCAAGGCTGCAAGTAGTGTCCAAGATGGGAGTGTCATCATCGAGGACCCTTAGGTCAAAGGTGCAGTGAAGATTTTGACGTTCGGTCTTAGTCTCATTTTTGTAAGTTTTAAATCTCCAGATGGATGGGGCAGAGGGTTGTAGCCTAAGACAGTTTCATGAAAGCAGATACTCCTTTTGGTAAAGGACCATGGAACAGGATTTGATGCTGCAGAGATGAATGTAGCAATAGATGCCGCAAAGTCATTCTGACTAGCAACGCACTGCAGGCAGATAGGGGAGCAAATAGTCCCGATCTCCTGCTTCTCAGAGCAGTTTTTGTCCAAAAATGTTCTAAATTCTCAGTTTTAGGTTTTGTTCACCTGGGTACCTTTAGCACCACATCCAAGGGCCCAGGACTGGTGGGACACCACTTGGGGGTGCAGGACTCACTCAGGTAGGGTCTAGGTGCTGGTTCAACATGGAGGAAGCCTTTTGTGTTGCTGTGGTTCTGAACAGGAGTCCAGCAAACTTGCCCTTGGAGTCACTCTGGCAGACCTGGATTCAGGAGAAGATGCAAGGCTCAACCGTAGGGCTGCCTTCTGAGGGTCCAAGTCCTGGTCAAGGCGGCAAAGAAGTCCTTCCAGATATGGCAAAACAGTCTTGCAGAGTGAACAACAAGTAACATCAGTCAGTCCTCTGAGAGTCCTTCCACAGGTCTAGGACCTGAACTGAAGAGTTGGGTGTGTGAGGTCCTATATGTATTCCCTGGTGCCCTCCTTTTGGAGGGAGGGAGAAGTTTCTAGACAGTGTCTTTGAAGTGCATGGAATTTCCAGACTCCCCTGTGCTAGCTCCAAGCTGCCTGCAGTGACAATGACGAGGTGATAGGTCCTTTGAGTGAAGGCAGAGCACACCCTATTTAGTTGCAAGTGTGGCTGTGCTCAGCTCCGCTCGCCAACCTGCCAGCCGATTGTCCATCCAGGCACACCTAATCCCTCGATTTTGTGACTGTCTGAGAGAAATTCACTAAGTCTAAGTGTTAGTCACACCCACGCATGTAACCCAACAAAGGCTGCAGTCACAAAACGGTCAACGGCAGGGGAATGCCAGCTTTCTAACTATGACATTTTCAACATTGTAATCATAAATCCGACTTTACCATTAAATAGGGTTTTTCATTACAATTCCAAAGACACAAAACATATTAAATGTAAAAAGGAATCTTCAATGTTATCCTATGAGAGGGGTAGGCCTCACATAAGTGAAAAACAAATGTAGAGGCTTTTCACTACCAGCCCATGTAAAACTCAAATGTACATGTCCTACCTTTTAATTACAATGCACCCTGCCCTATGGGCTACCCGTGGCCTACCTTATGGGTGATGTATAAGCAATAAAAGAGGAGTTTAAAGGCAAAGCTTGCCAATTTGAATTAGCAGTTTCAAATGGCATTCAGGCTACAATGGCAGACCTGGAACATGTTTTAAAGTGCTACTTAAGTGGGTGGCTCAATACGTGCTGCAGGCCCACTAGTAGTATTTAATTTATTGGCCTGGCTATATGTTATACCCTGGGCCATATCCTGCATGCAGGGTGAGTTTTTTGTCTGTCTGGGGTAAGTCTTGTGCCTGAGTGACGGGCGAGCTGTGTGCCTGTGTGAATACAAGGAAGGGGTGTGCCCACTAATGTAGTATACATTGTGCCTGTGGTATGGTGAGGAGTGTAGCTGTGTGAGTGCCCAATGGGACTGATTTAGTACAGGTTTTGGCTGTGCCATTGCAAATGTTCTTGTGTAAATGCAAGGATATAGGTGTTCCAGTGTGCCTGCAGCATAAGATGTTGGATACACTGTTCCAATTTAGGAAAGAGTTGAAAGCAGGACTCTTTAAAGATCACAACATCACAACTCATTAACAATCAACAACCCAGCTTCCTCTCCTCTTACTCACTAACATTATGCTTGTCTTTGACCATTGACTAGCCTTTTTGCTAGGTTCAGTCTATAGAAATACCTTCTAGATATATACAGACATTTATCAGTGTAGGGCAGTGGTTCCCAAACTGTGTGCTGTGGCTCCCTAGAGTGACATCAAACCTAGCCAGGGGAGCCGCACACTAAGCACTTTAATGCATTTAATGTTGAAGCGTCTGTTGGCCTCAGTTTAACGAATTAGACTTAAACGCATGATGTCGATAATTTCTAAGTGACATGCCTAAAGCTGTAAACGTAGTGTTTAATTGATGGCATGTTGAGGGAGATGACCCCCATATTTCACTGATCCCCACATTCCAACAATCCCAAATTAAGCGGAAGATGCCTGATTTATTTTGTTAGAATCGTTAATTGTTTCGTGTTTTGCCAAATGCATTTCACACCAATGCAAGTTATCAGGAAAGTGCAGTTGTCCTGTCTATTAAACACATTAAGTATTGACATTTGCACTTGAACCATAGGTACTTCCAGTCCACATTTCTTTCAGTACACACACATTTCCAGACAGGCCTGCTCTCTCCTTTAGCACAGGGAAATAAAACACCATACACAGCATAATGCCAACATTTAGAAGCAAGAAAGACGGATGTTAAAAAAAAAAAAAAGAATCAGAGGAATTTGTTTTGCTTGCATTGATTTGCATGGATTTGGAGGCAATTTTACGGAGTAGGAAAGCTGTATGTGGTTTAAAAAATCATAAGTCACCCTGCGGAGACAGGTGTGTTGGCAGGAATGACATGGGTAGAAATGGAAGTGCATGCAAATATTCTTCAGGTGCAGAAACACTTTGGCAATGGAGCCTACATGCATAGGGGTGCTATCTAGCACTGTAAGTGGGATAAAAAAAGTTTGAGAAGGTACTCTAAAAAAGGCATGGGCAAAGAAGTGTAACTAGGAATATTTTATTAGAGGCGCCGCCATAGTAATACGAAACACCCTGCAAACATTATTATAATACCTTCATCAGCTTGATCCCAATTATTTTCAGGAAGAAAAATGCAAGTACTCCAGAGGCAGGCTTACATTCACCACACCCTCCCAAAAAACTAACAGTGGGGCGCCACAGGCAATGGCCAAAGGGCCAAGGGAACCACGGGTTTTATAAGTTTGGGAACCACTGGTGTAGGGTGACAAGTGTGTCTGAGTGAAAGTTACAGTAGTGAATACAAGCATTACCAATGTGTCTGTGAATGCACAGTGAGCAGTGCCTGTGTGCATGCAGGGTGAGCCTTGTGTCAATGTGCATAAATGGTGATTCTTGTACCTTAGTCTAGAGTGAGTTATGTCTCTGTGAGTCCATGGTGAGAAGTGCTCCTGACTTCAGGGTAATTTTTCATGAGTACACAGTGTGCAAGGGGTGCTAATACAATTGCAAGGTGACAGGTGAGCCTGCGTGAGTGCAGACTCAGAGGTATGCATGAAGGGTGAGTGCTGTGTTTGTGTGACACAGGGTGCAGCATATTAAATTCAGACCTTTTGGCATTGCCAGTGTTTGTTTTTAATCCCCTTGGAAAATATTTTCCCGTGGAGAAAGCTTTTCCCTTATACTTGCAAAAATATGGATTTGGTCTATTCTCCTTCCCTTCTTTGAAGCAGAGTTACTCCAGACAAGTGTTGGAGTAAATCTCCAACACTTTCCACAGCACAAAGGGTCATGGGGATATTTTCAAACTTTGATGACAAACCACGCTTTGGAATGTCAATTCCTACCCCTGGAGTGCGATTTACTACTGTGAATTTCTACAAATTCACAGAGGGGGAACTCTGCAGCACGTACCCTCACAAACCTTAGAGTGAGAATGTGCATTTCACTTTGGTTTTAATCAGGGTAGTGACCACAACTCATTAAAATTGTTCTGAGTGGATCACTATCTCCTGTTTTATATCTCACTTATTTCACATATCACTGTCACCTACACTAGTTACTATAGGGCCCTCACATGCACCACACCCATCGGCATTGGGAAAAAAGATCTCCGCGAAGAAGGCCCCTTCCTGGAGCCTGATCGGGTATTGCACCGCCGACCCGATAAGGAGCTAGACCCGATGATGAAGCATGACACCCGCTTGTTGGGTGTGTGAGGGTCTCCATTCCATAATGAGGAATTCTCTCTCCTGCCTTCCCCCTTACCCATACCCCGGCACCACTGATTTACTTACCATTACCTGCCACATCTTAGGAACTGCATACTAATTCTGGTTCTCGGAACTCTGCAGTAGTCAATGCATTAATGCTAGCAAGGAATCTCTGTGCAAATGTATTGTAGGCCCAAGAGAATGTTTCCAGTCGTTGAGTTAGACTTACTGATGAAAAACCCTTTATAAAAGGCCCGAATGTATTTTAGTAACTTAACAAAAAAGACAGATATTGTCGACCTTCCACGTTTGCTTTCCATTACCCGACAACCCAGATGTTTCTACATCTAAACCAACATTTTTTAACCTTCTCCTTTTACTGACCATCACAGTGAGGACCATCTCTAAAAGAGCACCTAATGTCATCTACTCAGTATCAATCTCTAAAGACAAATATTCTTACGCCCAAATCCATCTAGCCCAGGGGTCTCCAACCTTTACTGTAACAAGAGCTGACAATGTTCAATGAAAATTATCCAGAGCTATTAATATTATTAGTGTTGTAATAGTGACAACATCAAACAACAATATATTAGTGGTCATTCTATGTAGGACTAACAGCAGTGATCACCTAGGTGCATCAGGAAGTGTTACCAGCAGCAATGTAAACAAGCATTGGTAAATGCATTAGGTTCCGCCTGTTTGATTAATAATAAGCTGTTTTCTGTTGTAAGTTGTAGTTTGCTGAGTAGTTGTACAATATAAGTTACAGAAAGTCTGTTAAAGTGTTATGACTTGCTTATGTACGAAAAGGCAATACATTGTGTTGTTACTAGTGTTATAGTGCATGTAAGTGATAGAAACATTTAGAAAAATTAAATGAAAGAGGGAAATAAAATAATTAATTGATGTAATAGCAATATTATGTGGAGTTCTGACAGCTTTTGGCCACGGTACCACTGCACCTGATGCGCCATTCAAATCATGTCTCTAGTGCCTGCAAGATAACTGCATCAGCATTTGCACCTGTTTATTAGTAAAATATAGCAATATTTGGTATTTAGAGGAGTTATGACAACTTTTGGCCCCGGGGCCGCTGCACCATTCAAATCGTAACTACACTTGTGACTGCCTGTTTATTTGTAAAATACAGCAATAATCAGTGTTTAGTGGGGTGCCTTGAGCTTTTGGTCCTGGTATCACTGCACCTGCTGCATTATTGAAATCATGACTCTAGCTCTAGCAGCACTTGTGACTGCCTGTTTAGTTGTGAATATAGCAATATTAGGTGTTTAGAGGAGTCCTGATAACTTTCGGGCCCGGTGCCACTGCATCGGTTGCGCCATTCAAATAATATCCCTGCTGCCTGCAAGATAACTGCACTTGTGACTACCTGTTTAGTAGTAAAATATTTCAATATTTGGTGTTTAGTGGAGTTAGGAAAACTTTGTGTCCCAGGTGTCACTGCTCCTGCTGCACCATTTAAATCAAGCCCCTTTTAACTGCAAGGTAACTGCAATTGTGACTGCCTGTATAGAAGTAAAATATTGCAATATTCGGTGTTTAGAAGAGTTCTGACAACTTTTGGGGCCCAGTGACACTGCACTTCCTGCACCATTCAAATTATGACCCTGTTATCTGCAAGGTAGCTTGCACTTGTGCCTATCCTGGTTAGTAGTAAAATACAGCAATTTTAGGTGTTTAGTGGGGTGCCTAGAGCTTTTGGTCCTGGTGTTACTGTATCTGATGCACCATTGAAATCATGACCCTGTTGTGTACAAGGTAACTGCACTTGTGACTGCCTGTTTAGTTTTTGATTTTAGCAATAATCTGGGTTTAGTGGGGTCCCAAGAGCTTTAGCCCCGATGCCACTGATGCACTATCAAGTCCCTTTTTCACTGCAAGGTAACTACAGTTGTGACTGCCTGTTTAGTAGCACAAATATAGCAAAATCATGTTTAGAGGCGTTCTGACAACTTTTGGGCCAGGTGCACCTGCTGCACCATTCTAACCATGACCCTGTTGTCTGGTAGGTAACTGCACTTGTGGCTGCCTGTTTAGTAGTAAAATATAGCACAGCTCTTGTACATCAACTTTATTTTTAATGTGCAATGTTTATTAGAACATTTAGAATTTGATCATAATGACTAAACAAATTAAGTTGAAAAAATCAATCCGATAATGCCTACAAAGTGCAAGAAAAGGTTCAAAGGCATGAATAGGAAATGCCTCAGACGTTCTAAGGCTAAATCATCTGCTTTACACAACTAACTAAAATAAACAAGCATTCCAGCATACTGTTAGAAGCTGTCTGCCTTTTCAATGGGAAGAGATCTTATTGTGACAGTGGATGCGGCTTAAACAGTGTGAACAGCTTTAGTAGAAGTATCGTAAATGCGCACAGCCAGGGTAATTCAACAAAAAAAGTTCCACACAAAAGCGAATGAACACACCTTTTAAGATATATTAAATACAAGAGATTTCAGTCACTGTGCAGGCGTAACCTAAAATTGTGCTTTTAATTTGGAATGGCTTTACAAAGGTAATACTTAACAGCCACAGCTGCAATGCCTGCCCATGGACCATGATTATATTAGTAATAAATCTCCCCATCACCACAAGACTTATTACTCAAACATCAGCTTTCAAATTATTTTGTAAATTCAACCATTTTCTTTGGACTTTCTGAGGTCTGCAAATAAACAGTTTTTTATCTTGAATACATACTTTTTAATTTTGGTATAAATATATTAATTCTGTCAAGCAAAACCTTCTAATTTGGTAGGCCACACACAGGAGAGCTACACAAAGTCAGCTGGAGAGCTAACAGTACCTTACGAGCTACTTGTTGGAGAATCCTGATCTAGCATTGAACCGCATCACAAATGTCGCTGGGGTTTGCGAATTTCAGATCGTTTGGATATTATGCAAAATGCCCAGAAAATTTTGTGAAATTACACAGATTTACGAGTAATGCAAAATTGCCATTTTCTACTATCATTTAGCACAAAATGCATCCTCACATCCATTTTGGATGTGAGGTTGCATTTGGCACTAAATATATAGAACAAAAAACACAAGTGCTAGAAACATGAGCCACTCATTTTCTGGCCGCTCCTGTTCTTCCCCTTGGCTCACACTAAATTCTTGCAAATTGCACATAAGTGTTGTAAAAACATCATTTTGGGAATCTTGCATTGCAAGAATAATGCAAAATTACTAACATTTTGTGATTTTACTCAAGCATAACACAAACTCCATCCGAAACTAAATGTCATTGGGAATCTTCCAAACCCAATATCTTTAAAATGTACTTGTCCTAATCAAGTTGAGCACTATTGCATTTTGAACACTTCGCACCAGATTTACGACCTTAGGAAATTGCGGCTCGCAAATTGCGCCAAATTGCGAGTCGCAATTTGCGAGTTTGCAATTTCCAATGTCCAACAGTGTCTGAGACACTGTTTGCAATTCCCAATAGGGTTGCAAATTGCATGCCTCATGCATATTAATGAGGCTGTCGCAATTAGAGACCCCATTGGGAATGGCTGGCACTCCAAGGGATAAAAGCAGTTTTTTTTTAATGTAGCCCATTTTCCTTAAACGTTTTTGTTTAATTTTTTAAGGACAGGTAGTGGTCCCTGAGACCATTGCCTGCAAGAATAAAATGTATGCACACCCATTCACAAAGGGGAAGTGGTCCCCTGGGGACCCCTTCCCATTTGCGAATGGTTTACCACCTTGGCCCGTTGTTGTATAATAGCGATTGTGCTGCCTCTACAATGGTGTAAAATAATCTTAGGCCCAATTCACAAAGGTGAACTTAGACTTTAGGTCTCAGTTTAACTTTGTGAAATGGGCCCTTTGTATTCAGGTCTAAACTTAGACTACAGGTCTAAGTTTACTTTTGTGAATTGGGCCCTGTTTGTTATTCTTTTAGGCTTTTTGATTCTGCTGGGATCGATTAATAAAGTATTTTCAAACTTTAAAAGTGCTGTATAAATTGGTGCACTTTTTCTCTGTGGTCTGCTGTCTCACTCCTAATTTATGCCTTTCAAGTCATTCAGTTTTATTGGTGTTTCCAGCAGCAACTCCATTTTTCTTGAATGCAGTTACACGGAAAACAATTAATATAACCTTGGGGCAGTAGAGTTCTGGTTCTTGCGAAATGAGTTTTAGTGTGCTAGAAAGGTCGGTTTTTAATTCTGGGAATGGCTTTTCTAGCAACCAGATAATGACCCTCTTAAATATGTCCCTTTTTTAAATTTGGCGATTCCTAACATTTTTTGTATTTGTGTGTCTGAACATGTTTTCTAAATCCTAAAAAATTGAGTTTGATAACTTACATTTCTGAAATGCCTCATTTCTATGTCTTAACATGACATTACATATTTTTTCAGAAACTGCCGACAATTTTTTCAGAGCCACAAACATTGTAATACATAGGATGAAAAAATCATGCTCTACTACCTGGCCTTCTCTGAATTCAACATCACATTAAGTCTGCAGAACAGAATAAAATCAGTTGTCTCAAAGATGACATTATGAGGTCATGACTATTGGAAGCCAAATGTGCTTATCCTAATTTTTGTGTTTATTTATAGTATGACACTTTCCACAAGAGAAACCTGCACCAGCAAGAACACTTATAGACAATATGTGCATTTTTTGAAATGCCACTGCACCTCCCAAGTGTGAAATAAATGTCTCTTTGTGCATGGTCATCCCCATTTTATTAATGGATTTTATTTCTGGTTTTTACACTTTTCACACTGCTGTACAGTACAAGTGGAATTCTTTATTGGGTCAATTATTTAAAATTGTTACAACAAATACAGAAAACAAAAAAAAATCAATCAATTCAAATCATATAAATTGCATAAGTGTTATTATCCTAGAGCATTTTACAGTTATCAGATCTTAATTTTTTTAGTTTTATTACTAAATGTATATATATATATATATATATATACACATACATACATGCATACACACACACACACACACATATAAATATATATATATTATGTATATATATATATATATATTACCTACTGGCAGTCGCCAGTAGGTAGTTATAAAAAATCCAATTGGCCGCACTCTGCTCGTCCTACCAGCATGTTACCCCAAGGAACTGTGGTCCATGTAGTGACGGCGGCGATTACGCCTGTGCCAAAAGTATTCGAAGAAAGTAAGTGTCGCATTAGCCATCCCTGGACACGTGTTTCGAGGTAGTTGCCTCTCGTCAGCAGGGAGTAGGTGAGTGTGTGGGGCTGCCGCGTAGACTGCCAAAAAAGTATTATCAGGTAAAGTACCACTCATGGCGCGCAGGTGCTGATCCGGGGCTCGTCAGCCCAATGGCTCAAGGGAGCTTTAATACAAAAAATCCAATTGGCCGCACTCTGCTCGTCCTACCAGCATGTTACCCCAAGGAACTGTGGTCCATGTAGTGGCGACGGCGATTACGCCTGTGCCAAAAGTATTCGAAGAAAGTAAGTGTCGCATTAGCCATCCCTGGACACGTGTTTCAAGGTAGTTGCCTCTCGTCAGCAGGGAGTAGGTGAGTGTGTGGGGTTGCCGCGTAGACTGCCAAAAAAGTATTATCAGGTAAAGTACCACTCATGGTGCCCAGGTGCTGATCCGGGGCTCGTCAGCCCAATGGCTCAAGGGAGCCTTAATACAAAAAATCCAATTGGCCGCACTCTGCTCGTCCTACCAGCATGTTACCCCAAGGAACTGTGGTCCATGTAGTGGCGACGGCGATTACGCCTGTGCCAAAAGTATTCGAAGAAAGTAAGTGTCGCATTAGCCATCCCTGGACACGTGTTTCAAGGTAGTTGCCTCTCGTCAGCAGGGAGTAGGTGAGTGTGTGGAGTTGCCGCGTAGACTGCCAAAAAAGTATTATCAGGTAAAGTACCACTCATGGCGCGCAGGTGCTGATCCGGGGCTCGTCAGCCCAATGGCTCAAGGGAGCCTTAATACAAAAAATCTAATTGGCCGCACTCTGCTCGTCCTACCAGCATGTTACCCCAAGGAACTGTGGTCCATGTAGTGGCGACGGCGATTACGCCTGTGCCAAAAGTATTCGAAGAAAGTAAGTGTCGCATTAGCCATCCCTGGACACGTGTTTCGAGGTAGTTGCCTCTCGTCAGCAGGAAGTAGGTGAGTGTGTGGGGTTGCCGCGTAGACTCCCAAAAAAGTATTATCAGGTAAAGTACCACTCATGGCGCGCAGGTGCTGATCCGGGGCTCGTCAGCCCAATGGCTCAAGGGAGCCTTAATACAAAAAATCTAATTGGCCGCACTCTGCTCGTCCTACCAGCATGTTACCCCAAGGAACTGTGGTCCATGTAGTGGCGACGGCGATTACGCCTGTGCCAAAAGTATTCGAAGAAAGTAAGTGTCGCATTAGCCATCCCTGGACACGTGTTTCGAGGTAGTTGCCTCTCGTCAGCAGGAAGTAGGTGAGTGTGTGGGGTTGCCGCGTAGACTGCCAAAAAAGTATTATCAGGTAAAGTACCACTCATGGCGCGCAGGTGCTGATCCGGGGCTCGTCAGCCCAATGGCTCAAGGGAGCCTTAATACAAAAAATCCAATTGGCCGCACTCTGCTCGTCCTACCAGCATGTTACCCCAAGGAACTGTGGTCCATGTAGTGGCGACGGCGATTACGCCTGTGCCAAAAGTATTCGAAGAAAGTAAGTGTCGCATTAGCCATCCCTGGACACGTGTTTCGAGGTAGTTGCCTCTCGTCAGCAGGAAGTAGGTGAGTGTGTGGGGTTGCCGCGTAGACTGCCAAAAAAGTATTATCAGGTAAAGTACCACTCATGGCGCGCAGGTGCTGATCCGGGGCTCGTCAGCCCAATGGCTCAAGGGAGCCTTAATACAAAAAATCCAATTGGCCGCACTCTGCTCGTCCTACCAGCATGTTACCCCAAGGAACTGTGGTCCATGTAGTGGCGACGGCGATTACGCCTGTGCCAAAAGTATTCGAAGAAAGTAAGTGTCGCATTAGCCATCCCTGGACACGTGTTTCGAGGTAGTTGCCTCTCGTCAGCAGGGAGTAGGTGAGTGTGTGGGGTTGCCGCGTAGACTGCCAAAAAAGTATTATCAGGTAAAGTACCACTCATGGCGCGCACGTGCTGATCCGGGGCTCGTCAGCCCAGTGGCTCAAGGGAGCCTTAATACAAAAAATCCAATTGGCCGCACTCTGCTCGTCCTACCAGCATGTTACCTCAAGGAACTGTGGTCCATGTAGTGGCGACGGCGATTACGCCTGTGCCAAAAGTATTCGAAGAAAGTAAGTGTCGCATTAGGGTAACACACTGGTAGGACGAGCAGAGTGCGTCCAATCGGATTTTTGTTTATATTCAGGCTCCCTTGAGCCAGTGGGGCTGACGAGCCCATGGCTACGCACCTGCGCGCCTTGAGTGGTACTTTACCTGAGAATATTTTTTGTCAGCCTACGCAGCAACCCTACACACACACCTACTCCCTGCTGACGAGAGGCAACTACCTCGAAACACATGTCCAGGGATGGCTAACGCGACATTCATTTTAAACTTTTGGCATATGCGTACCCGCCGACGCTACTTCATGGACCACAATGCTTTGGGGTAACACGCTGGTAGGACGAGCAGAGTACGGCCAATCGGATTTTTGTTTATATTCAGGCTCCCTTGAGCCGGTGGGGCTGACGAGCCCATGGCTACGCACCTGCACGCCTTGAGAGGTACTTTACGTGAGAATATTTTTTGGCAGCCTACGCAGCAACCCTACACACACACCTACTCCCTGCTGACGAGAGGCAACTACCTCGAAACACGTGTCCAGGGATGGCTAACGCGACATTCATTTTAAACTTTTGGCATAGGCATACCCGCCAACGCTACTTCATGGACCACAATGCTTTGGGGTAACACGCTGGTAGGACGAGCAGAGTGCGGCCAATCGGATTTTTGCCAGTAGGTAGTTATAGTTATAACCTAGTTTCCATAGGAAGAGCATTTTTTGATTTGCTAATAACTTTGGCGTCGTTTGAAGAATCTTTGCGAAATTCTTCAAAAAAAAAGTCTATCGAGGTCAGCTCCTATCCTGAAAGTTTGGGGGTGACTCGTCAAGCAGAGGCTGAGAAAAAAGGGGGGTCCCAAAACGCGTTTTCCCCATGTTAATTTCCATAGGAAAGTTTGCGTTGTGCTACAGCCCGAACTGCTGAATGGAATTACCCCAAATTTGGCAGAACGGTAGAGCTCGGTTCAGAAAGCGACCTTTTTTTTTTAAATGATGTAAATCCGTTCAGTAGTTTTTGAGAAATTCAAAGAATAAGAGTTAAAAAATCAATTTCCCATAGGAAACTTTGAGCAAGACTAGAGCCGAAACTACTGAACGGAATTACCCCAAATTTGGAAAAAAGGTAGTGGTTGGATCAGAAAGTGAACTTCTTTTTAAATAATTTACATTCGTTCAGTAGTTGCTGAGAAACTAGAAAAATAAAAGTTTTGATATCTGGGCGGAGCCTAAGTCCCGTGCACGAGCTTCACTGTGATTAGCTGTCAACACTCCAAACCAGGAAGTGTTGGCAGCCATCTTGTGATTCGGTAGAAGTGAGTCACCAGAAAACAGAGAAACAAAGGTATAAAACAAGAGAAGGGGGCAGGATAGAAACACCCTGACCCCCAAGGACTGATCAGGGGGTCCCAGATGGACCCTCAGGGACAAAGAAAGCACTTTAAAAAAAAATATGTCAGCACAATTCGCGCTGGTGTCACGGGTTCCCGCGTTTTATTTCAATGAGACCCCAGGGTGGGCTAGGTCCTGGGGGCATTTCTTAAAAATTAATAGTGGGGGTTCGCTAGGGCTGCGGGGGCCCACTGGGGTCCCCGCAGACCCGGGGCTTCACTCATGTTGGGAGGGGGGTTGCGCAGCCCCCTCCTGGAGCCCTCCATGTGCTTATAACTTTGGCGTCGTTTGACGAATCTTTACTAAATTTTCCAGAAAGTTTATCTTTGTTAATCAGCTCGTAACTTAAAAGTTTAGGGGTGTATTGAGGATGTACAAGTGTTGGGAGGGGGGTTGCACGGCCCCCCTCCTTGAGCCCTCCATGTGCTTATAACTTTGGCGTCGTTTGACAAATCTTTACTAAATTTTCCAGAAAGTTTCTCTTTTTTGATCAGCTCGTATCTTGAAAGTTTAGGGGTGTGTTGAGGACGTAAAAGGTTGGTTGTTGATTGAAAGCAAGTTTATTGCGAGATATTTGCACCCACGACCGGAGCCATCCAGCTGCAAAGACATATTACAAGGTGATTGGTCAAGGGGGGGGCTGAGAAAAAAGGGGGGTCCGAAAAAGTGTTTTCTCAATGTATTTTCCATAGGAAACTTTAGACAATGCTACAGGTCAAACTGCTGAATGGAATTACGCCAAATGTGGCAGGGAGAAAGGTCTTGGTCCAGAAAGCGCGCTTTTATCAAAATTGTGTAAATCCGTTCTGTAGTTTTTGAGATATTAAAGGAAAAAAAGATATATATCTGGACGGTGCCTAACTCCCGAGCACAAGCTTGCCTCTGATTGGCTGCTAACACTTCAAACCAGGAAGTGTTAGCAGTCACCTTGTGCCTCGCATCCAGTGAAAATATAAAGGAAAGGTCCCGGGGCAATTTAATATACCGGAGCTCTGTCTGTGCGAGATACCTCTTTCACGCTGCGTCTCCCTACATCAGCAGGTAACGCACCCTTTTACCCCATCAACATCATACCTCCAACAACATTCTTGAGCCCGCAAGTCTCCCTCTGCGAACCACTTGTCGGCTCACAGCTCTTTGGGTGCGAGTTCTCGGGCCCGCAGTTGTATCTGTGAAGCCAAGACTGGAAATATACCGCAGGTCTCTCTCTGCAAGATACTCCTTTCACACTTCCTCTCCCCACATCACTGTTCCTCAGCTATCCCTTTGGAAGCCAATGGCCCGCACCTTTCCCTATACCAGTCGTCCCTCAGGTATTCCTCTGCGAGCTGGCCCGCAGCTCTCCCTCTGCGAACTGACGGGCCATGGTTCTCCCTCTATGAGCCTGCCAGTCGGCTTGCAGCTCTTCATCTACGAGCCAGCCCGCCGGCTCTTAAGTCTCAGAGAACAGATGCAATGGAGGCAACGATCATGCAGGTCGGACACCCAACACTGCTCCGACATCCCACAGCAGGAGCTCCTTGTCCACCATCCCCCCTCAACCTACCCCTGACAAACAAATGTGACAGTCATGTTAGGTTGGACAAATAAGAATCTTAGTCATGTATGGATTTACATATAAAAAATGTTATTAAAAAAAAGAACAACAAATAAAACTATGTACAGCCATGTCGTGTCATCGCTGGACCATTTGTGAATCACAGCCTGCAAGACAAAAAGAAAGATAAGATGGTGCGTCATGCGTCCAGCAAAGGAGAAAGAGAAAGAGTGAGGGAGAGAGAGAAACAGAGAAAGAGTGAGAGAGAGAGGAAGACAAAGAAAGAGTGAGAGAGAGAAAGAGTGAGATACAAGGAAGAGAGAAACACTGTGAGAGAGAGGAAGAGAGAGAAAGAGTGAGAGAGAGGAAGAGAGAGAGAGAAACGGTGAGAGAGAGGAAGAGAGGCAGAAATAGTGAGAGAGAGGAGAGAAAGAGTGAGAGAGAGGAAGACAGCAAAAGAGTGAGAGAGAGAGGATGACAAAGAAAGAGAGAAAGAGTGAGAGAGGGAAAGAGAGAAAGAGTGAGATAGAGGAAGAAGGAGAGAGAAACAGCGAGAGAGAGGAAGAGAGACAGAAAGAGTGAGAGAGAGGAGAGAAGGAGTGAGACAGAGGAAGACAGAGAAAGAGTAAGAGAGAGAGGAAGACAGAGAAAGAGAGAAAGAGTGTGAGAGAGAAAGAGTAAGATACTAGGATAAGAGAGAGAGAAACAGTGTGAGAGAGAAGAGGAGAGAGAGAGAGAAAGAGTGAGAGAGAGGGAGAGAGAGAGAGAGAAAGAATGAGAGAGAGGAAGAGACAGAGAAAGAGAGATAGTGTGAGAGAGAGAAAGGAAGAGATGGAGAGGGAGAGTTGACACTGGAGAAAATCTCCGCAGCTCACCTTTGTGCCACCGGTGTGTTTTTCAATCCACGTGCCGGGACATAGTGCATGAAAGATTGTATAGAATTAGAAATTGCATACAACTGCTTACGCCTAATTCTCTATTTGGCAATGCGCACTCAGGCTGCTGCAGCCCATCCACTTCCACTGCTCAGGGGTTTCTGTGCGCTCAGGCTGCTGCACACTATCCACTCCCACCACCCAGAGGTGACTGCCCGCTGCTGTGGAAAGAAGCCTCTCTGCTCACCTTCTGCAACCGGCGTGTGTATAAGAGGGTGCACCACGTGTCGAAGCAACTTTCTTAGGCGTTGTCAGGATGGCCACATATCATCGCAGGTTCTACACACGTTCAGCTGTGGTGGTGTTGGGGGGACGTCCATTCGTGAATCACAGCCTGTTAGATAAAAAGCAAGATATGATTGTGCGTCATGCGTCTATCAAAGGAGAGAGCGAGAGAACGAAATAGTGAGAGGAAGACAAAGAGAAAAAGAAAGAAAGAGTGAGAGGAAGACAGAGACAAATAGAGAAACAGTGGGAGTGAGAGGAAGAGAGAGAGAAAAAGAAAGAAAGAGTGAGAGGAAGAAAGAGAGAGACAATGAGAGAGAGAGAGAAAGAGAGAGAGAGGAAGAGAGAGAGAAGGAGTGAGAGAGAGGAAGAGAGAGAGAAAGATTGAGAGAGACGAAGAGAGAGAAAGAGTGAGATATAAGGAAGAGAGAAAGAGAGAAACAGTGTAATAGAGGAAGAGATAGAGAAAGAGTGTGAGAGAGAGGAAGAGAGAGAAAGAGTGAAGGAGAAGAAGAGAGAGAAAGAAAGAATGAGAGAGAGAGGAAGAGACAGAGAAAGAGAGAAACAGTGTGAGAGAGAGAAAGGAAGAGATAGAGAGTGAGAGAGAGAGAAAGAGTGTGAGTGACAGAAAGGAAGAAATGGAGAGGGAGAGTGAGTGTTGACGCTGTGGAGAAAATCCTCACAGCTCACCTTTCTGCCACCGGTGGGTCGGCAACCACATGCCGGGATATAGGGCAGCCCTCAAGCGTAGTCATCTGAAACATAGTATGGAATCAGTAATGGATGAGTACATACAAGTGCACAATTTGTGAATCACAGCCTGCAAGACAAAAAGAAAGATAAGATGGTGCATCATGCGTCCAGCAAAGGAGAGAGATAGAGAGAAAGAGAGAGAGAGGAAGAGGGAGACAAATAAAGAAATAGTGAGAGAGAGAGAGGAAGACAGAGAACGAGAAACAGAGTGAGAGAGAGAAAGAGTGAGATACAAGGAAGAAAGAAAGAGAGAAACAGTGTGAGTGAGAGAGTAAGAGAGAGAGAGAAAGAGTGAGAGAGAGGAAGAGAGAGAAAGAAAGAATGAGAGAGAGAGGAAGAGACAGAGAAAGAGAGATAGAGAGTGAGAGAGAGAAAGGAAGAGATAGAGAGTGAGAGAGAGAGAAAGACTGTGAATGATAGAAAGGAAGAGATGGAGAAGGAGAGTGAGTGTTGACACTGTGGAGAAAATCCTCACAGCTCACCTTTCTGCCACCGGTGTGTCTCCAACCATGTGCTGGGTTATAGGGCAGCCCTCAAGCTTAGTCATCTGAAATATAGTATGGAATCAGTAATGGATGAGTACATACAACTGTGCATGCCTAAATCGCTGTCTCGACTTTGTGCATCCAGGCTTATGTACCCCATCCACTTCCACTGCCCAGAGGTGTCTACTTGCTGCTGAACACCCACGCTGCTGCACCTTATCCATTCCCACTGCCCAGCGGTATATGACAGTCGCTGGGCACCCAGGCTGCTGCACCCCATGCACTTCCACTGCCCGGAGGTGACTGCGTGCCGCTGCGCACCCAGGCTGCTGCGCCCCATCGACTTCTACTGCCCGGAGGTGACTGCCCACCGCTGCGCAAACAAGCCTCTCTGCTCACCTTACAACACCAGCGTGTGTCGAAGAGGGTAAACCACGTGCCGAAGAAACCTCCTCACCCATTGTGTACACGTGGCAAACTGAGCTCACAATTCAGATTGAGTGTTGATTGCAGGATGGCCACGCATCATCGCAAGCATGCAAGACAAAAAGCAAGATAAGATTGTGCGTCATGCGTCCATCAAAGGAGAGAGAAAGAGAGATAGAGAGAGAAAGAAAGAGTGAGAGAGAGAGAAAATGAAAGAAAGAGTGAGAGGAATACAGCGAGAAAGAGAGAAACAGTGAGAGTGAGAGGAAGAGAGAGAGAAAAGGGAAGAAAGAGTGAGAGGAAGACAAAGAGAATGAGAGAAAGAGTGAGAGAGATGAAGAGAGAGAGAAACAGTGAGATAGGAAGAGAGAGAAAGAGTGTGAGAAACAGGAAGAGAGAGAGAAAGAAACAGTGTGAGAAGAATAGTGTGAAGGAGAGAAAGGAAGAGATGAAGAGGGACAGTGAGTGCCCATAATGTTGACAAAACCCTCACAGCTCACCTTTACGCCACCGCTGTGTCTCCAACCACATGCAGGGACCTAGTGGAGCCCTCTAGCTCCCACATCTGAAACATAGTACAGAATTAGTAATGGGAGAGTATATATGACTGTGTACGCCTAAATCGCTGTGCCGAAGTTGTGTATCCACTCCCACCGCCCAGACATATTTGCCCACCGCTGCGCACCCAGGCCTCACTACTCACCTTTTTGCAGACAGGGCGCCCTCCACATCATGCAGTCCCGCTCCGCAGGCCAACAGGTCTCACATTTGGGGCTGCATCTTGATTTTGCCATGGCAGAGGACATACTAGTGCACCTATCATCATCGCAGGTTGCACACCCGCTCAGTCCTTGCGGTGCCACTAACTCAGTGACCAGTGAGGCCACGCACGTGGCGGTAGGTCTTCCTGTTTGGTGGCTCAGGCCTACATGAGGTGTCCGGACCACCGGGAGGGGCCATGACAGTGCATGCGGTGGGAGCAACTCTAAAATGGCATCGAGCACGTGTGCCCGGTCTTTTTTATTGGTAGGGTAATGTGTCCTGTGATGCCTGTGCTGGATGGGTGTGGTGTGGGTGTATACCTGCTGTGAGGGAGTGGCTGTGGCATAATGACAACTAGACCTGTGACCAGCAGATCACTACAATGAAAATCTGGGCCATGTAGCGTTGTTGTTCTTCCCTGTAAGCGTAAGCAGAGTGGGCTGGCCTGGCATATGCCAGTCCTGCGTGAGGCTGTGAAGAATGACTCCGAAGCTATGGGCGTGGCTCCATCGTGAGCTGTATGAGGAATCAACTGAGGCGGCACTGTTGCCAGATTGGGCTAGATCACGCAAAATTGGGCTATATTTTTCCTAGTTGTGCGGTAAAATTTTGGTTTGTGCTAGTTGCCAGATTATAAATATATTTAAAGCGCTCCAGCAAACTAGTATGTTAAAGCGCTTTATCAGACAAATATTTACTTGACAGCCTGCTGCAACATCAATTCCAATGCATTCACCGCCTGCTTGACGATGTCCCTGCCCTTCCTTCCTTAAAGTAGCAATATTGGGCCACTTTCGGCTACTTTTTGGTTGTCTTTGGGGTAGAGAATGTTTACAAAATCTGGCAACACTGACATGCGGGTGTTCTTGTTGTAGTGCTGCTGTCACCCGGGTCGCAAGCGTCAATGTGTCACTCTGTGAGCCAAGTCCCACAACATGGCCAACATGAAAGGTACGGGGAATCACTGACCATACATTCATCCATAGTTCCACACAAGAAAGATGATGGACGTAACACATCTGTGTGGATGTGAATGTTTATTGCACATTCAGTGGAGTATTGCAGCTGTAGCAATACTGGGCCATGCAAAGTCCAAAATTGCCGAAAATTTGGGACATGGAGGGCAGCCAATTAGAGACAAGCTCGTTCTCATAGTTAGGCTGCACCAACATATGTACTTTGGTTGCATACGCTGTCCAGAGCACAATGTAAAGTGGTAGGGCCCAGGAGCAGCATGTTGCATACATAATGAACACACGGACACAGATAGATAGTGGAACTGGGTACGGGCACGTGCGCTTGACTCCTTTTTTTTACCAGGATCACATGTCCAGTGACGTCTGTGCTGGATGCGTGTGGTGTGAGTGTAAGCCAGCCCTCCGGAAATGGTTGTTGCTGGCAACAAGTAGAACGGTAATCATTGGATCAGACACAGAGATTCAATGATTTGTGTTGTACTAAGGTAGGGGCACCAGATGTGAAATAATACACAAAAGATTCTATTGTAAAGGGTCCATGAGTTGTGCTGCACTGAGATAGGGGCATTCAGTATTCAGTATTCAGTATTCAGCATTCAGCGTGTGCACAGCCAGAGATGATGCGTGGTCTGGGCGGGCCGCACTGGGAGCAATGTCTCTTGCCTACTGGACTGCGTCATCTGTAATTGCGATTCGATGTGAATTGTGAGCCCTGCCATCGGCAATGTAGATGGAAGGCAGTAGTCAGCACAAACATCGAGGAATGCTTTTTGTCACTTCCTCTTGACAAAATCTGAGGACATAGAGTACAATTCTGTCTGTAATTAATAAATCATGTCTCAATGTAAATTGTAAGCTCTGCTGACTGCAGTGTAGGTAACAAAAGATGAAATATGTATGGAATACATTGTTGAAATGTGTAGGTTTCGGGGACGTTATAGTTAGTTGCCTACTGGACTCTGAAATTCATGAATCAAGACTGAATTCGAAGTGTGAGCTCTGCTGGCCACAGTGTAGACTACCATTCAGTGTTCCTTTGAATTTGCAAGATGAATTTCGTGATTGTACTAAAGCTATAATTGATATAAAAAAAGTTCTTGAAGCAAGGATACTAAAAGGATATCATTCAGGTTTCGAAGACGTTGTAGTTAGTTGTCTACTGGACTCTGTAATTAATGAATGAACACTCAATTTTAATTGTGAGCCATGCTGACCGCAGTGTAGGCCAGAGGCAGCGGTCAGCAAGGGCCCACAGCCACGTGGCGTTTAGTAGAGCTGCACAGTTATTCAGCGTGTGTGCACTGAGTTAGTGGCACCTGAAGCACCCTGCGATGATGCGTGGTCCGGACGGGCCTCACTGGTAGCAATGTCTATTATCTAATGAATTCTGCCTCAGTAAGGCCACGTGGTGGTGACTTGTGGTGCACTAAGTTAGTGGCACCTGAAGCACTCAGCGTGTGCGCACCCTGCGATGATGCGTGGTCCGGACGGGCCTCACTGGTAGCAATGTCTATTATCTAATGAATTCTGCCTCAGTAAGGCCACGTGGCGGTAACTTGTGGTGCACTGAGTTAGTGGCAATTGAAGCACTCAGCGTGTGCGCACCCTGCAATGATGTGTGGTCTGGGCGGGCCGCACTGGTAGCAATATCTTTTGTTTAATGAATTCTGCCTTAGTAAGGCTAGGTGGCGGTGACTTGTGGTGCACTAAGTTAGTGGCACCTGAAGCACTCAGCGTGTGCGCACCCTGCGATGATGCATGGTCCGGGCGGGCCGCACTGGTAGCAATATCTTTTGTCTAATGAATTCTGCCTCAGTAAGGCCACGTTGCGGTAACTTGTGGCGCACTGAGTTAGTGTCACCTGAAGCACTCAGCGTGTGTGCACCCTGAGATGATGCGTGGTCCGGGCGGGGTGCACTGGTAGCAACGTCTCTTGTCTAATGAATTCTGCCTTAGTAAGGATAGGTGGCGATGACTTGTGGTGCAGTGAGTTAGTGGCACCTGAAACACTCAGCGTGTGAGCACACTGCGATGATGCGTGGTCCGGGCGGGCCGCACTGGTAGCAATGTCTTTTGTCTAGTGAATTCTGCCTCAGTAAGGCCACGTGGCAGTGACTTGTGGTGCACTGAGTTAGTGGCACCTGAAGCACTCAGCGTGTGCGCACCCTGCGATGGTGAGTGGTCCGGGCGGGCCGCACTGGTAGCAACGTCTTTTGTCTAATGACTTATGCCACAATAAGGCCACGTGGCGGTGACTTGTGGTGCACTGAGTTAGTGGCACCTGAAGCACCCAGCGTGTGCACACCCTGAGATGATGCGTGGTCCGGGCGGGCTGCACTGGTAGCAATATCTTTTGTCTAATGAATTGTGCCTCAGTAAGGCCATGTGGCGGTGACTTGTGGTGCACTGAGTTAGTGGCACCTGAAGCCCTCAGGTTGTGTGCACCCTGCGATGATGCGTGGTCCGGGAGGGCTGCACTGCTAGCAATGTCTTTTGTCTAATTATTTCTGTCTCAGTAAGGCCACGTGGTGGTCACTTGTGGTGCACTGAGTTAGAGGCACCTGAAGCACTCAGCGTGTGTGCACCCTGCGATGATGCGTTGTCTGGGCAGGCCGCACTGGTAACAATGTCTTTTGTCTAATGAATTGTGCCTTAGTAAGGCTAGGTGGCGATGACTTGTGGTGCAGTGAGTTAGTGGCATCTGAAGCACTCAGCGTGTGCGCACCCTGCGATGATGCGTGGTCCAGACGGGCTGCACTAGTAGCAATGTCTTTTGTCTAATGAATTGTGCCTCAGTAAGGCCACGTGGCGGTGACTTGTGGTGCACTGAGTTAGTGGCACCTGAAGCACTCAGCGTGTGTGCACCCTGCGGTCATGCGTGGTCCGGGCGGGCCGCACTGGTAGCAATGTCTTTTGTCTAATGAATTCTGCCTCAGTGAGGCCACGTGGCTGTGACTTGTGGTGCAGTGAGTTAGTGGCACCTGAAGCACTCAGGTTGTGTGCACCCTGCGATGATGCGTGGTCCGGGCGAGCTTCACTGGTAGCAATGTCTTTTGTCTAATGAATTCTACCTTAGTAAGGCTAAGTGGCGATGACTTGTGGTGCAGTGAGTTAGTGGCACCTGAAGCACTCAGGTTGTGTGCACCCTGCGATGATGCGTGGTCCGGGCGGGCTGCACTGGCAGCAATGTCTTTTGTCTAATGAATTCTGCCTCAGTAAGGCCACGTGGTGGTGACTTGTGGTGCACTGAGTTAGTGGCACCTAAAGCACTCAGCGTGTGCGCACCCTGCAATGATGCGTGGTCCGGGCGGGCCGCACTGGTAGCAATGTCTTTTGTCTAATGAATTCTGCCTTAGTAAGGCTAGGTGGTGATGACTTGTGGTGCAGTGAGTTAGTGGCAGCTGAAGCACTCAGCGTGTGCACAGCCAGCGATGATGCATGGTGTGGGTAGGCTGCACTGGGAGGAATGTCTTTTGTCTAATGAATTCTGTCTTAATAAGGCCACGTGGCATTGAGTTGTGGTGCACTGAGTTAGTGGCACCTGAAGCACTCAGTGTGTGTTCACCCTGCGATGATGTGTGGTCTGGGCAGGCCGCACTGGTAGCAATGTCTTTATTCTAATGAATTCTGCCTTAGTAAGGCTAGGTGGAGATGACTTGTGGTGCAGTGAGTTAGTGGCATCTGAAGCACTCAGCATGTGCGCACCCTGCGAGGATGCATGGTCCGGACGGGCTGCACTGGTAGCAATGTCTTTTGTCTAATGAATTGTGCCTCAGTAAGGCCACATGGCGGTAACTTGTGGTGCACTGAGTTAGTGGCACCTGAAGCACTCAGCGTGTGCGTACCCTGCGATGATGCGTGGTCCAGGCGGGCAGCACTGGTAGCAATGTCTTTTGTCTAATGAATTCTACCTTAGTAAGTCTAAGTGGCGATGACTTGTGGTGCAGTGAGTTAGTGGCACCTGAAGCACTCAGCGTGTGTGCACCCTGCGATGATGCGTGGTCCGGGCGGGCCGCACTGGTAGCAATGTCTTTTGTCTAATGAATTCTGCCTCAGTAAGGCCATGTGGCGGTGACTTGTGGTGCAGTGAGTTAGTGACACCTGAAGCCCTCAGGTTGCGTGCACCCTGCGATGATGCGTGGTCCGGGCGGGCTGCACTGGTAGCAATGTCTTTTGTCTAATTATTTCTGCCTCAGTAAGGCCACGTGGCGGTCACTTGTGGTGCACTGAGTTAGAGGAACCTGAAGCACTCAGCGTGTGTGCACCCTGCGATGATGCGTGGTCTGGGCAGGCCGCACTGGTAGCAATGTCTTTTGTCTAATGAATTCTGCCTTAGTAAGGCTAGGTGGTGATGACTTGTGGTGCAGTGAGTTAGTGGCATTTGAAGCACTCAGCGTGTGCGCACCCTGCGATGATGCGTGGTCCAGACGGGCTGCACTGGTAGCAATGTCTTTTGTCTAATGAATTGTGCCTCAGTAAGGCCACGTGGCGGTGACTTGTGGTGCACTGAGTTAGTGGCACCGGAAGCACTCAGCGTGTGTGCACCCTGCGATGATGCGTGGTCCGGGCGGGCCGCATTGTTAGCAATGTCTTTTGTCTAATGAATTCTACCTTAGTAAGGCTAAGTGGCGATGACTTGTGGTGCAGTGAGTTAGTGGCACCTGAAGCACTCAGGTTGTGTGCACCCTGCGATGATGCGTGGTCCGGGCGGGATGCACTGGTAGCAATGTCTTTTGTCTAATGAATTGTGGCTCAGTAAGGCCACATGGCGGTGACTTGTGGTGCACTGAGTTAGTGGCACCTGAAGCACTCAGCGTGTGCGTACCCTGCGATGATGCGTGGTCCAGGCGGGCCGCACTGGTAGCAATGTCTTTTGTCTAATTAATTCTACCTTAGTAAGGCTAAGTGGCGATGACTTATGGTGCAGTGAGTTAGTGGCACGTGAAGCACTCAGGTTGTGTGCACCCTGCGATGATGCGTGGTCCGGGTGGGCTGCACTGGTAGCAATGTCTTTTGTCTAATGAATTCTGCCTCAGTAAGGCCACGTGGCGGTGACTTGTGGTGCACTGAGTTAGTGGCACCTGAAGCACTCAGCGTGTGTGCACCCTGCGATGATGTGTGGTCTAGGCGGGCCGCACTGGTAGCAATTTCTTTTGTCTAATGAATTCTGCCTTAGTAAGGCTAGGTGGAGATGACTTGTGGTGCAGTGAGTTAGTGGCATCTGAAGCACTCAGCATGTGCGCACCCTGCGATGATGCGTGCTCTGGACGGGCTGCACTGGTAGCAATGTCTTTTGTCTAATGAATTGTGGCTCAGTAAGGCCACATGGCGGTGACTTGTGGTGCACTGAGTTAGTGGCACCTGAAGCACTCAGCGTGTGCGTACCCTGCGATGATGCGTGGTCCAGGCGGGCCGCACTGGTAGCAATGTCTTTTGTCTAATTAATTCTACCTTAGTAAGGCTAAGTAGCGATGACTTATGGTGCAGTGAGTTAGTGGCACGTGAAGCACTCAGGTTGTGTGCACCCTGCGATGATGCGTGGTCCGGGTGGGCTGCACTGGTAGCAATGTCTTTTGTCTAATGAATTCTGCCTCAGTAAGGCCACGTGGCGGTGACTTGTGGTGCACTGAGTTAGTGGCACCTGAAGCACTCAGCGTGTGTGCACCCTGCGATGATGTGTGGTCTAGGCAGGCCGCACTGGTAGCAATTTCTTTTGTCTAATGAATTCTGCCTTAGTAAGGCTAGGTGGAGATGACTTGTGGTGCAGTGAGTTAGTGGCATCTGAAGCACTCAGCATGTGCGCACCCTGCGATGATGCGTGGTCCGGACGGGCTGCACTGGTAGCAATGTCTTTTGTCTAATGAATTGTGCCTCAGTAAGGCCAGATGGCGGTGACTGGTGGTGCACTGAGTTAGTGGCACCTGAAGCACTCAGCGTGTCCGTACCCTGCGATGATGCGTGGTCAAGGCGGGCCGCACTGGTAGCAATGTCTTTTGTCTAATGAATTCTACCTTAGTAAGGCTAAGTGGCGATGACTTGTGGTGCAGTGAGTTAGTGGCACCTGAAGCACTCAGGTTGTGTGTACCCTGCGCTGATGCGTGGTCCGGACAGGCTGCACTGGTAGCAATGTCTTTTGTCTAATGAATTCTGCCTTAGTAAGGCCACGTGGCGGTGACTTGTGGTGCACTGAGTTAGTGGCACCTGAAGCACTCAGCGTGTGTGCACCCTGCAATGGTGCGTGGTCCGGGCGGGCCGCACTGGTAGCAATGTCTTTTGTCTAATGAATTCTGCCTTAGTAAGGCTAGGTGGCGATGACTTGTGGTGTAGTGAGTTAGTGGCACCTGAAGCACTCAGCGTGTGCACAGCCAGAGATGATGCGTGGTGTGGGCGGGCCGCACTGGGAAGAATGTCTTTTGTCTTATGAATTCTGCCTTAATAAGGCCACGTGGCGTTGAGTTGTGGTGCAATGAGTTAGTGGTACCTCTGGCGCTCAGCGTGTACACAGCCAGCGATGATGAGTGGTGTGGGCGGGTCGCACTGGGAGGAATGTCTCTTGCCTACTGGACTGCGTCATCTGCAATCGCCACTCCATCTGAATTGTGAGCCCTGCTGTCCGCAAAGTAGTTTGAAGGCATTAGTATGTACAGATAAAAGTCTGCGGTGCTGTGCCGCTGTGTTCGCAGGGGGCCTGTGTCAAGGAGGCCAGCAGATAAGGCGGCAGCTACATGGCAGGGTGAGGGCCACTGCTCTGGCAGACACGTTGGCTTTCACACAAGTGAACCATGTCCAGAGTCCTGGCCTATTTATTCACACTTCTACGCTCGAGTGGCGTATGTTGGACCAGCCCACTGCGCTTCCTCTTACAGAGGACCACGATACAGGTACAAGACCGAGATCTTCCCCACTGCCTGAGGTAACATGGTTGCATCCACTGTCCACAACACTACAAGCACCAGCAGTAAATGTACACATGGAGAGGTTTGTGGTCTGCATAGTGAGGTCTGTCCAGCACAACATTGCTACACTTAGTATTGTGGGCTTTATTATTGGTCGGTGACTTGTGTCCTCCACACATGTTTGGTTGTCACATCTCGCAACATTCAGTTATTTTGTGGCTGAGGGACCATGCTGTTTTTGGAAGGTCCACTGTCCTGTTGTGCACTGCCTCCGTGGTAGTAGGGGGGGGGGTGGTCCGGGGGAGAGGTCCTAAGGGTGGTGGCAGTGGATTATGTGGCCTTCTTGGGTGTTGGAGGTGCATGATCAGTAGCTCTATGGCTTGTGTTGGTCTTCAGATCTGATTCTGGGCTGCGCTCCCTTGCACACTGTAGGTAGTCGTCATACTTTACACCAGTAAAAGGCAGATGGTACATTCCTACTGCTAACGCAGCTTATCGCCTGTTTTTGGATCGCACCGCAGATTTGGCTGCTCATTGAAAATATCGGGAAGTGGTGTTTTCGTGTTATTTTTGTACAGGAACGCCTACTCTGCATATTATTTGCGTTAGTTGTTGCTCTCATTTGTGGCTATTGTTTTTTGTGGAAGCTATTGCTGGAAAACTGGCGATATCGCCTGTTTTCACCAGGTTGAAAATGGAATGATAATTTAAAACCACTGAAAAAACCATAGGTTTAATGAACATTATATTTAGAAATTAGCATTTAAAAAACCTTTGAAATTCACAAAAAAAAACATAGGTTTCAGGGACGTTATAGTTACAAATTATCATTTTAAAAACCTTTGAAATTCACTGAAAAAACCATAGGTTTCAGGGACGTTATAGTTACAAATTAGCATTTTAAAAAACCATAGGTTTCAGGAACTTTATAGTTAGTTACACATTTCACTCGTACAAAACTATAGAAATTCGGACGTTATAGTTAGTAGAGCTAACTATGACTCGCACCCCCGCAATGCACTACTGATGACGTCATATATTACATCACTGATGACATGGTCAGTGACATCACTGATGACATCACTGATGACATCTCAAATGACATCACTGATGACATCACTGATGACATCATCCACATGATAATTTGATGCACCTCTTCACACCCTAATATAACCTTTGATACACCCACTCTAAAATACTGACTACCATGTTCTAAACCATAGACAAATCAATAGCAGTTACTATATACCCACAGACTACTTCCTAGTTATACACACACACACATTCATTCATTCACCCATACAGTAACTCATACATGCAGTCACTCATCAATATAGCACTATTATATGTACTCATACACCTATACAAACACTCATACACCATCACTCATCCATATGAGTTATTGACACATGTAGCTAGTCATGTAAAGAATCTATAACACTGCCGTTTACTCACCTATACAGTTATACATTCAGTATCTAACCTATTCATACAAATAGTAACATACACTGACTCTCTTATACAATCACTGACACAGCCACTCTCGCAATTACTCACTATCACATAGAGTCATTTATATACTCCATCACTCACATATACTGCCTTTCACATATGTAGTTACTCACACATATACCAGTGAGATATACATTCACTTGCCAACACAGTGATACACACACTCACCGAAACAGCTATTTCCACATGCACTATTGAACCCATACACCTAGTAAATTAGCCAGTCACACATGTTGGCAGAAAGTCACACACCGCCCACCCACCTACACCCACAAACACTGAGCCACCCATACTAATACTTATGCTATCAAAAAGTAAGCCATATAGACAGTCATGTACCTAATCATCAACACATGCAGCAGCTTATACAACAACTGAGAGACTGATACAGACATTCACACAGTTTAGTTACTAACCCATGCATTCAGTAAGAGACATTTAATCACAAACATATACAGTCAGTCACACACCTATTAAATTCTCCACCCAGACACTTATACACCAACTCATTCTTCAATACAACTTCGCATTAACATATATAAAATATATTTAAAGTTTACAAAAACACACATTCACTTGATGATGTCATCAGTGGTCATTTGAGATGTCATCAGTGATGTCATCAGTCATGTCACTGACCATGTCATGAGTGATGTAATATGTGACTTCATTAGCAGTGCATTGCTGGGGCGCGAGTTATAGTTAGCTCTACTAACTATAACGTCCGAATTTCTATGGTTTTGTACGAGTGAAATGTGCAACTAACTATAACGTCCCTGAAACCTATGGTTTTTTCAGTGAATTTCAAAGGTTTTTTAAATGTTAATTTGTAACTATAACGTCCCTGAAACCTATGTTTTTTTTAGTGAATATATATATATATTTATATATATATATATATATATATATATATATATATATATATATATATATATATATATATATATATATATATATATATATATATATATATATATTCACTTAAAAAACAATAGGTTTCACACATGTTATAGTTAGCTGGACATTTCCCTCGGAAAAAACCAATGAAATTCCCCCGTTATAGATAGTGCAGGCAACTATAACTCACGCGACCGCAATCCTCTGCTGATGACATCAGATATTACATCACTGATGACATATGTGTCTTTCTGAAAAAAAAATATTTGTAATATATGTATAGCTAAAAATTAATGGAAGAAGACATGGGTAAATAGGTGTCTAAATACAGTGATGTAATATCTGACGTCATCAGCAGAGGATTGCGGTCGCGTGAGTTATAGTTGCCTGCACTAACTATAACGGGGGAATTTCAATGGTTTTTCACGAGTGGACATTTCACTCGTGAAAAACCATTGAAATTCCCCCGTTATAGTTAGTGCAGGCAACTATAACTCACGCAATCGCAATCCTCTGCTGATGACGTCAGATATTACATCACTGTATTTAGACACTTATTTACCCATGTCTTCTTCCATTAATTTTTAGCTATACATATATTACAAATACATAAACAAAGTAGGTCGCACACTGCTCGTCATACCAGCAAATAGCCCCATAGAACTCTGGATAATGTAGTAGCAACGGTGAGTACGCCTATGCCACGAGTATGTCACTATAATGCCATCCCTGGACACGTGTTTCGAGGTAATTGCCTCTCGTCAGCAGGGAGCAGGTAGGTATGTGGGGTGCCAAGTAGACTGCCAAAATATTAAGGGTAAAATACCTCTCACGGCGCGCAGGTGCGGAACCAAGGCTCGTCAGCCCAAATCGCTCGAGGGAGCTTAAATACATAAACAAAGTAGGTCGCACACTGCTCGTCATACCAGCAAATAGCCCCATAGAACTCTGGATAATGTAGTAGCAACGGTGAGTACGCCTATGCCACGAGTATGTCACTATAATGCCATCCCTGGACACGTGTTTCGAGGTAATTGCCTCTCGTCAGCAGGGAGCAGGTAGGCATGTGGGGTGCCAAGTAGACTGCCAAAATATTAAGGGTAAAATACCTCTCACGGCGCGCAGGTGCGGAACCAAGGCTCGTCAGCCCAAATCGCTCGAGGGAGCTTAAATACATAAACAAAGTAGGTCGCACACTGCTCGTCATACCAGCAAATAGCCCCAGTGTGCGACCAACTTGTGTTCAAATTATTACGGCTCCCGCGAGCTATCGGGCTGACGAGCCCTGGTTCTGCACCTGCGCGCCATGAGAGGTATTTGACCTGTTTTAATTACATTTTGGCAGTCCACTCGGCACCCCTTTACATTGTCCTGCTCCCTGCTGACGAGAGGCAACTACCTCGAAACACGTGTCCAGGGATGGCTAAATGCAACACATACTTTTTTCTTTTTACACATCGTGGCATAGGCGTACCCGCCGTCGCCACTACATTCACCACAGTCCTTTGGGGCAACTTGCTGGTGTGACGAGCAGTGTGCGACCAACTTGTGTTCAAATTATTACGGCTCCCGCGAGCTATCGGGCTGACGAGCCCTGGTTCTGCACCTGCGCGCCATGAGAGGTATTTGACCTGTTTTAATTACATTTTGGCAGTCCACTCGGCACCCCTTTACATTGTCCTGCTCCCTGCTGACGAGAGGCAACTACCTCGAAACACGTGTCCAGGGATGGCTAAATGCAACACATACTTTTTTCTTTTTACACATCGTGGCATAGGCGTACCCGCCGTCGCCACTACATTCACCACAGTCCTTTGGGGCAACTTGCTGGTGTGACGAGCAGTGTGCGACCAACTTGTGTTCAAATTATTACGGCTCCCGCGAGCTATCGGGCTGACGAGCCCTGGTTCTGCACCTGCGCGCCATGAGAGGTATTTGACCTGTTTTAATTACATTTTGGCAGTCCACTCGGCACCCCTTTACATTGTCCTGCTCCCTGCTGACGAGAGGCAACTACCTCGAAACACGTGTCCAGGGATGGCTAAATGCAACACATACTTTTTTCTTTTTACACATCGTGGCATAGGCGTACCCGCCGTCGCCACTACATTCACCACAGTCCTTTGGGGCAACTTGCTGGTGTGACGAGCAGTGTGCGACCAACTTGTGTTCAAATTATTACGGCTCCCGCGAGCTATCGGGCTGACGAGCCCTGGTTCTGCACCTGCGCGCCATGAGAGGTATTTGACCTGTTTTAATTACATTTTGGCAGTCCACTCGGCACCCCTTTACATTGTCCTGCTCCCTGCTGACGAGAGGCAACTACCTCGAAACACGTGTCCAGGGAGGCTAAATGCAACACATACTTTTTTCTTTTTACACATCGTGGCATAGGCGTACCCGCCGTCGCCACTACATTCACCACAGTCCTTTGGGGCAACTTGCTGGTGTGACGAGCAGTGTGCGACCAACTTGTGTTCAAATTATTACGGCTCCCGCGAGCTATCGGGCTGACGAGCCCTGGTTCTGCACCTGCGCGCCATGAGAGGTATTTGACCTGTTTTAATTACATTTTGGCAGTCCACTCGGCACCCCTTTACATTGTCCTGCTCCCTGCTGACGAGAGGCAACTACCTCAAAACACGTGTCCAGGGATGGCTAAATGCAACACATACTTTTTTCTTTTTACACATCGTGGCATAGGCGTACCCGCCGTCGCCACTACATTCACCACAGTCCTTTGGGGCAACTTGCTGGTGTGACGAGCAGTGTGCGACCAACTTGTGTTCAAATTATTACGGCTCCCGCGAGCTATCGGGCTGACGAGCCCTGGTTCTGCACCTGCGCGCCATGAGAGGTATTTGACCTGTTTTAATTACATTTTGGCAGTCCACTCGGCACCCCTTTACATTGTCCTGCTCCCTGCTGACGAGAGGCAATTACCTCGAAACACGTGTCCAGGGATGGCTAAATGCAACACATACTTTTTTCTTTTTACACATCGTGGCATAGGCGTACCCGCCGTCGCTACTACATTCACCACAGTCCTTTGGGGCAACTTGCTGGTGTGACGAGCAGTGTGCGACCAACTTGTGTTCAAATTATTACGGCTCCCGCGAGCTATCGGGCTGACGAGCCCTGGTTCTGCACCTGCGCGCCATGAGAGGTATTTGACCTGTTTTAATTACATTTTGGCAGTCCACTCGGCACCCCTTTACATTGTCCTGCTCCCTGCTGACGAGAGGCAACTACCTCGAAACACGTGTCCAGGGATGGCTAAATGCAACACATACTTTTTTCTTTTTACACATCGTGGCATAGGCGTACCCGCCGTCGCCACTACATTCACCACAGTCCTTTGGGGCAACTTGCTGGTGTGACGAGCAGTGTGCGACCAACTTGTGTTCAAATTATTACGGCTCCCGCGAGCTATCGGGCTGACGAGCCCTGGTTCTGCACCTGCGCGCCATGAGAGGTATTTGACCTGTTTTAATTACATTTTGGCAGTCCACTCGGCACGCCTTTACATTGTCCTGCTCCCTGCTGACGAGAGGCAACTACCTCGAAACACGTGTCCAGGGATGGCTAAATGCAACACATACTTTTTTCTTTTTACACATCGTGGCATAGGCGTACCCGCCGTCGCCACTACATTCACCACAGTCCTTTGGGGCGACTTGCTGGTGTGACGAGCAGTGTGCGACCAACTTGTGTTCAAATTATTACGGCTCCCGCGAGCTATCGGGCTGACGAGCCCTGGTTCTGCACCTGCGCGCCATGAGAGGTATTTGACCTGTTTTAATTACATTTTGGCAGTCCACTCGGCACCCCTTTACATTGTCCTGCTCCCTGCTGACGAGAGGCAACTACCTCGAAACACGTGTCCAGGGATGGCTAAATGCAACACATACTTTTTTCTTTTTACACATCGTGGCATAGGCGTACCCGCCGTCGCCACTACATTCACCACAGTCCTTTGGGGCAACTTGCTGGTGTGACGAGCAGTGTGCGACCAACTTGTGTTCATATATTACAAATATTTGTTTTTCAGAAAGACACATATGTCATCAGTGATGTAATATCTGACGTCATCAGCAGAGGATTGCGGTCGCGTGAGTTATAGTTGCCTGCAGTAACTATAACGGGGGAATTTCATTGGTTTTTTACGAGTGAAATGTCCAGCTAACTATAACATGTGTGAAACCTATGGTTTTTTAAGTGAATTTGCAAGGTTTTTTAAATGCTAATTCGTAACTATAACGTGTGTGAAACCTATGGTTTTTTCAGTGAATTTGTACGGTTTTTTAAATGCTAAGTTATGTTTTTTAAATTTTTTTTTTTCAGGTTTTTCACACAAAACACATTTTTTTTTTTAAATCGCGAGGTGCGCGCACCCTGCCCGCACCGTGCGCTTCGCGCACCGTGCGCGCTCTGTGTGCACTCGGTGCGCTTCGCGTGTGTACATTTTCCAAACCATGAAAGAACCTTTCTGTCACAGGTGGAAGAGCATAGGGCTAAAGCACTTCTACAGGTTGTGATTGCATTTTTTCAGGAACATTGTCCATGTGTTGCGCTGATAAAAATTTGGGGCATCAACAAAGCAAGTGTGTAATTATTTCTCTACCGTAATTACGGAACCTTCAGCCTGTGTTGAAAGTTGAAGGTGCCCTCCATGTTGCTCTGTATTTGCTGATCGAGAGGACCATTAACCATGCATAGCAGCGGCCCGTGCTGGAAGACCGGTGGGGCCGGGTAGGGTGGGGGGATTTCGACAGATGATGACGAGGGAAAATTAATGATTTATTTAATTTTCGCTCGTCATCGTCCATGAAATCCCCCTCTCCCGGCCCCACCGTCCCACTGCTCTTACCTCCATGGGCCGCAGCTGACCGTGCCCACAATAAATTTCTTTTACAAGTCCTGATCAGTCCCTTGGTTAAGTATGGCTGCTTTAGATTAGTTCGTAAGATTTGAGAATATATTCAAAGCATGCCTTTTCTTTTTATGTCAGTCCATTCCTTCAATATAATTTGCACTTGTCTTTTTTAATAGAGCCTTTAAAGCTGGATAGAAACTAAACTAGAGTAATGGACTGGAGATTATTTAAGATCATTGATAGCAGTATGCAAGTAGTTCGACCATGGGTTATTCTTCTGGGTATAAATTACTTGTATCACTGACTTCTGTGTGTCTGGTTTCGCGTTTAAAATTTGATAATGGTATTTGATGCAAGACGATTTGCACTCCAAGGTCTGTCTGTGGAGATCACATTCGAATTCAATCTGCACTTGTGATATGTGGTAAGTGGAAAATACATGTGTATGTAATACACTGTAATCTGTCAAGCAGCTGTACTAATTTTGAGGAAAAAGCAAGGTGGCCGTAAGCAAATGTTGACATTAGCTTTATTTTAGTTACTCTTAGTATTGCCTCAGCAGATGCACTATATAGCTGTGAGTCGAGCTTACATAAATCAGATGTCTTTATATTGCTCATAAAAGCGGTCAGAGTACCTGTACCAGTCAGCCATACTCTCAGGTTTTCACTTTCAGCTTATTAAGCGAAATAAACTTGCGTAGTGTGTCCAGAAAGCGTTGCATTCCAATTTTTGTATAATCAAGTATAACCAAGTCACCTGCATACTGAATAAGCTGAATTGTGTGTGAGCCAAGCTGTGGAGGAAAATAATTTGCTTTCAATATAGCGCTCCCAAGGTCTGCAACATAGAAATTGACTTCTGCACAGATCACACTGAATGTGCTCTGACTCCTGAGACAAGTACAAACTGGCTAATCTTTGTTTAGCATATTTAATTCTCTTGTAAGGCCATAGTACATGCTGTAGCAACTGCACCCCTGGCATGGAATGTTAAGGGTCACCTATAGACTGCAGCACTTGTTGTGCCATCCACTATTGTGACAATGAAAACATGGCTTCAGGCATTGTCAGTGAAATTGCTCTCCCACCCTCGCAGCTCCACCATCAAGTGAGGCCCTCCTGAGCCCCTGCACTCTCGAGTGTTGGTGTTCGAGGCACTCCTCCACCGGCAGGCTATACCTGCGCCTCATCCCTGGTGGTCCAGTGGACCTCTCACTCTTTCTCTCGCTCTGTTTTTTTGCTTGCTTTTTCCTTTCACCTCTTTCCTTTCACCTTTGTTTTTCACCCTTTTACTGTCACTCTCTTTCTATCACTTTCCATCCTCCTTTTTACTTTTACTCTGTTTTCACTCTACTCTTTATTCTGTGCACCCCTATTCCGTTTTTTCACCACCGCTGCTACCCCCGCGGCCCCTCCTCCCAGCGCAACCAGCCCAAGCCAGATTCCCCTCCCCGCTTCCGCCTCCCAGCTGTCCTGCCCTCCCTGACCCCTACTGAATGGTGGCCGCTGCGTGGGCGCGCCATTGGCACGCCAAAGGCGAGCCCGTTTGCGCGCGTCCGTGACCATCTAGAACACCGCCGCCAGACTAATCCTCAACCTGCCACAACACTGCCACATCACCCAGCACCTGCGCACACTCCACTGGCTCCCCATCGAGGCAAGAATCACCTTCAAGATTCTCACTCACGCACACAAAGCCCTCCACAACACCGGACCAGCATACCTGAATAGCCGACTCACATTCCATGCACCCCAAAGGACCCTACGATCAGTCCAGGACCTCAAAACATGGCTCTTCGATAGACCTCCTCCTTGAAGGACAGGACCCAGTGCCTCCCCCCTGCAGCACCTTGAGACCCTTACAGTTGAGTAGTTGCACTCAACAAACCCATGATTGATTGACCATTGCAGTTTAAACTTGCAGGGTGACCTTATTGAAACAACCATTTTGATATGAGAAAACCTCCCATTGAAATATTAATATGTCACCCCTATACAGGATTTATAACACACAAGGTAGGGTGTATAGTATTTCATAGTGGACTCAAAATTCCTATTTTCAGTATGACAGGCCTAGATGGCCTTTGTAGAATAAAATACTAATACTGCTAATTCTGGAAAGGTACCAGCTAGAAAAATAATTAAGCCACCATTTCTAACAGTTATTAAAATCCAATTCAATTGTGAATTCGGACTCATAATACATATTAAGGAAAAGTAGCTTTTAGAAATTACCTGAGCTTTCAGGAGCTTCATTTGCATTAGTTCTCCAACTACTCCCAGCCAGTGCTCAGCCTTGATTGAGGTGTGAAATTCCTCATAGGAGCACGAAATATTCAGACCTGAATGGGCAGAGATGACTCACCCTAACACAATAGAGTATGCAAGGTTGGGGTTGTGCCCCTCCTATTAACACTTCAGTTTCGAATCCTGCATGAGAGGTCTTTTAGCAGCACGTGTAAATGTTTTGCGCCCTTCAAAGGGAGAAAACAGGTTGCTACGACAAATCCTGTGTATCACTTGTCTGATTGCTAATATACTCGGCTTTTGTTCTACCAGACGTCTGTCTCTAGGTTTGTTGTGGGTAGAGTGCCTGCTTCAAACTGGAATTTAGTGTTAGATATGGAACTTATCTAGAATAACTATTGTATACTCTTCGAATACACAACCAGCCTTCAAAGTCAAAGTTAAGTTTGGCCAAAGAATTTTGCCACCATGAAAATGCCCTGACACATGGAATTTTAGGCTTGCTTGGTGAAAAGCAAACAGGAAATACTACAAAAGTAGGTATGTCAGTGCCTGGGAACCTTATTTATTTATTTATTTAGTGTTCTGTATAGTACAAACTTGACCCTGTAGGGTATCAGAGCGCTTCACAGTTCAGAACAAGGTAACTTTTCCGGTACAGAGTCCTGTTTAGCATTTAATATATTTCAGTCCAGTTCAAAGTTGACACATCTATTTCTTTTGATAACTGCTTTAGTACGTACGCAGGCTGTAAGATTAGAGGGACCTCAAGGGAACAATTCTTGTGTCCTTGAGCGAGAGTATTTGGGCGAGCCATGTGCAGATGCTCTGTAATGCTTACGGTAGGAATTTACTCATTAAGAAGATCTTGGTTTCTTTCTTGAATCTTGCGTGGTTGGTTAGCCTTCTGATGTCTGGAGGTAGGGAGTTCCATATTCTCGGTGCGGCACCTGATGTTCAGAGAGGAACTAAGATTGTTTTATGGTGGCCCCACCCACAGGCTTGTGAACCGTTCAAAGCTGGACCCTCACTGTCATGTCCCATGTCAAGGCGGAAGTCCATCTACTTCCTCCTATCAGGGCTGATCAGACACGCAACACTAGTACCGCTTCTTAGTGGGGGTCTTAGTGGGCGTCATTTCCCTTCACTGACAGTATCTCAGCCCCCGAACCGTTTTTAGCTTCCCCTAGTTCAATGCCGGTCATATTCCAGAAGTAATGGAATATCCTGCTGCGTATTGAAATATTTATTGTTTCACTGAACCATCATCATGCCTCAATGCTGTTGAGATGGATCACCCAGTATTCAGTTAGCAATGATATTTCTCCAGAGAGATTTGCTGAAATTCAAACAAGTTTAGCAAATCTTGGCTGCCTTCTAGGGCACTGTAGGTGTTTAAAACATGCCCAAACTGACACACATGCTTTGCCTCAAGGTCTTCAAAGAAGAAGGTTCTTCGCTCCTCTGCACTTACCAACAAGGATCAAGAGATGCCTCTGCCATGTCGATGAGTGAGATTGCTTTGTTGTTCCCTGTTTCTAATCTAGTGTTCATCTTCCGGTATTCAACTTCTGAGTAACATACAGATGGAGTACCCAGTATTCAGTGAGGAATGATATTTCTCCAGAGAGGTTTGCTGAAGTCTCGCAAGAGCTCGGCAAATCTCGGCGGCCATCTTGGGTGCTGTCAGTGTTTAACCTGCGCCATGGCAGACTCACATGCTTCGCCTCAAGGTCTTCAAACAAGACGGTTCTTTGCTCATTTGTACTTACCTACAAGGATCCAGCGATGCCCCTGCTTTGTCTTCGAGTCTGATTACTTTGTTGTTCCCTGTCTCCAGGGCAGTCTTCGTCTTCCGATATGCAACTTCTGAACAACGTACAAAGAAAAGAAAGAAACAGTAGGCGCATCCATCTCCAACAGGAGCTCGCAAATAACGTACAAATTTAATTACAATATACACATAGCAATATGTTAAGAAAAGCAAGAGCCAAGAAAAAACACAACCATAGACATTTGCACAAGAGACCTCGCCAGTTTTGTAATTGGAAATTAGAACCATCGAAACACTTGTTACAAGTGAAGAACGAAGAGACAATAAAAATACGGAACCTTCCCCCCCATAAGGGAAGTTGGAACACAGTATGTTAAAGTTTTTATGTAAGTTGATAAACCAAGCATATGTTGGAATTAATTTGTTGTGAAATAGATTGTTTTAAACTAGATACACTTATAAGACATGGTTGCCTTGTAGGTGGTCAGTAAACCTGCATCCTACAGAACACTCAGAGAAGATCATCTGATGTCTTTCAAATTCCACTCAAGTGCCACCCCATACTCCAGAGTTGGCTGACTGCAGGTAGACACAGCAAGAAATCCTTCGTAAGGTAGATAACAATGTTATACCTGAAAAAACAACACACTAATAAGGACTTTATTTGCAAGTTTCAACAACAGCTCACTTGGGGACCAAACTAGACCAGCGCTTCAAGAAATAGGACTGTCTTTTCTAGTCCAGAACATCTTCCTTGTTGTCTGAACCATTCACAAGTAATAAAGGTAGGGTATAAAGAGATGGGTCCAGATCACCGCAGGAAAGTCATAGTGTGGGCTTAGGAGGTGCATTGTTTAATATGACACTCACCCTGCCGTCCTCAAAGAGTCTGCATTTTCAAAGGGATATTAGGTGGACTGAACCTGCTGCACTTGGCATCTGTGAGCTGTTAGAAGATCCAGAGGAGCTTGGACCTCCGTTCTACTTGAAATCCAAGGACAGAAAGATCTGTAAAGATCATAATGATGATCACATGGGGGGGCACAAGGATCATAAAAAAGTTGAAGAAGACATTCCTGTGAAGTATCCCAGATGAATAGTGACAACAAGACCTGGACTGGACTTTGCTCTTCCCCTCTGCCTGCCACCCTGAGAGCCTCTAAGTGCTCCCCTCAGGTCCAGAGGATCCTGGAAGGGTACTCGTGGTTGTTTGGGCACTAAAATAAGTCTGGGAAAGTTTTCAAAACCTATTCTCCAGATATTCAGGGTACCGACTGCAAAGATTTATGAATGGCAGCTCAACAGCATCAGGCTGAATTTCACGTTTGTCCCACAAAAAGAAGAGTTTTGCATTAAAAACCCCTGAAAGAATACCTTTACAGGCGGGGACTTAGAAACCTTTTTTGAATGTCCCTACTTCCAGGCCCTACTGGGGCCAGTCTGCTTGGTGTATCTGACTGCACTCATTTGCAGTTATCCTCAAAGTGCACCATGTCCCGGTTTGCCAGATCATTGGTTCCTATTGACGCTCTATACTTTTTGGTGCTATTTTCACTTAAATCTTTAAAAAATCATATTTCCAGTTCTCCTTATTTGGTTTTGTCCGTTTGGGTTCATATTGTTTATCAATTGTGAATATAGTTTTTACAAAATAGAATGGGGTTTTCATTATGTTGTGTTTTTTCGACTTTTAACTGTTACTGTGGTTTCTTCATTTAAGCCTGCCTGCTTTGTGCCACAGCTACCAGGGATTGAAATCAGGTTTACATTACTAAACCATTTGACTGGACCTAGCAAGATAGTGACATTATTACTTGTGGTGTACCACTGACTAGACTCTAATCATTCATGGATGGTGAAAACAATTCAGCAAAGTATCTCCTCCAAACTCAGCTCTTACATATATGAGAATCAACTGCTAGCCGATCATCAGTTCAGTTTCAGATTGGGTTTCAGCACAGAAACAGAGACTGTAATGATGTCAACTGCACCATAGAAAAAAAGAGAATCTTGCTTAACCATCTTATCTGATATGCAGGCAGCTTTTTGACACAAGAAATTGCCATCTTCGTCTCCACCTGCAACCAGAGCCTGCAATTTGTGCTGCAAATGGAACATAAGTGTTGTAAGAACGTCATCTCGGGAATCTTGCATTGCAAGAATAAGGCAAAATTAATAAAAGTACGTGATATTACTCTGGCATGAAAGAAATTCCACCCAAACCTAAATGTCACTGGTACTCGTCTACACCCAATCGCTTTAAAATGCTCAATCATTAATCAAGCGTAGTACTGTTGCATTTTGAACATTTCGTTGTACAATAGAGATTATGCTTTCTCTACAGTGGTGGAAAAGAAAATTCTACCCGATTCACAAAGATACACTTAGACCTGAAGTCTAAGTTGAGACCTAAGGTCAAAGGGCTCAATTCACAAAGGTGAACTTAGACTTCAGGTCTAAGTTTACTTTTGTGAATTGGACCCTCTTTGTTATTCTTTTAGGCTTTTTGATTCTGTTGGGATCTATCAATAAAGTAATTCCACACTGCTAAAAGCTCTGAATGAATTGTTGCGCTTTTTATCCGTGGTCTGCAGTCTCACTCCTAATGCACGCTTTCCCAGTCAGATTTATAGGTTTTGTTAGTGTGTCCAGCTGCAACACTATTTTTCATGGAATGCAGTTAGACAGAAACCAATGAATATAACCTTGGGGCAGTAGTGTTGTGGTTCTTCCAGAATGAGTTTCAGTGTGCCAGAGGTCAGTGTGGTAGTTCTAGTTTCTCTGTGAACCTGATAATGAACCTCCTATAATTGCCCCTTTTCTTTTTTTACCGATTTAAAAACAAAAATTGTATTTGAGTGTTTGAAAATGTTTTCTACATCTTTAAAATTGACTTTGATAACTTACATTTCTAAAATATATCCTTTTTGTGTCTTAGCATGGCATGAGATATTATTTTCACAAACTGCCAACCATTTTTCCAGTACCACAAACATTTAAATATATAGGATCCACAAATCTTGCGTTTCAACCTGTCTTTTTCAGGATGACCTCTCTCTCATTTCCATGTCGGAAAGGCCGGCATGGAAACCCTGCCGGAAACCATGCATCGTAATCCAGACGGCGTAAACCACCGTCCATATGGATTACGGGCCGGTTCCAAAGCCAGACGAAATGTTACAATTCACACCGGCTGATTATGATACGTAAAGCCTCACGACCAACATCGTAATCGGCCCCAAAGTGTACAGGACTGAATAAAATCAGTTGTCTCAAAGATGACATCATAAGATCATAGCTATTACAAGCCAAATGTGCTTATCCTGATTTTTGTGTTTATTCATAGTATGACAGTGCCTGCAAGAGAAAGCTGCACCAGCAAGGACACTTGTAGACAATATGTGCACTTTTTGAAATATCACTGAATTTCCCAAGTCTGAAAATTGCCCCTTTTTATGTGGTCATCCCCATTTGTTTTGCTGAATTTCTTTGCTGGTCTTTACACTTTGCACACTGGGTCACTGATGCACAGAGCAAGTACAATTCTTTATTGCTTCAATTATTTGGAATTGTTACAATAAATACATACACCACAATAATATCCATCAATTAAAACCATAGAAACGACATTAGTATTATTATCCTAGTACATTTTACAGCTATCAGATCTGCAATATTTTCATTTCTTGCTAATCATATTTATAAATTTTCCAAACCATGCAAGTTCCATCACAGGTAGAAAAGAATAGGGCTACAGCACTTCTACAGGTAGTGATTCCGCTTTTCAGGAACATTGTCCGAACTAAAGTGCTATGTGCGGAATAGAATTTGGGGCAGCAACAAAGCAAGTGCGTAATTGATTTGTTACCATAATTATAGAACCTGCAGCCCATGTTGAGAGTTGGAGGTGTCCTCCATGTTGCTCTGTCTTCGCTGATCGGAAGGACCATTGACCAGGCACACAAAGTATTTCTTCTACAAGCCTTGCTCAGTCCCTTGGTTAAGTATGGGTCCTTTTGATTAGTTTTGTAGGATTTGATAACATATTCAAAGCATGCCTTTTCTTTTATATTGGTCAATTCTCTTGATATAAGATGAACTTGTTTTTTTAGTATAGATTTTAAGGCTGGATAGGAACTTAAACTAGAGTAATGGATCTCAAATTGTTTAAGATAGTTTTTCTCCTTTCACCAAGGAAAAGATTATCAGTTTCATTAACCTCATTAAAGCTGGACCTCCATCAGATCCTTGTTCATCACAGGTTCTTAATCAGGTACTATTGAATGAAATACTGATCACAGGGCAATTTCCGAATATATGGAAAGAGGCATCTATCCTTCCACTGGTGAAAAATAACACCTTGGACCCAATGAAGGTGGAAAGCTATAGGCCAATATCCCACCTACCTTTCCCTGCTAAAATACTAGAGAATGCAATGAACAACGAGATGCTAGCTTTTTTGGATGCTAACTTTCTGCTCAACTCCTCACAGTACAGCTTCAAAGCAAATCATTGCACTGAATGGGCCTTGGTATCAGCCTCAAAGGAATTAAGAACGGTAATCAACAAGGTTGGTAAAGCGGCCTTGATTCTATTGGATCTATCTGACACTTTTGATGCAGTTCACCATTCACTCCTCATAAAGCGGCTCCATTTGCAAGGCTTTAGAAACTCGGCATTGAACTTGTTGAGCTCATTTCTGAGTAAGTGACAACAGCGGGTGGAGATGGGGGATGTAAGTTCTTCACCTTTCTCCCTACCCTGTGGTGTTCCCCAGGGGTCGTCCCTCAGCCACACAACATTAAATATCTACGTTAGCCCCCTTATTACCTTTATTCACAGCAATGACTTAACTGAGTTTTCCTACGCCGATTACACTCAGATAGTGGTATCTATTTCATCGGACATAAACAAGGAGGCAAGAAACTTCTGTAATTGAATGTCTCAAGTTGCACTTTGGATGCAAAATAATTGTCTGAAAACTGAATTCAGATAAAACATAGGTGCTGCTTTTCAGAAAAGAGACCACTTTCTGCAATGACTCATGGTGGCCGTTGATTGTAGGCATATTACCAGTACCGGTCCAGAAAGAAGAAATTTAGCAGTCATTTTTTACACAAAATGATCCTTTTCTGAACAAATAAACTCGATCACTTCTTCAGGCTTTTTTGTGCTGAAGGTCTTGAAAAAAATCTTTCCGTTTATTCCCTTTGACTTGCAAAAAACAGTAATAACAGCTCTTATTTTCTCGAAGTTGGATTACTGGAATGGCCTGTATTTAGGCGCTCATAAATATGTGGTGAAGAAATTACAGTCTTTACAAAATGCAGCGGCGAGACTGCTGCTGAAATTCTCAAGTTTTCACCCATATCCCAATCGCGGCAGGGTCTTCACTGGCTTCCAGTCAGAAAAATGATTGTTTTTAAGGTTATGTGCATGGTCCCTAAGGCCCTTCATCGTGCAGGTCCAAAGTACTTTCAGGAACGGTTCTTCTGGTACATGCTGAGCAGAAATTTTCGATCTAGCTCCTGACGACCCGTCATCGTTCCTAGATCAAACAAAACAAGATGGGGAGGTAGAGCATTTTCCACTTGTGAAGGAAAATGGTGGAACTCACTGCCTCCTAGTCTATGTTGTCAACTTTCCCTGATGCAATTTAGGAAGCAACTGAAGATTTGACTGTCTACCAAAGCCGTGGACTAAGCTGTTGTTAGAGTTAATTGCGTTTTGGCGTCTGACTGGTTTTTGTTGTCCTTCCTTTAGCGCTAAGACACTTCAGGGTAACTGTGCGTGTTACAAAATCCTTTCATTCATTGATTCAAGATCTTTGATAGCAGTATGCAAGTAGTTCGACCATGGGTTATTCTTCTGGATATAAATTATTTGCATCACTGACTTCAGTGTGTCTAGTTCCGCATTTAAAACTTGATAATGGTACTTGATGCTAGACGATTCACACTCCAAGGTCTGTCTATAGAGACCGAACTCGAATCCAATCTGCACTTGTAAGGTGTATTGTGGTAAGTGGAAAATAAGTGTGCATGTAATACACTGTAATCTGTCAAGCAGCCGTGCTAATTTTGAGGGAAAAGCTAGGTGGCCGTAAGCAACTGTTGGAATTAGCTTTGTTTTAGTTACAGATGGACTTTATAGCTGTGAGTCAAACTTACACAAAGCAATCGTCTGCTTACTGGCTTTCTTGTTTAAGTTGTTAATAAGTACCTGTACCAGTCAGCCATATTCCCAGGTACTCATAACTTGGTGTATACTCTATCTTTAAATGTCCTAGTCTCCAGTGCTGGCTAGGATTATTCCTTACTTTTGCAGATGCCATCTCCTTTGTTTTTCCTGTGTTCACTTTCAGTTTATTAAGTGAATTATACTTGTGTAGTGTGTCCAGAAAGCGTTGCTTTCCAGTTTTTGTATAATCAAGTATAACCAAGTTGTGTGCATACTCAATAAACTGAACTGTTTGTGGGCCAAGCAGTGGAGGAAAATAATTTGCTTTCAATATAGTGCTCCCAAGGTCTGCGGCATAGAGACTGACTGCTGTGCGGGTCACACCGAATGTGCTCTGACTCCTGAGACATGTACAAATTGGCTAATCCCTGATTAGCATATTTAATTCTCATATAAGGCCATACTGTTGCAACTGCACCCCTGGCATGGAAAGCTAAGGATCACCTATGGACTGCAGCACTAGTTGTGCCATCCACTAGTGTGACAAGGAAAACAGGACTTCAGGCATACCATTACAGCCTGACTGGTGCAGTTTAAACCTGCAGGTTGACCTATTGAAACAACCCTTTTGACATGAAAAAACCTCCCTTTTAAATATTTATATGTCACCCCTTACAGGCTTTATGACACGCAAGGCGTATGGTATTTCATAGTAGGACATGTAGAAAATAAATATTAAAATGGCCCTACAGTGACAAGGTCTAAAATATCTATTCTCACTATGGCAGGCCTAGCTGTCCTATGCAGAAACATAGGCTGCAGAATAGAATACTAAAACTGCTAACTGTAGAAAGGTACCAGCTAGAAAAATTATTAAACCACCAGACTTCTACTAAATATAAGGGAAAAGTAACTTTTAGAAATTACCAATTACCTGTCTGAGCTTTCAGGAGCTTAATTTGCATTAGTTCTCCAACTACTCCCAGACAGTGCTCAGCCTTGATTCATGTGTGAAATTCCTCAGAGGAGCATGCAATAGGAAGAACTGAATGAGCAGAGATGACTCATCGTAACACAATAGAGTATTCAGGGTTGGGGTTGTGCCCCTCCTATTGACACCCCAGTTTCAAATCCTGCATGATAGGTCTGTCAGAAGCACATGCAAACATTTTGCGCCCTTCAAAGGGAGAAAACAGACTGCCTTGACAAATCCTGTGTATCGTTTGCCTGATTTTTGCTATACTCTGCTTTTGTTCTACCAGACATCTGTCTCTGGGTTTGTTGGGGGTAGAGTGCCTGCTTCAAACTGGGGCTATGGGGACTATGCTAGAATAACTATTGTACACTCTTCACCCTAGCCTTCAAAGCCAAAGTTAAGTGTGACCAAAGACTTTTGCCACCTTGGAAATGCACTGACACATGTCAGTGCCTGGGAACCTTAATGCTGTTTTTCAGAGAGGAACTAGTGTCTTACGCACAGGCTGGTGAACCCTACAAATCTGGACCCTCACAGTCATCTCCCATGTCACTTGGGCAGTCCATCTACCTCCTTCTATCAGGGCTCACCAGACATGCATCACTTTTCCTGCTCCTTAGTGGGGGGTTTAGTGGGAGTCATTTCCCATCACTAACAATCTCTCAGCCCCACCCATTTTTAGCCTTCTCTAGTTCAATGCCAGTCATAGTCCAGAAGTAATAGAATATCCTGCTGCTTATTGACTTATTTACTGTTTCACTGAACCTTCATCAAGCCTCAATGTTGTTGCGATGTGGCACCCAGTATTCAATAAAGAATGATATTTCTCCATAGAGATTTGCTGAAGTCTCGCAAGAGCTCGGCAAATCTCAGTGGCCATCTTGGGTGCTTTCGGTGTTTAATAAGGGTGGGCAAAGTTGGCAGAGTACCACTACGCGGAGTTGAACAAAAACTTAGTGAAATCCCTCCGTCTCATCCCAATTAATTAAACAGAAACCTCACACACCTTTGATACAACAACAAGTATCTCTATCTTTACATGCTAAAATGCATATTGTCATCCCGTGAAAATGAAAATAGAGCAAGCAGTGAGAGACGTGATGATTTTGGGGTCCTCCCAAACCTAGGGAGAGAACCAAGCAGATGCCTTGATCACAAAGAGCACATCATGCTGAACGATTCGGTAGTGTTCCCATCCTCCTAGAACCATCCCAAACACAGTTATGGGCAAAAATACAATCCCAACCAAAGGCCCTGCAAAGCATTATGGGACGAGATTCTAGAGTGCAGTGAGTATTATGGTATCCAGCATCAAAACATTCCTCAAGCAGCACCGGCTCAGCTGAGAGCTAATACTACAAAATTCACTGCATTCTAGAATTTCGCCGCATAATGCTTTGCTGGGCCCTTGGTTGGCATTGTATTTTTGCCCATAACTTTGCTTGGGGTGGTCCTAGGAGGATGGGGCCACCACCGAATCATTTCTCTTGGTCCTCCCCCTAGGTTAGGGGGGACCCCAAAATCATCACCTCTCTCATTGCCTGATATTTTTCAAAGTTCACTTTTGTGAATTGGTTATATGCCTTTTAGCATGTAAAGGTAAAGTTATTTTATCAAAGGGTTGTTGGTGCAGTAGCTAACTCCGCTACGTGGTGTCTCGGAGCGGAGCTCATTGCCCACGGTTAGTGTTTAAGTCGCCCCCTAGCAGACTCACATGTTAATGTTATCGCTACTTATAAAGTGCACTGTAACCCAACAGGCATCCTGGCGCTAAGAGATGTGTGTCCTGCCAACATGAATACAGACAAAAAAAAAGCATGGTGCTGTTAGGAGCTGAATAAAGACAGTTATTATACTCTGGGGTAGAGCCAGGTCTTTATTTTCTTTCTAAACTGCAACTGGTCTTCCATCTGTCTCAGGTCCAAGGGAAGGCTATTCCAAAGCCGTGCAGCTGCAACGCTGAAAGCTCGTTCCCCCAGTTTCGCTCTTCTAATCCTCTGTATTTTCACCCAGTTGGCCGAGGACGAGCGGAGATTACAAATGGGAACATACCAACCAAACTTGTTCTGCAACCGTTTGGGCCCCATACCGTGCAGAGCCTTAAACACAATACAGAGCGGTTTAAATGGTATCCTCTGCAATATTGGGAGCCAGTGGAGCTCTGCAAGGGCCTGAGATGTAGAGGCCCGTCGTGGTTTCATCAGAGCAAGCTTGGCCGCCACAGTCTGAATTCTCTGTAGTCTCGCAATCAAATACTTGGGGGACATCAGCAGCAGGGCATTACAGTAATCCAGCCTGCTCATAATGACACTCCTTACCACCAATGCACATGCCTGTGTTGGTAGCATCAGAAGGATCTTCCGGAGTACTCTAATAAGGGAGAAACTGCTCCAAACGATCTTATTGACTTGAGTTTCTAAACTCATCTTGTCATTGAAACAGATTCCCAAGTTGCGAACCGTCTCAGAGGATACCAGTGGTGTATCCGAGGGAATAGGCCAAAAATCAATTGGGAGCGGAAGTGGCACTTTCCCCACGGCACAGCAGAGGATCTCTGTTTTGTCAGCATTAAATTGCAGGGAGTTATTTTTCAGCCAGTGCACCGTGTCCTGCATGCAGGCATAGAATTTACCTAGTGTGGTCGACTGATCTCCCTCCAGTGACAGGATAAGCTGTGTATCATCAGCATAATTCACAAGGCCGATATTGTGGGACTTGATGACAGCGATCAAAGGGCGCATATACGCGTTGAATAATATGGGGCTAATCGCGGATCCCTGTGGGACCCCATGCCGAATATCAATGAACTTTGATTGATAGGGGGGCAGAGCTACTGCCTGTCGTCTATTGGACAGGTGTGATTGAAGCCATTTCAATGCCATGCCCACCACCCCAGCTCCCTCCAGCCTCGCCAGAAGGACCTTGTGGTTGACGGTGTCGAATGCGACAGACAGGTCCAGCAAGATCAATATAGCTGATTGTCCCCTGTCCGCTCGCATTCAAAGATCGTCCAAAACAGTCACCAAAGCAGTCTCCGTCCCATGTCCTGGGCGGATGCCGAATTGCACATCCTCCAGCTTATTGTTAGCCTCCAGAAACTGGGAGAGCGCTTTGCTTACCAAACACTCTGTGATCGTCACTGGATAAGGTAGGAGAGAGATGGGCCTATAGCTTTTAAGGCAGGCTGGATCAAGGGTAAGTTTTTTCAGAAGTGGAAATATGACTGCTTGTTTCCAGCAGGTCGGTACTGACCCACTGCACAAAGATTGACTGCACAACTGTCTTAGAGGTGGAAATAGTTCTAAATCTAGCTCTTTCCAAATCTTATGGGGAAGAGGGTCCAGGGGTGACCCTGAGGAGATACCTAGAGCTATTTTATTAAAGTCCTCCTCGGAAGGTGTCTCAAAATGATCTAATATCGCATGCTTTGCCTCAAGGTCTTCAAACAAGAAGATTCTTTGCTACTCTGCACTTATCTACGAGGATCCAGCGATGCCCCACGACAACACCATATGGGAAGATGGAACACCATATATTAAAGTTTTATGTAAACCAAGCATATATAGGACATCATTTGCATACACTAGATTGGTTTAAACTAGATACACTTATAAGACATGCTTTCTTGGAAGGCTATCAGTAAACCTACATTCTACAGTAGGCTCAGAGAAGATCATCTCATGTCTTTCAAACACCACTCCAGTGCCACCCCATACTCCAGAGTCATTTGACTCCGGGTAGGCATAGCTTGAAATCTTTCGGGAAGTAGATAAAAATATTACACCTGAAAAAAACAGCACACTAACAAGGTTTTTGTTTTCAAGTTTTGACAAAAGCTCACTTGAGGAACAAACCAGAACAGCGCTTTAAGAAATATGACCCTCACCATTTCTATTCCTGAACATCTACTTTGTTGTCTGAAACATTCAAAAGTAATAAAGGTAGGTCATAAGGAGATGGGTCCAGATCATCTTCGGAACGTCGCAATGTGGTCTTACCCAAGTAAGGATTGCATTATTTAATCTGACACTCACCCAGCTTCACTTAAAATGTCTGCACATACTAAAGGATACTAGGTGGACTGAACCTGCTGCACCTAGCATCTGTGGCCTGAGGAGTTTGGATCCCCCTGCCACTTGAATTCCAAGGGCGGAAAGACCTCTAAGGATCATAAGGCTGATCACGTGGCAGGCTCAAGGAACATAAACAAAAGTTGAAGAGGATATTCATGTGAAGTATCCCAGCTGAACAGTGACCTAGACTGGACTTTTCTCTTCCCCTGTGCCTGCCACCCTGAGAGTCTCTAAGTGCTCCCCTCAGGTCCTGAGTGTCTTGAAAGTATACTCATGTGGTTGTTTGGGCACTAAAAATGAGTATTGGAAACTTTTCAAAACTTTTTCTCCAGATCTTCAGGGTACAGATTAAAAGTGCATGACTGGCAGTTCAACAGCATTGGGCTGAATTTCAGGTTTGTCCCACATGAAGAAGAGTTTTTCATTTAAAAAAACCTGACAAAATACCTTTTCAGATTGTGACTTTTTTCAAATATCCCTACTTCAAGGCCCTACTGGGGCCAGGGGCATAACGAAGAGCCCCGCAGCCACCGTAGTGCGGGGACCCCCACATCGTTCATCTCAAAGGGGGCCCCTTAGGCTGGTCAGCTGCAATCAAATAAACCACTCGGAAGCAGCAAGCACTTAATGAATGGGTAATGCCCCCCCACCTTAACTTGCAGGGGGGCGGGCCCATTACCCGTTCTGCACTTTTTGGTCCTATTTTCACTCAAATCTTTACAAATTCATATTTCCAGTTCTACTTATATAGTTTTGCTCCTTTCTGGGGTCATATTGTTAATTAAATGTTTCTATATTTTTTATGACATGGAGTGGGGTTTTCAATATGTTGTGTTTCAGACTTTTAACTTTTTTGGTGCTTTCTTTAAGTTAGGCCTGTCTGCTCTGTGCCACGGCTACCAGGGATTGAGATACGGTTTACATTGCTAAAACAACTGACTGAAAGTGGCTTTATTTCTTGTTCTGTACTACTGACTAGTCTCCAACCATCCATGGATGGTGAGAACAATTGAGTAAAGTATCTCCTCCAAACTCAGCTGCTACATATATGAGAACTAACTGCTAGATGATTATCAGTTCAGTTTCAGATTGGGTTCCCGCACAGAAATAGCGACTGAAATGATGTCCACTGCACCCTGGAAAAACAGAGAATCTTGCTTAATCATCTTATTGGATACATGGGCAGCTGTTTGACAATGGTGATCATAGGTGTGAGAAGTTGGCCTGATGTATGATGTCACTAGTTCTAGTGTACACCTCATATCAGTCCAAACAACCCTTATGGTGATTGGTTGTAAAGTCAACCTTATAGACCAGCTATCCTAGTGGTAGCAAGGACAAGAGCAGTCTTTGGCTAAACTCTGAATGGCATATGAAGCCAGCTGTTATACCATTTGTAACCCCTTGAATACCAAATGAAAGGACACCACAACAGATATATATATATAAAATAAAGTGTATTTATTCTAGTCAAACCCTCAGCACTCTTTATGAGATTCGAGGTAAGTACAACACAGTCTTATTCAAGCATACATTAAGTCACACAGGTAAGTAATACAGTTAGGCCCTAGGGGCCACGCAAACCATATACTAAAGAAGTGGTATAAGGACCACTGTCACGGAAATAGGATAGGCCTAGGCCTAGGCCTAGGGAATCGCTGGGGCTACACTACACTACCAAAGGTTAGGAAGTGGGAGGCCCACGGGATTCAGGTGCAGAGTGGAAACACTCACGCGTAATGCGTATAATCGATAGAAATAGTACAGTTTAGAATTATTAAGATTTAGGACACTTCTGGAGTAGCTAGGAAGTCGAGACTGGAAAACTAGACACTAGCATAGTCAATACCCTGATGAGCACCGGAGTACCCAAGTTACCTAGCCCACGGGCTGCGGGTGCATAGGTGTGAAGTTGCGTCGGGTTTCGTCGTCCACTCCTATGGATGCCTGAAGGAAAGATGCTGACAGGCAGTCAGTGAAGAGTGTCCGGTGGATCCCAAGCCTGGGATCAAGAAGGAAGGGTACCTGCAAGCAGAAGGGACAGAGTCTGGGTCACTAGCCAGTGACCACGTGGAACCAGGAGGGAACCAGGCGATGTCGTGAAGATGCAGGTGAAGAGGTGAAGCTTGTTGCAGCAGCCACGGGTACCAGGAGATGTCGAGGACGACCAGGAGGCGAGCTGTCCCACGAAGGATCTTGCTGTCGGCGGCGTCGAAGTCGAACTAGGACTCACCAAGCCTTGGCAAGCGGAACCCACGCAGAATGGAGGACTTGCTTCTGGTGCAGACCAGGAAGGTCTGGGGTGCTTCTCTTTTTCAGAAGAGCAGGAGCCAGTCTGGAGGAGCCAAACCAGCAGTCGAAAAATACAGTTGTGTCGTCGCAAAGGTTACTTGCCAACGGGCCAGTGACCGGACAGACGCGGCAAGCAGGAAAATGCAGAAGGTCCCACGCAGGACTTGTGGAGTGTGGGGGGCTGATCTTCGGTGCAGATGATGCTTGGGGTTGGGGCTTCTCAATCCCCGGTGCACAACTTCGAGGGTGCCTCAGAAGCTGCGCTGGAAGGTACTCGCCACTTTTCCCAGGTAGCCGGTCCCACGTCTCTCGTCGCCTCCACGGATCTCAGCTCGGCTGTGGATGTGGATCAGGGTCGGAGAAGTCTGGAAGTCAAGGCTCTGGTCGGGCTCTGCAGTCGGTCCTTCGTAGAACTTTAGCAAAGCAAAGGGTAAGTCTCTTGATGGTGCCTGTTTGCACAGGGTAGCCACTCCTTGGCCACATGGGAGATTCTTCAGTCTTCTTCTTTCGTCGAATGTCGAAGGTCCAGAGTTTCTGTTCAAGTTGCAGATTCAGGATAATCGAATCTCCTGGGGTCCAGCTACCACACTTATACTAATCTGGGGGGCTGGGTTGCCTGCTAGGTCACGCCTTATGGGTGGGACCTGGGAGGGGGGTGGTTACACCCCCTTCCCTTTAATTTAATTTAATTGTGGGTTTATATAGCGCTAGAATCGACTCCCGGAGGAGTATCTCTGCGCTTCGACTGCTGGGGAACCCGTCCTGGCTCACCCTGAGAGATGGTCCCTAATGGGTATCTCCAAGGTGCGACCAAGCATCCCCGGCGGTCTGGGGGGGCCGTTGTGAAGATGAGGCAAGCTAATGCCCAGAGTTGCCGAGTGTGGTCCCTGACTAGAGTAGGCACCGAAGCGAGAATTATCGAGTCCGCTGACCCTGGTCCACGACCCTGCCGCGTCGGGAATTGAACCCTGGTCCCGGGCCGTCCTCTGCTTACGGGTCTGCCGCCTCTAACCAGTGAGCCACACTTCTCTTCTCTTTGTCCAGTTTCTCGCCAGGACTGGGGCTGGAGTGCCCCAGCACTGGTTTGAACTGGACTATGCATGGGACACCTTGTGTGCCCCAGGCATGTCCCATTCCTTTCCGCCCTCCCTGCCCCAATACACTAAAGTCTGTCTGGGGAGGTGCTAGCACCTCCCCAAGCAGGAAACCTATTGTCTAAGCCTCCCTTGCCGGGATCACTCCCAGCAGCAGGGGGTCAGACTCGTGTCTGTGGCAGCAGCATCCATTTTGTGATGCTGAGGCTTTGGTTAGAGTTAAACAGCAAAGTAGGATTTTAACATGTCTCTCCCTCTAGAAGGGAGGAATAATATCCTCATCACCAGAAATGGTATGGGGGTATTATTCCAAAGTGTTAGACACCTTACACGACATGTTTTGATAAAGCCAAACCATAGTTACCATAACCGTTTAAGATTATAAGGCACTTTAAGAGTATATGGTAGGCTATATCATAGAACAGCTATAAGGACATGGTTCCGAAAGCTGCAGACAGGCTCAGCTCATGCTAGAGCACCATCTCACATGTTACCAAGCACTCTGCCTCCAGGATTGTTAAGGCCTGCCATAGGAGTGGCTGATAGGTACACATGTGTCTATATATAAGGTAGGTATAGGAACACTACACCTAAGCAAGATGTGATTACACGACCTTGCCCCAGCTGAGTGATCAGCCAGTTGTGTCTGATTGGGAGGCCAGACCAGGGGTGGCATAATACATGCTGCAGCTCCTGGCAGGCCTAGGGTACACCTATGCCCTAGGTACCTAGGGTACACTGTACAGGGTCCAATAAGGTGATCCTTACCAATTGGGTATGTACCTAGGGTACATGGAGTCCATTTTAAAGAGAGAGCAGACAGCCTGAGACCCTGAATGGCAGGATCTCAGGCCAACTAAGTCAAAAAACCAGCTAGACACTAGGCAAAAAGTTGGGGGTAACCATAGTCAGATATCCACCTTCCTACAATAGGAAAAAGCCATCTTCATCTTTAACTGCAACCAGAGTCTGAAGATTATCAAACACATCTCAAAGTCTTTCCCCATAGCATCCGGAGTTTCCCAATGAGCCATACTCTTTCTTATATTGTTCAACTATATAGAATTCCTAAGAACACCCAAGTCAATATTCAATAATACATGGACGATACACAGCATTAAATAAAAATATTATCCATTCATGACATCCTCAACCTTCAAATATGTCACGAAAATTCTCCCTGTGCTGCTGAATCGCTCTTGCTCCTGTCTTTGCCTTGTTTTTCCCCCATTTTTTAGTGCCTTCTACTTGCTTTTCTCTTGTTTTCATTGCTTTCTTCCTGCTTTTTGACCCATTTTCCTGTGTTTCTTTCCTTGTTTTCAATGCTTTTTCCTTGCTTTCCCCCCACGTTTGAGTGCTTCCCCCATTGGTTTACCTTGTTGTCATTGTTTCTCCTTGTTTTTTCTTCTATTCTTCTACTGATTCCAGTAATAACCCAGCACCTGGATACCATCACAGGTGATTAGCCGCATTCTACAAATCTAAGTTGATTGATTGATGTGTCCCAATTTTCTGATGCTGAATTAACAAAAACTGAACACCTTTTTATGACCCAAAATCAAAAACAAAATTCACCACATACTTCTTGGGAAAATAAAAGTAGACAGCTTCTCCTCTCCATAACACCTGTAGTGAAATCAGTGGGCTTCACGTTAGACAACATCCTCACTCTAATTCTCCACATAAACAAACTGTGTCACGCAGCAGTTCTCTAATGCCACTTACTAAAGAAAATGAAAAAACTTGCTAACCCCAAACAAGCTAACAAAAGCAACCACACTTCTAAACTGAGGAAACGCTGCTCTAGCTGGAAACCACACTCCTCACTAGAGGCAACTCAATGCAGTCTTTCACTCTGCGGCCAAACTATCTTAAAAAAAGAAGAAAACAGATCTCCATTACCTTCACTGTTTTTAGTAGAATCAAAGATTGGGTGTCTCACTCCAGGTAAACAATCTGGCATATTTTGCCAAGCTACTCACCATCGCAGGTGGACATCCAAACCTGAAACATAAAGACCCATTGGTTCTACAGACTCCCACATTCATAACTACCAAACAGTAAAGCAACCTTCAGTGGTCCCTGGCACTCACTCTCTCTGCTAAACCTAGACCCAAACAACCCTCTTCTCTTGAAGGGGGCTTAAACCCATCTCTTTAGCATAGACGTAAACTGAATATCGATACCTTCTGAGCTCATTGCATATTGCTGGATGACTTCTCTAATTCTCAGTCACTGTTCATTTCCATAACATTCACCAGAGGTGTCCAAGATGTTTTTGTCAAGCCTATGTTTATGTCTCCTTTTAAGTATATAAACACTCTTAAGACTTGGTGTAGATTTGCTATGTAACTACTAAATAAAAGAAAAGTAAAGAACATGAAATATAATAGTGTGTGAGATTTGCATGTATCACAAATAGATTCTGCTGCCATTTTGGATCCACATTATAAAGACAGATCCATTATTTTATCTGTGCTTTTCTACACAGGATTCACAGGAAAGAGATGCTTCGGTTAATTCTCACCTATCATCAGCAGCCAATCGGAGGTCATGCTTTCTTCTGAGGATGAGTCATACTTCCGGTTCCAGAGCTGAAAGAAGAAAAACACAAAGGTCAATGTCGACTCCAGCAAAGCCCATGGTTAAAGAGCAGCAGAAGCCAACTCGGGAAGGGAAGGAAGCACTGCATTTGCGGGATATCATTCTGCAGCGAGATTGTGCAATTGAAAACGAAGGAAAACTTTGTGAAAGAAACATTGTATTCGACAAGCATTATTTTGAAAAAAGAGAACAAGGAAACATTTCATTTGTGAAGTAACGTCATGGAAAAGGAGAACAAGGAAGCACATTACATTTTTGAAGCACGTTGTCCTGGCATTGTGAGAGGTATCCAGTTGCAAACAAAACAAAAAAAAACGACATCAAATCCAATAAGGGGTAAAAGACGTTTAGGTTTGTAGGACCTGGTTAAGCTAAGTACTTGATCTCATATACAGTGTGAACAAGACTCTTGTCTGATGCTTCACAATGTGGGAGGCTAGCCCTGTAAGGAAAGAAGATCACAGTACTGTGTTACATTTGCCCTTGTTTCACATCAGTCCTATACACTACAGGTCTAATTCCCATATTCACTGACAACAAATTCTGAAGTGTGTGAGTGCAAGTCAATTTCCCCTCCCCCTGCCACAAGATTCTTGCAACCTTACTTTACACTACTAACACTTTAAAGTGAAGGGTGGCTTGAAGGGTTGAAGAGATCAGGAGAAGTAGATCAACTGTGCCTCCGCATGCTGAAGAGGTGTCAGGCACAGTGAGGGGCCCATGTTTCTTCTTGAGCCAGCCAAAATGGCCGCCTCGGGTCTTAATAAACTGGCTCAGATAGTTTATACGTTGAAAAATGTCTACAATTACAACAAGAATGCTATTGAGTGTCTTTATTTCTTTCTGTATTGTTGTCACATTGTTTTGTTATTCAGAGCACCTACACGCAAAATTGACCTGTCTAACAGGTTCAACTTTCATATATAACAAAAGGTAGCCCTCATTCAACAAAAGCTTGTCTCAGTGCACTGAACTGTCAAGCATTGCACAGCAGCCCAGTTTCTCCCAATGTCAATCAATCAATTAAACTTTATTTGGCTTTAAGAATAAAACCATAAAAGTCATACGGCCTACGTTATACCATAAATCAGACTACAAGTTGACAAATGTTATAAAATCCAAATGAGCTATACACATATAAAAATGATGAGTTACAATGCAGATATTATTTACAACTTGTCCTTTGTCTGATGATGAACCGTAAAAAATAGAGAGTGTACAAAACGGTATCACTAGAAAGAAGTTGTAAGAAAATAAATGCTGGTCCCACCCTCCTAAAGGCCATTTTTTTAAAGATAGGAATAATAAATAACCTTCTGGGAACAGCATAAAAAGTGCAGAACATTAAAAATTGCATCCTGAGGAGATTCTCCATCGCAGCCACAGGGCATGAGGCACTGACCTCTGTGAGAACCATCAGGATGTGGCAATAAGTAGTGGAAAAGGTCAAGCCGGGACCTCGTCAAAAGAAAACGATCGTGTATGCTTTTCAGCCCTAGAAGATAAGGCTCCGTGATAGGTACAGTTTTCAGTATGACATACTTGCGCACACTGGGCTAACACAGCTCATTTCCTTCTCTTTCACTATGTCGCATACTTACAAAAGTCTCCTTGGCCCAAGTGAGGTCCCTTTTACCAATTCCTCCAGGATTTGTAAAGAGATCAACTCTTCCTAGTCTGGCAAGGCCAACTTTTATATACCGGAGCCATCGAATACGTGAGACGTGATCAAGAGAAAGACAGTCCTGTAGAATGTCTTTACTAAGTACGCTCTCTTGGTTGGCCCATATCTTAAGCCACAAGGCCAGAGGTCGAAAAGCCAAGTTGTTAGAGAGAAAAGGCATCCCCGATTCCTCATGCACAACGTAAGATGGGGTGCCTTACGGGACATGAAAGAGCTCTGCGTAAAAATGAGTTTTCGGTGCTCTGCAGAGCCCCGAGCACGATATGGCCCCATATCTCGCTCCCATAACTGACCTTTGAGATACATTTTGCTTGGTAGATCTTCAGCAGGGCCCCTATTGGCTTCCCTCCCACTCTGCTGGCAACGTTAAAAACAGTTGCTGAAGCTTTCACTAGGTCCCCTTTCTTTTGGTTAAGCAGGGTGCACCAGCTCAGGGAGTCGTCAAACACTACTCCCAGAAAGTAAAAACATTTGTCTTGGGTATTAAAGAACTACCTAGTTTAAAAATGGGCTGCTTAGCCTTTGCCTTTCCGGGGCCCACCTGCATGATATATGATTTAGAGTGGTTCGCCGACAGATCCAGCTCCTCTATGAAAGAGGCAAAATAGTTTAGGAGAAGTTGTAAGCCCCTTGCAGTCCTCGCCAGGAGGACTGCGTCGTCCACCTATAAAAGGACCGGCAGGCTACGCTTGCCTACCTGGGGAATGTCAGCTTTGGTTGCTAGAAGAGCCTTTTCTAGGGAGTTGATGGATAAATTGAAAAGGAAGGGTGCAAGAATGCACCTCTGATGCACTCCCCTCCGGATGCCAAACTGACAGGACACTTTCAGGTCCTTTGAATAGTGGACAACCGCCCCAGAATCTCGGTGAAGTTCCCTCAAGAACCAAATGATGTTTTTATCAATGCCAATGGATACCATCAGCTGCCATAACTTGTACCTGTTCACACACTCGAAGGCTGAGGACAGGTCCATGAAGGCTAAATATATCGGACATGAATGAGCCACAGTATACTTATCCAAAACAAGATATAGGTTCCAACACTGCTCTACAGTAGACAGACCAGGGCGGAAACCATATTGTATTTCAGATAAAAAGTTGCTTTCATCCACCCAAGTTACCAACCTGTTAAGAATCATGCGACCCACCACCTTCACAACAGAGTCTAGGAGAGACTCAGGAGTCTAGGAGAGAAATGAGCTTGTAACATGAGGTACTATCCCGGTCGCCCTTTTTAAATACCGGGACTATGGTCGATAAAGCTCAGGAGTCTGGGCGGCCGACCCGCACTGCAACATTAATAACAGCTGTCAGGACAGATGCCCAAAAGTCTATATGGGCAATAGAAAGGTCAGGTGGAATCCCATCTGACCCCGGGCCTTTCTTTGGGTTAGACCTAATATACCAGCTCTTATTTCTTGGGTGGAAAATACGAGATCCGCCTTACCTTCCACGCGTTCCTGCCCTTCAGATAGCGTGGGCTTTGGTTGAAAGATACCCTCATCTCCCAATGTCATTCAGCAAAGTAAATCTACAGTTGGGTTGAGACTTTCCTAAAGTTCTGTGTCGGTCACAGAAAAAGGTTTACTATCTGGCAATATGGCAACATACTCAGACTTTCTGTGAACCCTCTTTGAGTGACTGATGAAAATTGTGGTAGGTCACCCAAAGGTAACACAGGAGATACTGATATTTGTCTCGAAGTTATAAATCTATCTGCCAGGCCTTAAGTGCATCAACTTTTGATGTGAAATTTTCAGGCAGGAATAGGGGTATCAAGAAACCCCATATCCGGAATCTGTTGGAGTAAAGTACTGAAAACATCGACTTCTGACCATTGGTAGTTTAACACGAGCAACAAGGTATTCCTCAGAAAGAAAATGAATTTGATACATGCGCAAAAACACCTAACACATACATTTTTAAAGACATGTTGCAGTAAAAGAAAAAAACGTGAAAAATCAGAACAATGAAGAAAAGGGGTTGTAAGAATGAAAGGGTCATGCATTATTGCAAAGAAGATTTCATAGGAAATAAAGTGATGGAAAAAAATCTATGTCAATCCATGGAGTGTGGTAAAATGGGACCTGTGCCCTACTGCACCCTTTGTAGTGGACCCACAATGAAGTGTCGTCAAAAAAGGTAGGTTGTTTGTCTTAATCAAAAAGTATACCTAGTGCATTGAACATTTCGGAGGATGGAATTTATCAGTAAGGCAAGCATAGAAGCTGTTCTTGTGGTTCTACAGTTTCCCTGAACTTCAGAGCCAAAATCTTAGAGTAGGGCAAATGGGAAAAATATTGGCCGATGTCAAAATCAGGCAGATAGTGGTTGAACTCAGATGCGCAATAATAATAATTTAAATACAAATGTAGCTGTTCTGCTGCCGATGCTGCTGGCAGCCTCAGTGCCCCGCTTCTCTCCGAATGTTGTCCCAGAAGTTCTGGGACACCAGCACAGGCTCCCTAACCAATCCTGGTGCTGCTCTAAATAGCAGGATTGGTCTGAGCGGCTTGGTTTGCCACTCAGATAGTGCCTGGGAGTCTCTGCTGTTTCTCAAACCCAGGTGTGCAAAACAGCTGGGTTTGAGAAACCTACGTGCGCAAGAAAGCTTGGTCTGTTGTCTTAGGCTTCTCATTGAGATGGATGCTGACTAAGAGCTCCAATTGCCTGGGCTCTTCTTTCCAAGATGGTTTTAGAGGAAAACCAGTGATGTCACTTCCTGTAGAGATGGATGCTTGTAAATGCAGTGATGCCACTTCATGTGGAGGTGGGCGCTGAGAAAAGAATGAAATGAATTAAACGTTTTAAAAGTTTGCAAAATAAACAAACATCTGTATTTCTTTGATTGTCGTAGGTTGTGGCCAATTGAAGACAACTGACACCTTTCCTTGAACCATTTGCACTCCTAACGAATTTTGGATTCTCAAAAACATACATGATATACTGTGTTTCTATGCTGCATTTTCTTTAGCTTAGCCTATGAGGAGTACTAACAAAATTTGCTCAAGTACTGTCTGTGTTCTATTAGCATCTCAGAAATACCAAATTATTAATCAGATAGATGATTATTGATATCCCAGAAAATGTTGAAACGAAAATTGTGCATTGTACAGGCCAATGGCATCACAAAGTGGTCAAAGTGGCCATGCATAGTATTAAAGGCTGACTTCATCTCCCTCTCTTACACGTGATATGCAAACCTCAGATCTAGGTTGGTGTATGTTTTAGCATTCTTTAATTGATCAAATAGGAGAGAGATCAGACAGAGGGTAAATCTGTTCCTAATAGTGATTTAATTTAGTTCTCTTTAGTCTGCAAGGTCAAAAACTGCCTTCAGATTTTGTTGTAATAAAAACTGGTACCCCCCATTGGAGATCTGAAATAGGGACTTAATCCACTTTTCAAATTTTCCTTGATGTATTCCCTCTGAATCTTTTCTTTCTTCGCAATCAATAGGTAAATCTTCCAAGGGGGAATCTTTGCACTACAAACTAAATTGATGTCACGGTCATAACTCTGATGTTGATGAAGTTTTTCTGCTTCCTTAGGAATAAAAACACCCATAAAACACATTGTATTGTGGCCAAAATTCATACTCTTCTATTTGAGTGACTGAAAGATGGGTAAGAGGATAACTACTTCTTTTTGTTTCCAAAGTAAAGGTATCTTGGTTTGACTATGGCACAAATAGTCTATAAAAAAACATGGTTCCACAATATAATAAAAGCAGCATTTGTAAAGTACCTTCAGCTGTAGCCAGTATGTTGGAGATGGCCCTTTTTGCGGGGTTATCCCAAAACTATTCGCTTCTTCCTCCTATTTTTTCCTGACCTGCTGTTGTTGGTTTTAGGACTCTGGTCACTTTATCACTGCTGATCAGAGCTAAAGTGCATATGTTCTCTGGGTAAATTGTGTTATGGATTGGTATTTCCATGATTAGCATATTATATTACTTGTCAGTCCCTAGTAAAGTGCTCTGAGTGTGCCAGGCCCTGTAAATCAAATGCTACTAGTGGGCCTGCAGTACTGATTGTGCCACCAACATGAGTAGCCCTGAAAAGGTAACTCAGACATGCCACTGCAGAGTCTCGCGCAGTTTGTAACTGCCATGCCGACTTGGCAAGTGCACCCACTTGCCAGGCTCTGGCCTTCCCTTTTCTTACATGTAAGTCACCCTTAGGCCCAAGTTACCCCTGTGGGCAGAGTGAAGTGTATGTGAAAGGTAGGACATGCCCTGATGTGTGTGTAGGAGAACGATCTGTACAACGCAGTCGTTACACTGCGTGAGTTTACATCACTGGTGCTGGATGGCGCTTTAAGCTAAGGAATAGTATGATTTACTATTCCAACACCTTCCCTACTGTTACGTAGGCTGGAGTTGGAATAGTAAATCATACTATTCCTAAGTCCAGTGCCCTCCAGCGCAAATTGTTATTATGACTTGCCTTGTAATGAACACGATGTAAAATACCACATTATGAATGTATGCGTTGTAACCTCATACATTCATGTGTGGCATGTCCTGATAGTGAAATACTGCCAATGTCATTTTTCACTATTGAAAGGCTAGTTGGCCCATAGAAAAGCATGGGCGTTAATTTATAACATCTTATAAATATAACTTCCCATTGGGACCAGATAGAAAAATAAAGTTTGGTATGCCTGAACTCAGAATCTAAAGATGCATCTTTTAGTAAAGGTGATTTTTACATTCTGTGTTTGAAAATACCACTTTTAGAAAGTGGGTATTTTCTTGCTTAGCCATCCTATGTGCCTCTGCTAGGATGTGTATTGACTGTCTGGCTTTGAAGTGACAGGGGTTGGGTAGGTGCATTCTCTCAGATGGCCACCGGGGGGTTGATGTGTGTCCTGCCTTTCCTGAATGAGTCAGGGCTGGGCTGAATAGACCTGGGCTGCATTCAGAAACGTTGGAGGAGTTTTCACGAGCACCTGAATAGGCCTGGTCTGCATTTAGAATGGTGGGAGGAGATTTCCCTTGCTCCTGAATAGGCCCTGCCTGCCTCTGACAATGCTGTTTCCACCTCCTGCCAGGAAGATGCACCAGAGAGGACAGAACAGGTTCTGGCTGGGCAGAAACACTCTATGCCTGAGAGGACAAAGGATTTTGGGCTCTAAAATGTGGGTCCCAAACCACTGAACTTTAGAAGTCTTTTGGACTAAGACGACTGCCAAGAAGAAGAGCTGGAGAAGCTCTGAGGAGGAACCACCACTTTGCTGAGTGCTTTGCTGGGTTGGCCTGCAGTGGCTGCTTCTGTCTTGGGCAGTGAAAGGACTGGACGGAACTTTCTGCAATATATTTTTGTGAGTTACTCCAAGGGCTTGAGGTAGAGCTTGGCCCCTGTTCAAAAAGTCTCAGGAACAGCAAATACTTCAAGTTCTTCTGCCCTCAGCACTGAATAATGTGTGTTTTGTGCCGCAACAGAAGAAAAAGCAACCCAACGCCATTGACGACACCACTGACGGCTCCGTGTCCTGAAGGCCCCGCAGAGGGCACCGCCGCAACGCCGCACTGCGACCCTGGTCTCACCGACAATGCCTCCTGACCCCGCCACCGAACCGTTGCTCGCATCGTGACCTGTGGGTACCGCACTCCACATTGCCTCGCTTCACGACGCCACCTTGGTATCCCCGACTATGCCGCTCCATGCCAAAATCAACGCCGCTGCTTGCAATGTGGTTCAAGGGCACCGCTCGTAAAGTTACACACCCTCATCCCGCAGCCTTGGCCTACTGATGCTGGTGCAATAGACTCCAGTTAGTCCGCCTACGACAGCGCTTTAGCAACAACGCCGCCACCGCTTGCACCATGACCTACCAGCACCGCGACCAACATTGCATCTTGACCCTGGTCTAACCGACGACGCCGTCTAACACCGCCACCGAGCCGCTGTTCGCACCTTGACCTGAGGGCATCGTACGCTGCACCGCTGCACATTGCACTGCAGCTCCCGACGCCTGCTGACGCCAGCACTCCTGACTTCAACCGCAAGGATTTCTAAAGGTACTGTTTTGCGGGACTTCCCAACACCGTAGCTGGCCCGCGACGTCGCGGTCAGCCAGAACTGTTTGGATTTTTGTTCACGATGCCGTAATAGCCCCAGAGGGAGCTATCGACTTCAAGGAACTGTTTCTCAAGGTTATTGTGATAACTGAAGATTTCTAAGTACTGTATTGTGGTTATTCATTGTTTTTGGTCTTGTCTTGAGTATATAAAAATATTGGATATTTTTCTAAGCTAGTGTGTTGTCCTTTTGTAGTGCTTACACTGTATTACTGTTGGTTATGTGCAAATCTTTTACACACTGCCTCTAAGATAAGCCTGACTGCTCGTGCCAAGCTACCAAGGGGGTGAGCAGGGGTTATTTTAGGAGTTTAACTCCCTTATCCTGACTAGAAGGAAGGGTCCCTACTTGGATAAGGTGCAAACCATTGCCAACTAGAGACCCCCATTTCTAACATAATACAACAGTAAAATGGAAATGTGCCTTGTTGTCAGCAAACACTTGACTTTCTTTAATGCTCAAACTGTGTTTGTTGATCATGATCAAGCATTCTTGTTTCGAGCCACAGAATAACAATTTTGAATAAACTGTCTTGCTTTACGGAAATATAAACAGATCCCATCTTTGTGTATTTGTTTTTTTTGTCTTGAAATTTAAAAAAAATGTATGAGGTTCCCATTCTGCATCAATTCCATAACTTGAATATTTTCTTTTTCTCTTTCTCCAGAACTACTTGAATCATCACTTTGCAAACAGGCCAACATCTTTTATTTTTCAGAGTTTCCGCTGATTTTATAATTGCTTAGTGAGCAGTAGCTATCATAGGAATGGTAGCTGTATGCCAGCTGGCCACTACAGAAGTGAGTCCCCCAGCTCATACGAAAACAAGAGTGTCAACCTACTGGAGAGCAAAGGAAATCCGTGCTGTCCATTGTCTTGATTCAGCCTTCTCTGACTCCAGCAGTTTAAAACCGGAGTAAACCTGTTAAAAGAACCCTTTTTGTTAGATAAAAACCTCCCATATAAATATGAGTAGGTCACCGCTTTGTTGGTCATGCAGCTCACAAGGTAGGGTGCACAGTACTGAAATGTGGGACATGTAAAGAATTTATGTTAACATGTCAGTACAGTAGCAAAGCCCTAAAAATCTATTTTCAGAGGTACAGAATAAAACACTAATCCTGAATCTCAGGAAGGGGACCATCCAGAAAAGTAATTAAACTTCTATTTTTAATAGTTATTTTAAATCCAATTCAATTGTGAAGTCAGATTTTTAATGACTATTAAATAAAAAGTAGCTTTGAAAAAGTCACCTTAGCCCTGCCTGAATTTCCTGGAGGCTAATTTGCATTAGCTCTCCAGTTTCCCCCAACCTGTGTTCAGGTTTCAATATGTGTGAATGAGGTGTGAAATACCTACCAGGAGCAAACAATAGGATGACCCAAAAGGCCAGAGATAGTTCCTTTGAACTCAACAGAATATTCAAAGTGGGGACTGAGGGCATTCTGTGACACCACACTGTCAAACCCTGCTTTCGGGGTCGGTTGAGCCACATGTAACAGTTGCTGCACACTTGAAAGAGAGAGAACAGGATACCAAGACAGTTCTTCTGGATCCCCTGATTAGTTGCTGAAGGACCTTGCTTTTGTCCTAACATACGTCTGACACAGGGTTTGTGTCTGATTTAAACTGGATTTTAGCGTTACACGTTGCAGGACATTCCTGATTACCCCTAGACACTCCCATACAACCCTCAGACTAAAGTTTTGTGTGGCAAAATCTTTCCTCATCTTGAAAGTGTCCTGATATGTGTCATTTTCAATTTGTTTGCAGCGAGGGAAACAGATGCTTCTGAAAACGTGGATAGAGTTATCCCTGGGAAGTTTCACCCCAATGGTTAGGCAGTGCCCAGGAGTCATCCCCACCAACTGGCTGGTGCCAGACATAAATATTGTACTTCCAGACACCCACTTTGGAACACTATCTGGACCTGCGGAAGATCCAAAGAGGACTGGACCTGCTGTCTGTGACCTGAGAGGATTCGACCTCCTCCCTCTTGTAACCAGGACAAAGAAATAGATTCCAAGGGTCAGTTGGCTGACCTCCTGTGTGGATTCAGGGTGACACATCAAGCTGCAAGAGGCCTTTCACCGAAGCACCCAGCTGACTAGTGGCAACTGGACTTTGCTGTTGGATTATGCTTGATACCCTGAAGGTTTTTAAGTACTCTCCCCTGGGTGTCTTAGAAGTGTACTCTTGTGGTAGGTTGAGACACATAAAACTAAAAGGGTGATTACGATGGCGGCGAGACCGCTACCGACAGACTGTCGGTGGCAGTCTCACCGCCATCGGGACCACCTTCACCGCCCGCCATATTAGGATGGTGAGCGCTGTGTTGGCGGTCGGAAACACTGACTGCCATGCATCGGACGGGCTCTATGAGCCCGCCGGTGCGGCGGAGGGCCTCGCCATCCCTGCATTGGTGGTGATGCCTATCAGGCACCACCATGGGGATTACGATGTCCATCCCTGCCAGCCTTTCCATTGCGGCACACCTGCCATGGAAAAGCTGGTAGTGCGGGACATTGGGAGCCCGTAGCGGGCCCCCCTTCCCTCTTGGCCTTAGGCTGTGGGCACTGGGGGGCTCCTATGGTGCCCACCTACATGTCCCTGCACCATGTGGCAGGCACCGCATGGTGACAGGCACTGCATGGTGCCTTCCACGTAGTGCAGGGATATGTGTGGTGACCCCTTAATGTCTTACGGTGTGTGCTGCAGCCACATGCACTAACCTTATTTTACGAGTCTGTGAACTATTACCGATTCATAAAATAGGGTTTGCAAGTTGCTATTAGGAAGGGGCGTGCCAAGGACATTCCTTCCTAATAGCGTGTCGCAGGGGGGATGTACGATTGTTTTGCGGCCGAAATGCGGTTGCAACACGATCGCAGTTTACCACCCACTTCAAGTAGGTGGTAACCCATTCGCAAATGGGGATGGGTCCCCAGGGGAATCCTTCCCTTTCATGAATACTATCATATGCATTTTTTAAGAGCAAGCAGAGGTCCAACGGACTACTGCCTACCCTTAAAAAATGAAACAGAGAAGTTTCATATTTCCTATCATTTCAAAACAAAACGTTGCTTTATTTAAAAGCCAACACAGACATAGTGCTCTGCTGTTCCCAGCAGGCCACCATCCCTGTGTTATTTTCATTCCCAATGGGTCGTAAATTTTGACCAGCCTCATGAATATTGATGAGGCAGGTCAGTTGCAACCCCATTGGAAACACTAATGTTTCTGAGACACATTAGTACATTTCATTTTGCGAGCCTCTAATTGCAAGTCGCAAAAAATTGCAATTAGAAACTCATAAAATGAAATAGTCGTACATCCGGCCCTAAGAGATAGCGAGCAGCTGCTGGCTACTGCTGCATGAGTCCTGCAGCATTTAGTGCGAAATGCATCATTGGGTCCATTTTGGACAGTAAATGCTGAGTTATGCTTCTCACGTAATTACACATAATTATGAGTACTTTTGCAGTAGTTACGTCCACCACTACTCTGTCCCATAGTTACCACGTGGTTTACCTACAGTTAATTTATTTACTTTAACTGTTCACCCAGGCAAGAGTTGTGATTATTCCTAGAGGTGGGCAGCCATCCAGCCAAAGTCATAATCCTATGTCTTATAAATGGGAGCCAATATATTTCTTAAGATTACTATTGTGAAATAGCAATTCCCAATAAGGACCCAAACAAATTTTCTTAATGTTCCAGTAGTATAAATATTAGCAAACTGGCCCTGTTCTTTTATTGTTTCAATGTCAATAACCCCTATTTTAAGCTTGATGGATGGTTTTAGAGTCAAAGCAACAATTACTGATTAGCTTTCTGTTTAGATCTCAGTGTCATTAATGACGTGATTCTTGAAGTCAGTGGGCAAATCTGACCTGAAAATCTCTGTTTGTAAACATTTGTGTCATATATTCAATGACAAAGTCAGCTCACCTAAGGCACTTTAACCAAACCTGTTTTAATGAAATCCACTGACTTGAGAAGATCCCTGTTGTCATTTTACTTTCCTGAAGGGATAAGAGAGTGTTTTATTTAATATCATATACATTACATCTCAAAAAAGTAATATTTAAAATGCTGAAAAAGTTTATATTAATGTGTAACATGGGAAAATGTTGTTTGCTTAAGCTTTGAAGAATCTAGTCGGCCCGTAACGATTGATTTTTATGAAATAATTAATGCACAACCAGTACTACTCTCTCTATATTATAAGATCATTGTCTTTGTTTTTTTCTTTTAGTGATGTATTGCTGCTACAAAGTCCTTTTGCCTCAGTGAGTGGAGCTTCCAGTCCATATTCAGGCCCTACAGTAATTTCAATTTGTATTGTATCTTGATTGCAAACTAGTTCTGCGCTCAGTGGCGACCACCCGCATTGCAAAACGCTTGCCGGATGGTCCCATAACGACTCAAAATTCGCACTAGGGGATGCCAAATCTCGCTTGCACTCACCAACTTACAGGCGATGGGTGGAATTTGGCTCGGACTCCGCATTACAAAAGTAAAGCAGAGTCGCTAAAATTCTGCCAATTCTCATGGCGGAACTGAATATTTCACCCACCCCTAGCTATTACGTGAAAATGGAGCTCCATGTCCGTATGCAGGCCCTCAGGTACAGTGCACAGTTTATGTGTTCAGAATGTTTCTCTTTTTCTGACTCTCTTTTCTACATCTTCCACTCTTCAACCTTGCTCAGTATGTTCTATACCTACAAATTTATCATCAATATCATTACCCATCAATATTATACTTTTCTGAATGCTTACCTTTCAATATTTGTGGCCGTATGATATTTACTGTCACCGTTTTTAGTGCTCTGAAGTTCTGCTTTCACATGTCCTTCCATTTTTTACTAGTGGACCCTAGATATTGTTTGTTTAAAGATGTTTATTTAGAAGTTACATACTTAACAATAGTACAAAAATTACCTTCTATTAATCGGATAGTCGAGAGAAGCATAGATCTTGTTACTTAGAAACAAAGATATGTATAGAATAGAATTAATATGACAGTGTGATCACAATAGAGCTACTGCATGTCCCAGGAGGCTGCTCACCTCAGGAGAGGGGGCGGAGCCACACCATGCCACATGCTATATAGCACTGGATTTCTCCCCCCTGCATGGGATACCCACATTAAAACAAAGGGACTAGAGGTCCTAGGAGGTTGCCCAGCTTAAGAGAGGTGGGGGTGCTACACCACAACACGCACTACGTAGGACTGAACTTCTCCCCACTGCACAGTACATCCACATCGCAAAAGAGAGTCTACAGGTCTGAGGAGGCTGGTAGACCCAGGAGAGAGGGTGGAGCCACACCACGACACGCACTATGTAGAAAGAGGAAAAATGGGCAATTGTCATTGAAGAATAAAGTTGATAAAGGAAAACTACTCAACCACTATAAGAGTACAAAAATATTGACCTCTCTGCTGACTCAAGGACTATGGTCAATTTTGATATACCAGAGTTGGATCCATTAAAAAGTGCTGTTCTTGAAAAATGGCAGTCCTTTTTCTTGATTTAGAGGCAATGTTGAAGGATTTTTGCATTGATATCCAAGCGAAGCTAGGTGCATTGGATTACAAAGTTACTCATTTAACGCATCACACCAAGGCCACTGAACAACTAACCGGTTATTCCTGTCATTCTAGATTAATGAGTAGCCCATCTTTTAAAGACACTTGGACTAGTAATTGTCCCCATGAAGGGGCTCCTAATACTCCAAATCCCTGCACTGTTGGCCCAATATGTGCGAATGAGAACCTATCCTCTTTAGGAAAGCGGCAAAATGATTCTATGTCACAGTCACAACCATGTCATTTTTTAGACAAGCCCACATAGACGACACACAACTAAATAATTTGCACAATGTTCATTTGCCACCTGAATGCACTCCATATGTAATCGCTCTAGAGGATGTTCCTCCCATATTTGCCAGCAAGAAGTAGACGTGGTGTGACCTTAAAGACAAGGTGTTTCATTGGCTAAAAGAAAGCTCCGTTTGGTCAAGTGATTTATTTAGGGAGATACTCACAGTGAGGAGAAAGGATACTGTGTTGTCATAAACTTTAGGAAACCTAAAGTGGTGGAAAATGTACTTCCTGACCTGAATTATCTAGCTATTATGACAAGAAGGATTAAGGCCCAACCGTTGTGATATTTTTATAAATTCTTGAATAAATTTACCCAGAAGGGCTTCCCACTCATGGCAGGGGCGGGTTGAGAAAAGTGCAAAAATCCTCCCTCTGATTTGTAAAGTGCATAAACGCTTTTCTACTCTCTCACAGCTTCAGGACATCATTGACTCTCTGTTAATGACATCCCTGAGGTGTCATGTACTTTCTCTGAGGGCTACGTTTCTGAACTGGGGCTTATCCCCAATCGCCTGGAAAGGTGGTGAGCCTGACAAAGACAACTGCAAACCTAAAAGACAGATGGGCTTTGGAGGGTATACATTTGTTTCATGGAACATGGCAGGAGTACAATATAAACTGACAAAGGAGGATTGGTTAAGATTTTTCAATCAATTTGACATAATTTGCCTTCAGGAGACCTGGATGTTAGATGTTTTTTATATTGATGGCTTTTATCCCTTCAATAATCCTGCAATTCCCTCTTTAGCAGGCAGGGCGCAGGGAGGCCTGCAGTTTTGATTTCTGTTCAAATTGTTGGTATTAAGGTGAACTCTCTTTGTTCCAAGGCTTGGTATCAACTATTACTTGTATCCTTTCCTGGGTGACTCGGATGTTTTGATTATGAATTTCTATTAGAATATTTTTGACCAGCAGGCCACTGAGGTAGTGCATAGGTTGGATGACTTTATTGCACATTTTCTATATGGTATCTGGTTGTCCCTTCTGTAAGTTATAGGCTGATGACCCACGTTTATGCGCATACAGTGGCTACCCAGTCTGCGGTCTTGAAGACACTGATGATAATGAGGCTACCCATTTCCATTATACCCCTTATGAGGATGCTCTAAACAGGCTGATCATTAAAAATAACATGTTTTTTGTCTATGATCTGGCACCAATACGTGACCCTTAGAATCCAACATATACAGGTGTCGGCTATTCTACTACATAGAATATTATCAAAAGACCTTTTCTTTCGGTCAGTTTATTTTAAAGTGATGGTAAATTGTGTTCGTGATTATAATCCCCTGACACTGTCTAGAAATGTAAACCAAGAGCCCAAAACCTTTACGAAGGATGGTGGTTGGATTGAGTATTAATTCAATAAGGGCATAAGAATCAAATGGGATGGTTAATCCAACCATAGTCACAGAAAATGTGATATTAAAAATCAATGACGTTATTAAGAATTGTCTGTCCTTAACAACCCCTGCATGCTTCATAATAAATAGTTTTATTTTTTTACGTCATTCAATCTTCCAATCTCTTACTACTAAACCTAGAGTAAAACTGGAACTTTCTTGTCGATGGTTTAATTCTGCCTGCTCTGCAGCACACAAACAACTTAAACTAGCTCGTAATAGTCCCCAGCAAAATAGGGGAAGTATTGTACCTGCCCATAAAATTTACAAGGCAGTCCTGAAGGGTAGAAAAGAGGAAATTCGAAAATTAGCCTGGGGTGACTTAGAGGCCGTAGGGAATGCTAGGAATAGTAGATTGTTTTGGGAAACAGTGAATCGCCCCTTTTTAGGTCTCACCTACGCAGCGCACATGCGCTGCATAGGCAAAAGACCTTTAGCCATCGCTTCGGCTTTTCAGCCAAAAACGTGCACGCGTTCCATTGCCTTCAATGGCAACGCATGAACGACTGGAGATTCACTTGCGGGAGCGAGCGGCGCCATATGGTAGCAATTATCGCTCCCGCAAGGGAATCACGCAGGGCCCCCGCCTTCCCCCTGCTGCCGCGCGAGGCGCGCGCGCACCTCCCCCTGCTGCCGCGCGAGACGCGCGTGCTTGTGCTTGTTTTGTTTTGTGCAAGCTCTTTTAATTTTTCTTGAGTTGTGAACAATATTCACAGCTCTGTTTACACCCGCGCACAACATCTAAATCATCCGTTTGTAACAGAAGGGCTGTCCAGGAGGGCGGATGTAAATATTATGATTCAGGAGACATACAGCTGCAACTAAGTTTTATCCGTTCTTCTCAGACCGTAGCTAGATTTTGAAGCAGTGATTGCCACTTTGCTTTTAATAGCCGCATAACTGTCTCTCAAGTGACTGGAAATGCATACTTGTAAATTAACTGCATCTCAAGCTCTCGCATTGACAACAACTCACAGCACAGTGAGCACAACGAACCTCCTCACACCGACTACTGTCTGCTTGTAATCCCAAAGCACTTTAGTAAAGCACATTCCAAGACAACCTACAGCGCTGACGTCAGATGTGCATCATACAATACCTGTGACAACATCACGTTATGAAATATTAGCACCACCGGTGACGATCACAGAAGCGTTAACCCCGCGTCCACGAAAGCAGCTGCAGTTTGTAGCAAGATTAAAAGCAACACATCTATTTATAGCAGAGTTAGTGAGAGAGCGACATTTCTACACACGAAGCTGTGAAAAGTACCAATGCTGGCGAGCTGGTCACTGAAACAGTTGTGCATTCTTATGACAAAAACATTAATAATTATTTCAAAGCACGCATGCTACTTCTGGGGCGTCACGTTCACAGAGTTTGAAACACAGGTACCCCTCAGCTCAAGCAGTGGCTTGGCAATGGTGTCATGGGTCCTAACGAAAGCACGGATAATGGACAGTCCGTTGGCGTGTAGTAAAAGACAAAATCAGGGTACAGTGAGCACTGGAGACCCTGATCCCTACAAACACCTCACATGCAACAGCGATTCCGTCATTTAACGGACATTTTTCCATTTCGTTTGTGCCTGAAGTCCCCGTGTGCGGCAACCAAGGTAATGGGGGATTCCGTGGGCTGTGCAGAGTTCACTTGCTGCTGTTAAGTGCAAGGTTACCATCAGGCAACTCCTGGCTCTGGAGTTGGACGTTTCACGCATGCTGAAATGTTGTGGGGTGACTGCTCAGCCCCGGCATCTGGAAGGATCTCGTGCGGGATACTGCACCTAAGGGAGCCGCGGCTCATACATAGACGTGTGCGCTGGTGACTGGATGCATGGACAGCCTTTCGGCTGCGGACTTACTCACGTCTTTCTTGTGGCATCTGTTGGCATAGCCAATAGGTCTCGCCTTTGGGACCTGCTGCATATCTAAATACTTATAAGGACCCAAAGGCGAGACCTATTGGCTATGGCAATGCTTGTTTGCAGATGGCTCCGCTTTAAAGGTCATGTGTAATTTTAGCTGACACTTAGGTCTCACATTTTTTTAAGGTATTTGATTTTGATCCCACCTCTTTGCCAGAGCATTCAGAAGCAGGAAACTTATTAATCGATCTCGAGGCCACACAGGATTTAAGTACTCCCATTAGCGTAAAGGAAATCGTAACAGCCATCATGGGGAAAAACACCATGCAAGATGGCGTTCCAGTGAATATTTTTTATGAAACCACTGAATTTTGGACCCGCTTATTGACAAATGTGATTCGGGCAGTAGTAGTTCCTCCATTAATCCCAACCTGTTTAGAGGCAAAAATTGTCCCAATTTTTTAAAAAAGGTGACAAGAATCTACCGTTCTGTTATCATCCTATATCCTTATTGAAAGCCACACTAAAATCTTTGGCCCAGGATCTCCTCTCGAGGTTCTAGGACCTGGCAGAGAGAAACAATTTTTTCTCTAACATCCAATTTGGCTTTATATCAGGCATTGGTACCATAGAACAATGTTTAAATTTATCACTTCTGATAGGGAAGTATGCACATGCAAAGAAGGGCGCTTTACATATGTCATTTCAAGACCTTTTGACACCATTAATCGATCTAAACTATGGTCCATGCTAGAAAACCTTGGTGTATAGAAAGCGCTAGTTACTTTTTTGAAACACTTACACTGGAATACCTCTGCCAAGATTAGATTTGGTCCAAATAGAGAGAGTTCTTATTCAATAGGTTGTAAGAGCTGTCCAGCAGGGTTGTATTTTGTCCCCTTTTCATTTTTAATCCATTTTAATGGGCTGAAGAGTTATTTATTGTCGCACACAAAGGATGTCCCAAAAGCAGGAAGCCGTTTCATCCCCACCCTATTATATGTAGATGATGCAGTTCTCATTTCGAGGATTGCAAATCCTGACTGATGCTTTTGTGCTTCAATGAATACCTTAGACCTGAAGGTAAATCACACCAAGTCTTCATCTTGATCAGTGGCGCCAAAGCACTAAACTAAGACTGACGTTATATATGGGGTACCAATTGTTAAAGTAAAATCTTTTAATTATTTAGGAATTCCCTTTGATTCAGCCCATAAGAGGGGATTTTTATTGACTTTGAGAGTGCAACAACTTTCCAGAGTTGTTTAAGTTCTTTTTCATTTTGCTTCTAAATTGGGCCATAAGCCTGTCAGGGAGATTCTTTTGAAGTCTAAAAGTATCCTGGTGAAGGTTTATGGAGCTAGAGTATGGGGCTAATCTTACCCTGAAATTATTCAAAAGATTGAAAATGGTTTCAGTTGCGGCTGCCACAAAAAGAAAGAGGGTGGGCGGGAGACAGGGATTTTAGGGGGAAATAATAACTTTCAAAATGTACCTTTCGCAGCCGCTGCCTCTGACGCTGCCTCAGTGATTCTCTCCCAGCAGTCTCTGGGAAAGCACAGGCACCCCACCCAATCCAGACACTGCGCGGCTTGGTCTGCCACTCAGACAGTGCCTGGGAGCCTGCAACTTTTCTCCAACCCAGCTGCGCAATACAGCTCGATTGTACAAATAGAAGTTCCCATGTCTGCTTGGCCAGCCTGAGATGGCAGGCCAAACTGACAAGCGCACTTCTAAGTGCTCACCACTCCTCTTCGTCATGGGCCGGCCCTGCCCCGCCCTCCACGCATGCCTAAGCCAGAGCCGGTCACAGAAAAATAAAGTGATATTGTTTTATTGTGATTTTATATTTCTGTGACTGACTCTAACGAGTGCGGCAACGCTCCTCTGCTATTACAGAGGGGCCGCCCCTGAATGGTTTTCTCCGTTGACGACTCCGTGTTTCTCCAAGCACAGCAACATACACTTGCCATGTTCAGGTCGGGATGAATTACATAGAGGACACCATAATCCTCGCCCCCTTTTTTGTTCTGGCTTAATTCCTGGTAAACACCAGAGGTGGGTTTTTCAAGACTGATTTTAAAAGATTGTTTGAACTTGGGTAATGTTAGATTTGGGGGTCTCTAGTTGGCAATGGTATACACCTCTGACCAAATAGGGATCCTTGCGTCTAGTCAGGGTAAGGGGCTACCGTCCTAAAATAACCCCTGCTCACCCCCTTGGTAGCTTGGCACGAGCAGGCAGGCTTATCTCAAAGGCAGTGTGTAAAGCATACAGTAATACAGTGACAACACTACAGATGGACACCACACAGGTTGTGTTATAAAATTAAGTATTTTTACATAGGCTTAACACAAGACCCAAATGACAAAAATCCACAATACAGTACTTAAAATATACAGAAAAATAGGTTATTCACTTAAATGTAGTATCTAGCAACAAATAACTCCACCTTGAGTTATTACGATGTCGTGAAGAAATACCAAAGTCCAGCGCTGACCGCAAGGTGCGCGGCGTCGGGCCCTGAGTCAAACAGACCTCCAAAGAACAGCACCTTGGAAAAGCGATGAAAAACATAGACAGCTCACAGCGTCGGGGAGGTGTGGCTTCGTTGGCGCTGCGTGGCGTTGGTTCCTTACGACCCCAGGGGAGGTGTAGACTCGGTTCCTTACTGCAGCACAGGGGAGGTGAGATGACGGTTCCTTACTGCGTCGGGGAGGTGACGTCACAATGGCACGAGACCACGGATCCTTACGATGTCGAATCTTGGTCACCAATTTCGAGGATCAGCTTCGCGATGACGATGTCGGCTGAGGAGTCGATGCGGCACAGCAGCAGGAGTCGGGCCCACAGCACAAGTCGAAGCAACGCTCACGGCTTCAGACAGGTTTACGGCGTAGCTCGCTGGCGTCGATGTGGCACGACGGCTGGCGGCGGGTCTACTTCGCAAGTCGGAGCAGCCCTCACAACTTCGGGGCAGATTACGGCGTCGCTCGCCTGCGTCGGTTTTGCAATTTCCTTCTGTAGCAGCTAAAACCGCAGTTCTAGATGCAGGCAGACAGAAGGGGGTGGAGTCTTGTATCCCTGAGACTTCAGGCAGGAGGCAAGCTCAATTTCAAGCCCTTGGAGATCTTCCTAAAGATGATGAAAGCACACTCAGTACTTTTCTCCTTTCTTTGGCAATAAAATAACCCCTGCAGCTCAGCCCCAACAACATGCAGCATAAGGGTAGTCTCCTCCTTCAGTTTCCTGTTTTTTCTCCTCAGCAAAGGTTCGTCTTGATTCCCAGAAGTGATCTAAAGTTCTGGGGTCTGGGCCCCAGTATTTATACCAGCAAATCCTTTGTCCTTTGAAGGCAGAGGGTCCTGTCCCTAGTCCAAACCAGTTCTGGGTGCATTCTGCCAGTGCACAACTTCTTCCTTTGTCAGTGTGGGCCAGGGTCATCAGACGCACCACAGGAGGTGGAGCCAGCATTGTGGAAGGCAGGCACAGCCCTATTCAGGCCCAGGTGCTACTCCTCCCACCACTCCCAATGCAGATAGGTCTTTTCAGCCTAATTCTGACTCACCCTGTCTCCTGGAGCCACCCCAGCCCCTGTCACTCACAAACCAGACATGGAATACACAACCTAGCAGAGGCAGCCTGGATGGTTAGGCAAGAAAATACCTACTTTCTAAAAGTGGTATTTTCAAACATAGAATGTAAAAATCACCCTCACTAAAAGATGCATTTTAACATTCTGAGTTCAGGCAGACTAAACTCAAATTTCTACCTAGTTCCCTGAGTCAGTTAAGATTATAAGGTGTTATAATCAAACTGCCCATTATGCCTATGGGAACAGGTAGCCTTGCAATAGTGAAAGACGAAATTGGCTGTAATTCACTATCAGGACATGCCACACACATCAGGGCATGTCCTACCTTTTACATACAATGCACCCTGCCCTTGGGCCTACCTTAGGGGTGACTAATATGTAGAAAAGGGGAGGGTTGGGGATTGGCAAGTGTGTGCACTTGCCACGTCGACATGGCAGTCCCAGACTGCACACAAGCTCTGCAATGGCAGGCCAGAGCCATAGTTTACAAGCTGCCCCGATGGGTGGCACAATCAGTGCTGCAAGCCCACCAGCAGCATTTGATTTACAGGCCCTGGGCAAACACGGTGCACTGTACTAGGGTCTGACAAGTAAACCAAATAAGCCAATCATGGAGTCACTAATCCATTACATCACTTTATAATAGGGAGCACTTGCACTTTGGCACTGATTAGCAGTGGCAAAGTGCCCAAAGCATCTAGACCAGCAAAACATATTAAAAATACTGGAGGCGACATAAAAAAATGGAAGGGAGACCCACGCCAATGGTGCCAGTTCTAACAGGTAACATGACTACTGTACCCTGGTTCATCTATGTTAAGGATGCCTTTGTGACAACAGGAATCCTAGAGCCATGAGCCTGAGCAATAGCTAGCCTGACAGACACTCTTCATTTTCAGGTCAGGCAGCCATGAGCTCAACATGCGCTAAATGCGCAGGCTCCTGGCTGCCTGAGCTGAACTTTGCTCGGCTGAAGATGTCACAGCTCCTGTGGATGCGACCTCCTTAGCTCAGCAAAGGTCCTTATGATGAGGGGGAACGTCCGTCATTGCCTGAGACCTGGGCGCTTTAGTTTTAAGCCCTGAAGTGCCCAGGGCTGAGTGTCAATCAGTGACACCTCATCACAGAGTAGGATGGGGTAAGCAGTCTCACTGACCCCTTCTCACTCTGTGACGAGGTTGGGCCTTAAGTCAGCCAATGAGGGAAGGCAGCAGTTCCAACCTTCCTGGGACCTCCGAGGCTTGTGACTGCTGTCCTCCCTCATTAGCTGATCTAAGGTCAACCAATATGGGAAAGCAACAGTCCCAACCCTCCTGGGAGCTCCAAGGCAGAGCTGCAGAGAAGTGTGATTTAAAAAAAAAAAGAAAATGTATGGTGCATGCATGTTTGTATGTTTGAATATTTGATAATGAGTCTTGTGAATAGATGTGTGTGCTTGCATGTGTGTTAATGCCTGGGTATGAGTGATTGTGCATGTGTGCGTGTGTCCCATCTGCCCCTCTCCCTCCTAAAATTACCTTCCACCACTGCCCAGAGCTTTTCTCTAATTCTGAATTTAGGGGAGGGTTTTGATAAAGCCTGACTCGGGTCTCTATTATTTTTTTGGGACCATTGATTTAATGAACGTCATGTTAAATCCCAAAGATTGCAATCAGAAACAATCAGTTACAAATAACTGGCCCCTGAAAATAATCTGTAATATTTAACATTTACCCAAAATCTGCAATATAGATTATATTTAACATGTTTGCGCCTCGGCACTTTACATTTTATTTTAGCATTTCCACAGCAAGGAGCGTGATTTCCATCTCTCCCAAATTGCCCGTGAGATAATCAGTCTCGCCAAAACACTACTCACTTTATGCTATTTTGCACATTATATAATACATGTCGATCTCGTTTTTTAGTTCCTATCATTCGAACGGCAAACATTAGAACTTATGAAATGTGCATGATCCACCTGCAACAACTTAGATCTCCTGATATCTATAGTGGTGTGATAAGTTTTATCAGATACTCTTTAAAAATGAGGAAAACGTATGGCGTCTCTACCTAAGAATTAGTAGTTTGAAGAGATTTATCGTTTCAGAATGTAGTTTTAAGTTTTCATTTTTGAAAGGTTTTTAACTTCAAGAAAATGCTATTAGGAAATGTAATGTCGACTCCTTTGCTGATTATTTGTTTAGTCGGAGTTTGCCAGTGGATTGTACATTTTATTCATAGCTTTTGAGTTTGTAATGCTTTGCATTATGCAATGATTGATTGTATCGTGTTGTGTTGAATTTTTATTGTGGGAGATTATGCCTAATAAATTTGTATTGACTGACAACCTCTATTATTGATATTACATTAGACTGTAATATGGGAAAATCACTGTTGTATACAAAAAGTGTATCCAAATACTAAGAAAATAACAGAATAGAAAAAGCAAAGCATAGGGTGAAACAAAGGAGAAGAAAAGGCAAAAAGTGTACAGTGTAGAGACCTGCAATGGATGGCTGCAATAGAACAGCCGTCTTGGGGGCATATCAACAAGGGCTTTATCTCTGCTTTTTTGGCTTTAAAAGCCAAAAAAGCAGAGATAAAACTAGCACCCTATCAACAACAGGGTGCTAACACGCAAATTTGCATGTTAGCACCCTTTTACTCTACGCTTCCCCTTGCATCTCTAATGAGATGCAAAGGGGGCGTTCCAGAGTAAAATAATAGGAGAAATGTCGCTAAGCGACATTTCTCCTATTATCAAGAATGTCGCTAACCCTGTTAGAGACAAAAAAAGCAGCGCTAACCGCGGTTAACGCTGCTTTTTTACATCTGCTAATTTTCAGACTTAGCCATGATATCCTATGGAAGGAGGATATCATGGCTAAGTTTGCCTGTCCCTATCAACAAGGTAACGTGTGATCATCGCTGGGTTTCCAGCGATAATCTCACGTTAGCCTGTTAGCGTGTAGATTTTTATCGCTATTGAGATAAGCGTTGCTAATAGCACGCTATCTCAGCGATAAAAATTCACGCTAGCCGGCGATAATTATCCTCACGCTAAGAGCGCTGAGCGATAATTATCGCCGGTTGTTGTTGATATGCCCCTTGGTGTTGAAAAATAAAGATATTGGGCCTGATTTCAATCTTGGCGAACAAAGCAAACACAAGAAGATGATGGATGGAGTGCTGAAACTTTTCAGTCACTCACCCCCATTCACAGATCTGGGTTGAATCCATCATTGTTCTTTAGCTCACTTCGCCACCCCAGTTCAGACCCAGCCATATGCAAATCAGTCTTGACCCTATTCCTAATGGGAATACTCCAGACCGAACTGCCAAACCAGGACTTCCATGAACCAGAAACAAGCACCCTGGGATCAGTTTCGGGGTAACACCCCTCATCAGCCAGGCTAGCTTGAATCCAGTGGCAAAGCGAGCAAGGGTCTGAACATCCTCTGCCAATTTAGGACGATCAAAGCAAACACAAGGAGATGATCGATGGAGAGTTGATGGACGGGTTACTCCATCACAACAGTGACGAAAATCACATCCGCCAAAATATAAATCCCATTATACCCTTTATATTACGGTGGATGGGACATCAGTCACTGTTGTGATGGAGTAACCCGTCCGCCGAGGTCTAAATCAGGCCCATTTTCTGAGATCATCTTAATGATAAAATAAGTAGAGAGTGACTTACATATTGTAACCCACAAAGACGTATGATTAGAAACGCAGAGGGGCACATGCATCAACAATGCCATTTGAGATTCCTTATTAGCGAAAAATAAGGAATCGCTAATAAGGAATAGCAAAAGGCTATGCATGTAGGAATAGCTATTCAAATAGCGATTCCTTAACTTTCCTTAATTGCGACTAGCAAATTGCGAGTAGCAATTAAGGAATGCCGTCCCAATCATTCCTATGGGCCTCCAGGCCCATAGGAATGAATTGGAGATTGCATGAGCAAATAGCGAGTACCAGTAGGTTCTCGCAAATTGCTCATGCAATTTCAAGGGTGCAAGGGTGTCAAAATGATACCCTATTGCACCCCTGAAATTGATATGTGCACATTTGTTGCACACACACATGCTCTAAGGGCATGTGTGTGCGCAACATGAAACTTTGAAAAATGCACAAAAGTGCATTTTTCAAACTTTTAGCAAATTACCATGCAGTTCATCTTCATGGTAATTTGCTCCCCCTATTAGCGAAATCGCTAATTTTTTAACTTTCATGCATTGCATTTAAGGAATCTCTATTTGGGATTCCTTAAATGCAATCGCAATTTAAGGAATCGCTATTTAAGGATTCCTTAAATGGCGATTTTTGTATTTGGGTTGATGCATTGGGATTAGGTTTTATTTACTCGCTAACGGGTGTTATTAGCGATTCGGTATTTTACCGACTGGATTTTGGCTTGATGCATGAGGCTGAGAGTTCTTTATATTGCATTTAATGAAGAAGGATGTCTTAAATGTTTTGTATTTCCTGAAAACCTGAAGATCCAGCTATTTGTCAATGACATATTTCCAGCATGTATGTTTGCTACATCTGTAGCATCCATTAAGTGGTGATGGTAACCACTGCATTTGTTCTTGGCTTCCCCACTTTGTATTGTCACATATAATCGTGTCATTCCATGTGGTGAACTATTAGGAGCACAATGGAGTTGCAGTATGAGTGCAGAATATGAACAAGAATAAACAATTGTCTCTAGTAAATTTAAAAAGAGAGGGTATAATGTAAACATTTTGGAAGAGGCAAAGAGAAAAGTAAGTAAATTATCTAGAACGGAATTACTGAAAGACAAATAAAAACAAATGAAATGATTCTGACAATGTCAAATTTATTACCAGGGTCTGCTAAGACACTGGAGGCTATTGAAATTAGAAGTGAGTTTAGGTATCATTCAATCAATCAGTAAATTTGTAAAGCGCGCTACTTACCTGTAAGGGTTTCAAGGCACTGGGGGGGTGCTGTTGCTACTGGTCGAAAAGCCAGTTGTCTCCTGAAGGTCAGTAGCACATCATTCTCCTATAAACGGTCCCAGGAATGTTTTAAGTCCCAGTGACACAATTCAATATGACATCACAGAGAGGTTAAATCAAAAATGAATGCAGTGGTTAACAGAGCATCCTAATGGATGCTACACATGTAGCAGAGGAATATGCTGCAATATGTCATGACCCAGGTATTTGATGTTGCTTGGACACATCTCTAGGGCTTGTAACGGTCAGCAATAACCACTGGTATGAAAATCCTGAAGAAGGCTTTGCCGAAACGCGTTGGTATTCAACAAATATTACCAGTGTTTTCAAATACGGCTTTGATCATATGTTAAGTTGTATAATGACAATACAGATTATCATGAAATCAATATATTGTTAGACTAGTTATCATAGATACATTTGTATATCCAATTTGTGTTCAAGATATACTTTTCTCAGGTTATACTGTAATTCACATCGATAAGTGGTTCTAATTTGCAGAAAGACATTAAGAATGTGTATTTATCCATGTAGTGAAGTCGATTTTGTATGAATTGTATTTATAAATATATATATTTTTTCTATCTTTAAAACAAACAAAAAGAAGATTAATAAAAATAAAATATTTTTCTGTCAGTTGTTATGATTTGTATTATGTTCTTGTGTTTCTAGTGTTCATATGCCCTTCTAGAGTACATCAGCACTGTGCCCGGTGCTAAGTTTTTCCAAATAGTTGATTTCCCTGTCAGGGTTTATCCTTTTTTCAGGGGCCCCATGCGTTTTCCAGAATATGTAAGCCAATTTCTCCATGTTTAAAGGAGAGCGCACTAGCACGTTAGCACTGGTTAGCAATGGCCTCCGCTCAGGCGGGGAGTTTCAGCTCAGGAGACAAGTCATCTCCCGAACCGAAGCACTGCATCTCAGGCCTTGCCTCCAGACCCTGCTCCGTCTATGTCATCCTCCTCATCTGTTGCTATCAGCAACTGGTGATCCTCCAACCAGGCCCTCAGCGCTGCCTGAAGCTCCAACTTCTTGGTGCCTTTCTTGGTTGACAGTCCCCTTTCCTTACAAAACTACTTGACCTGACTCATAGTGTAACTATCCAGTCTAGAAAGCTCAAATTCCATTACTGCAGGTATGGTCACAGTCAGGTAGAAAGAAGGTGGATTTGGTAAAAGCAAAAGAGCCAATCAAAGAGAATATAAAAACAACTTGAAATTATATCAAATCATTTATCTGGGATTTTTAGTGTATCACAAAATCACTGTATGGCCCTCTGCAAACACAAGTCCTTATCTAACGCTGGACACAAATGTTGGAAATTAAGTTACTGGTTGAGAGTGTGAACCTTACTCAAGTAGCAAACACAATCTCTGTAAGGGTGAAACGCAAACATACCCCAAATTAACCTGTGCTTGACCCTCTGATAGCTTGGCACAAAGGTAGTTAGGCTTAACTTAGAGGCAATGTGTAAAGAAATTTTGACAAATAGAGTAAAATGTCATACATTATTTCAGATCAAAATGACAGAAATCTAATCTGTAAATATGCAACTGTACAGATTTAAGTGAAAAAAGTGCCTAGAAGCACAACGCGCCTACTGTCTTAGTCTGATCGCACCGGACTGAGACAAAGTCACAAGTTCAGGCCGACCACTATGGAGCGCAGGCCAGATACAGGGACCAAGTTAGTCCAGCTGAACAAAGAACCTTAAATCATGGTTGCAGAGCTTTGATAGGTCCCGTGTTGAATAGTACAGCGGTTCCGATGAGCTGCGAGGCTGTGATGTGAAATCATGTGTCAAAGACGCATCACACACCAGCGGTTCCATAGACGCTGTGGAGTGCGATGCAGAGTCCAATAGGCGTAGTAAAATTCGAAATAGTACTAGTAATATTGAAAGCAGTATAACATTGCTTCCAATGGTTCTCAGACACTTCCATTTGTGTTGCCTCATTCCCAGACACTTTGGTCCCATTTCACAAAGGTAAATTTGCAAGTAAAGATTAAATTACATGTAAATCTACTTCCTCACCAATAAGTAACTTTACACTTTTTTTAAGTTCACCATTTCCGACTGTAAAGTTACGCTTAGATGCAGCCCCCCTGGAGGAGTCTTGTAGAACTGGATATATGAGTGTAAACTTACTACTTACAACGTTGAACACGTAGGCTGGGGTCTCTGCCACAAGAGCATAGATAAAATATGAGAAAACTTATTAAAGTTTAGTAAACTTTCACAACAAACAATCCATTGAATTAAAAAATATTCTTGTGAAATAAATTAATATTTTTATTTTAAATTTTAAAGAAAGGATGTAGCCTTACTGCTAGAGCGGTCGACGTCGGAACTGGGTTCGAGTCTCGGCAACGATGCTCAACATCCTGTGATTCTGGGCAAATCAAGTAATCCCCCCTGCTTAACAAAAATTAATGTGTCCATCTGTAACGTAACTGGTGCTCATTTAAAGTGCTCTGATACCCGATGTCTTGGGTCTAATTTGTGCTATATAACACTCTAAAAAGAAATCGTATCAAATTTTACTGCACATTAAATGAATTCTGTATTAAATATTTCATTTAATTTACACATATCTATTTCATTTAAAGATTATAACCCTTGGGGAATATATTTTTTTTTAAACATTAAAATGTAAAAAATTGTTAACGTATATAACTTTATTAAAAGTTACATATAGTGCTATATTTTAAACTAACATATTCATATTTAATCATTTTTTATCTATTATATTTCTTTCAAATTAAACAAAATGCATATGTTTATTTACGAAATTCTAAATAATTATATTTATTTAAACATTATTTCCTGTCTTCGTCACCTTCAATGAGAGTGTACGGCTTTGGTAGTCGATACTCGGTAGTCGATACTCTTGCTATGGTTTTTTGTAGAACAATAGTTAAAGCGCAATATCCAGGTAGGATGCCAAACCGTAGAAGGCCATTTGAATGACATGCATCTTCCAGCGCTGACTGAAGTGTTAGCTGCTTAGCATGTGCGCTTGAACAGTTGACGGTGATGCGCCTTTAAAACTTGCCCAGATTCTGTCTGATGCTAAACTATGAATCGGTTGAGGGGCTATCATCTTGAAATGGAATGTGTCTTGTCATTCTGTACAATAACTCACTGCGTATTAATTAGAAAGGTAGATGTAGTAGAAAGGTTGGAAATCAAGACTTTCTGGTTGAGGCTGCCATGCCCTCAAGTTGTTTACGTCGATGGAAAAATTGGCAACCTTTGCTTTTGAAATGTATCCAAAGACATTTAAAAAAATAATAATTGCTGTGCAATTAGGTCTCTTTTCTCACTCTGCTTGTCATCATCCAACCCAGCAATTGTTTAAAGATAAGAGAAGTTTGTGTCACCGGAGGAAAGGCGGGGCACGCCCCACTTGCTGTGGGTTGGAGGTTGTTGGGACACATACTTTATCAGGAAGCTGAGAGAGATGACTTTCATCTGAAGATCTTACTCCTTCTAACCTCTCCATCACAATTTGTTTCCAGCCCACAATTCGATTAGAAATTAAGCCCCAGCTTCCCATTTATCACAATCTGCCTCATTTTCCTAGTTTTACTACTTGTGGTGCTTTTGAGCCTATCCCCCTGAACTCTGTATATGTAGTTTAGGCCTTCGGATTACCAATATACTTAAGACACTCCCCAATGCATCCCCTCTCATTGACGTGAGGATTATATTTTGTGTAATTGTCCAGGTTGCATGCATGGATCCCTGGAGGATAACATTAATATAGCAAATGGAGCCTCATTTAAAACATATAAACTACCCTGCCCACAACTTTTGCATGATGGGCGTCTGGTTATCTGTTTTCTGTCACAAGGGATGTTCCAGGGACAGAAGGATATTTTGCTACCAGTAATTAGCATATGGTTGTTTGCTTTCAACTTTATTTGAACCTACATGTTACTCTCTAGTTCTACATTAAAGCTAAAGGATATTAGACCCTCAGAACAATAATTGTGTGAATCAAATTAAGCTTACATATGCAAAAGATGCAAATGTTGGTAGGTTCTGATCCACAGAATTAGCATCAGTGGTCGTCATTCATGTAGATGGATCTTGGGACTGGAACATCTTCAAGTAGTGTGCTATTCCACTGTCGTAGTACAGAATTAGATATTGAAACATGGGTTCCGAGTAAAAGACATGATGTGGGCAGTAGGAAGGCAAAGAACACAGTCAAAGTCATAAATGTCATTATAGTATTTATAAACCTCAACAACGATTCTTCACACCCGATTTGCAAGTTCTCACTTAGGGGCCAATTACAATGTCGGATGGAAAGCCTCCTCCTGACGGTCAGAATTTCCTCGACTGCTTCGGAGCCCTTCCGACCGACTGATTATGATGTTTTTGGTCGGAACGTAAACTGCACAGTCAGTACGATTCGGTTCCGACTGGCTCTCGGAGTATCCGTGCCAGTCAGACCCGCATCGTACACCCCTATGGACAGCGTTTCAGTCCTGAGATTACGATGTCGGTTTCCAACAGCCTTTCTGTGCCGGCCTTTTTGACCCATAAAGGCTGTCGGAAAGTTGCTTTTTCATCCTGTGGCCTCCGGTTGGGGGCTAAATGGGGTAACTAAGGTACCCCCCTGTAAAACCCTGCACTGTGTGGCTGGCACAATGGGGTGCCCGCGACATGGTGCAGGGTTTTATGCACACACACCATTTCCCCATCAGAGCCTGTGTTACGGCCGGTTGCTGGGCAGAACATGAGCTCCCATAGGGAAGAATGGGTATCCAACCGAACAGTGTTCGATCACATCGTAATCAGGCGGGCAGAACCGCCAACTGCGAGTTGGTTGGTGCGGATTCCGAGTCGGTGTCAGCCGGAGGTTTTCCCCCCGACATCGTAATCGGCCCCTTAGACTTTAATTTAAATATTGCTGGAGCAAGCAGCTAGCCTCAATTTTCCAACACCACCATTCAGCAGCAAATTCTAGTGGGTTGGTAGAGACAGATACAGCAAATATAAAAGGAGAATTACAAGGATGGAGGTGGGTAGTGGTGGGGCCACCAGCTGTGGGCTGCTGATAGGCCCTTGTGCCTCATTCCCTAGGCCGAGAAAATCTCCAGGCATTTACATCCAGGCTATTGAACATCTGTGGTAGGCCAAGAGTGAGCCTTGGAGTCTCTGAGTTGGAGGAAAGGAAGGGTGGCTCCCTCACAGCAAGACAACATGGTAATCCACTGAAATACCTCCCATGGGGTGTTCAGCCAATCTCTTCATCAAAGAGGACTCACCATATGATGGAAATATACCTGTTTCATTTTGTAATGATTGTATATTTTAATTAATAGGCTAATGATGTCTCCTGGAAACTCCTTCACAAACTACATATTTATATGTTCTACAAGTGATAATTTTCTTCAAATTAGGGAATTGGGAATTCCTCCATTTTGGGAGTTTGAGTACTTTGATTAGTCAATCGAAATTTAAATAATGACCTTAGTGGCTAGAAGGCCGGATAAAGTGTCCAGATTGGGTAGCTATAAACGTCTCAACATCTTCAATATATCTTGGAAATTGTCCACCTCGAAATATATTTTCCAGTTGGAGAAAACAACAAAGGTTGAGCAGAATTTGCTGCCACATACTGTAAACTAGAATCTTTACTGATGTATGGTTAGGAAAGCTCCTGGAAATCTACAATTCTGAAAAAGTTATGGACACAGGAAGTGGTACTTTGTTAATGAAGTGCAACCCTATGAAATATAAAGCTATTGCTTCATTTGTGAGTCATCCCGTTGCATCCTGGCAGACGTCTTAGCTGTCTCTATGCTCATGGTGCTAATAACTATAATGCTCAATGTAATGTATGCCCTAATGTTGCTTTATTACAGTGAAATCTTTAGTTGTAATCAACACTTAGTTTTCTGAAGACGTACTGTGTTCCTTGACGCAAACCAATACAATAGCCACTCATTTCAGAAAGTTTGAAAACGTATAAAAGTATTTAATTGCAGGCTTTTGAAAATTATAATTCAGCTTGTTATGATAATAATAATGTTTGTCAAAAAAAAGGATCATTTATTCACCCTGGCATTGTGGTATTATTTATGCTCATTAGCTTTTATTACATATCAATAGAGGCACAACGACCCCTTTTATAATCATACAGTAGAAATACCTCAAGAAATAGAAATGCTCTATTCGTTCGAAAAAAACATAATAGGTTCCTCTAGCAAACACTGATGGAAGACTTAACAAAGCAGTCTGTATAAAGCTGAGGTGAACTCTATGGTCGTACCTCGACGGGCGGCACTGAGGACTAACGCTCAGACCTTCATTGCAAGTTGGTCGAATCTGGTGCAAACACGTTTTGTCCCTATCTTAAGAAAACAAGCTGTGCATACTTTGTGCGCCCTTAAGAAGATTTCTCCAGGAAAAAACAGGGCAAAGGTGCACAGAAAAACAGAAATCACTAACTGACAAAAAATTACATTTTGGAAGCTGTAAAACCGCAGCTGCATGTTATTCCTCATTTCGAAATCATGAACTCGTATGGTGCATTAAATACGGGCTGAATAATAATCACAAGGTGCAGTATTACATTTTTCATAAGGTAAAATGATAACACAATAATGCCTTGATACCCGGAATGAGGCCATCAACTAAGAAAATAGAAATACATGCTCTAGAGAAATGGGAAGAAGTAGAAAATAGAGATACAAATAATTTAACTGTGAGGTAGACCTATGATATCAGTAATACTTCATGTGCCTCATAGAAATAATAAAAATGGGAATTGCGAACAAGCCTTATCATCTCTACCCGCAATTCATTTAGACAGTCTCCAAACTTTGATAATTCACATTGGGAGGGAGGAGGGCAAGCCAGACCGAGACCGTTTGTGTGTGAAAAAGGCCACTTTATTGAAACACGTGCATATAACAAATACCAAACCTGGCAACCGCCTTACAAAACTAAAACCTCGCTATACATCGAATAACTGACCCCTGATCCCCCCCCCTACGCCCCTGCGATCCCCTCAAAGTCTCCCCCACCATGAATTTACATAACAACAACATTACACAGTATTGCAGTTTAAAATTATGCGCTACAATAGGAACCCAAATCCCATTCCTGCCTTTCTGCAACTGTAAGTAACAAACATCAACCCTAAAAGTTAAGACTACCAGCCTACCCTTTCCCTGCCCCTGCTCACAAACTACCAACACTTAACCAAAAACCTCTGCCAACCCTGGCCAACTTTTCAAAACCCCGCCAGCACCTGTTCCAATCGACAACATACATAATTGCCCCGTATGCACCTGTCCTCAACAAATATGGCCCACCAAAAAGGAAAAAACAAAAAACCCTACCCAGAAACCCGAATATTTTAAAAGGGGGTTGGGAGGGCAGGAAAGAATTTCGCTACACTACCCTGCTCCCAGCCACCAGGTCACCAGAACCTAAAATGGTGGCTGGAGGAGCCCAAAGCAGGCCATTATAATCTTGGGCTATAATTGGGCTATAAAAAGACCCAGCCAAGCCCCTCCCAATCTGTCCGAGGGGCAAACCTCCCTGCGCTCGGCTCCCTCCAAAATCCCCTTGTGAATTATATTTTGTGTCTGTCTTGCACAGCAAGTTGAACAAGCCTAGCTCTAGCTAGCATATGTCTTCAAAATATTTTAAATACTTGAAGTCCCTTGACGTAAATGGGATGAAGGGCTAAGTCGAGGACCTTAAACACTCCTACTTTGCTTTTTGGAAACTAATTTAATTGGGTCATGGCAATGTGAACATCTTTTTAGAACAATAGATGGATCTTCCAACCTAGTCTCAACGTTCTATGACCTGTTATTTTGCTAGGAAGTAGATTCATATATTCTAGCCAAGACACGGTTCAGATTTTAATCTTGATTGTTCTTGAGGGGTGTCCAGGAATATTTTAGATGTTTTGCCGGTTGTGTCTGGAAATTACCAAGCTGTGACTTATTTGTGGATTTCTACGTCTTGATACAAAAGGACCTCAGGGTTTTTCAATACCAGATATCTTAACTGGAGGTCATCCTGGCCCTCAGACCACACAGTGGATGTAGGAATGGTCCCGCTGCTGTGAATAATATCTTTGTTTTAGAGCCTTCATGATCCAACCTACTAACCATCATTCATTTACTTTGCAAACACAGATCAATCCCAAACCACTCTCCTCAATTTCTAGTTTCACTACCAGCTGCAAGTCATTATTGGCACTGACCATCCCAGCTGAAATATATTCAATAAAAGGAGAGGAGGGACCTGACTGGTCAATTGTTTAACCTGGGGAAAGAATGGCCTGATCTTGCCATTTTGCCAACATCCTGGTAGAAAATATATCTGTCATTGATTATCTAGCCCACTTCATGCCAAGCTCTAGCCCGGAATATCATAACCAATGCTATCAAAAGCTTATGACAATAGGGTGTGTCACCAACATGCAATGCCGGCTGGGGTCACCAGGGACTTGGGGCTAACTTTGCAGCCCCCACCGAGTGTGTGGGGGGTGCCCAGGTTGGGCACCAGGGCTCCAAACTTTTGGTAATGCAGGTATGGGGTCCCGGGGCCAATATTGGCTTGGAGTGGGTAGCTGCGTGCCCCCGCCCCTTTATTTTAAGGAGTAGCCCTGGAGGATGGGGTCCCCAGGGCTTTACAAGGCTCGGGAGGGGCCCCCCTTTGCTTTACCTGAGATATGGTACTGGGGGAACAGGCCCCCAGGGCCTTTTAATAGCTCGGGGAGGAGGGGCCTGCTTGGCCCCACTCCCCTTAAAAAAAGGGCCCTGGGAGATGGATCCCCAGGGCCTAATAAGGCTCAGGGAGGGGGACCTTGTGACCCCCCTCCTTTAAAAAAAGGCCCCGGGAATGAAGTTCCAAGGGCCTTATATGGCTTCGGGAGGGGGCCACGCGACCCCCCTCTCATTTCATAAGAAAGGCCCTAGACGATGGGTTCCGCAGGCCCTAAGAGACTTGGTGGGGGGCGAGTGGCCCCCATTCTTTTTTTGTACGTTTTGTCTGTGGGGTGGCCCCCCTGGTCTACAATGGTTTTGGGAGAGGATCCCTGGTTGCATCCACCTGGTGGTGTCAGTGGAGAGCAACAACTGAAAGTCCCATTTATACATCCAAAAAGGAAATGTGTTTGTGTTCAAAATACAAAAACGATTTCAGTCCGGGATTTGTTTCACAAACTATTAGATAGATAGATAGATAGATAGATAGATAGATAGATAGATAGATAGATAGATAGATAGATAGATAGATAGATAGATAGATAGATAGATAGATAGATAGATAGATAGATAGATAGATAGATAGATAGATAGATAGATAGATAGATAGATAGATAGATAGATAGATAGATAGATAGATAGATAGATAGATAGATAGATAGATAGATAGATAGATAGATAGATAGAATAGTAGAGTGGTTAGTGTATGGTGGATGGATGGATGGAAATAAGGCAGAGGGGTGGATGGATGGCAGAGGGGATACATGGGTGGGTTACATGGGTGGGTGGTAAGGTGAATGGATGAATGGATGGATTGCAGAGTGGGTGGATGGTTCGATGGCAGGGTGGATAAATGGAAGAGTAAATGGATCGATGGACAGATGGATGGATGGGTGAGTGAGTGGATGGCACAGTGGATTATTGGGTGGGTGGTTGACAGAGTTGTCGGATGGATGGATTTGTGGATGGATGAGTGGGTGGATGGATGGGTGGCAGAGTGAATGGTTGGATGGATGGCAGAGTGGGTGGATGGCAAGGTAGATGGATGAGTAGATGATTTGATGGATGAGTGGATGGATGGATGACAGAGTGGATGGATGGATGGCAGAGTGAATAGATGGATGTTATAGGGAAATACTGAATGTTAATAAAATAAAGACTGGATGGCAGAACGTAAAGGTAAAATAGTGGACGGAAGGGTGAAAGCATGGATAGATAGATCATTTGATGCAAGAGACTCTTCTAGGGAGGGTTGGATTCACTTGCTGCACTTATTGTATGCCATCAGAGCTTTAGTTCTAATTAGGGGGTATAGTTATTTTCTGGCCACTCCCCTGTGCTTAAATATACCTGATAGGCAGACAGGGACCTCTAAATTCAGCAGATGATCCCCCACCAAGGGAGTGGAGTTCATGCCTTCTTTGCTGATCTGGAAGGATGACCGGTCACGTACAATACTCTAAATGAAACTGTAACGCATCACTAGGCACCACCCCAACACAATTCACATTTTTTCTATTTTCTGTAAATCTATCTGCAGTACAAAAAAGAAACACTGAACAATGTTCATCTTCAGCACAATAACAATATTCACGCAGAATCCATGAGCCACAGCTGGAAAATCAGTCATATTTATATTTAAAAATTTGTAAATAGCAATAAGTGTTACTGACTTAATGGCTAATAATTCTGTACATTATCAACAATCCCAGTTAATAACATAAACAAATGATATCTAGAATGATATCTATCTATCTATCTATCTATCTATCTATCTATCTATCTATCTATCTATCTATCTATCTATCTATCTACCATCCATTCCCTTTCTCTCCAATCTTGTTGCCTGCCCATTTATCAACCCATTCACTCATTCTTCCATCCATCCCTTTCCTCTGCCATCCTTTCACCTTTCCATCCACATACTCGTTCACTCATCCTTTCACTCACTCATCCAACTTCCCACTCATTCATCCACCCACACATACACTCATGCAGGTATTCATCCACCCACTCATACATCGTTCTTTCCATTCAACATTCCTTCCATCTTTCCCTTTTCTGTTTACCCATCATTATTTCTTCTTTGCTCCTCCTTGCTCTTTTTTTTGACACCACATTCCTTTACATCATTAATTATGATGTTTTTGTCTGTCCAGTTGCAGACAGAGGAGGCCCATAAAGGACCCCACCCCTGCTGTAGCTGCTAAAGCCAGGGTTCACAACACCCCTGTTTAAGCCTTTGTTGGGCCTCCTTGACAAACATTTTTGTTTTCCAAGACTAAGGGCCATATGTAGGTAGCTAAATACCGGTCGGTAACGGCCGAAATTCGGTAAATTTTCCGTTGCCGACCGGTATTTAGCCCTTTGAGATGTAGGAGGCTGGATTGAAGGATTCGGTAATTTACCGATTCGGTATTTTAAGAAATCGGTAAAATACCGAATCGGTAAATTACCGAATCCTTAAATCCTATGTAGGGAGCACTCAAGTGAGTGCATTTTTGGTTTAAGGATTCGTTATTTACCACCAACTACAAGTTGATGGTAAATACCGAATACTTTTTCAAAAGCAATTTTGTGCTTTTAAGGTCTCGCCTGACCCAGCGCATGCGCTGATCTGGCGAGACTTATTGAGAGGGCTCCAAAAAGTGCTACCAGGCCAGCCTAGACCTACAGTGCATGTGCGAGGGCGCGCGCGCCACGCTTGGCCACGATTGCTTTCACTTTCGCGGCCGCACGGCCGCTTTGATGTTTACCGCGATGACTTTCTATGTTTGATCGCGATCGCGATCACTTTTGCGGCTGCTTGTTTTTAATATGATTCGTCATTCGGATTATATTTACTGAGGCCCGTATTTTGCCTCTTTAAAACTGGTTCTTTTTTTATGCATCTCAATTATAATACATTTGTAAAAATTAAATAAAAACAAGTCTTGTTTTATTTGTGGCCGGCGGGGGGTGGGGGTTGTTGGAGGGTCAGCTGCGGTTAATCTGTGGATATTATCTATTTACGTTGTAATATTTTTCTCTAGAATATTTTCTTAAGAGTACTTGGAAAGCTAGTGAAAACGTTTTTCTTAATTTGACAGCTCGTGCCTCTTGAGCGCCTGCCTGTATTTCCATCAAGTCAAGTGAGTCATGGCGACAACTATTCTTAAGCTATTTACCTGCGCGTTGTAAGCATACCTTAGATAGCAGCAGCCGGTTGAACAGAAAAGGCGATGTCAGCATTTCCTCTGTCGGAATGCACATCGACTCTGCGGTGGCAGTCAACTGGCTTTTCTGTAGGTAAAAACCGTGCTATCCCCTAAATCACTTCCATGAACGCTCACGGAGTACCACTTTTTGCCATATTCAAAATATCAAACTGATGCTGTGTAAGTGTTTTTTCCCCGTGTTTCATATAGCGTGAACTAGACCCGAGACAGTATCAGAGCGCTTTACATGAGCACCAGTTTTGTTACAAATAGACACTTTTTTGTGAGGCACGGGGAGATTAGGTGGTCTGACTAAAATCACAAGATGTTGAGCGTCGTTGCAGAGACTCGAACCCGGTTCCCCAGCTTCGAGGTCGACCACTATAGCCGTAATGCTACATCCTCTTCCTGTTATCTCCAGTAACTCAAGGCCGTTCAAATGCCCCGAGATTTCAGGCCTTTTCTTTTATATTGTACAGTTCTTTGGATAATACTGGTAATTACAGTTCAAGTGGGGGAGCCACCACATTAACAGGGAGAGCAGAGCCAAGCCAAGGGACTGGCTTGGCTTAAAGACCGTGGAAGAGCTGAACAGTGCAAATATTTGGTATGTAAATCGTGGAAACAAGCATGTACAAATAAGATTGTCTCCTCAATTATTTTTTTAAACATTTTTATTTATTTAATTTATACTCTATGCATTCTATACACAAGCATTGGCATAGCCAATAGGTCTCACCGTTGGGGCCTTATAAGAGTTTAACCATGCAACAGTTAATTTTGTTACACCAAGGATATTGTGCTGCATAACTAAATACTTATAAGGTCCCAAAAGCGAGACCTATTGGCTATGCCAATGCTTGTTATGTATTTTACATGCACCATTATTTGGAATCAGTGTAATATTACGGTGTCCATGTTTGTTGATAATGCCTAAGTTTCAGCAATTTATTATTTGGACTTTAAATTATACTTATGGACCTAATTCCAGATAATTGAGTGCACTCATTTATTAGGTCTCGCCTGACACAGCGCATGCGCTGGTCTGGCGAGACTTATTGAGAGGGCTACCAGGCCAGCCTAGAGCTACAGTGCATGTGCGCGGGCGCGCGCGCCGCACTTTACCGCGATTAGTTTCACTTTCGCGGCCGTGCGGCCGCTTTGTTGTTTGATCGTGATTGCGATCGCGATCACTTTAACTTTCGCGGCCACTTTGCATAGCCAATGGGTCTCGCTTTTGGGACCTTATAAGTATTTAGTTATGCAACTGTTGCATGGCTAAACACTTTTTTATAAGGTACCAAAGGTGAGACCTATTGGCTATGCCAATGCTTGTTTAAAAGTGCCATGTGGCAGACATACATGCCCTTAGGGCATGTATGTGCGCCACATGTGCACACATGCACGATTCAGGGGTGCAACAGGGTGTCAATGTGACACCCTGCCACCCTTGAATATGCTCCCCCTATTACCGATTCGGTATTTACCGAATCGGTAATAGTGAATGGCTTCCCATTCATTCCTATGGGCCTCCAAGCCTTATTACCGATTCGGTAAATAACGAATCGGTAATAACGAATATTACCGAATCAGTAAAATTTACCGATTTTTTACCTACATTCTATTTACCGATTCTTAAATACCGAATCGGTAAAATTCGGTATTTAGGAATCGGTAAATAGAAATTACCTACATATGGCCCTAAGCCCTCAAAGCAGGTGTTAGTTCTTGAAATACCGAAAAAAAACAATGGCCCCGACGTGCAGAGAGTTCTCCCTCGTGCTTGGGGGCCAATAGGGGATTTCCCTGACCAAGGACCACCAGGCCTCACATTACAGTCTCAGGCAGGACATTTAGAGATGATGGCCCACCCAAGCAGGGTGTTCTGACCATAACTATCACTTGATGACCCTGTGACAAGAAAAGGTTTCCAATGGTAGAAGCAGCTGCACGCTGAAAACCCTGCATTTCCCACCTCTAACTGGGCAGCGGAAGCATCGGTTTGGTGGCATGGGTGCACCACTGAGTTACCATATTGCTCTCACTTCGCCAAACTCTAAGTGCCGCCAGTTTTGCTAGCCTCAAATCTAGCGTGAAGATATTTGATCTGTGTATGATGCTAATGTACACTCATGGTGCAGTGCAGTGCAGTGCAGTGCGGTTGGTCAGTGTGCCTAGGATGTGCTGCAGTGTTATAAGCTGGTGACCTTGGCGTGTGACACACAGAGTGTGTTATTTTAACAGCTATTCATTACTGTGCAATGTTTATTAACCATGGTGTAGTTAATTAAAACCTTTACATGATGTGAGAACACAATGTTAAAGAAAAACAAGGAAACAACAAAAGGATCGGGACAGTAGCAGAGTCTGAGCACGGGGCTCCGTGCAGAACTGGAGTGTCAGTGGTAAGAATGGGAAGGGGTGTTACCAGTACACAATCAGTCCAAAAGAACAATGGCCACCTAAACCATGAGGTCTCCTCAGGAAATGACATCATTAATACAAATACACACAAGGAAAAGTGCCAGTGAAGAATGGGTCGCATTTTACCAGAATAAAACAGTCGAAAATGCGGTTGCGTGCTAATCACTAAAGGACTCTTCATCAAGCCTCCTTTGTTGAGACAGTCGAGCGCACGGTAAAGTGCCGCTGCATGGAGAGTGCAGAGGAGAAGGGGAAAGCCCTTAGTAAACAACTCATCCATTTGGTTGTGCGACCACTTTAAATTGTTGTTCCACAGTGACAGTGAATGTTACCAGGCGAGCATTCCTTGTGGGCTCCGGCCGTGCAAGCAGAGCAGCAAGGCTTGTCTGCATGTTCCTCCTCCATTAGCATTAAAGTGGTTGCGTAAAAGCTTTTTGCGCGCTGGTTGCAAGTGGGGCATGTGCATCATATGTGCAAAAAACCTTCGTCCGGGACCTGACACAGCCTGCATGCCGCTGAAGTCAGTCTGTGGCACCAGCTGGCATTACACCCTTTCTGGTAACACGCCGAGTCTTAACACTAAAAATCGAGATTTGTAAAAGTCTTTGATGGTTTCTTAAAGATAGCTCTGCGGCATTGTCGATGTGTACGTGTTGATGTGTCATTATTGTGCACGTGTGTGAAACCAAAGTGCATTGTACAGTACTTGTAGGCAGTTGTCCCTAAAGGGCAGTACAGTGTTCAGGGTTCGTGTTACTTAGATGTTGTGCAGTGGTTTAGTGCTCCCCAGACAGTGTGGTGCATGAATGCCCCTAGAGTGCAATGCAGTGCAGTTAGTTAATGCTCATAGGATTTCACTTCAGTGCAGTGAGATATAGGGTCAAGTACATAGATTACAATGCAATCTATGTGGATAATGCCCTTAGGATGCAATGCCGAGCAGTCGATGAGCGTTCCAAGGATCTAAAACAGACTTTCTAGTTTATCACCCTGGCGCGCTGGTTGTTCAGCAAAATATCTCTCCAGACAGATATAATAGAACAATAACTGATCCCTAAACCGACTGCCAGAGTGACTCTACCTCCGGCAGGTTGTGCATCCTGAATATCGAAACCAGACTATCGATGGAATATCGAGGAGAAAGTATTGAAACTGAAATATCGACAAGTAAGTCTAGATTTGTAGGCCGAACTCCACATATATTTACATTGGATATATATATATATATATATATATATATATATATATATATATATATATATATATATATATATATGCCAAATATTCCACTGCGTCTTACTTTCCATATGACAGGACGAAAGAAAGCACTGGAGCCGCGGCCACAAATCAAAGTGTGTTTATTTAAACACTAGGTCCGACGCGTTTCGGAGTTTACTCGCACTCCTTTATCACGGGCAACAGACTGTGTTTGTTTCACATAATTAAAGTGCCAGTGCCGGTCACGTGCGATAAACATGGTGAAAATACTATCCCTCGTATTTAACACATATTATTTGACATTGTAGATGACTTGACATACAAATGACTGATTATAATAAACCATACTATGTGGAAAAAGAAAAATAATCATTAGCAATGCGCTGCATATTTCTACCACAGTGTAGTGCTTCCTACTGGGTTTTTGAACAAATCGAGCTTTATCAACTCGCAAGTGCACGCGTCACAATTCACGAGTGAAATGCCTTTACCGTGCTGGCTCAAAATTAACAGCCTCTCTTGACCGTCATGCCCCAGTGGGCTAAATCAACAGTCAAAAAGGTTCGTTCACAACCCAGTCTGAACAGTGTTAAAAAAATGTTACTTTGGTGTTGCGGGTAAAACACTCTCCCTTTTGGAGTCATAACATACAAACATCAACATTGCTAAAGATACAGCCCCAGTGGGCATTAGTCAATCATTCGGAAAAATTCCTAGACAAGTTAGACTTAGTATGACATAGTAAAAGCTCAATACTGCTCTCGCAAAATCAATAGAAATAGCCAAAGTTAAACCCTTGTCGGTAAGCAATTTTCTTCAACACGCTCAAAAAGAATATGTTATATAATCTTCCACGTAATTTGTCCCAGTTCCGTCAAGTCACCTGTAAAAAATTGGATAAAAGACAAATTGTCATAGCAATCTAAAGTGCACTAACCAAATAAAATTAACACAAAAAGTTAAAAACACACAGGAGAACTTTGCCGAAATATGCTGTTAATGACTTCACAAGTGTACTGACAGCTCCTCATCAAGATTAAGGCCAGGAGGGGCCATGGTATTGTATTTGATAATAGTCTTTGATTCCAACCTTCTAAGTTCTCTTGTCCTGTTACCACCCCTACACCTAGGAGGGATGTCATCCAGAACAACGAACTTGAGGAGATTTGGATTTGGATTCTGGCCGTGAAACTCATTGAAGTGGCGTGCAATTGGATAGGTCTTATCATTCTTGGTGATTGCTCTGCGGTGTTCGAGTATTCTAATCTTGCACTTGTGAATGGTGCTTCCTACATAAAATTTATTGCAGGGGCATCTAAGTGCGTATACTGCGTATTCAGTATTGCAATTCAAATGTTTTTGTATGACAAATGGTGCCTGTTCGTTTGAAAGTCTGATAGATTTACAATTGTTACTGAATTTGCAGGCTTTACAATTATTGCACACAAAAAATCCCTTTATGTCACTCTTTTTCTTGATTAACAGCATGCTTTTGCATAATATGTCACCTAATGATCTGGGTTTTCTAAAAGTAAGTGATGGATATTCTCCCACGTACTCTTTCAAATCATCATCATTTCTTAGTACTTCCCAGAATTTTTTGAGACTTTTTCTAACTTCCCAAGCTTGATTATTGAAGGTGGTAATGTACCTCAAACGTTCTTTCATATCCTTCTTAACATTCGTATCGACTGAACTCCTGTCGATTTAACATCTCAACTTTTTCTGAAGCCTCTTTAACAAACACAGTCTGTTGCCCGTGATAAAGGAGTGCGAGTAAACTCCGAAACGCGTCGGACCTAGTGTTTAAATAAACACACTTTGATTTGTGGCCGCGGCTCCAGTGCTTTCTTTCGTCCTGTCATTTGGAAAGTAAGACTCAGTGGATTATTTGGCGTATTTGGGGGTGGCTACCCCTGCCGTGTGCCCGCCGTACAAGAGGATCGGGAAAAGCCAACTTGCTCTGGGATAGATATATATATATATATATATAAATACAACAAGTTGCCCAAGGAGAAGGAGCCACACATGAAGAGTTGAGCCGTTTATTCGTGGGCAACATCAGAGGCAGCATGCCCCCCCAACTTTTGCCAGCTCGACGCGTTTCGGACAGGTAAGTCCTTGATCACAGGCTTTCGGCAAGAAGACAGCAGCCATGATGTGCACTCGTGATTAAATATCGTCCTGATCCCGCCCCCATGGGCGTCGGCAATGAAGCCTGCTGGTCCTCGTAGTACACCTAATATCACCAAATGGATGCCGCTGTAGAAAGTTCCATCAATAAATCCCCAGTGGGTAAGTGGAAAGGCACATTACTCCCGATGTCCTTGTGCTCCCCACAATAATAGCCTCCTCATTCCACACAGTGCCCGTGTTTACGAGCGCTTCAGAACCGCCAAGTTATGGCAGCGGGGCTCCTTCGCGGCCGGACCAGCCGCAAAACATCAATACAACAAGTTGCCCAAGGAGAAGGAGCCACACATGAAGAGTTGAGCCGTTTATTCGTGGGCAACATCAGAGGCAGCATGCCCCCCCAACTTTTGCCAGCTCGACGCGTTTCGGACAGGTAAGTCCTTGATCACAGGCTTTCGGCAAGAAGACAGCAGCCATGATGTGCACTCGTGATTAAATATCGTCCAGATCCCGCCCCCATGGGCGTCGGCAATGAAGCTTGCTGGTCCTCGTAGTACACCTAATATCACCAAATGGATGCCGCTGTAGAAAGTTCCATCAATAAATCCCCAGTGGGTAAGTGGAAAGGCACATTACTCCCGATGTCCTTGTGCTCCCCACAATAATAGCCTCCTCATTCCACACAGTGCCCGTGTTTACGAGCGCTTCAGAACCGCCAAGTTATGGCAGCGGGGCTCCTTCGCGGCCGGACCAGCCGCAAAACATCAATACAACAAGTTGCCCAAGGAGAAGGAGCCACACATGAAGAGTTGAGCCGTTTATTCATGGGCAACATCAGAGGCAGCATGCCCCCCCAACTTTTGCCAGCTCGACGCGTTTCGGACAGGTAAGTCCTTGATCACAGGCTTTCGGCAAGAAGACAGCAGCCATGATGTGCACTCGTGATTAAATATCGTCCAGATCCCGCCCCCATGGGCGTCGGCAATGAAGCCTGCTGGTCCTCGTAGTACACCTAATATCACCAAATGGATGCCGCTGTAGAAAGTTCCATCAATAAATCCCCAGTGGGTAAGTGGAAAGGCACATTACTCCCGATGTCCTTGTGCTCCCCCCAATAATAGCCTCCTCATTCCACACAGTGCCCGCTTTAACGAGCGCTTCAGAACCGCCAAGTTATGGCAGCGGGGCTCCTTCGCGGCCGGACCAGCCGCAAAACATCAATACAACAAGTTGCCCAAGGAGAAGGAGCCACACATGAAGAGTTGAGCCGTTTATTCGTGGGCAACATCAGAGGCAGCATGCCCCCCCCAACTTTTGCCAGCTCGACGCGTTTCGGACAGGTAAGTCCTTGATCACAGGCTTTCGGCAAGAAGACAGCAGCCATGATGTGCACTCGTGATTAAATATCGTCCAGATCCCGCCCCCATGGGCGTCGGCAATGAAGCCTGCTGGTCCTCGTAGTACACCTAATATCACCAAATGGATGCCGCTGTAGAAAGTTCCATCAATAAATCCCCAGTGGGTAAGTGGAAAGGCACATTACTCCCGATGTCCTTGTGCTCCCCACAATAATAGCCTCCTCATTCCACACAGTGCCCGTGTTTACGAGCGCTTCAGAACCGCCAAGTTATGGCAGCGGGGCTCCTTCGCGGCCGGACCAGCCGCAAAACATCAATACAACAAGTTGCCCAAGGAGAAGGAGCCACACATGAAGAGTTGAGCCGTTTATTCGTGGGCAACATCAGAGGCAGCATGCCCCCCCAACTTTTGCCAGCTCGACGCGTTTCGGACAGGTAAGTCCTTGATCACAGGCTTTCGGCAAGAAGACAGCAGCCATGATGTGTACTCGTGATTAAATATCGTCCAGATCCCGCCCCCATGGGCGTCGGCAATGAAGCCTGCTGGTCCTCGTAGTACACCTAATATCACCAAATGGATGCCGCTGTAGAAAGTTCCATCAATAAATCCCCAGTGGGTAAGTGGAAAGGCACATTACTCCCGATGTCCTTGTGCTCCCCACAATAATAGCCTCCTCATTCCACACAGTGCCCGTGTTTACGAGCGCTTCAGAACCGCCAAGTTATGGCAGCGGGGCTCCTTCGCGGCCGGACCAGCCGCAAAACATCAATACAACAAGTTGCCCAAGGAGAAGGAGCCACACATGAAGAGTTGAGCCGTTTATTCGTGGGCAACATCAGAGGCAGCATGCCCCCCCCAACTTTTGCCAGCTCGACGCGTTTCGGACAGGTAAGTCCTTGATCACAGGCTTTCGGCAAGAAGACAGCAGCCATGATGTGCACTCGTGATTAAATATCGTCCAGATCCCGCCCCCATGGGCGTCGTCAATGAAGCCTGCTGGTCCTCGTAGTACACCTAATATCACCAAATGGATGCCGCTGTAGAAAGTTCCATCAATAAATCCCCAGTGGGTAAGTGGAAAGGCACATTACTCCCGATGTCCTTGTGCTCCCCACAATAATAGCCTCCTCATTCCACACAGTGCCCGTGTTTACGAGCGCTTCAGAACCGCCAAGTTATGGCAGCGGGGCTCCTTCGCGGCCGGACCAGCCGCAAAACATCAATACAACAAGTTGCCCAAGGAGAAGGAGCCACACATGAAGAGTTGAGCCGTTTATTCGTGGGCAACATCAGAGGCAGCATGCCCCCCCAACTTTTGCCAGCTCGACGCGTTTCGGACAGGTAAGTCCTTGATCACAGGCTTTCGGCAAGAAGACAGCAGCCATGATGTGCACTCGTGATTAAATATCGTCCAGATCCCGCCCCCATGGGCGTCGGCAATGAAGCCTGCTGGTCCTCGTAGTACACCTAATATCACCAAATGGATGCCGCTGTAGAAAGTTCCATCAATAAATCCCCAGTGGGTAAGTGGAAAGGCACATTACTCCCGATGTCCTTGTGCTCCCCACAATAATAGCCTCCTCATTCCACACAGTGCCCGTGTTTACGAGCGCTTCAGAACCGCCAAGTTATGGCAGCGGGGCTCCTTCGCGGCCGGACCAGCCGCAAAACATCAATACAACAAGTTGCCCAAGGAGAAGGAGCCACACATGAAGAGTTGAGCCGTTTATTCGTGGGCAACATCAGAGGCAGCATGCCCCCCCAACTTTTGCCAGCTCGACGCGTTTCGGACAGGTAAGTCCTTGATCACAGGCTTTCGGCAAGAAGACAGCAGCCATGATGTGTACTCGTGATTAAATATCGTCCAGATCCCGCCCCCATGGGCGTCGGCAATGAAGCCTGCTGGTCCTCGTAGTACACCTAATATCACCAAATGGATGCCGCTGTAGAAAGTTCCATCAATAAATCCCCAGTGGGTAAGTGGAAAGGCACATTACTCCCGATGTCCTTGTGCTCCCCACAATAATAGCCTCCTCATTCCACACAGTGCCCGTGTTTACGAGCGCTTCAGAACCGCCAAGTTATGGCAGCGGGGCTCCTTCGCGGCCGGACCAGCCGCAAAACATCAATACAACAAGTTGCCCAAGGAGAAGGAGCCACACATGAAGAGTTGAGCCGTTTATTCGTGGGCAACATCAGAGGCAGCATGCCCCCCCAACTTTTGCCAGCTCGACGCGTTTCGGACAGGTAAGTCCTTGATCACAGGCTTTCGGCAAGAAGACAGCAGCCATGATGTGCACTCGTGATTAAATATCGTCCAGATCCCGCCCCCATGGGCGTCGTCAATGAAGCCTGCTGGTCCTCGTAGTACACCTAATATCACCAAATGGATGCCGCTGTAGAAAGTTCCATCAATAAATCCCCAGTGGGTAAGTGGAAAGGCACATTACTCCCGATGTCCTTGTGCTCCCCACAATAATAGCCTCCTCATTCCACACAGTGCCCGTGTTTACGAGCGCTTCAGAACCGCCAAGTTATGGCAGCGGGGCTCCTTCGCGGCCGGACCAGCCGCAAAACATCAATACAACAAGTTGCCCAAGGAGAAGGAGCCACACATGAAGAGTTGAGCCGTTTATTCGTGGGCAACATCAGAGGCAGCATGCCCCCCCAACTTTTGCCAGCTCGACGCGTTTCGGACAGGTAAGTCCTTGATCACAGGCTTTCGGCAAGAAGACAGCAGCCATGATGTGCACTCGTGATTAAATATCGTCCAGATCCCGCCCCCATGGGCGTCGGCAATGAAGCCTGCTGGTCCTCGTAGTACACCTAATATCACCAAATGGATGCCGCTGTAGAAAGTTCCATCAATAAATCCCCAGTGGGTAAGTGGAAAGGCACATTACTCCCGATGTCCTTGTGCTCCCCACAATAATAGCCTCCTCATTCCACACAGTGCCCGTGTTTACGAGCGCTTCAGAGCCGCCAAGTTATGGCAGCGGGGCTCCTTCGCGGCCGGACCAGCCGCAAAACATCAATACAACAAGTTTCCCAAGGAGAAGGAGCCACACATGAAGAGTTGAGCCGTTTATTCGTGGGCAACATCAGAGGCAGCATGCCCCCCCAACTTTTGCCAGCTCGACGCGTTTCGGACAGGTAAGTCCTTGATCACAGGCTTTCGGCAAGAAGACAGCAGCCATGATGTGCACTCGTGATTAAATATCGTCCAGATCCCGCCCCCATGGGCGTCGGCAAAAGTTGGGGGGGCATGCTGCCTCTGATGTTGCCCACGAATAAACGGCTCAACTCTTCATGTGTGGCTCCTTCTCCTTGGGCAACTTGTTGTATTGATGTTTTGCGGCTGGTCCGGCCGCGAAGGAGCCCCGCTGCCATAACTTGGCGGTTCTGAAGCGCTCGTAAACACGGGCACTGTGTGGAATGAGGAGGCTATTATTGTGGGGAGCACAAGGACATCGGGAGTAATGTGCCTTTCCACTTACCCACTGGGGATTTATTGATGGAACTTTCTACAGCGGCATCCATTTGGTGATATTAGGTGTACTACGAGGACCAGCAGGCTTCATTGCCGACGCCCATGGGGGCGGGATCTGGACGATATTTAATCACGAGTGCACATCATGGCTGCTGTCTTCTTGCCGAAAGCCTGTGATCAAGGACTTACCTGTCCGAAACGCGTCGAGCTGGCAAAAGTTGGGGGGCATGCTGCCTCTGATGTTGCCCACGAATAAACGGCTCAACTCTTCATGTGTGGCTCCTTCTCCTTGGGCAACTTGTTGTATTGATGTTTTGCGGCTGGTCCGGCCGCGAAGGAGCCCCGCTGCCATAACTTGGCGGTTCTGAAGCGCTCGTAAACACGGGCACTGTGTGGAATGAGGAGGCTATTATTGTGGGGAGCACAAGGACATCGGGAGTAATGTGCCTTTCCACTTACCCACTGGGGATTTATTGATGGAACTTTCTACAGCGGCATCCATTTGGTGATATTAGGTGTACTACGAGGACCAGCAGGCTTCATTGCCGACGCCCATGGGGGCGGGATCTGGACGATATTTAATCACGAGTGCACATCATGGCTGCTGTCTTCTTGCCGAAAGCCTGTGATCAAGGACTTGCCTGTCCGAAACGCGTCGAGCTGGCAAAAGTTGGGGGGGCATGCTGCCTCTGATGTTGCCCACGAATAAACGGCTCAACTCTTCATGTGTGGCTCCTTCTCCTTGGGCAACTTGTTGTATTGATGTTTTGCGGCTGGTCCGGCCGCGAAGGAGCCCCGCTGCCATAACTTGGCGGTTCTGAAGCGCTCGTAAACACGGGCACTGTGTGGAATGAGGAGGCTATTATTGTGGGGAGCACAAGGACATCGGGAGTAATGTGCCTTTCCACTTACCCACTGGGGATTTATTGATGGAACTTTCTACAGCGGCATCCATTTGGTGATATTAGGTGTACTACGAGGACCAGCAGGCTTCATTGCCGACGCCCATGGGGGCGGGATCTGGACGATATTTAATCACGAGTGCACATCATGGCTTCTGTCTTCTTGCCGAAAGCCTGTGATCAAGGACTTACCTGTCCGAAACGCGTCGAGCTGGCAAAAGTTGGGGGGGCATGCTGCCTCTGATGTTGCCCACGAATAAACGGCTCAACTCTTCATGTGTGGCTCCTTCTCCTTGGGCAACTTGTTGTATTGATATATATATATATATATATATATATATATATATATATATATATATATATATATATATTCACTGAAAAAACCATAGGTTTCACACACGTTATAGTTAGGAATTATCATTTACAAAACCTTGCAAATTCACTTAAAAAACCATAGGTTTCACACATGTTATAGTTAGCTGTACATTTCGCTCGTAAAAAACCAATGAAATTCCACGTTATAGTTAGATCAGGTAACTATAACTTGCGCGCCCACAATAAACTGCTGATGACGTCACATAGTACATCACTCATGACATGGTCAGTGACATCACTCATGACATCAATGATGACATCTGAAATTACACATTGTGGATTGCGGTCGCGCAAGTTATAGTTACCTGATCTAACTATAACGTGGAATTTCATTGTTTTTTTACGAGTGAAATGTACAGCTAACTATAACATGTGTGAAACCTATGGTTTTTTAAGTGAATTTGCAAGGTTTTGTAAATGATAATTCCTAACTATAACGTTTGTGAAACCTATGGTTTTTTCAGTGAATTTGTACGGTTTTTTAAATGCTAAGTTATGTATTTATTTTTTATTTTTTTTTCTGGTTTTTCACTATGCGCACACCCTGCGCGCACGGGGCACTTTGCGCACCGTGCGCGCGCTGTGGGCGCTCGGTGCGCTTCGCGCACCGAGCACCCACTTTGCGCAGTCCATGCCGTGCGCGCCTCGCCTGTTTTTTACGCAGTAACATTTGTTTTTTTCTCCCTTGTGGGTCCTTTAATTTATTTAATAAATGTGATTGTTACTTCTTTATTTTTTTTTATTTATTTTTTTTGCCGTTCGCGTACGGTAAGCTTACCGTACGCGTACCCCGCGATTTTTTTTTTAAATTATTAAATGTATTTTTCGTACTTTTGGGTCCTTCTTGGACCCCCTGACAAACACTAGGGGGTCTGCAACTCTCTTCGTTGCCCCCTTTTCAAGTTCCCCACCTTTGTTTCTCAGTGCGAGAGACAGAAAATGGCGGCCGACAATTCCTGATTTCAACCGATTCGAATGTTTACAGTCATGTAACCACCAATCAGATTTGAGCTCGCGCACGGCACCGTACGCGTACGGTAAGCTTACGGTAAGCGCACGGAGCGCGCTTACAGATATATATATTCATTTAAATGCTATTTTCTCAGGAAATACTGAACAGATTTACACCAGACCTACAAAAGGCACTTCCTTGACCTGCGGACTACCTCTCTGCCAAATTACAAGTAATTCTGTTCAGCCGTTCGGGCTGTAGCTGTGTCTAAAGGTCCTATGGAAAAATGCATGGGGAAAACGCGTTTTGGGACCCCCCTTTTTTCTCAGCCCCCGCTTGACGAATCCCCCCGAGACTTTCAGGGTAGGAGCGGAGCGTAGCGCCCCATTAGTTTTGAAAATTTCGCGAGGATTCGTCGACCGGCGCCAAAGTTATTCCAAATAGAATGTTGCGGATTTCCTATGGAAACAGGGTCCTAACTATAACTACCTACTGGCGACCGCCAGTAGGTAATATATATATATATATATATATATTCTTTACTTCCCTATAAGTATTTACCTTTTGATATTTTGTCTCTCGACATTTTGTCATGGATATTGCTGCACCACAATATTCTGGGGGTTGATATTCGTTGTAAATGCATGATCTGTGTGAAAAACATATTCTTCTGTCTATTTATTTATTTAGCAGGAGCCATAGCATTTAAAAAATAAAAAACTGTGCAATAGCAAAATCATCAGTTGTGGTCGTTTATATAAAATGCAAATGCCCAAAATCGATGTAAGATCTCTGACCACAGCTGTAAGAGAGTAGGAACAGGAAAGACTGGAGAACATATTTCTTTATAATTACATATTTATACTTCAGTTTCCATGGGCTGATGAAGAGCAGGGGTTCAGGAAAACATAACTTTAGATGGTGTAATTGGTACTCCTGATTTATGGTGTGAGTTTTAAAGAGCTTGAATACTCCTAAAATCTAGTGCAAGGGTGTGCTGATGTAGAGGTCTAGTGGGAGGGTGTGTTGATGTAGAGGTCTAGTGGGAGGGCGTGCTGATGCAGAGGTCTAGTGGGAGGGTGTGCTGATGCAGAGGTGTAGTGGGAGGGTGTGCCGCTGATGTAGAGGTCTAGTGGGAGGGTGTGTTGATGTAGAGGTCTAGTGGGAGGGCGTGCTGATGCAGAGGTCTAGTGGGAGGGCGTGCTGATGTAGAGGTCTAGTGGGAGGGTGTACTGATGTAGAGGTCTAGTGGGAGGGTATGTTGATGTAGAGGTCTAGTGGGAGGGCGTGCTGATGCAGAGGTCTAGTGGGAGGGTGTGCCGCTGATGTAGAGGTCTAGTGGAAGGGTGTGCTGACGTAGAGGTCTAGTGGGAGGGTGTGCTGATGCAGAGGTCTAGTGGGAGGGTGTGCCGCTGATGTAGAGGTCTAGTGGGAGGGTGTGCTGATGTAGAGGTCTAGTGGGTGGGTGTGCCGCTGATGTAGAGGTCTAGTGGAAGGGTGTGCTGATGTAGAGGTCTAGTGGGAGGGTGTGCTGATGTAGAGGTCGAGTGGAAGGGTGTGCTGATGTAGAGGTCTAGTGGGAGGGTGTGCTGATGTAGAGGTCGAGTGGAAGGGTGTGCTGATGTAGAGGTCTAGTGGAAGGGTGTGCTGATGTAGAGGTCGAGTGGAAGGGTGTGCTGATGTAGAGGTCTAGTGGATGGGTGTGCTGATGTAGAGGTCTAGTGGAAGGGTGTGCTGATGCAGAGGTCTAGTGGGAGGGTGTGCCGCTGATGTAGAGGTCTAGTGGGAGGGTGTTCTGATGTAGAGGTCTAGTGGGTGGGTGTGCCGCTGATGTAGAGGTCTAGTGGGAGGGTGTGCTGATGCAGAGGTCTAGTGGGAGGGTGTGCCGCTGATGTAGAGGTCTAGTGGGAGGGGGTGCTGATGTAGAGGTCTATTGGGAGGGTGTGCTGATGTAGAGGTCTAGTGGGAGGGCGTGCTGATGTAGAGGTCTAGTGGGAGGGTGTGCTGATGTAGAGGTCTAGTGGAAGGGTGTGCTGATGTGGAGGTCTAGTGGAGGGTGTGCTGATGTAGAGGTCTAGTGGGAGGGTGTGCTGATGTAGAGGTCTAGTGGAAGGGTGTGCTGATGCAGAGGTCTAGTGGGAGGGTGTGCCGCTGATGTAGAGGTCTAGTGGGAGGGTGTGCTGATGTAGAGGTCTAGTGGAAGGGTGTGCTGATGCAGAGGTCTAGTGGATGAGTGTGCTGATGTAGAGGTCTAGTGGGAGGGTGTGCCACTGATGTAAAGGTCTAGTGGGAGGGTGTGCTGATGTAGAGGTCTAGTGGAAGGGTGTGCTGATGCAGAGGTCTAGTGGAAGGGTGTGCTGATGCAGAGGTCTAGTGGGAGGGTGTGCTGATGTAGAGGTCTAGTGGAAGGGTGTGCTGATGCAGAGGTCTAGTGGAAGGGTGTGCTGATGTAGAGGTCTAGTGGAAGGGTGTGCTGATGTAGAGGTCTAGTGGGAGGGTGTGCTGATGTAGAGGTGTAGTGGGAGGGTGTGCTGATGTAGAGGTCTAGTGGAAGGGCGTGCTGATATAGAGGTCTAGTGGGAGGGTGTGCTGATGTAGAGGTCTAGTGGAAGGGTGTGCTGATGCAGAGGTCTAGTGGGAGGGTGTGCCGCTGATGTAGAGGTCTAGTGGAAGGGTGTGCTGATGCAGAGGTCTAGTGGGAGGGTGTGCTGATGTAGAGGTCTAGTGGAAGGGTGTGCTGATGTAGAGGTCTAGTGGAGGGTGTGCTGATGTAGAGGCCTAGTGGGAGGGTGTGCTGATTTAGAGGTCTAGTGGGAGGGTGTGTTGATGTAGAGGTCTAGTGGGAGGGCGTGCTGATGCAGAGGTCTAGTGGGAGGGTGTGCCGCTGATGTAGAGGTCTAGTGGAGGGTGTGCTGATGTAGAGGTCTAGTGGGAGGGTGTGCTGATGTAGCGGTCTAGTGGGAGGGTGTGTTGATGTAGAGGTCTAGTGGGAGGGCGTGCTGATGCAGAGGTCTAGTGGGAGGGTGTGCCGCTGATGTAGAGGTCTAGTGGAGGGTGTGCTGATGTAGAGGTCTAGTGGGAGGGTGTGCTGATGTAGAGGTCTAGTGGAAGGGTGTGCTGATGTAGAGGTCTAGTGGGAGGGTGTGCCGCTGATGTAGCGGTCTAGTGGAGGGTGTGCTGATGTAGAGGTCTAGTGGGAGGGTGTGCTGATGCAGAGGTCTAGTGGGAGGGTGTGCCGCTGATGTAGAGGTCTAGTGGTAGGTGTGCTGATGTAGAGGTCTAGTGGAAGGGTGTGCTGATGCAGAGGTCTAGTGGGAGGGTGTGCTGATGTAGAGGTCTAGTGGAAGGGTGTGCTGATGCAGAGGTCTAGTGGAAGGGTGTGCTGATGTAGACGTCTAGTGGAAGGGTGTGCTGATGTAGAGGTCTAGTGGGAGGGTGTGCTGATGTAGAGGTGTAGTGGGAGGGTGTGCTGATGTAGAGGTCTAGTGGAAGGACGTGCTGATGTAGAGGTCTAGTGGGAGGGTGTGCTGATGTAGAGGTCTAGTGGAAGGGTGTGCTGATGCAGAGGTCTAGTGGGAGGGTGTGCCGCTGATGTAAAGGTCTAGTGGAGGGTGTGCTGATGTAGAGGTCTAGTGGGAGGGTGTGCTGATGCAGAGGTCTAGTGGGAGGGTGTGCCGCTGATGTAGAGGTCTAGTGGAAGGGTGTGCTGATACAGAGGTCTAGTGGGAGGGTGTGCTGATGTAGAGGTCTAGTGGAAGGGTGTGCTGATGTAGAGGTCTAGTGGAGGGTGTGCTGATGTAGAGGTCTAGTGGGAGGGTGTGCTGATTTAGGGGTCTAGTGGAGGGTGTGCTGATGTAGAGGTCTAGTGGGAGTGTGTGCTGATGCAGAGGTCTAGTGGGAGGGCGTGCCGCTGATGTAGAGGTCTAGTGGAGGGTGTGCTGATGTAGAGGTCTAGTGGGAGGGTGTGCTGATGCAGAGGTCTAGTGGAAGGGTGTGCTGATGTAGAGGTCTAGTGGGAGGGTGTGCTGATGTAGAGGTCTAGTGGGAGGGTGTGCTGATGTAGAGGTCTAGTGGGAGGGCGTGCTGATGTAGAGATCTAGTGGGAGGGCGTGCTGATGTAGAGGTCTAGTGGGAGGGTGTGCTGATGTAGAGGTCTAGTGGGAGGGTGTGCTGATGTAGAGGTCTAGTGGGAGGGTGTGCTGATGTAGAGGTCTAGTGGGAGGGTGTGCTGATGTAGAGGTCTAGTGGAAGGGTGTGCTGATGTAGAGGTCTAGTGGGAGGGTGTGCTGATGTAGAGGAATAGTGGGAGGGCGTGCTGATGTAGAGGTGTAGTGGAAGGGTGTGCTGATGTAGAGGTCTAGTGGAAGGGTGTGCTGATGTAGAGGTCTAGTGGGAGGGGGTGCTGAGGTAGAGGTCTAGTGGAAGGGTGTGCTGATGGAGAGGTCTAGTGGGTGGGTGTGCTGATGTGGAGGTCTAGTGGAGGGTGTGCTGATGTAGAGGTCTAGTGGAGGGTGTGCTGATGTAGAGGTCTAGTAGGAGGATGTGCTGATGTGGAGGTCTAGTGGAAGGGTGTGCTGATGTAGAGGTCTAGTGGGAGCGTGTGCTGATGTAGAGGTCTAGTGGGAGGGTGTGCTGATGTAGAGGTGTAGTGGGAGGGTGTGCTGCTGATGTAGAGGTCTAGTGGAAGGGCGTGCTGATGTAGAGGTCTAGTGGGAGGGTGTGCTGATGTAGAGGTCTAGTGGAGGGTGTGCTGATGTAGAGGTCTAGTGGGAGGGTGTGCTGATGTAGGGGTCTAGTGGAGGGTGTGCTGATGTAGAGGTCTAGTGGGAGGGTGTGCTGATGTAGAGGTCTAGTGGGAGGGTGTGCCGCTGATGTAGAGGTCTAGTGGAGGGTGTGCTCATGTAGAGGTCTAGTGGGAGGGTGTGCTGATGCAGAGGTCTAGTGGAAGGGTGTGCTGATGTAGAGGTCTAGTGGGAGGGTGTGCTGATGTAGAGGTCTAGTGGGAGGGTGTGCTGATGTAGAGATCTAGTGGGAGGGCGTGCTGATGTAGAGGTCTAGTGGGAGGGTGTGCTGATGTAGAGGTCTAGTGGGAGGGTGTGCTGATGTAGAGGTCTAGTGGGAGGGTGTGCTGATGTAGAGGTCTAGTGGGAGGGTATGCTGATGTAGAGGTCTAGTGGGAGGGCGTGCTGATGTAGAGGTCTAGTGGAAGGGTGTGCTGATGTAGAGGTCTAGTGGGAGGGGGTGCTGAGGTAGAGGTCTAGTGGAAGGGTGTGCTGATGGAGAGGTCTAGTGGGTGGGTGTGCTGATGTGGAGGTCTAGTGGAGGGTGTGCTGATGTAGAGGTCTAGTGGAGGGTGTGCTGATGTAGAGGTCTAGTAGGAGGATGTGCTGATGTGGAGGTCTAGTGGAAGGGTGTGCTGATGTAGAGGTCTAGTGGGAGCGTGTGCTGATGTAGAGGTCTAGTGGGAGGGTGTGCTGATGTAGAGGTCTAGTGGAAGGGTGTGCTGATGTAGAGGTGTAGTGGGAGGGTGTGCTGATGTAGAGGTCTAGTGGGAGGGTGTGCTGATGTAGAGGTCTAGTGGAAGGGTGTGCTGATGCAGAGGTCTAGTGGAAGGGTGTGCTGATGTAGAGGTGTAGTGGGAGGGTGTGCTGATGTAGAGGTCTAGTGGAAGGGTGTGCTGATGTAGAGGTCTAGTGGAAGGGTGTGCTGATGTATAGGTCTAGTGGGAGGGTGTGCTGATGCAGAGGTCTAGTGGAAGGGTGTGCTGATACAGAGGTCTAGTGGGAGGGTGTGCTGATGTAGAGGTCTAGTGGAAGGGTGTGCTGATGTAGAGGTCTAGTGGAGGGTGTGCTGATGTAGAGGTCTAGTGGGAGGGTGTGCTGATGTAGAGGTCTAGTGGAAGGGTGTGCTGATGTAGAGGTCTAGTGGGAGGGTGTGCTGATGTATAGGTCTAGTGGGAGGGTGTGCTGATGCAGAGGTCTAGTGGAAGGGTGTGCTGATGCAGAGGTCTAGTGGAAGGGTGTGCTGATGCAGAGGTCTAGTGGAAGGGTGTGCTGATGTAGAGGTCTAGTGGGAGGGTGTGCTGATGTAGAGGTGTAGTGGGAGGGTGTGCTGATGTAGAGGTCTAGTGGAAGGGTGTGCTGATGTAGAGGTCTAGTGGGAGGGTGTGCTGATGCAGAGGTCTAGTGGAAGGGTGTGCTGATGTAGAGGTCTAGTGGAAGGGTGTGCTGATGCAGAGGTCTAGTGGAAGGGTGTGCTGATGTAGAGGTCTAGTGGAAGGGTGTGCTGATGCAGAGGTCTAGTGGAAGGGTGTGCTGATGTAGAGGTGTAGTGGGAGGGTGTGCTGATGTAGAGGTCTAGTGGAAGGGTGTGCTGATGTAGAGGGCTAGTGGAAGGGTGTGCTGATGTAGAGGTCTAGTGGAAGGGTGTGCTGATGTAGAGGTCTAGTGGAAGGGTGTGCTGATGCAGAGGTCTAGTGGAAGGGTGTGCTGATGTAGAGGTCTAGTGGGAGGGTGTGCTGATGTAGAGGTGTAGTGGGAGGGTGTGCTGATGTAGAGGTGTAGTGGGAGGGTGTGCTGATGTAGAGGTCTAGTGGAAGGGTGTGCTGATGTAGAGGTCTCGTGGAAGGGTGTGCTGATGTAGAGGTCTAGTGGGAGGGTGTGCTGATGCAGAGGTCTAGTGGAAGGGTGTGCTGATGTAGAGGTCTAGTGGAAGGGTGTGCTGATGCAGAGGTCTAGTGGAAGGGTGTGCTGATGTAGAGGTCTAGTGGGTGGGTGTGCTGATGTAGAGGTCTAGTGGAAGGGTGTGCTGATGTAGAGGTCTAGTGGGAGGGTATGTTGATGTAGAGGTCTAGTGGGAGGGTGTGCTGATGTTGAGGTCTAGTGGAAGGGTGTGCTGATGTAGAGGTCTAGTGGGTAGATGAGCAAATGTGGGGCTGCATGCTCATCTACCATGGGTACCATGAGCAGGTGAAGGATGCTGCTTCATAATGATTGAGTTATGGTGTGGCTGGTGAATGATGCAGCAAGATAAGATGGACATAGACCATGATTTGATTCTGAGATTAATGTAAGGAATTTCTTGTCTGTGCTGCTGAGAGTCAGCCAGCTAAAGTCAGTAGGATGAGGTTGGATTCTGGCTCGAGATGAAGAGTATTAAGGTTGTAAATTTGATAACATTATTGCTGGCGGAAAAGGCATATTTCCGGAGTCCTGTGAGCAGACTGTTGCAGTGTTATTGCTTGTACATGGAACTTGAGAGAGTAAGTTTTTCACGGTGCAGAATTCAAGTGAGCATGAATTTTCTTGTTTTATTTTAAAGAGTTGATATCTTGTGGCTGTAGAGGAAATAAGTAGCCCAGCCTCAGTAGAAATTGGACAGCTCCCCTTGATTTATGTTGAGTTTCTTTTTGATGCCTTGCCATAGTTGCCTACCCCCACTCACATCCATCTCTTGTACTGGGCCTTATTGCTTGCCCCGTCTACCCCTTGTTCAGGGCATTACCACTTAGAATGTCATATACGCTGGTGTGATGCTCCCCGGGATTGTGGCTGCTCGTGTGTGCTGCGCTGTCTTGACTCTTCCCATGTCGACACCCCAAAAGCTGTAACAGTATGCCCCATCGGAGTGGAGACTACAGCAGAGTTCAAGGCTCTACTGCAGGATGCAAGGGTCCCAGGATTTGAGGATCTATCATATGATTCCAGGATCCACTGCAGGATTCTACAGTCTATAAAAGCCACACCCAGGGGTTGTGCAGGTGCTTGGCCTTCTTTCCTATCGATCAGAAGAAGCCTCTTATACTAATCTGTGTCCACACTTTGGCTTCTACTCTTCATCTGTGTTCCTAGCTCTCCAGCTGAGACAATCTTCAAGCTTGGTGCCAAGTTCCTCTTCCTATATATTTACTTCTTGTGATGCATCTTGGAACTTCTTCTGCAGCACAAACGAATTTCCTTGAATCCTTGGAACTCCACTCTCAAAAGTCACAAATGCTAAATAGCACATCTGGCTAAATTGCGGTTAGAGTCTGCTGGAAAACTTACAGTTCTTCCAATCAGCATACACACTTACAGAAAGGGTGGAAACTGAGAACCATGTCTTCCTGGTTTTCAGAACTGATCCCTCAGAAGCAGCAATGCCTGTCCTGTGTCAAGAAGAGGATGATTCTGAATACTTTGATAGGACTCAGTCCACCGCCTTGACAGCAGCAGAACAGGCCCACTTTAAGGCCTGAGGAACTGGACTTGCATGTCCCGCATCAACCTAGAGCAGTGGTCAAATCATAGAGCTCACATTCACTAGTTTCTTCCTATATCATGCATAGAATTCCCGTCTGGCATAGCAGAGTCTCTGACATTTGGAGTGGTTTTGAGCCTTAGGTCTTAGCCCTCTCTTCATTTTCATATGATAAGGTTGTCACTTCTTTGCAGCAGCTATGCTTACGGCTTCTGTATCTTTTGGATATATATAATATGTAAAATATGTGAAATATATTTTCCTGGTGAAGAGAAAGTATCGACAAGCCTATATATTTCTCCCAAACTATGTAAAGAGTAGATTAATGCATTAAAAAAAATTCTTCCATAAATTCCATCTTGCACCTGGCTATCATAAACACAATTCAATCAAACAAGGGAGCTAAAGAGGGAACAAGTGCCAGGACGCCCTCCAATCAACAATAGTTCCAACAAAAAAGTACTGGCACACTGTAGCAGAAAACTTTCTTGTTACTCTGGACTGGGTGGGAGGGAGTGTGCGTAATCACAGACCTCCAATGCTCGTTCATAAAATCTAGAGACAACCCATCCAGAATGCTACAAACTTAACAATTAAAATAGATAGAAAAGTCAGAAAAGGAGAGTGTGTAGTCAGTCCACAAACAAATACACTCTACAGACACCCTCAGATAGTGACGAGGTGAGAAAATATGTAGAGAGAGAGAGAGTACCTCACGTGCGCACCACCAGAGGAGCTACTGGTTGGTTCTCACCAGCTTGCCCACGTTTCTTTCATCATCGGTCACTCTCTCTCTCGAAAAAAAAAAAAAAAAAAAAAAAAAAAAGGGGGTGTACGGTGTCCAATAGAAAACACAAAACACAAGACAGTGTCATGTGAGAAACGCAACAAACAAATAAATTGTGCAGACAACGACAAATATAAAAATAGTGAAAGTGTCTAGACTCACAAATGATTGTTTTATTCTGGTTAGGAGTCTATCACTCTGTTAAAAACCACAGCATGTTGCATACCTTAACAATGACGGCCAACATGTTTCATTGCCAATATAGTTTGTGGCAAATTCATCAGGGCAAGAAGGGGTCAAAGAATCACCTTCTCAGGACACACACCCTAAAAAAGACTGGTTTTGGCTATGGGCCCACGTACCAGCCACCAACCAGTTGCAGGGGCGTACTAAATTTTAAACTATCGCCGTCCTGCTCAGCAAAGCACGGCCAACGTTGGTGCCTGCACCCTATCTCTTGTATAACCAGGCGTCACCTCAGCACTGGAACTGAGGTTTTCTCGAGAGAGAGTGACCGATGATGAAAGAAACGTGGGCAAGCTGGTGAGAACCAACCAGTAGCTCCTCTGGTGGTGCGCACGTGAGGTACTCTCTCTCTCTCTACATATTTTCTCACCTCGTCACTATCTGAGGGTGTCTGTAGAGTGTATTTGTTTGTGGACTGACTACACACTCTCCTTTTCTGACTTTTCTATCTATTTTAATTGTTAAGTTTGTAGCATTCTGGATGGGTTGTCTCTAGATTTTATGAACGAGCATTGGAGGTCTGTGATTACGCACACTCCCTCCCACCCAGTCCAGAGTAACAAGAAAGTTTTCTGCTACAGTGTGCCAGTACTTTTTTGTTGGAACTATCATAAACACAAAACAGCAATTTAGAAACGATGAATCCTGACATGTTAATTTCGAAATAGTATTATGTTTTGTCTGAACGGTATGCATACTATGCGTACAGTTACTGGAAGTGCTGCATTTACCTGGAAGGAACTTTAGGATTGGTCTCTTTGTCTTGTCTCAAACCTTCACAGATGAGGGTGTTTTCTGAACTTGTTTTTTCCAGGTAACAAACTAAAGTCGTAAATCTCCAATTACAGGAATATGGCCTCATATGCTTTCTCAAAACATTTCCACATCGCATCTGGAAATATGCACCTGGAGTTATTTATTGCACACCTTTACATGGGTGGGTGGGGGGAGGGCGGATCTTTGCAGCTTTCTTTTTTCATTGCAGTTTGTATACTGTGACCCAGGTTCCAAGGGTTATCAGGGCACTTTAGATAAGAACAGAATTATACTTAAGAACGCTGTGTTATTATTTTCCTTTAGAACAGATACATTTGGATTCACCTTACATATAGATTACGTTCCATTGTGACTAGAGATATAATGTAACAAGTTATTTCTATATACCTACTGACTCTCCCAGTCTAAGCAGAAAATGATTACTTGAGACGCAGGCAGGTTACAGGAGCCCCTGAAGCAGGGAGGTTCTCTCATTCGGAAGGCTGCAGTGTATCAATATACATATAAAAAAGACTATTTTCACCCAGACCTGCATCTCTGTGTATGGCAGCTTTGCAGGCCTGAGCGGAGTTCGTAGAGTTCTGTTACGTTTCCAAAACACTCTGCTGAGCTATGTGGAGTCCCGCGATTGGCGGAGTGGGTTACATAGCGCCGTACGCGCTGATTTTTAGCCTCGGGTGTTTGTCCTGTGCTGTAAAATCAACACAAACGGCACCACGCGCTTTGCAAGAGGGTTCTGCTTCTTTCTGCCTCTTGAGTAGATGTTCAACTCGAGCGGCAGATTCCTCAACACAAACGCAATGTTCCTCAACGTGAGCGGTAGAGACCAACCACGTTGAGAAATCTCGCCAGGAGGTGGTCTGGAGTAAGATTTTCCTCGCTCCCGCTCGCCAACTTAGCGTTGCAGAGCGCAAGCAAGTACAAAACTCCACTCCCCAAGTTTTTTAGAACTCTGCGCGCTAAGTGGAACACAGAGTGGGAAAAACTTGGCAGAATCCTTGAGCAGAGCGGAATTTCACGCCCAGGTCTACAGCTTTGTTGCCATGGGGTCCTAAAATAAACAATATGGGGCTATTCACATATAGAATTATAGCTAGGTGACCGTGAATTATAGGGGTGTTTTTCCCCAAGGAGTTCTGAGTGACGTCAAACAGACAAGAGCGAAGCTTTAGTTTTCTATGATGTCACTCAGAACCCACAGGTGAAAAACATCCCAGTAATTCACTTTTTACCCATCTATGATTTTATGTTATGTTTGGCCCCCAAACTTATCTGCCCCTGCCTTTAACTGCTGAGCAGGGGAAGAAGATAATGGGAGAGCTATACATAACATGCCCTCTCCTCCCCAAAGCAAATGTGAAAAATAAATATCTTACCTGCTGTCCTTAACCAAAACTTGCTACCTTCCCTGCCTTTCTCCCCCCTTCCTGCGGCTGTGCTTTCTGCTTTCAGTCTCCAGAAAGCCCTGTCACCTGACCTGGAAGGCCTTTATGACATCACATAAGAGCGCTTTACAAGAGCACCAGTCGCGTTACAGATGGACACATTAATTGTTTTAGGCACAAGAAGATTAAATGATCTGCCCAGAATCGCATAATGTTGAGGGACCCTGCCGAGGCTTGAACCTGGTTCTCCAGCTTCAAGGTCGACCGCTGTCAGGGAGGTGTAATGCCACCTGATAACTGCATCCCCTAGTTTTCCTGATCCGACAGTGGGCTCGGCCTCCATAAGTCCATGCATTCTGCATGCTCCCCATGTCGTCTTGTGACTGGGGGTTCCGGTAACATGCACTAACGGGTCTTGCTGGGGAATAGTGGAGTGAAAAAACAAGAAATCACACAGTAAGGTGAGGGGTTGAAGTGCAGTGGCATGGGGAGTAACTTCATGTCTAACTTGGTCTGTAGATCGGTAAGCCAAATTTCGATAACTACAAATCCAAGCAAACCTACTATTGTATCTTCTGTTGGCATAGGATACGGTGCCAGTTTGATGGTCAGGCTGCTGGTGGCAACTGTGTCCAATAAAATCCATACTGCTCTCCTCCCTAAGAACCAGCATCACTGTGTGAGAAAGTGGCTCTGTATATACTGTTCTCAAATAGGTACAGGGAGTACAGAGTCCACAGTCCCCAGAGGTTTGGCAGAGGCTAAAGTTAGATATAACCTTACTCTCTAAAATGGTAGCTTGGCCGAGCAGTAAGGCAGTATCAGAGGACAGTGTAAAGCATTTGTTGCACACACTCAGTCAGCAAATGGTCTCACAGACTCAATAACTGAACTCGAGGCCAATGGTTTATATATAAAAAAATATATGCTTGTTTTATTTTAGAACCAACAATAGGTATTAAAATATACTTTCCCAGAATGAGATGCTTTATATAAATACTTTAGCAATATGCAATTGACTTTTGTAGAAAGTTACAAGTGGTTGCAATAGGCAACACCATTTTAAACACAATCATGCATTGAGTTCAATGGAAGTTTCAAGTTATTTGCAACAGATTACTTTTAGGATTACTTTTGGGATTCCAGGACTGGATCCTAGATTCAGTCCTGGGTCAGTACTTAGAATCAAGTGATAAAAGTTATTGTTATGATTTTTAGACAATATTTTGCTATTTTAAAAGTTGACACTTAGAAAATACTTCATAGAAAACAGTCAGTGATTCCCTATAGAAGAAAATTCAAGTTGCAGGTATAGTATGTTCTTGTTACTTTTGTAATCCAGTACTGGGTGCCTAGACTCAGTACTGGGACCTTTATCCACAACAGGTAAGGAATTACGTTTTCACAATTTATACGATTTTTAAAGAATATTTAAATCGACACTTTGAAGAAATTTCACAGAAAAACAGTCAATGGTTTCCTATGGAAGAAAATTGGGTTACTGGTAAGTACGGTTGTGAATATTTTTCAGAGTCAGTGCTGGGTACCAAGATCCAGCACTGGGAGCTCACCTAATAGCAGGTGAGTATTTTCGTTTTCGTTACTCGGCTGATTTTTGGTGAATATTTTAAGTTTTGAAAAGTCCACACTTAGAAGAAATTTCAGGAAAAAACAGTCAATGTTCCCCTATGGAGAAAATTGAGTTATCGGCTTTAAGGTAAGTACTCGACTGGCAGAGTTAAGGTTCTGGGGTCTCCCAGGGTCAGGTAGGTACAGTTGTTACACCCTCAGCGGCACAGGGGCAGCCGGGTGCAGAGAGAGTTAGGCCCAATGTTATCCTACGGGAGGCAGGGGGGCCTTGGTTGGTGGCTGCTGACTAGCAGGCCACACGGCTGTGAGAGCTGGGCTCCTGGTCACTTGCTCAGGCCAAATGGGGAAGTAGGTAAGTGTAGAGGTTACACTGCCAGAGCCACTCGGGCGGCTGGGTGCAGGGTGCTTTTGAGCCTTCGGGCGCTCAATTGGTTTCAATAGGAAAGCTCCGGTTTAGAAAAAGACTGCAAGCTCGGGGACGAAGATTCTTCAGGTGCCACCACAACTTCGAGAGATAAGTTGGGTAGTTGGAGGATAGGTAGGTACCCCGGAGTTGGGCACAGGTGGCTGCAGGGCGCCGGGTGCAGGGGTGCCTTTTGGTGTCGGGAAATCTTACCCTCTGTTGATCGCGGTAGGGGGGCACCTGGTTCTGAGGCTGCAGGCGTCGTCAGGAGCATCGAGGGAAGTCCTTGGGTGCCGGACTCGGGGTCACAGTCGCCGTGGGGTTGTCCTTGTGGTCTTTGTTCACTCCGGCACAGGCCAGGCTTGGCGGGTGCAGAGTGTGAAGGGTTCGCGGTTCCGGGCTGATGCCAGGGATTAGAAGCAGATTTTGAGTAGAGCCTCTACTCATGGGAGTCCCAGGTGCTTAGAGCCAAAAGGTAGCCAGGTCCTCCGGGGTTTGTGAGGTTGCTGGCCACAAGAGATGCCGGGTTGGAGCAGAAGCAGGTTCAAGGGTCGACAGTCCGGTAGGGCTGGGGCCAAAGCAGTTGGTGTCTTCCTCTTCTTAGCAGCTGCAGGGCAGGTCTTCTTTCTTCTTGCTCTTCTTTGTATTTCAGAATCTGGAATCTGGGGAAGGAAGGTTCAGGGTGCCCCTAAATACTAGATTTAGGGGCGTTACAGGTAGGTGAAGGGCAGGGACCAATGGGTCCCTGTCCTGGGGTGGGTACACCCCCTATCCTGCCTCTCTCCTGTGGGAGGGGGCAGTAGCCTAGTCCTGATTGGGCAGGGCTTCCCATCTTCAAGATGGCGAGGGCCCGGAGATGTGCTTCACCTCGCCTCCCCCACCTGAGGGGTGGGGTTGGCAGGCTGGCACATCCCCTGTCCTTATTTGGGGTTTCCGGCCAAGCTTCCCACCAGAGTGGGGGATTGCAGTGGCCTGTGGAAGCTCACAGAGGCGGCATGCCTTTGAAGCTTCCCCCTGCCCATCCTGGGGTAGGAGATCTAGAACCTCACCCAGGATGTGCATTGTTGCAGGCCCAGGAGAGCAGGGGCTCTCCTACCCAGGGGTCCAGCAACATGTCTGCTGTGTGGCAGCCTAGGCAGCCTCTCAGACCAGACGTTGATTGTAGGTTAGATTTCAGGGGGCATCTCTAAGATGCCCTCTGGGGTGCTTGGTACATTAAATCCCACACTGGCATCCGTGTGGGTTTAATGTGCTGAGAAGTTTGATACCAAACTTCTCAGTCTTCAGTGTTGCCATTATGGTGCTGTGGAGTTCGTGTTTGACGAGCTCTCAGCACCATGTACACTTAAAGGGCAGCACTGCATTTACAGTGCCCAGGAATGGACCTGGGTACTGTAGGGGCACAGGGCTCCTGCTCCTGTGCCCACACCACTGGCATAGGGCACCCAGCTAGAGGGGTGGCTGATGTATGCCAGGGCAGTGTAGGTGGTGGGCATGGCACACAGGGATGTGTGCCATGCCGACTCTTTGTTTTGTCTTGTACCCAGACACTCAGCCTGCGAGGGCAGTGTGTGTGTGTTAGGGTACAGGGCCTCTGAGGGTGGCACAATGAGTGCTGCAGCCCTTAGAGGCCTTCCCTGGTCACAAGGCCCTGGGTACCATGGGTACCATTTACCAGGGGCTGACATGTGGCCAGGGTTTGCTAATTTGGGTTTTAGGTTTTTAGGGAAGGAACATAGGCTCTGGGCACCTGATTGGCAGGAGTCCAGGGCACACTCAGTCAAAGTACATTCAGCAATTCAGCAAAAAGTGAGGGCATACCATGCAAGAAAGATGGCACTTTCTCACACCCTGTGTGTTTGACTCATTTACAAAAATGTGACCGACCCTTAAATGAACAATATGAGTTTGAGACCAAATTAATTAATACAAGCAGTAAATACTTGTGGTTTAGGGGGAAAAAAATACCTGGCTGAGCCCCGTAGTCTCTTTAAAACTTGAAGCATTGACAGTTGTAAAACATAAATTAAAATATTTGAAGCCACTGGTTGCCACAAGCTCATGATGTGATATTCAACTACAAGCAATGCAATTAACGACAGGAACATCATTCAGATGCGTGAAGTGTCAGCACAACCATCAAAATCAGCGAAACTAACAGCACTGCCCTTGATAAAGTCTTCACCATCATTACATCTCGAAGGTGTGACCTAGAGGGCTGTATCAGCTGTTCACTAAAGATGCCCAAGTATTTCTAAAAAATTCTGGGGCCGATTCACAGAACTAATGAGACAAAATCCTAAACTTACTACTTTTGGTATTCAAAGAAGGCACTTACGATTTTTGGTATTCACAGAATTCACTTACGACTCCTAACTCTACGTCTGCACTCGGCTGAAATTTCTGCACCCGGACCGTATTCTCCGCACCCGGACAGTACTCTCTGGCTAGGGTCGTACTCTACGGCTCGAGCCGTAACCTCCGTCTGGGGCCGGATAAAGTGTAATCAGTGGGCCGGATTGCAATTTTTACAAAGAGGAACATTAAGAATGTTTGATAAATGGTAGAGGAGGTCATGAAAAACAGTTTGGGCAGGGAAAAGGGTATGGCCAGACACTACATCATAACCCAGAAAAGTTAGCTCCTTTGTATCATGGTACAATTTGCTCTCCCCTCAGTGTTGACTGTAGTGTTAACACTACAGTCAACACTAAGGGCGTGCCCCTTAGTGTTGACTGTAGTATTGACACCGCAGTCAGCAATGAGGGAAACGCAAATTGTGCACTGCATGTACCATGACACAAAGCAGAAAAAATGTCTGGGTTATGATGTAGTTTATGGCCGTACCCTTCCCCCAAACTGTTTTTCATGACCTCCTCTGCCATTTATCACACATTCCTAATGTTCCTTTTTCCAAAAATTGCAATCTGTCCCATTGATTACACTTTATCCGGCCCCAGCCGGAGATTACGGTTCGAGCCGGAGAATGCAGCCCTAGCTGGAGAGTACGGTCCGGAGAGTACAGTCCGGGTGCGGCGAGTACGGTTCGGGTGCGGAAATTCCATCCTGAGTGCTGATGTAAAGTTAGGATTCGTAAGTGCATTCTGTGAATACCAAGAATTGTAAGTGCCTTCTGTCAATACCAAAAGTAGTAAATTGAGGATTTTGTCTCAGATTAGTTTTGTGAATCGGACCCGAAGAAATTAAATTATGTTTGGGTAAAATGAGTAGTGATGAAAATGAGGTTTAAAAATAATGCAACAAATTAAAATCAATTCCTGTCTTTCAAAGCCAACAAAAGTCACACTTGGGGTCCCGCAATGCTCGATCCTCTCTCCGGCCCTCTTCAATCTTTTCATGGAGCCCATCACAATCATCTTGAAAAAAGCTGGAGTGAATTACCACCTTTATGCGGATGACACCCAAATCTATTTCAAAATCAAGTCTCCCAGCGACATCCAACTCCTCAATGCCACTCTAACTGAGATCCAAACTTGGTTCAATGCTAACCACTTAAAACTCAATCCAGATAAAACAGAACTAATCCTATTCTCTCCAAAAAGCAACCATCGTCCAATCCAAGAGTGGTTCAATAATCTGATCGTCCTAAACTGCCCCATCATCCTATCCGACTCAGTTAAGTCTCTAGGCAAGACAAGACAAGAACTTATCTTTGGAGGCCCACATCAAAAACTCTGCAAAAGTGCTCTTTTCTCTCTAAAACACCTCAAGAAATTGAAACCTTTTCTTCCCCATGATGACCTCAAGACGAATCCCTAGTTCTCTCTTAAATCGACTACGGGAACGCCATCCTAACAGGGACTCCAAAAGCTCACCTAGCCCCTTTCAGGGCAGTGTTGAACATGGCCGCTCGACTCGTATCTGGAGTAAAAAGATTTGATCACATCACTCCAGCTCTCAACTCTCTCAACTGGCTTCCCATCGAAGGGAGGTGTATTTACAAACTGGCCTGCATCACTCACAAAACCCTTCACTCTCCGGCCCCTAACTACCTGAACAACAAACTGGTAAGAGCAGGTCAATCCAGAACGCTGAGAAGCTCCAACTCACTCCTTCTTATTCCTCCGAAACTGAAAAAGAAAAGCACACAATGCCGATCGTTCTCCGGCAACGCTCCCAGGATGTGGAACGCTCTCCCTAGAGTCCACAGATGCAACCCCTCCTTCTCCTGTTTCAAAAGGGACCTGAAAATCCATCTCCTTAACAAATACTTTCCTGACCAACGTCAACTAACCTAGACTTCTATATCCGAGTTTACTCCTCTCTCTTGACATGAAGGATAGTTGGTGACCGGACTATGTTAACCACCTTATCTTCCTTGCTGTATTTTTTTTATCCCTGGTTTTGCTTTCTTACTGCCTGCCTTCTATGTAATGCAATTTCCATCTGTTTTTCTTTACAGTATGTATGTATAGCGTTCTGATACCTACAGGTCAAGCTAGCGCTATATAAAACTTTTAAAATAAATAAATAGGCTATAGTCGCTAAAATAATAAATATTAAGATGATGGGGCTTATGGGTCACAATCAATCAGGATCCCGGCTCCAATCACAGTGCTAGAAGCCTTCTGGCTGTGGGAGGGTGCTCAGGGCGAGTGTTAGGGGGGGACACCCGCTACAGCACAAGGGTGGAGGCAGTGCTTGGCATGGCAGTGGGAAAAGGTAAAAGAAGGTACAAAAGGATATGGTATCAAGAAAAAGTCTTTATGCTCCACAGGAGCTCTGCGGTATATGTAGGAATCTGACTGTTTGTGTGATAAATTTGTTATATTGTGTAAAGAGTCCAGAGATTCCCGCAGAAGTGTACAGGTCTTCTATGAAAACCCAAAGTGCTCTATTTCTGGCAGTGTGGTCGAGCAGCCTTAGGCCTAACACAGAGGAGTGTAAGACATTTGTTATACACACTGTGATAAATAACTGACACACATATCAAAAAGGAGATCCACACCAATTTAAAAAAATAAGCTTCTTTCAAAATTTATTTTCAGATCAACCTTAAAAGGTGAGTACATTTTTCAGTAAAAAATACTTTTCACTTTTAAAAGTAAGTGGACACTTAGGGCCCGATTACGACTTTGGCAGTGTGGTGCCAGGTCCATCCCACCGCCAAACCACCAAAGTGTGGTCAGACTTCCTGCCAGATTAGGAGTGTCCTCCTGTCTGGCAGAATTTATTTGGGGCGTTCCCACAGCGGTGCCTCTAAAAGCAGGCACCGCAATGGGAACGTCAAAAACAGTTTCTGTACAGCATGGACTGGAGCTGTGGTTCTCTAGCGGCTTGGCGGGCTGTGGTGGTCTCACCACCCAACTCATAATAGGGTGGTGGGGAGACTGCCACAGCCCGCGAGTCTAGCATTCCGTGGATGCCAGATTCGCAATCAGGGCTTTGGTGCAATTTTTCAGGTCAGCAATGCTAACCTATGGGAAAGCTGTTTTGCAGCTAAGTATACGACTTAGAATCTTAGTTTTCAGCATAAAGAATCAACACAAGGCATGGTTCAGGTAGGTAATAACTCTGCACCTCCAGCAGGGTTCAAATTCAGAACCTGGCGCCAAATGTTTTTCAATAGAGAAAGGGTGTAATCGAAGAGATGCTGCTAAAGGTAAGCAACGTGGTTTAGTAGCCCAGTCTGCGGGGATTAAGGTGAGCACGGGGGGCCACAAGTCAGCGCCAAATGTACACCCTCACACCCTCAGCGGCACAGGTGAGGCCGGGTGCAGAGTGCTAACACATGTTCGGGAGCCCAATTTAAATCAACAGGTGAGATCGGTTTTGGAAAACTATTGTAGGTTCTAGCCAGGAATCTGGACGAAGAAAACTGACAGCTGCCCAGGTAAGTTCTGATGCTTGGGGACATAGGGACACCATTGGTTGAGCTCCCTAAGGCCTAGGGGCTTTGGGGGGTGCAGCGGTGTCCTTACATGTTGGAAAAGGCTTACCGGAGCAGGTCGCGGTTTGGGGGTCATCGTGCAGAGGCTGCAGGTGTCGACGTTGAGTCCGTTAGGGGTCAACACACAATGGACTCTTGCTCAGGGTCGCTGGGGAGCCTTCACAGGAATGGTGGGCCTCTTAGGCTCGGACCGTGGGCGTCGGGTGCAGAGGTGGGTCCGGTGGGCAGTTTCACGGGTCCTCTGGGCACCTATATACCTTCCCGTTTTTTTTTGTTGCTTCGCGTCTCTTCATTTAAGGAAGTTGCCGAAGGTCTCCCTGTCCTCTCCGGAGCTTCACGGACCCCGCCCGATTGTGAAATTCCTGACGCGCGGTACGCGCTCACTCGTGACTCTTTTCTGGCATACAAACAACGTAAGCGATTACCTTTCCTTTGTTTAAGGGCGTTTCCTCCGCCACGCGAGATCGCGATTGCATTTCCTGCCTTAAGGATAAATGAGTTTCCGAAAAATCTCCGCTTTACATTGTGATTGGCATTATTGAATTTTTGTAAGGTGAGCAGGCTTTGGGACGTACGCTCGACCTTTTTGAACATTGTAAATACCTTTCTTAAGTTGGCGCAGCGCTCGCTCACATGAAAGGACGTTACAAGCCTATGGTCCTAAATTAGACAAGCGCCTGCTCTGGGCAAATTTTTAAAACCTGTTGTGCTCTTCAATAAAACTTTATTGATCCACTCCGAGGAAACACAACATTCCCGATTAGATTGAAGCTGGATTCAATTCTGTTGCTGCATTGTTTTGTGTTTTAGGCAGACGTATGCCTTTGGTTTCCTAATTAATTCTTCATATCTTCTGCCTCAGGAGCCACTTTTAATTTCTTAGGAAGTTATTTGCTCGAGGAGACCTTTCTACAACAAAGCTCATGTATGGCGCTTGTGTAAGTATGAAAGAGTACACAACCTTGGCTCTTACCCTTGTTATAACCTACAACCTTGTTTAAATCACCTGTATTTAATACTGCCCTTGTCTCTTTTTCTCCTGTTTATTATTTTGTGTGCTGCAGTCCAGAGACTCGTGCATTCTCCTACTCCCCTTCCTGAGTTACTAACACTACTGGTATTTCAAGAAACCGTGGTCCAGAGGTGGTCTCCTCTCTCCTCAGCGGTATTAGTCCCTAGTCTGGGGTTTTGCCCATACACACAGGTGGCTGTACCTTTTGGGAGAGTTGGGACACTGTCTTCGCTCCTGAGAAGGCTGGTCTTCTGGTCTTTGCTACTGCTCTGGGATCAAGACCCGACACGCTGTCCATGGGAGTACTTGATCTTTATTGAAGGCAGGCAGTCAATACCCTGGGAGGGTTGGCCTGCAGGATGAGTTGACTTTTGTAGCATGGGCGAAAGGCAGCAGAAAGGCCAGCAGGGCCAGTCATTGGTCCTTCTTCTTTCTTGCTATTGCGGCTCTTCTGTGTACGGGCCTCAGAGGCAGTCAGCAATCTGCCTTCAGGGCCTGGGGATGCCACCTAAATACTAGATTTAGGGGCGTTACAGGGGAGTGACAGGTAGGGACCAATGGGTCCTTTACCTGGGGTGTCTACACCCTCTATTATGCCACCCTCCTGTGGGAGGGGGCATAGTCCTAGTCCTGATTGTATAAGTCCCACCATCTTCAAGATGGTGTGCACTGCAAAATTTGCTTCACTTCACCTCTAGCATCTAAGAGGTGGAGTTGGAATCGAGGCACATCCCCTATTTTCAATTAGTTTTCCAGCTGGTTCTCCCACCAAAAGTGGGGGTTTGAACCAGAGGATGGCATCTGCTGCTAGCAGCAGAGGCTGGGTATACATTACAAATGTGGTAAGGCCTTTTATGTTTCCCTCTCAAGCACTGTGCTTGCCTGGGATAGGAGGTGACGCCTCCACGAGAATGGGCTTTGTGTCCAGTCTCAGAGAGCAAAGGCTGTCACCCCATGGGTCCAGAAACATGTCTGGTAGAAGCAAGCTGCCTAAAGCCAGTCGGACACCACACCAGGGTTAGTATGTTTTCAGGGGGCACCACTGAGGTGCCCTGTCCATACATGCTCTAATAAATCAAACACTCACATCTGTGTGGGTTAATTAAGAGGAGTTGTTTGGTACCAAACACTCCTGGGTTTAGTGAAGCCATCATGGTGCTGGGGAACTCGAGTTGTCGAGTTTCCAGCTCATGCACTCTCTATGGCTTCCCTGACACTTACAATATTAAGAATTGACTTAACTATTGTATGGGGATATCTGCTCATGCAGATATGCCCACACCCGAGTTATAGTGCACCTTGCCTTAGGGCTTGTAAGGCCTGCCAGAGGCGTTACATACCTATACCTTAGGCCAGAGGTCTTCAAACTTTTGTCAGCTGAGCCCCCCCCATCTAAACCTTTTTACACATCGAGTCCCCCTACCACCACCACCTGACAAAAAAGTTCTGGAAGCTGGTACTCTGCAGCATTGATGACCATTCCCTCCTGCAGAGCCCAGGTGGTAAGGGCAAATAATATGAAATAAAGAGCTCCACTTCCAGTTTTGAGTAGTACCTGGAAACTGGAGTGCTTACAAACTTTTGTAATATATTTTTTGCAGTTTTATATAGCACGAACATGACCCAAAGGTATTGGAGTGCTTTACAGGAGCATCATTCACATTACACAAGCACACATTCATTTTTTGTACGCACAGGGTGATAAAGTGATATTCCCAGAATCACAGGATGTTGAGCAGACACCAAGAATTGAATCTGGTTCCCCAGCTCCACAGTCATCAGCTCTGGCTTTTGCGCCACATACTTGCCCTAGACAAAATATCAGAACAAGCATTGGCAAAGCCAATAGGTCTCGGCAATCAGATAGCTACAGACGATGGCAATGTAAGTGCATTTGTGTATGGCTCAGGGGCTGTTTTTATTGAATACGCAAATGTATTACCACTGATTGCTGAGACCTATTGGCTTTGCCAATGCTTGTTTTAGAAACAGCAAACGTGTCTGGAGTTGTTGTCATTTAAGCCAGGTCCCTTTTGGAGGGGGAAGGATTGGCCTTTTCAGCACAGAGATGTGAGGGCTCAAAGACACAGGTGTCTGTGTCTTTGAGCACTCACACATGCACATCTGTGCATGTGTTTGAAGCCCACACATGCACAGACAGATTATCACAGTCCCTCAGCAGAGCAAAGCCCTCTTGCCTATACAGAGGGATGTTCACAATCCCTCAGAGGAGCCAAGGCAAACTCCCACTCTGGCACAGCGTCAGGGTATGTTACAAATTGGTGGGGCAGGGGGGTTATTGGCATATTAAGTTTGTCACAAGAGGCAAATGGGAAGTGAGAGCCCAGACTGAGCGGGGGGAGCAGGTTAGAAACAGAAAAGTGAAGGAGAGACCCTAACAAAAAGCAGGAGGATGCAGCGTTGGCCCAGCGTGGGCCTAGCGTGGGCTGGCTGGACAGGAATTTGGAAGGAATTCAAGACTAAGGAAATAAACAGCAGGCTAAATGGTAGACATATTTTTGAAGTTGATGTTAAAAGACGGGTTTTAGAACATCATGGGTGTGAGTGGCAGGCGTGCAACGCCCATTGGGATCAAAGGGCTCCAGCCCCCCCACCCCCGTCGTGTGGCAGCCCGGCTGAGACAGCTTCCCAGGCACACACAGCCTCACCCCAGTACTTCACAGGTCTTTAAAAGACCATTTGCTTATTAATGAGGCGTTATTGTTTTTTCACCCCTTCTAAGAGTCTCTGCATCTCCACTCTGTCTATTGTTGGAAGAATTAGCCCCCCCCCCCCGCCAATTTGGCTCTAGTTGTGCCTCTGTTGAGTGGTGTATCAGGGGAGAAGAGATGGGCTAGTTTGACCATGTTAGGATGTAGTTACGTCAGTTTAGAATGTACGTCTAAACCGAAGGATGTTGTGTTTGTGCACTCAACTTGCTTCTGAAACAAAGGCCTTTTTCACAAACAGCAAATGTTTCTGTAGTCGTTCTCTGCCAGTGTGAACTTCTGAGTGAGAACCCAGGTCTGCATGAGAACATCAAGCTGCTCAGTGTCGGCATACTGCGCATTTACAGAAACTCTTTGAGGCTGATGGCTGGTGGGAATTCCGTTAAAACAAACATTCTCAGAATGCCCCTTCTTTGTGCACCTGTGTCCCTCTTTTCTTTAGGCATTTGGGTAGTCCCTGAAGCTAGAAAATAAGAATGGTCAGTTTATGTGGTTTTATTTAACGATGACCTCAATGGAGAAACTAATATGCTGGCTCTCAAGCTGCCTCCAGTTGTCCCCCAACCTAGTCCAGGTGTCATGCACGGGTTGATGGTGCAGACCTCTGCCCCCTTGAACTTCTGCAAGAGGGCAGCAAAGACTTGTTTGTCCGCCACAGTTGGCAACTTGGTGCACCAAGCGTTTTTTGACAGCTTAGAATTATTTAAATTGTATTGTAATGTTGTAATTGCATTTATATAGCGCTTACTACCGAGGCGTTGAAGCGCTTGTCTTCACACCTTGAGTAGCCTATAAGGGACTCCTGAAATATGTGCACATTCGCACAGCAGCTGGAGCTGTAGCAGCAGCTGAGACACACGGCGGCGGGGCCTGAAGCACTTTCAGCTTAATAGGTGTTGTGCGCCTGGAATCAATAATGAAAGGTGAAGTGGTAGGGTGGCGTGTGCGCCCCCCCCCCACTGAGGGGGCGTGCCCCACAGTTTGAATACCTATGCCTCAGGCAGTGCTGCTTTATATGGCACACAGGCAGTGTGACATCTCGACTTTGGCATTTTTCTCTGCACCAAGGCATGCAGGCTGCAGTGGCAGTTTGCATGGCCTTTATGAGGAGTCCATAAGGGACCCTCATCAGTCCCAATACCCTAGCTACCAGGTGAACCATTTAATAGACACTTAAAATGGGGGGGAGGGGTCTGAAGCTGTGCCAATCATGGTACAGTTTTAGGGAAGGAGCTCTGGGACAGGGGACCTGGTTGGCAAGGACCCTATGAATTTTCAAAACCACATAATATTCCAGGTAAAAAGTGCGGGCTAACCATGTTAAATGGGGCATATATTTTGTAAGATCTATGTTGGAAGAAAGATCGCACATCACTTTATTTAGAGTGAACATGTTTGATAATTGTTTACTTTTGCACAAATCTGTAGATTATTTAAGCATTGGTTTAAACTATTCTTTGTACTTTATTATTTTACTATGTACCTGTTAAGATATCTAGGAAAGGTGGGTGGTTGAATAATTTAAGGTGATTTATTCAAAAAAGTTGTGATAAACAGAGGGCGCGTTTAAGGGTGCTGAGTAAAGCCAATAGAATATTTCATTAATTGGCAGATACAGTGAAGATTTTTTATTTTAATGTGAATGGCTTAAACAATAAAAAGACAGCATAGGAGAATGGAATATGGCTCTTGGTGTATATGATGCTATCAGATGTCTATGCTCTTTAGACATTATTTAACCTTCATTAAGATAATGTAGAGTACAGCACATGTGCTATTATCCTCCCCTGTGACAATGGAAAATGGACGGGCTCAGTTCCCCACATGCAAAAGCTCTAATGCTGATACTGGGAAATTGTTCAATATGGTTCAGAGCCGCCCAAAACTGGAAATAAATTATGGCTACCCTATTAATTGTCTTGAAAATATCTGTTGCTCAAAATTATGTCTCTTGGGGACTATGATTGAGTGGGATAAGACCCACCACAACTTACTAAAAATGGGATATCTCTTTCCAAAAAGTTTAGAAATGTTTTCTAGCTGACCATAAACCCTGTTGTGTTTTTTTTAATTGTGATTATATAATGTGAGTCTTGATTGGACAAATTCTATCAATTTATCTCTATCAATTATTTTGTAATGGCTTATCCTTGATTGTCTGTCGGCGCATTTGGCGTAAGGTTCCTAAGATTCTGTAATTGACACACCCTCTGTTTCCCTGAAGAACTGGGCAAGCCCGGACTAGCTTTGAAATGCCTTGGTTCCCCTTCCCTTAAATCACATCATCATGCTACTTCTGATTCACCTATGTCTTAATATCCCTGACTCATTCGTTGAGCCTTATTTCCAAGGATCCCAATGCTCTTGATGTGTTTCCTGATGCCTGCGCATGTAAATTTAAGGGAACTAACTTTTATGGCCTTAACAGGTTGTTTGCCATTGGGAATACCTTCCACTTCAGAAGCTCGTCAGCCTCCTCGATTAACTCTCTTCGTTGAGTTTGCCGCCCGATACTTTCTATAGCATCCTGCAAATAAGAAGTCTTGGTGGCATCACACTAATTCCAATGGGAAACTAAAGACTTTTAGCTGATACCATATACCTTTTTACCTTCTTTAAAAATGTTACCACTGCAAATCCAAGCACCACCTCCCCCTTGTACTGTAGCGGATGTCCCGCCCAAGCACCCACCTAGAGCACCCTTCCACTGCCAGGAGTCTTCTAGCACGGTGATTGGTGCCAGCGTTGTGATGGATTGTGACTCGTAAGCCCCATGATCTGAACATTTTAGCGACTGTAACCTAATTTGTCATCTTTCAGCATTATTTTTCAACCTCATTTTCATCACTACTCATCTTACCCAAACATAATTTAATTTCAGATTTTTCAGAAAACCTTGTGCATCCTTCAATTCCCCGCCAGTTGCTCTTAACAGTGGCCTCTTTTGATCACTTCTTGTAGTTTCCCATGGATCTCCATGGAGGTTAATTTCACACATCAGGCCTCGTAAATGAAGTTGGAGATGCACATTGTGAAGGATGGTAGCAAACACCGTGACTCGTTAATGGACTGAGTAATCGGGTTTCTATTGAGTTCAAACGCCTTTCTTTCTCTCTAGAAGTGTTCTGGACGTTGCAGGGTCGTCTGGCTTGTGGAAGTCCGGGTCAAGGGTTCCACCATAGGGACCGTCTCCTCGTCCGTCCGTTACCCAGGGAAGAAACACACAGGGACACAAAGGTAAGTAGGCTTGAAGGGGCCGTAGGCACTTTGAGGGGGAAAGGATTGTGAGGGATCACCGGGGCTACCACCAACTGCCGTGTCTCACGTAACCCAAACGAAATAACGAGAAGTTCCTAGGCACAGAGGGGTGGTTGTGGGGTGAGTGCTGTTAACCAAAAAGAACACCCAACACTCAGGCTCCCCGTGTCTCCGTGACCTCCCTCGTACTAATCACCCCGTCCCTCCCCGTGATTGTGAAAGGCTCAAGATACGATCACGTACCTTTCCCAGCCACGCTCCTCCAGGAACGTGGCGGGGCGAGTAGCGTATCCGTTGGCCTCCTGTCTCCATCGGCGACGCCCCTCGGATTCCGCTCTCTCCTTCAGTCGTGGTCTCTCGCTCTCCGCTGCTTTCTCGCTCCTGCTCCGTCTCCTTCTCTCTGCTCTCGCTGCTCCCTCCGGCTTTCACGCTCTCCTCTTCTTCCGGGTTCGCCTTACGAGGGCGAGGGCCTCTGATTGGGCGGCGGCCTCTGACGTACATTTCGTCGACTCCTCCCCAAGGGATTCTCTGGTTGGGTTAAAGGGCCCGTAGGAGTCCTGTGGCCAGGGCGGAAAGGAACAGTCAGGAATCCCTCCAGCTCGTTCGTCCGTAGCAGTGACCCCGTGACAATTCCCTCCCCTAGGTGTGCCCCGATCGGGGGAACAAGGAAACCGGGAAAGGAAATCGGCATTACCCTGGTTCACCCCTTTTCGATGTCGGATGTCTATCTGATGAGGTTGGAGGGCAAGGAACCATCGGAGGATTCTGTCATTGTGGCCATGATTCCTTTGTAGCCAGGTAAGGGGAGAATGGGCCGTGTAAAGGATAAAGGGTCTGCCTTCCAAATAATACCGGAGTTTCTCAACCCCCCATTTGACCGCGAGGCATTCTTTTTCTATGGTTGAGTAGGCTTGCTCCCTAGGAAACAGCTTCCTGCTGAGGAAAAGAAGGGGGCGTTCGTGACCGTCGGGGTCTTGTTGAGAGAGAACCGCCCCGATCCCAATACCTGAGGCATCTGTTTGCAGGATAAAAGTTTTACTGAAGTCCGGGGTCACTAGCACAGGGGAGGTTGTTAAAGCATCCTTCAGGGCTTGAAACGCAGAGGCTTCTTGGTCAGAAGGGGCGTGTAACCTGGGCGAGGTGTGTGTTTTGCGTAGCAGGTCAGTGAGGGGGCCCGCTATGGTAGCGAACTGGGCTATGAATCTTCTATAATACCCCACTAACCCTAAGAACGCCCTCAAGTCCCTTTTAGTCTTTGGATAAGGAACGGACTGTATGGCCGCCACTTTCTCGGTTTGGGGTGCTATGTGTCCCTCCCCCAGGAGATACCCCAAATACCTAACTTTCTGAAAGGCCACCCGGGTCTTCTTTGTGTTGATGTGCAACCCTGATCGTCTAAGGCTGTCCAGGATGTTCCCTAAGTGTCTTATGTGCTCCTCCCAGGTCTTGCTATAGACCACAATGTCATCTAAATAAGCCCCTGAATATGGTAGGTGAGGGGCCAGGAGTGCGTCCATGGCTCGTTGAAAGGTCGCGGGAGCCCCATGCAACCCAAAGGGAAGGACTGTGAAGTGATAGTGGCCGGAAGGGGTGGCGAACGCTGTCTTTTCCTGGTCTGCGGGGGCCAAAGGGATCTGCCAGTAACCCTTGGTGAGGTCGATAGTGGTAATGTATCGGGCCTCACCAAGGCGTTCTATGAGTTCATCCACCCGGGGAAGAGGATAGGCATCTTGCTTGGATACCTTGTTCACGGCCCGGAAGTCTATACAAAACCGGATGCTGCCATCCGGTTTGGGTACAAGCACCACGGGGGAACACCAATTGCTATGTGAGGGTACGATAACCCCTGATGCCAACATCCTGGAGACCTCCTCTTGAAAGGCGGCTCGTCGGGCCTCAGGAATCCGGTATGGTTTCTGTTTCACCACAACCCCCGGGGGTGTGGAGATGAAATGCTCGGCTAGGTGGGTCCTACCTGGTTGATCAGAAAATATGTCTGAAAAGTCCATAAGCAGAGACTGTATCTCTCTGGTTTGGGTGGCGGTGAGATCAGGATTGACAGGTGTCTCTAGGGTAGTATGAGAGGGAGATGAGATCATGGAGACCACATGAGCCCCTGAAGGAGGGGGTCGCGACCACTTCTTCAGTAAGTTAATATGGAACATTTGCGTCCTCTTTCCTCTCATCTGTAGTATGTATGTAGTTTTCCCTATCTTTCTTATGATCTTGAAAGGCCCTTGCCACTCTTTTTTTAACTTGTGGGCGGAGGTGGGTAAGAGTATCAGCCCAGTCGCCTATATCCAACTCCCTCCACTTCGTGCCTCGGTCATAAAATGTTTTCTGTTTGTCCTGTGCAACCGACAACTGTGTATGGGCCAAGGTTCGCAGTTTATGTAGTCGGCTCTGTAACTGTTGAGTGTAATCCAGTAGGGTTTCGGCCTCTTGTAGCCCCTCCCGTTCCCAACTGTCTTTAGTGATCTCGAGTAATGTTCGAGGTTTACGCCCAAACAATAACTCAAAGGAAGAGGTCCCTAAACTGGATTGTTTTTGGCTACGGAGTACAAAGAGGGCCAAGGGGAGCAATTGGTCCCAGTGCCGTCCATCACCAGACAGAAGTTTCTTCAAGGTAAGTTTAAGACTACCGTTGTATCGTTCAACTAGCCCATCTGTCTGGGGGTGATACACAGAGGTGATGATATGTTTAATGCGCAACTGGTCACAGACTTGCCTCATTAAACGGGACACGAATGGGGTGCCTTGATCAGTGATGATCTCTCGCGGAAACCCCATGCGAGAGAACACTTCTACGAGTCGTTGTGTGATAGCACTGGAGGTTGCGGAACGAAGTGGGAAGGCCTCTGGGTACCTGGTGGCATAGTCAATTAACACCAGAGCATACTGGTGACCCCTAGCGGACTTGGGCAAGGGTCCTATAAGGTCAATACCTAGGCGATCGAAGGGAGTCCCAATGATGGGTAGGGGATTTAAGGGAACTGGAGGGGGAATATAGGGATTGCGTCTCTGGCATATTTGGCCCTCCTGGCAGTATTTCTGTATTTGAGCGTACACCCCCGGCCAAACAAAATGTTGTAAAATGGCCTCACCAGTTTTTTCTGCTCTGGAATGCCCCACCAAAAGATGAGCATGGGCAAAGAACAGAATTTGGTCTCTGAATCCTACGGGAACCAACAGTTGGGGAACGGCGTCGGGTTTAGCTAGGCGGTAGAGGAGACCGTTTTGTTCCAGGAAGGTAGGATAGGTACGAGCCCCTGAATCCTGTTGGTCTCGGGCTTTCTGCCAAGCATGCGTGAGACTGGCATCATTCAACTGGGTCAGCCGAAAGTGATTGTCCCTAGCCCAGGGTTCAGGTGTAAGACACACGTTATATTTTGTGGGGTTTATTGCAGCCTGTAAAAGGGGGGTAAAGGACGGGGTGTCAATCCCTATAATTAGTGATTCAGGGAGATCTTCCACCACCCCCACCACTACCTCTGACTGTATACGATCATCGACCCCCAGGGTGATCCTATCCAATGGGTATTCTCTCACGTCCCCATGTATACATCGTATATGTACTGTCTTCCCTGGTAAAAGCCAAGAAGGTGCTATCAGTTCCCGCTTTATGACAGAATGCCTACATCCCGAGTCAAGAAGAGCCCTTACCCTCCTGCCATTGAGAGTCACACTTACGTAGAATATGGGGCCTGTTTCCTGGGCAAAGAGGACAGAGCGGGGTGCATAGCTGATGTCCATGGGTTCGTCGTCTTTCTCTCTTTTCTTACGACAGAACCGTGCAATGTGTCCCCACTCTCCACAGTCGTAACACTGGGGGGACGAGTAAGCAGGGTTCTCGGGTCGGGAGATACGGGGTCGGTTTCCCTCTGGTGGGGGTGAGGAAATATGAATTTTGTGATCAGTTATGTCCCCTATCGTAGACCCCAACGGCTCCATGTACATGCTATAAGTACATGTATGTTCCCTCCTGCTCCAGTTCTGAAGACGCAAATATATGTGCGTCCACCGCCAACATGTCCTCTTTCAGATCCGTCATGAATGGGTCAGATATTCCATTTCTAAGTATGAAAGGCCACCGACTTTATGTGGTTCACTTTCCACATTTTACAGATTCAGGCGAGTAGGCCCGAATTCTGTCATCAAGCCTTTTCTGCCTTCTGCCTCTGAAAGCTCCAGTCTGAACCTGCATCTGTGACCATGAACTTTGTCTTACTCCCTGCGCGGCTAACGGTGCCTGATCCAGCCCGTCGCCTGCCAAAAACTGTATTTCACCTTCAAGATTATCTCCTTCGTTCCTCATCCGATGCATTCCTGTCTAGTAGTTTAGGTAAACATTCCTCCAGCTACCGTGCACAGGGCCAGGCCTCGCTGCCCTCATGCAAGTAATTCATAGCCCCGTCACCATGGAATATTCCTACCCCCTCGCATCTAGTGTAGACACTTAGACGCTTGTACACGCACTAACAGTCAGTATAGTCAGTATAGAATAAGATTCTATCCTAAGAGACCTCTCTTTTTGGATAACACAGTTCTTTAAACATAGGATACTAGATATGATTTGGGATTAGGTTGACATAACCCCAGACTTCTGTCTCCACATGTAGAGCTAAATGTCAAGTCCCCTTCACCCTCTAGTTGCACGTCAATCACACGTCATGTGGCTGCGCGCGCATCTCTGCCAACTATTTCTGCTGACATTGCAGGATTCTCTTATGGATCCACCCACTTATGACATCATGTATGATGACGTTTATTAAATTACGCCCTCTATTAGCTACGTATGCACCTTTTATCAGCTGTTACGCCTCCTGCATCTGTTTCATTGTAATGTATTTTCTATAAAACTGCTTATCTGTCAATAAAATATGTCCCTTCCTTCCTGAACTTTCGTGGTGATGGAATAGAAGGCCCACAATTCGAATTGTATTCCTTTGTATAGGAATAAAGCCTTTTTAAACCCTCTAATACCACGGATTCTGCCTCTCATTTTACTGAGTTATTCTTAATAGACTTTACCGCATAAAAAATAGTACCGGTAACGAAATATTTACCACAGGGGTCGTAGGGTTTTCCTTTCAAGTTTCACAGGGGCCGGAGGACGGGTGTGTTTCTCTGGTTCTTTTATAGGTGGTCGACCCTGGGCCCTGGAGTAAGCAGTCGCCATTTCAATAGCTTGTTCTAATGACAGACTGGCGTGTTGTTTTAACCACCGTTGAGTGGCGTATGGGAGAGCCTCCAGAAACTGTTCTAAATAGATTTTATTCATGACCTCGTCCATATTGCCCTCATGAGGTTTGAGCCAGAGGTCAGAGGCTCCCTTTAATTTAAAGAACAAAGTTTTTGGCAGATCACCCGTAGCTCCTCGCTCTTGTCTGAACTTCAGGCGGTGTGTCTCGTCATCCACACCCAAGCGATCTAGCACATATTGTTTTACCACCGTATAGGTGGATGTCCCGTCTTGGTTAATTGTCTGGTATGCTGCCTGGGCTTCTCCCGTTAGAAGGGGGGCGAGATAAAATGGCCACCGTTCACCCGGCCAGGCACTGGCCCTCGCTGCTCTTTCAAAATTCAGGAAAAATGCCAAGGGGTCATCTCCTGGTACGAACTTCTCGAGGGGAACCACGGTTCCAGGGGGGTTGCTCGCTCTTCCCTGTCCCAACGCGACCAGGAGTTGGGCATGTCCCTCGGCCAATTTTATTAAACTGTCAGCTTGGTTCTGGATTGCTGACGTAAAGACTGCACGGTCCGCCTCCGCCTGACTGGAGGATTTTTCTACCGCCCACTCGAGTTTAGCCTGGCCCTCCTTCATCTGGTGGATGAGGGCCTCCATCCTGTTTCGGATGCCGGTTCCCCAAGACTCCTATCTGGCTCGCCACTTGTGAAGGATGGTATGGAGGGGGGGTTTGGAAGCAAACACCGTGACTCGTTAATGGACTGAATAATCTGGTTTTTATTGAGTTCAAACGCCTTTCTTTCTCTCTAGAAGTGTTCTGGACGTTGCAGGGTCATCTGGCTTGTGGAAGTCCGGGTCAAGGGTTCCACCGTAGGGACCGTCTCCTCGTCCGTCCGTTACCCAGGGAAGAAACACACAGGGACACAAAGGTAAGTAGGCTTGAAGGGGCCGTAGGCGCTTTGAGGGGGAAAGGATTGTGAGGGATCACCGGGGCTACCACCAACTGCTGTGTCTCACGTAACCCAAACGAAATAACGAGAAGTTCCTAGGCACAGAGGGGTGGTTGTGGGGTGAGTGCTGTTAACCAAAAAGAACACCCAACACTCAGGCTCCCCGTGTCTCCGTGACCTCCCTCGTACTAATCACCCTGTCCCTCCCCGTGATTGTGAAAGCCTCAAGATACGATCACGTACCTTTCCCAGCCACGCTCCTCCAGGAACGTGGCGGGGTGAGTAGCGTATCCGTTGGCCTCCTGGCTCCGTCGGCGATGCCCTCGGATTCCGCTCTCTCCTTCAGTCATGGTCTCTCGCTCTCCGCTGCTTTCTCGCTCCTGCTCCGTCTCCTTCTCTCTGCTCTCGCTGCTCCCTCCGGCTTTCGCGCTCTCCTCTTCTTCCGGGTTCCCGTTACGAGGGCTCGGGCCTCTGATTGGGCAGCGGCCTCTGACGTACATTTCGTCGACTCCTCCCCGAGGGATTCTCTGGTTGGGTTAAAGGGCCCGTACGAGTCCTGTGGCCAGGGCCGAAAGGAACAGTCAGGAATCCCTCCAGCTCGTTCGTCCGTAGCAGTGACCCCGTGACACACATCAAGTGATTTTCCCCCCTTTTCTTTTTATCCCTTTCATTTACATATTATTTATTGTTATGTTTGCTAAAAAACACAAATTCTATTCAAAGTGAGGGCCTGCTGCTTCCTACCAAACAAACATGAGTTTTATTCATGTGTGACAAGGCGTGCTCACCTCTATGTGTTTTTTCCATTTTTAAGATTTATGTGACAAATTGTATGACTGTTTCTTCTTATTTTTCAGATTTTATTATCATATGAAACCACAGGTATGTGCTGGATGTGACTGTACTTATTTATGGACATTGACTTCTTTCCAACGAACAGTCAAGGTTGATTTGTTTATTGCTTTATTCCATATATCATCTACATTCATTGTGCTCAGTTATTCTTCGTTTTGTCCTGATGAAGACCCGTTAAATTGTGCTGTATTAAAAAACAGTAAAAATGTACTCGGCAGACAAGATAATTATTCATTGACTCTAATTAGAGAAGAATGTTTTCAAATATTGAAGGAACTTTGTTCATTTGAAAACACCTCCCTCCATCCATAAGAAAATATTTTTGTCCTCTCAATGATTCTTTTATTGTGATAATAGTCTTGTGCCAGCTTTTCGGCCTGTTTATTTGATACACAGGGCACCTGCTACAATTTTTTCTTGTCTCCTTTATGCTGCTTTAAATGTTGGTTTTATAAGGAAAATTTCATATCAAAATATGTTTCGGTCATTTCCCTTCTTTGCAGTTGACTGCAAGTGATGACACACTGCATGGCATTGAATGAAATTATATTAATTATTTACTCATCTTCTGATAAGGAGGAGAAAAGAGGCATCAGTCACTCTTCTGTGGCTCCTGATCAAAATTTGCCTGGAGTTTTCTTAGCTCAAGAGATTCAAAAGTTAATCCAGGAAGCTGTCTCTGGTGCTTTTGGCTGCAGAAAGATCTTCGCAGAGGAAGAGGCATCTAAAGCCTGTCTGCGCATCCTGATGATGTGTCCTCCTCTCCTACAGAACCAGAAACTAGTACCTCAAGTTCAGAAAAATGCAAATTCGGAAAAATGCAAAAGAAGGAGGCAGGTCAGACAAGTACTGTGCCACATTAAAAGCAACTTCCGTTTCTAGAGAATCCTGTTCTAGAGGTTTCACTAGGGCTGTTTATATAGTTCGATAGACTTTCCAGCTTATCTGTTCCTCTCCATGAAAGATGAAAGACCTAATACTCAGGGAGTGGAAAGACTTAGAAAACATGAATATACTCTGTTTCCGGCAAAGGATGTATGTGTTGGGAAATGCTGAAGCGGTTCTTTCTGACTCAAGCAGAACTGACTCAACTCTGGCTACCCTTTGGGTCCAATTACGAGTCTGGAGGTTAGGACCGCCAGACTTGTGGTGAGACGGTGGTGGCGGTCTTATGATCGCCACATTACAACCTTAGTAGTCGTGCCTCACTGGGACCGCCAACACCTCCAGAGGCATCGACATGTTTGGCGGGACCACCATGGTATACTGGACGTTCGTCAACTCTCTCACTGACACTATGCTAATCTATGTGAATGTCGGATTTAGATCCCACTGAGGACTAGAAACTTTGAGCATCTTGACCTTTTTCCTGCCTCCTTCGGCCGGGATGGAATTATAACCGGCAAAGAGGTTTATCGACTTGCTTTGCATCAACATAGCCCTGAGGAAGTCGTGGGTTATTCCCGGACGACGAAACACGTGTTGGCTGGATCAACCAAACAAAGAAAATTACAATACAAGAAGCTATTTTGAATAATCTTATGCAATGTACTTGTCTTAATTTAACAAATGATGACTGTTTTGTGTGTGCTCGGACTTGAGTGTAATTGTTAGGTAGATCCCCACGGGTCACACATTTGGAGGAGTGGATGATTCCTCTTCCCTTGAGCACCATAACAAGGTATAACGAAGCAGAATAGTACCGTTAATAGTGAGCGCCAATACCACAAGGGGCCATTTCGTCCAACACAGTATTTATCATAATTCATAGATTTATTTACTTTTATTTATTTAAAAGGTTTTATATAGTGCTGGCTTGACCCAAGAGTATCAGAGCGCTTTACAAGGTTTGTTAATGCAAAATTGCAATGCAACATTTGTAAAATGAGGTAATAAACAAGGTAATTTGAAAATTTCAAACAGTTATCTTTTTAAATGAGGTAAATTAACTAGGAAAACATTAGTCAAAAAACAGATCATAGATAGTAGGACTGGTAGAAAGCAAAGTTAGTTAGTGAATGAAGAGGGGGGAGGGCGTGAAAGTGAAGGGCGACTGTGGAGAGTGAAGGGGAAAGCAGGTGGGAGTAGGTGGGTACTACCCGAAGAATAAAAAGGGGGGAGGTGGTCGTAAGTGAAAGAATTGAAAAGAGGGGGGGAAAGGGGGTGACACATTAAGTAGAGGGGACCTTTACAGTCAGGGCAGGGGTAAGAATTAGTGTCAGTGACAAGGTATTAAGGACCCCAGTATTTGTTGAGAAGGTGCAGCTTGAGGTCTTTTTTGAAGCTGAGGTAGGAGGGGTTGCAACGTAGATCTTTAGGGAGGGCGTTCCAGACGGAGGGCGCGTTTCCAGAGAAAGAGCGTGACTGTGTTGATTTGTTTTTTAACAAGGGGGGGACTAGGACTGTTAAATGGTAGCGGCAGTTTCAGTCGATAACCTTTCAAGTATTGCCCGGCGGTAATCGCCTCTTATACCATTCGATGATTCACCAACAAAATAGGCAGGCGCCGGAGACTGGAAGGCAGGAAACAAAGTTTTATTCCGTCGGAGCAGAACACATCAGATCGGACAGCAAGGTATCGTCTCGAGGTGCTCTAACCACATCTCTGAGGCCTGGCCTCTTATACACAGGTTTATTGCTTTATTACACGTGGTACATTCTTATTGAGACTTTGATGTACGGAAAGACATCCTTGGAACCCCCACTTCAAGCTCGTTCCCACACATATCTACAGTAAAAGTCCCCACCCCACCCACAGTAGGAGATGGCTATCACACAGCTGGACATTCCGCCAATTCCCGGGGGTGTGTGCGACTGGTCGGGTCTCAGGGGGTGGGGGCCTTGATCTACTGTAATCCCTTTGATGTGAGGTGTTTCCCTTACAGTAGGGGCAATAAACTGCATCCGCCGGGCTAGGTGATGGCCTGGGATCGGTTCGGACAATTGGGCGCAGAGGAAGTGGGTTATCAAAAGGATGTATGACCATGTATGGGATGAAAGGAGGGGTTGGTCAGGCGCGGGATGTGGTTCCATGGCAGGGTCGCGTAGAAGGAGAGAGTTTATGGCCCATGTATGAGAGAGCGGGGGGTGGTCAGCGCGCGGGGGGATGTTCGCAGCGCCAGGGGGACGCGCTGGCGATTGGCAATGAGGTCATGGTGCCTAAAATGGCCGTCGCGCGTTTTCTGCGTGTGGCGCTTGGGGAGAGACAAGATGGCGCAGATAATGTTCAGTTACGAACTAAATTTCCACAGTCCTCCCTTTTAACATATCTCGCCAGCTTGTTTAGTTCGGATCTATCCCCATAATACCATGTACTTCTATTTCATACAGGGCTTTCATAGGTTCTGCTTCAAAGTTCAGAGTCTTAGGGCGGACAGGAATAATCTGACTCAATTGTACATAATTACATGTAGTTGATGTGATAGGCGAGGAGGTAGCGCATACAAAATTACATCAGCTGCGTCATATGTCAGACCCGGAGATAGGAGGAGGGAAGCTCGCTTGAACACAAACATGATACTGTAAAGTTAAAAAAATGTTCTGGCAAAACAAGGAATATTACGTACATTACTTAAGGCCTAGACTTCGTGTGGATCAAACTAGACAGCATAGTCATGTGCACGGCTGGTGTTATACAAGTGTCATTATACAAAGTTAATGTTTCTTAACTATCAGTGTACAGTTGGAAGTGACCGATGTAATATCATGAAAACTCGATTGGAAGATAGTCAATACGAAAGCGGTTGGGAGAGGAATTCAACTCAACATGAGTTACAGTCAGGGAAGGGAGTTTTTCTTTCCAGTGTCTTATTATAGCGAGCCATAACTGGTAAGCTCTCATTGTTCTTCTTCTTTCGTTGGCACTGTTGAGCACCGGCGGTGGAGCTAAGGTCCAGCTCAAATCCAAGTTTTCACGTAGCAGGGTGTGACCATTCATTGCTCTCGGATCACAGTCCTGTTCCCTAACTCATCTTATCATAGGTACCTTGAGACGGGGTACCCGCATTTCGTTCTTCTTTTGTCAAGTCAAATTCAAAATCCCATATGAAAGAGGGGGGGGAATAGGGGCGTGCTTTGGGAGGCCGAGGGAAGAGGGGGTGGAGTGGGATCGGATCAAAAAGCGGACCAAGGAGAGCAGAATCTTTTAGCACTGAGCCCATCAATCGGGCTCGACGGGCTGGGACTTCAGGCACGAGCGGATCAGTGAGCAGGGGGCTTCGGGATAGCCCTTCTTTTCTATCGCTTTCCATGCTGAGAATGGTGCCTCGTCCCGCATCTTTCTGCTCCGTGGCTCCTCCTTGGTCGAGGCCATAGATGTTCCATGATCCGCAGCCAGGCTGTGCGTCACGTCCGACCCCTCTCCTCCGATGACCGCATGTTATCTTTGAATGAGTACAAGAAACAAAATCTTAGAGAACTGGTAGGGAAGACGTTTACACACTTCATTCTCTCTTCCAACCCCAAGTAGTGGGGGAAACGTTTATCAGTCACTCTATGGTGGATGTCTATTAACTCTTATGTCGGTGTACGCTACTAACTCATTAATCATTGCTGTGGTGCAAGTTTGCGAGTGTTCCTGCAAATTTCCATCGCCAGGTCTGCTAGGTGTTGATTCCTGTACCTTATAAACGTAGCAAGAAGTCTGACATCTATCAACTTCCTGGTCTATCAAAATTCGAACCGGCTTCTCCGGCAGAGACTCGTCTTTCTAACGCAAGCCCTGCTGATTCATATTTTTTCTCCAGGGACTGCTAAGTTTATGAAAAAGTGCGAGGTGCTACTGTCATGGGCTCACAAATATCTGTTTCAGGGAGGAACACGAGCTAAACATTTTTCTTGCTGGAGACAATAGTTAACCTTTATCAGTTCTAGGCGATGTATCTTTAAAAACAAGGTCATCAGCTGTATTGCTTGAAATATAACTAGGACTATTCTGGAAGGACGGGGTGTTTAGGCGCTCTATTTCTGTGCAATGGGCGGGGCGATTCTGAGTGATGGAGGTGGAGTCGTTAGAGCCCAAAAACAACTAAAACCACTGACATATAGTTCCTGTAATAAGGGCCAGATTGGGAGACATCAGTCGTCTTACCTGTCCTTTCTTTCTCAGCCAATTAAGTTCCATTATTTACAGAAAGGAGGGGTAGTAGTGTGGCAAAATACGGTCGTTTTGCTTCTGTCAATTTGTTCGAACACTGTCGTGTTTAGGCCAATTATACATATACCAAGGAGGTACAGTGTTGTCATCTAATCAAAAGAGGGCAAGGGAGCCTTCAGCGAGGGAGAGAAGAGAGAGAGAGAGAGAGAGAGAGAGAGAGAGAGAGAGAGAGAGAGAGAGAGAGAGAGAGAGAGAGAGAGAGAGACGTGCGCATCAAGTAGGCTATTGGGTACACGTACGACACAAAACGAGAGAGAGAGAGAGAGAGAGAGAGACAAACGTGTACGGTAATAGGCCACTTGGTGTACACACAACATAGAGCAGCACGGGTCAGTTTTTCGTACAAAAACACAAGCTGGGGGAAAACATAAATTCAACGTTCACGTACACACAAATACCGGATAGGGTGTAACAGTACATACATCAAGCACAGCAAGTTTCTGGTGTAAGTCACCCTCCAATTTACTAGCTTCCGGGAGAGGGAGAATCGTTTCTTCAAACGAGGAGTTACCATATTCAGGTTTATTTTCCCATCCCCTTGATCGATAGACAAGTATTTCAGTCATACAAAGACGTTCTTTCCAGCGACCCAGGCATATGCAATACATACACATTCATACCGTTCAATCAGGGCACATACGCACAGTCATACCATACAGTTTTTCACGTTCCTAGTGATGGTCTGCACTCCACGCACCATCTCACAGCGCATGTCTATGTTTTTCCCTACATGGAGCACGGTGCGGTCTATGTCCACTCCATTCTTCAGTCGGAACTCCGATGTAACCTATAGAGAAGAGAAGAAGGGGAGGGGGGGGCAGCATTCAAAGCACATCAGCGCGCATAAACACGAAAAAGTTCTACTTACCACGTACCAGACTAGCTGCAGGAACGTACAATACCACAGATCTTGACTATCCTTTTCTCATTTTTCTTTCTGTGTACTATACCCTTCTTTTCTACTATACCAAAATTTCTTCATTTTTATTTTTCCCTAAATTCGAGTTCCCTCTTCGTGCATTTGTTTCTCAATTAGCCGTATATTATTGGACAAAATACCATACCTTACATGGATACAAATTTTCATTAATCCAAAATTCAGGCAAAGGGCCTGCATTATCTGTCTTCTATTGTTTGGAAATGACAGTCGTTATTCAAAACCTTACCAACCTAGACGATTGTTATGACGCTGATTCCATAATTCCTTCGAAAACCCTTTATTGTGAAAATGTCAGTATACAAATACGGGCCTACAACCGTATAGGCCGGCCACGGTGCAGGAGGCGTCGAGTATCATGAGCAATACTACCTTAATGCGAAAATAAAAATAATCAATAATGAGAAGACCAGCATCAATAAGGTTGTCCGCATGTCCAGTCAGTACCCTCCCTGTCCCCCGCCCGCCATGTGCAAAAAGACCGTATACATATCCCTTAACATCAATGCCAAGTAACCTGGAACGCCATAAGGAGTTGTAGGCCCCTCTTACATCGGCGCCATTTTGGGGCGAGGTCGGGTGGGTCCAGTGTACAGTCTAGATGTTTCCACTAGCTAACGGTCGGACCAGAATCCCCTTCGGCAGTCCAAAAATTTCCATTAATGCCAACAGAAAGAACAGACAGCATGAATCGTGACTCGAAGGTGGGGAAAGCAAAGTTGTTTCCTACCGGATCATGCTGAGGTTCCACCAGAACTGCTTCGGGTTGGTAGACTACAGTGTCTCCTGGTAATTCAAACAGAAACTGGCGTCAGCATGAGGGCACCACCATCTTGCAGCGACGCCGTGGTCCTTTCGGAGAGCGGGACAGCAGGCGTGTCTCTCCGCCGATACCCTGAATCAGTCTCTCTCACGGTACCAAACGGGGACAAGGTGGCTGCCGCCCGGGGCAAAGGCAAGTTAATGTGGAATGATCGAGTGATAGTGGCGGTTGCCCCCACCGGAAGTCCGCGGGAGTCGAGGGCCAATGACTCCCGTAGAATCTGCAAAGCTGAGAGGACGTCTTCAAGGGTGGGGCCCACGCCCGAGCAGGCAAGCTTCCGAGTTCCGAGGTAGCCCAGAGCCATCTTAGTGGACCAGGCCTGAATCCGAAGAGCCGGCCGCCATTTTTGAGACTCCTGTGGCAGCAGCAGTTCTCCACCACGGCCACCAGAGTGGGTCCCCCGACCAACCAACTGCGGGGGCCCACTTCTTGGGTGGAACGTCAAGGGCAACCTTGGTGCAGAAAGGAACTTCCGCCCGGGTGGTCGTCCGGCAGGTGAAAGTTTAATGGCTGCCCTGCTGCAGCTGGCTGGTGAGTGAAGCGTCAAGGGGTGCCCTACTGCAACTGGTGAGCCTCCACCTGGGGAGGCGGGGGAGGCCCGTTCGCATCGCCTCCCCCCCAGGGCACCCCACGCCGTCTTTCGGTGCTGTATTGTAGGACGGCCAGGCCGGCACTACAGCTTGTTGGACACCACCTCGATGCCGTCGGGGTATCGGCGCATCGTGCTGCCTCCGGCCTCTTCGCACAACGGACTGTCACTGATGCCGTCTCACAGGCGGATGGATTTTGTCGGCCCTTTTTATAGCCCAAAGCCGATTAAGAGACAGCAATGTTGCTATTTCGAAGAAGGAGGGGCGGGGACTGTGTTACGCGGACGGTGAATGCTTTGGGGGTGGATGTTGCAGGAGGCTGCCATGTAAATAGTTGTGTTTTAACGTGTTTTACCCTGTTGAAGTGTTGCATATACCTACAAGTTATTAAAGCGTTTTAATCATACTATTTTGTTGGAGTGTGGCATATATATGTTGGGAGGGAGCGTATGGAGGGGGCATATAGGCGATCGGAGGACCTAATAGTAATTCGTCATTCACTCGTTGCTTGGAAGGCAACTCAGGGCAGAGCGTAGAGGGGGTCCTAACAGGGCACTGGCCTGACGTTTCAGATTCTTGTTTTTGTTTAGCTTCCTTTCTCTCCTTTATTTCTTCCTCTAACTTTCTAGCGACAAGGTGAGCTGCCTTTCGTAGTTCTTTTTCTGCCTTTACTTCTTCTCTCCTTTTCCGTTGCGTTGTTTCTTTGCGCCACATGCCGAAACTGTCGAGCATAGTGGGTGTCGTTTTATTGCTACATAGAGCTATTTCTAGCGTTTCTATTTTATGGTCATCAAAGGATCCCATCAGTGGCCACTGACTTTCGGAGTCCTTCTTTGTATATTTATGCCATAGTTTGCTATAAGCTACAGCGACTAGTCCATATTTAGTAAACATGTCCTTATTAGGGGTGCCTTCCAGTGGAGCCGGATGGTTCATCTCTAATAAGCGGTCCGGGCAGAACCAACTATCAATCAGTGGGGAGAAGATAGGCATGACGGGTTACAACGGGGACAAAAGTCTGCACTACCTATCTTTTCACTGCTTGCAAAGACTAGACAGAATATCTCTATTCCACGGTATTTGTAAGCAGAGAATACCTCCAAAGAACTAATATCGAACAACCAGTGTTCGGACAATCAATCAATCAATGGTGAGAAAGAGATAGGCACGACGGATTACAACGGGGGACAAAAGTCCGCGTTACCTACCCTTCACTATCTGCAAAGACTAGACAGAATATTTCTATTCTACGTTATTTGCAAACAGAGAATATCTCAAAAAGCACTATTCGTCAAAAACAATCAATGTTCGGACAATCAATCAGTGGGGAGAATAATAGGCACGACAGATTACAAAGGGGGACAAAAGTCCGCGTTACCTACCCTTCACTATCTGCAAAGGGAGAGAGCATATCCCCGTTTGTAGGCAGCGAATATCTCAAAAAGAACAATCAAATAAGCAATACTAGTATTTTCAATCAATCAATCAATCGTTTCGCAATTTGTCGTGTTATACGACCTTACCCGGACCGCATGGACAGTTTCTCTTCTTCCGCCTCCAGCGCCCGATCGTCCTCCACTCTCCGTATTTGCCACGGCACTCCTGATGGTTCCCTGTCAGGACCGTAGATCACTCGAGAGAGGTCTGCTTGGAACCAGTGAAGTTCGGATGATCGGCTGGCAGACGAGGGTCTATCAGGCAGGAGCTCTTCCCGATCGTTGCAGTCGTTCACTTTGTCGTCAGGACCTCTCCCACTGGATCCACGTGTCGCTGATGGGCCCCACGCTTGGGACGCCAATTGTTAAATGGTAGCGGCAGTTTCAGTCGATAACCTTTCAAGTATTGCCCGGCGGTAATCGCCTCTTATACCATTCGATGATTCACCAACAAAAGAGGCAGGCGCCGGAGACTGGAAGGCAGGAAACAAAGTTTTATTCCGTCGGAGCAGAACACATCAGATCGGACAGCAAGGTATCGTCTCGAGGTGCTCTAACCACATCTCTGAGGCCTGGCCTCTTATACACAGGTTTATTGCTTTATTACACGTGGTACATTCTTATTGAGACTTTGATTTACGGAAAGACATCCTTGGAACCCCCACTTCAAGCTCGTTCCCACACATATCTACAGTAAAAGTCCCCACCCCACCCACAGTAGGAGATGGCTATCACACAGCTGGACATTCCGCCAATTCCCGGGGGTGTGTGCGACTGGTCGGGTCTCAGGGGTGGGGGCCTTGATCTACTGTAATCCCTTTGATGTGAGGTGTTTCCCTTACAGTAGGGGCAATAAACTGCATCCGCCGGGCTAGGTGATGGCCTGGGATCAGTTCGGACAATTGGGCGCAGAGGAAGGGGGTTATCAAAAGGATGTATGACCATGTATGGGATGAAAGGAGGGGTTGGTCAGGCGCGGGATGTGGTTCCATGGCAGGGTCGCGTAGAAGGAGAGAGTTTATGGCCCATGTATGGGAGAGCGGGGGGGTGGTCAGCGCGCGGGGGGATGTTCGCAGCGCCAGGGGGACGCGCTGGCGATCGGCAATGAGGTCATGGTGCCTAAAATGGCCGTCGCGCGTTTTCTGCGTGTGGCGCTTGGGGAGAGACAAGATGGCGCAGATAATGTTCAGGTACGAACTAAATTTCCACAGGACGAGCACGTTAGTGCTCCTCATTGTTCTAGTACATCCCACTTAGTGGAGTTTATCAGCGAGGTAAGATGGGGTGCTTTGATGAAGGGCTTTGTGCGTGATGCAAGCAGTCTTGTAAGTGGATCTGCCTTCCATAGGAAGCCATTTAAGGTCTTTGAGGACATTTGAGATGTGATCAAACCGCTTACAGTCAGTAATAAGCCTGGCAACAAAGTTAAGTACGGATTTGATAGGGGCTAGGTGGACTTTCAGAGTTTCAGAGAGAATAGCATTACCATAGTCGAGTCTAGACAGGACCAGCGATTGCACCACTGATTTAAAGTCATCAGCAGGAATGAAGGGTTTAATTTTCTTGAGATGATGGAGTGTGAAGAGAGCACCTTTGGCCTGATTTTTTATGTGGGGAGTAAGACTGAGGCTCTGGTCAACGCTGATGCCGAGGGATTTAACTGAGTTAGAGATGGAAACAGAACAGTTGAGAGCTTTGATGTCAGAGATCCAGTGTTGAATAGGCAGCGAGTTGTTTTTAGACAGAATAGAATGATTTCAGTTTTATTAGGGTTGAGTTTGAGGTGGTTGACATGGAACCAAAATGGAATCTTAGTCAAGGCATCATTGAGGTGTAGAACGTCAGCATGGGATTTGATCTTACAGTAAAGTTGGGTGTCATCAGCATGGAGGTGGTAACTGATTTTCGCTTGTTTAAGAATGAGGGTGAGGGGTTCCATGAAGAGGTTGAATAGAGTGGGAGAGAGAACAGAGCGCTGGGGACGCCCAAGGAGACCGGCAAAGGTTCAGAAAGGCAATCGCTGACTTTAATTTGTTGGGTTCTGTGTTGGAAAAAGGAGGTGAACCATTTGAGAACAGCACCATTGAAGCCAAAACGGTCTTTGAGCATATTGCGTAAGGCTGTGTGGTTAACAGTATCAAAAGCAGCAGAGAGGTCAAGGAGAATGAGAAGGGAGTATTTACCCTTGTCTAGGGAGTGATGGATGTCATCAATAATGTTGAGCGTGGCAGTTTCGACTTTGTCATCAAATTCGAATCCATGCTTCCAAACTCGAGTGCATCCTTTCTGCCATTCCAAGAAACAAATCCTAAGTAGATGCTTTGTGGATATGAATTTCATCATTGCTGGAGAACAAAGAGTTCTCACAGTCACCTTGGCCAGAATGAGAGAAATGTTTTCTTTCAATGTTTTCAGGTGAAAAGAATTTAAGGAGGATTTGGGTCTGTGCTTGATTTAAAGGAGTCAATTCTTGGGAAAAAACTATCAATTTCAAAATGGTCTTTCTGCAGAAAATAATTCCAATGATGATGCCTGAATAGTTTCTAATAGCAGTAGACTTCCAGGATTCCTATCTACACACCCGAGGTTTGAGCACCTCCCGGAGGCATTCTTCACTAGGATAGAGGGTATCTGCATCTGAATGTCCATGACAGGCCGGTTCACTCTCCGTCAAGGTGAAGAACCAGGCTGAATTAGGCCTGGCGGCGCAGGGTACGGCTGAAACCTTCTGAGTTCGCCTTCTAAATGTACAGAGACATGGAACACTCTGTTGGCATAGGAACTTCAATTTATTAGCTGCAGCTAGGTACAGTTGTCCTAGAAGTACATCAGTGGTAGGTTCTCAGGAGACTGCCACTTCAATCCGTGGCTCACAGCCTTTTATAGCGCTTGAATCCCCTAAAGCAACAACCCCCTCAATGTGCAATAAAAACAAACAAATCATCCACTAGCAAACATTCTTTGTACAAGATACAGGATAATAGGTAATAGAAATTCCTTCCCTAGGCTTGTGTTCTCTACCTGACCCTATAGGCCAGGTGGCATGAGCATTCCTAAGTTAAATTAATTTACAACAGGACGTGTTTGCGTGTTGCAGGTGGTGATTCGTAAAACAATTGGAGAGGCAGAGAAGGATCACCAAGGGTCAATAGATGGTTATCACGGGAATTAGTTGCTTCGAGCCGGGTCTCAGAATGTACTTTGCTCAGAGAGACAGGAAAAGGTTGTTTAACATGTTACAGTACAGAGTATGAAAGAAACACTACGAAGGTTGTTGGTGCCTGAGTGAGGGCAACATCACAATGGTGTCAATACGCAAGATGGAGCCGTAATCAAATTTCCTCAAAGGGAACAGGTTATACATTGCCAAAAGTCTCAACTACAAGCTCCCAAGACTTGGAGCTTATGGTCTCAAGGTTTCTTATGGACATGCTCATGCAGAGACTCCAGACAATCTGGAATGCAGCAGCCAGACTGACACTCAAACTACCCAAGAGGACACACATCACCCAGCAGCTAAAAGATCTCCACTGGCTCCCCCTCCCTAAGAGGTGCCATCTCAAGCTCCTGGCCCATGCCTACAAAGCCCTCCATGACCAAGGCCAACCTACATGAACCAACGCCTGATCTCACACCAACCTACCAGAAACCTCCGCTTCGCACATCTCGCCCTCGCTCAGACACCACGCACCCACTACAGATGCTCCAGAGGACCCTCCTTCTCCCACCTCGACACCAAAGCCTGGTACATCCTCCACCTCCACACTGCATCCTCGCTGACCCACTTCAGGAATAGACTCAAGACCTGTCTCTTCGACTGATACCTGCAGCATAGCGCCTGGATACCCCCCGGGGTGATTAGCCGCGCTATACAAGTACTACTTGATTAATTGGCATTGGTATCGGATGCCTCACAGAGCGCAGGCTACTGCGAATGAAGAGAGGTCTGGTTCAGAAGCCACCAGCATCAAGAGCATCGTTACAGATCCAGGGAGACATGCTGTCCATCCTCCATCTGGTAGCCTGGTCCAGGTTTCATTTAGGAATCCTAATGACTCCTCGGGCGATAGGGATGGCAACCTTCAAACACCACAGCATCTGTGTTCATTAAACTGCTTTATGGTAACTCCTGCCCTGGAAAACCTGAAAACTCACTTTCTTCTGTGTTCGGTGGACCCGCTCTGAAAAACTGGACATCTGATAAATTTGCTGGGATAGATGGTTAAACCCAGAACTGTCCTGGCAAATCCGGGACTCCTTTATGAGCACATAGGTTAAGTGTCAAACAGCCCCTCCCTCATGCAAACTCACAGCTGGAGAACTGCCAACAGGTGACCCTGGCAACTCTGCTGGAGGGAGGGAGAGCAAACACCCGGGCTAGGCCCCAAGAAATCCGGGCCCTTTGAACACCCTTCCACTAATAAATCACTCCAAAGCACCCAGAAGCAGCCAGCTTCCTATGCCATTCAAAATAAATAAAGACATGAAAATCTATTGCTTTTGGGGCTGTACGTGCCCAGGCAACACACAAAGACATTTAGTAATGCAGAAGACTGGACATAGCTGTAAAGCTTTAATCAGAATACCCCAACGTAAATGATTTTAAAACATATGCTATACAATATTACTGGGTATTTTTTTTAATAAATTTAGAATTTACTACCACCGCTTCGCAGTGCTGTAAGTGTCAGGCGTTGCTACGAAGTAATTAATGGTGCTTTTCGAATCGGCCTGAGAATGATGAACGGCTGAATCTTCCCTGGTAGGTTTCGCACTTTTATTACAACTGTAGCAGCAAGCGCTTAGCTCGCTGAGTTAGCTGCCTGTCACACAAGAGTTTCTCCTTTCAAGAACATGCTCTGAGGGTACACCTCTCTGAAGCAGGAAGGCAGGCATGCCAAAGTGCCGGGCTGAGCCGTGCCAGAGTTTGTTCAAAGTTTAACCCGGTTCTTCGCGGGCCCATCGGCTTGGCTGGCTCTCGGCAGGTATATTTGCACAGCGCGTCGCTGGGTGTCGATGGCCGCAGACCTGCACTTATAAAGGGTGGATTTCCTTAAGACTGCTGACATCACGGAGCTGCTCTCGGATTCCGCGCCCTGCCTCTCGCGCGCCTTCCATTCAGGTAATTTCAGCTCCAACTTGAACGGACCTGTTTGTGGGTGTCTCGGTGGAGAGTGCGGTGCGGCCGCACTCGTCTTCCTTCCAGGGAGGGCAGGGGTGGGTGCTGTCATGCTGCGGCGTCCTGCCTGGAGCAGGGCGCACATTGACCTGTCGCAGGTAGGCGGCGGAGTGTGGCGCCTTACAGCTACTTTTGAGACGTCTCGAAAAACATGGGATTTAAACTCCAAGGTTTCCCCCGTCTCGGATCCCTCATTACGACCGTTCTGGCGATTCGGATTTGATTAATTGTTACGGAAACTAGACAAAAGGGGGCTTCCAAAACTTGTAAAACAGAGTCTGTGGGAGTCGAAAACTTTCGCACATTGACGTGAGAACAGCTTACGCTTTACGGCTGTGTAAGGTCAGTTTATCGTATTTTTTGTGAAGGGTGTCGCTGTGAAACTTTTAACCTTTTAAATGCTGCCTTGATTACATTTTTCTTGCAGCACTTTAATTGCAATGTTGTTCTGGGTATTTTATTTCGTATTATGCTATGATATTCTGGGTTTTGTAAGTTATGTTACTTTATACCAAAGTATGTGTAGTATTTTATGCTATGTATCGTTATGTTATGATCAGCTGGCTGATTTTGGGAGCGCTCTTTCACTGGGAAGGCTGTCAGGTTGCTAAGCAAATGTTTGCGATCTGGAGATTAAGTTGCTGTCTGTTGATTCGGGAGACCTGGCATAAAATCCCAGCTCCCCCATCTGACAACATTGTGTGATTTGGGTCAAATGACCGCCCCCTCTCCCCGTGTGCTAGCTACAGTTCCCATTATAGACCTCAAGCAGTAGAGATTCGCAGTGGGCTAAAGGCTGCGATGAATCGCCATATACATGCCTGGACATATATGTGTATGTTATTGTTCCACATTTCATATGCAGCCTCGCTGCCTGCATTTTGGGTTGGAAGGGCGATGCATAGAATAAACGGGCTTCCTAATTATTTTTGTCATTGTGTGATTAGGTGCTGGTCTATATAAGAGGTGCCTTTAGAAATCAAAGCGTTTCTCAGAGAAGTGTACATTTTGAATTAGTGGCAAAGTTGCGTTTTTGGCACCAGAAGGCTTAGGAAACAAATGGCCCAAAATATGTGATCCTGGGTAAATCATGTTAACTCCAATTGATTCAGTTTATTGACTGCTAAAATAGGGAGCTCCTAGAAACAATTTGACTTCCAATATTAAGTGCTTAAAAAAAAAAACACATTCGTTCCAGTCCGAAAGTGCCTTGAGGCTATCCAGTCACTTTTCAGCGCGCTGTCCTTCAAGTTTCTACAATCACAGCCATCCAGTTCAAAGTTCGTGGTAAGTCTCTGATCGTGACTCTCCCGGCGCTTGCGCATGCGTTAGCGCGGACCCAAACAAAGTGTAGTGCATGGCACCAAGGGATGGTCTCAATGCGCTAATTCAAGTTTGCAGGACTTGTTATTGACATCCGAAAGATGCAAGGCTGAATGGGCCCTGCCGGAACTAGCACATGTGACAGTGTGGCCTCCTAGAGGTCACTGCAGGAGGGGGGGAGGAGGCGCTCATCCTAGTGTTTTAGTGCTGGATTCTGGCAAGGCCCATCAAGGCGCTTTCTCGAATCGGTATCTGCTATTTCTTACTGTTTCACGCTTTGTGTTCTCATTTGGAGAGTCCCCCTTTTCACTATCGGAGCTACTTTAAGTCCCTAAAAAGGTACCTGTAGTGAAGTGAACGACGCAGGGCTGCACATTTTCACAAAGGCAAGGAGTTCCATTGAAGCGCCTCCTGAGCGTGCTTTTCCTGCCAGCGCTGTATGCTGCTTGTTTGTGCATCCGGACAGTGAAAGGGATAGTGTCCGAGGGACAAGGTAACAGAGTTCGTACCAACTCCCAAGCCTATCTTTGAGGGCGAAGAGACCCTCCCCAAGAGACGGAGCCGATAAAAGCACACATCTTTGCATACAGTCGTAGGAGCGCTGAGCAGACGTAAACGCGTGCGTTCCCTCCAGTGACAGACTTCAGGGAGCACGAGCGCTGTCTACATTCCTGTGAGTTGGAGGCTTGTATGTTCACGTTGATGCCACACACAGCACCCTTGCCTCAGATACAAGTCCCTGCATTCTTGTCACGGGTGAGATGACATCAGGGTCGGATGGGTAGGGGGGCTGCACTCGGGCAATGGGCGATGGGCCGGTATCTGAGTTGCAACTGTGGTCGCTTTTTTGGCCAGCGTGGTGGCTGATTTGGGCTCTGTCGGTGCTGTTCAGATGCCGCCAGCGGCCCAGTGGGGCCTAAGCGGTCTTACTGGGGGCAGATGGGCCTCTATTACCCTCTAGTACCAGGGCTCAGAGGTGTGATTCCCAGCCTCTCGCTAAGCGGGCCCATTAATGTACGAGCCGCGTGAGCAGAAGTGGCCTCCCTTAAATTCAGGTGGGGTTCACCAGTGTGAAATAATCCGTGCACACAGAGTTCCAGCAACAGATGCACTTTGTTTTATCTCAGCGAGGTCAGGAAAACATGCCTCTTTCAGAGAAACCCCCCTTCCATCTTTTCACAATACTTAAAACACTGAAGCGTGGTTTCCAAAAGCGCAATCAGCAAATGCGGCCCTCTTCTTTTTCTTTTAGGGGTCAGGCCTCTTTTTGATCCTAATCCATCCCTGGATGACTTGTGCATTGAGGTCTGAAGAGCCGCAGGGTCCAGCTCCCTGTGGTCCCAAGAGGGCAGTAGGAGGACTCACCCGTCTCCAGGACCTCCCAGGGGCACCCCAAGGCCGGTCATCATAACTGTGCTCTAGTGACCCTCATCCGTCACCCAAGTCCCTCACTTTTGTCCCCGCTCGGTCGGACCTTGCCTTTCTACAGGTATCCCCGGGCGCACCTCTATGAACACCACACTATTACATTGACCCCAGGATTCTCCAGCGCATAGAAGTGTAGCATGAAGTGCTGTGTAAAAAACAAGATATAATTACAGGTTCCTGTTGGAAATCATGGCAGCCCAGGTAAAGGCCATGCCGACACAGAGGTCAGGTTGATACAGTGGCCATTCACTATAAAGGGACCCGAGGTTGTGACCTCTATCCACCTATACGATAACTCTTCCATCTCTCGGGGTGCCTTCATCCTTTGCAAGCCTCACTAGCTTTCTCCCAAGGCTCCTTCTCTGCGCACATCTCGCTCCTCGATGTCTTTCTCCTGCGATTCATTGATCACCTTCTATCTCTGAGACACCCCCTGCCTGTCTCCGCTTCTGTAGCATCCTCACTTTTATTTCTGTCCTCGTTATAGCCTTATAAATTAAAATGTTATTAATACTTTTGATCTTGTCACCTTTCATGAATACATAATAGTCATCTATCTATCTATCTATCTATCTATCTATCTATCTATCTATCTATCTATCTATCTATCTATCTATCTATCTATCTATCTATCTATCTATCTATCTATCTAGCACTCTACTAGCTTAAATTCCATACCATATCTGTACATGTATGTATATTTCAAAAAGTAGCTTTTATCGTGTTTTTGCTCAAGATCTATAATCCTTGTAATACCATAAATTTATCTATCTAAAGACCAACAACTTCTAAGGCTTTCTGTACCATTTTGTTTTTATTTTTATGGCGCCGACGAAATTGTAATACATTTTGGAAATTTCGTATTACGCTTGTCGAAATTTCTGAAATGATGCCATTGCGCTAGTCGCGTAAATACACCCCTATTTGCGGTAAACTTTTTAGTGCGGTAACAATGCTAACAACTATAAAGCAAGCAACTATCATTCGCGCAATATATATTTTTTTACACACTATTTTTTCAGAGCGAGCTGTGTCCTCACATCAGCAATTGAGACAAAGGTACATTTCACACTAAAATATAGCAGTAAATGATAGATTTGCATTTTGTGCAATTACGCGTAATTTGGTGTAATTCCCACATAATTTCATGGTAATACATGAAAGCACATTACACACATTTTGCCCACCCTTAGTTGTTATGCGAAGCATTTCTTGTTGAAAAGCTCTGTTGATGTAGAAATGTGTGCATTAATAAATATAAAGAATCAGGTGTACAGTTTAAGACAGTTATGGATGGAAACTGAGTGTGCCAGGTTCGGGACAGCGGAGCGGAAAGATTTTGTATGCAGGAGTAAAAGCAGAAGTAAAATTTATCAAAAACTTCCCATGCAAATAAGCATTCTGGACCTGGTCCTAGACATGCACGGGAAGCACCTGTAAGCGAGGCGTGTGCATCCCTACCTGTGATACACTTAGCATAATAGACCTCCTGTGCTGCTGTCCTTGGTTTCCTCCTGGTGTACCAGGGGTAGGTACTTTCTTTCCTTGTTTCCATGGTGATGGGTTCTCTTCATTACATCACGTGATGCCTCCTGCCCATCTGTAGAGTTAGCTTGGCTCCTTTGCTTTAGGGTGACTTCTTGTGATCTCACCTGGGATTTGACTGTCTGGTCCACTAGGATGACCGCGTGCTTCTAAGCAGGCGGACCATCACGACTGCCATTTAACAGTCTGAAAACTAATCTTTTAAGGATCGCCAAAAATTCTACTTTTTTGCAAGCAAATGTTCTCAAAAGCACGTTTATTTAGCTGGGAAATACTTTACAGAGACGTAATTGTAAAAATAAGTTAACAATGTGAATTTTCACAAAGTGCAGAAATCATGTATTTCACTCGCTATGCTGGTAAATTATATATTTTGCCTCCCATTAATCCTGCCCATTCACAATCCTCAAAGTCATCAGGTATCTTGACGTCACTTGCTGTGAATAAGGCACAGAGTCTATGCTCGTACGTGATTCGTTTTGCTCTTTCCTCTGCCTTCTCTCTGTATCTCTTCTTGCACAACGAGTTTCACCCTTCATCATCAGGTCTAAAGAGGTGGCTCAGTGAGTTAAGTGCTTCCGGTTGAAACCTGTGTCATGTAGGTCAGGGGTTTGAATCTTGGTACGGCCAACTCAACCTTTTGTCTTTCTCAAATTAAACCATTCAGTACTGTTACAGTGGGTGGTAGTAAATACTGTTACTTAAATCATTCGATGTTGCAAAACCATAACTATTGTGTTGTATACAATAGACTTTCATATATTGTTAATATGAATGCAGAGGGCCTTAAAGTCTCCCCCTATCCTCATTGGTACTCTCTTAAAAAGGCTGTGTCCTCTGGGGCTTCCAGTATCCAGGGATCTCCAGGGAAAGGCTGCTTTCCATCCTCAATGTAGACGTGTGATGGGCCAAGCAGTGCTACTCACAACAAGTATCCTAGTGGGAACTATATAACTTATGTGAATGACAAAGAGCACATAAACCCACCAAAAAGCATTAGCTTTTAAAGACGAGAACCCTCACTCACCACTAGGGTGACATGCTTCATCATTGGGTTCCCTCTTACACCCAGTGCCCGCAAGGTACACTGAGTGGGCTACAACTCTCCCTCTGGAGAGGAGCGTGAGGTGTTTTTTCACTCCAATGTTAGAGGTAAATGAGGGGCAGAGTGCAAAAATAATGTCAAAAGTGCATTAAAACCCTCTCATAAAGGGAAAAAGAACTTTAATACCTATCCCCAATGGATGGAGTTAAAACCAGTGTGACAATAGGAGTATAGATATTTCCTATCTAACTAGGTCGACATGTTTCTGCCCAGGAGACCAAAAGTTCCAGGCATTCATCAGGACCATTCAGCCTGTCACTCTGCAATAATGTGAAAAACAAAAATCATACTTATGTAAAATATAAGTCCGAGTGCCCCTATATTGAAGGTGTGATGCGAGGATACATGGTACCCGCACACAGATAAAGGACCTGTACAGTAAGGCAGACCTTTTTGGCTGCTATTGCAAAGAAGACCAGACAAGAGTCGGTCTCGGCAACACATATTTTGGTGGGTTTATGTGCTTTTTGTCATTCACATAAGTTATATAGTTCCCACTAGGATACTTGTTGTGAGTAGCATACGTTGGAGTGGTATTCCTTTGGGTTATATTTTACTCCATTTAAAGACCTTTTTGTGAGATGATGGGCCAAGCAGTGACAGACCATAATAGTTCAAGTTGTTTTTTTGCATTAATCTATAGTCGCAACTTGAAAGTCTGAGGCACTAGCAGGAGGCGATGACTAGAGCGGTGCTTAGAATGGGCAGGTACTGTCCGGCACTGAGCGCCTGCACTTATTTAATTTGTGAGGGAGAGTACCTGCAATTCTCAGCACTGCTTCAATGCATTTACAGGAAGAGAAATGGCACTTCTCAGGAGTCAACAGGTACTCTGGATACTGAGTACCTGTACTTCTTTATTTTGTGAGGGAGAGTACCTGCACTTCTCAGCATTGCTGCAATACATTTAAAGGGAGAGTGCCAGCACTTCTCAGGAGCCAACAGGTACTCTGGATAGTGAGTACCTGCACTTCTTTATTTTGTGAGGGAGAGTAAATGCACTTCACAGCACTGCTGTAATATGTTTGAAGGGAGAGTACTGGCACTTCTTAGGAGCAATAGGTACTCTGAGTAGTGGGTATCTGCACTTTTCTAATTTGTAAGGGAGAGTACCTGCACTTCTCAGCATTGCTGCAATACATTTGATGGGAGAGCACCAGTACTTCTCAGGAGCAGGGGCGTAAGCCATGCCCCGCAGCCCCCGTGGTGCGGGTGGGCCCCCAAACTTCAGGCGTCCCCCTCAGCACAGAACATCGGCCGGTGAGCTCCTGATTGAGCTCGGAGGGGGCCCCTCCGCGTAACTTGCAGGGGAGCCCCCTCAAGTTTCGTTACGCCACTGCTCAGGAGCCAACAGGTGCTCTGGATACTGAGTACCTGCACTTCTTTAATTTTTGATGGAGAGTACCTGCACTTCTCAGTACGGCTGCAATGCATTTAAAGGGAGAGTACCGGCACTTCTCAGGAGCAATAGGTACTGTGAATAGTGAGTACCTGCACTTCTCTAACTTGTGAGGGAGAGTACTTGCACTTCTCAGCACTGCTGTAATACATTTAAAGGGAGAGTACTGGCACTTCTCAGGAGCAACAAGGTACTCTGGATAGTGAGTACCTGCACTTCTTCAATTTGTGAGGGAGAGAACTTGCACCTCTCAGCACTGCTGCAATACATTTAATGTGAGAGAATCGGCACTTCTCGGGGGAAACAGATACTTTGGATAACGAGTACCTTACCGCATTTAATTCCATTTACAACACTGGACCAGAGGAATGGAAACACCAGACAGGCGCGAAGGTGCCGCTTTGGGAAAACCCCTTCACACCTCCCGATCAGAGCCCAGGCACAGAGTATGGGAACCTGCAATGGTGCCTTCTCTCACTATCCGCGCGCTGTACCTTCACCGTGCCCAGGTTGCAGCAAATAAATATGTCCTCTATTACCCATCTTCAGAGTGAAACATAGGTCGCCAGATGATTCCATACACAGGGTCACAACCTTTCAGGTCCAGGTCACTGCTTTTACAAATCACTGTTTTCGGGTGATGGAGTCCAGTGGTCAATAGAATCTCACTTACACTACAAGTCCCAGAATTCACTGATTTGCTTCATGAAAAGCATAAGCTAGAAATGTGGAGTCAGGTGGTAGCACTAGAAAAAAACGTCGCTCAAAACCGAACATTAACTTACTATTAATTCACCTATATTAACTTTCATTAATGTATCGGTGTCTTGGTCTAGAACAGACAGCAGCACGCGCTTCACTAGTTGCCCAGCACACACACCCATCTGCTGGGCAATGGGCTGAAAGAGAGGATGAATGACCCTGCAAGGCCCCCTGACTGATACACTCACCACAGGAGGCTTTCCTGCACTGTAAAGACTGCATGACGTCAAACCAAATCACACTGCTGCCTGTTAAAGTATTTGATGTAACCTGATATCTAAATAGCACTTATACACCTGAGTATGTTTCGTGGCGCTGGAAGTGGAATCCCAACTCGATTAACAGCCCTCTGAGAAGGGGCACATGCTCAAGGATTTGCAAAAGGCAAAGAGATGGAATAGCGCTTAAATTGAAAGATACTCATTAAAAAAGTACAGAAAAACTGTGGCCTCCCAGGTAAGCACTAATGAATTTAGGGGCAGACAATCAGAGAGCTGAAGAGGCTGCCAGGAATGCAGGCACAAATGTGTTCCTGAAAGAATGTTGTCATATTTAGACATATCCCTGGCGTAACAAAGTGCTGCGATGTCCTAGCAATAGCACACTGTGCTCTACCTAAAAGCTAAATAATAACTTTTTAAGTCAAGGAGCTTGCATCGCAGGTTTGACTTTTCACAAGCAACTCAAGCGAACTTGTACTGCTTCTTGATTTTGTAGCTTTCCCCTTCGTTAAAGAACAACACGACTCTTTTCAGGCAGGCGGATTTTCTTGCAGTAAAATCTGATTGCAAGTGTTCTTTCGCACAGCCAAATATTTTTCCATACTCTGCACTGGGCCCAAGGGCATTAGAACTCTCTACATGAGCACCAGGTTGCATTACTCAAGGTCAGATTCGTCCATAGAGGCACGGTGAGATCAAGTGATTTGACCAGAATCACAAAATGCAGTGTCAACGCCGGGACTCGAATCAGGTCCCCAAGTCCCAGGGTCGCCACCTCTGGCCATTAGGACACATCTCCGCCACTGTCCGTACTTTGACGTCTGCCTAAATTTAATTTGAATCGCATTGGTGTATTTTTGTAACTTGCTCTGAATCTCAGATCCACGGCTTAAATCGAAAAGCTTATTTCTTTGATTATTCATGGCCTCTAGTCCAGCACAGCACGTGGGTAAGACACAGAACATTGAACGTGTTTCTGTGTTCTATTGGGAAATACCAATAATTGGGAGATAACAATAGGAACCAGAAGCTGTAATTTTTTGGGCATGTGGCTCTCCTTTATGGGCCTAGCTTGTCTGGCTCCCCCGGATCGGGCTAGTGTGTCTGGCTTCTCTTGATCAGGCCAGTGCATCTGGCTCCTTTCGATCGGGCTAGGTCGTCTGGCTCCTCTGGATCAGGCTAGCCTATCTGGCTCCTCTGGATTGGGCTAGCTTTTCTGGCTCCTCTGGATCAGGCTAGCTTGTCTGGCTCCTCTGAATCAGGCTAGCTTGTCTGGCTCCTCTGAATCAGGCTAGCTTGTCTGGCTCCTCTGGATCGGACTAGCTTGTCTGGCTCCTGTGGATCGGGCTAGCGTGTCTGAATCATCAGGATTTGGCTAGCTTGTCTGGCTCCTCTGGATTCAGCTAGCTTCTCTGGCTCCTCTGGATTGGGCTAACTTGTCTGGCTCCTCTGGATCGAGCTAGGTTGCCTGGCTCCTCTGGATTAGGCTAGCTTGTCTGGCTCCTCTGGAGCAGGCTAGCTTGTCTGACTCCTCTGGATTGGGATAGCATGTCTAGCTCATCTAGTTCGGGCTAGCTTCTCTGGCTCCTCTGGATCGGGCTAGCTTATTTGGCTCCTCTGGATCAGGCTAGCTTGTCTGGTTCCCTGGGATTGGGCTAGCTTTTCTGGCACCTCTGGATCGGGCTAGCTTGTTTGGCTTTACTGGATAGGGCTAGCTTGTCTAGCCCATCTGGATCAGGATAGCATGTCTGGCTCCTCTAGATCAGTCTCGCTTGTCTGGCTCCTCTGGATTCGGCTAGCTTCGTTGGCCCCTCTGGATCAGGCTAACTTGTCTGCTCTTCTGGATCGGGAAAGCATGTCTGGCTCCTCTAAATCTGGCTAGCTTGTCTGGCACGTCTGGATCGGGCTAGCTTGTCTGGTTCCTCTAGATCGGGCTAGCTTTTTTGGCTCGTCTGGATCGGGCTAGGTTGTCTGGTTCCTCTGGATCAAGCTAGCTTTTTTGACTCCCCTGGATCAGGCTAGATTGTCTCACTTCTCTGGATCGGGATAGCGTGTCTGGCTCCTCTGGGTCTGGCTAGCTTGTCTGCCTCCTCTGGATCGGGATAGCGTGTCTGGCTCCTTTGTATTCTCTTGGAACATACAAGAGTGTTGAAAGATGTCATTGTTCTTTATACTCTTGGCATAAGTACCTTGAAATGGTATCACTGTCTAGTATCAACACTTCTGTGTTCTCTTGGTACATACAAGTGTGTTGAAAGGTGTCATTGTTCTGTATTATCTTGGGAAAAGTACCTTGAATGGTGTCCAAGGCTTAATTTGAAAAAAAAGTAAGTGCTAAGGCCCTCGTCCGGAGGACACCGCAACTTGCACCACCCATTTCCCATCTGTGCTGCCATCATAGTACCTACACAACTGTTAATCATCACACAGCTCTAACGGGGACAATTCATAGTGTTTGAGGCCTTCAAAGCTATTAGAATGAATTAAACTGCAGGTATTAGTTGTTTTTAATGTATATTGAATTATTAAAACAGCTGTTGTTCTGCTTATCTCTCAATCACACAAACAGCGCCACCATGTGGCAGCTGTCATAAGTGCTGGTGTTGGCAATTAAGTCCAGGTGCTGAGCACCAGATACCACCTGCACAAATTAAGCACTGATGGTGTCAGTATCACCGTCTAGTATCAGCATTTCTGTATTCTCTTGGCCAAAGGGCCTTGAAAAGGGATAAATCCTAGCAGCAGCACTTCTGTTTTTGAATGTTTCCGTCTCATGCACTTCTTCCTCTAATTGAGTTCTGCAAGCAAGTTAATATGTTTCTGCAGAGTCATTAGAGCTTCCTTCGATGGGAATGTGGAGGGTCTGTTTGCCTCAGCATAAATCTTAAAGATCAAGCCCTATTGGTTAAATATGTCTTGTAGAGAATTCCTTGACTTATTCAATAGTCAGGGCAGAGAAGGTAGATCCTCAAGAGACCCGTCAAGTCACCGTTCAGTATGAGAGTGCATCTTACATAAGAGAAAGATAACAGAACATACATTACTGTAGTGTGCTGTTTGTTCGGTGCCAGCCTGCTCTGGGTGCTAGCAATACATTATGATAGAATCCTTAGTTTTGTACTTACCAATGCATTTTGTGAGTGTTAACACGTGTCCGTGTTCACAAATCACACGTCTGGCTCCTCTGGAATGGACTAGCGTATTTGGCTCTTCTGGATCGAGATAGCTTGTCTGGCTCCTACAGATCTGGCTTGCCTGTCTGGCTCCTCTAGATCGAGCTAGCTTGTCTGGTTTCTCTGGTTCGACCTAGCTTGTCTGGCTCTTCTGGATTGAACTAGCATGTCTGGCTCCTCTGGATTTGGCTAGCTTGTCTGGCTCCTCTGGATCGGGATAGCGTGCCTGGCTCCTCTGTATCGAACTAGCTTGCCTGGCTTAACTGGTTCGGGCTAGGTTCTCTATCTCCTCTGGATCGGGCTATTGTGTCTGGCTCCTCTGAATCAGGCTAGTGTGCCTGGCTCCTCTGGATCGGGCTATTGAGTCTAGCTCCTCTGGATCGGGCTATTGAGTCTGGCTCCTCTCGATCGAGCTAGCGTGTCTGGCTCCTCTGGATTGAGCTAGCATGTCTGGCTCCTCTGGTTCAGGCTAGCGTGCCTCGCTCCTCTAGATAGGGCTACCTTGTCTGGCTCCTCTGGATCGGGATTGCGTGTCTGGCTCTTCTGGATCGGGCTAGAGTGTCTAGCTCAACTGGATTGGGATAGCTTGTCTGTTCCTTTGGTTTAGGCTAGTGTGTCTGGTTCCTCTGGATCAGGTTGGCTTGTCTATCTCCTCTGGATCGGGATAGCTTACCTGGCTCCTCTGGTTCAGGCTAGCGTGTCTGGCTCCTCTGGATCGGGCTAGCGTGTCTGGCTCCACTGGTTCGGGCTAGAGTGTCTGGCTCCTCTGGATCGAGCCACCATGTCTGGCTCAACTGGATCAGGCTAGCTTGTCTGGTTTCTTTTGTTTGGCTTAGCATGTCTGGTTCCTCTGGATCAGGTTGGCTTGTCTTTCTCCTCTGGATCGGAATAGCTTGCCTGGCTCCTCTGGATCGGGCTAGTGTGTCTGGCTCCTCTGGATCGAATTACCTTGTCTGGCTTCTCTGGATTGGGCTATCTTGTCTGGCTCCTATGGTTCGGGCTAGCTTGTCTGGCTCCTTTGGTTGGGGCAAGGGTGTCTGGCACTTCTGGATCGGGCAAGCATGTCTGGCTCCTCTGGATCGGGCTAGCGTGTCTAGCTCCTGTGGATCCGCACAGCTTTCTAGGCTTCTCTGGATCGGGCTAGCATGTCTGGCTCCTCTGGATCGAATTAGCTTGTCTGGCTTCTCTGAATTGAGCTGTCTTGTCTGGCTCCTCTGGGTCGGGCTAGCTTGTCTGGCTCCTTTGGTTGGGGCTAGCGTGTCTGGCTCTTCTGGATCGGGCTAGTGTGTCTGCCTCCTCTGGATTGGGCTAGCATGCCTGGCTACTCTGGATCAAGCTAGCATGTCTGGCTCCTATGAATCGGGCTAGCATGTCTGGCTCCTGTGGAATGAAATAGCTTTTCTGGCTCCTATGGTTCGGGCTAGCGTGCCTGGCTCCTCTGGATTGGGCTACCATGTCTAGCACCGCTGAATCGAGCTAGTGGTTCTGGCTCCTCTGGTTCGGGCTAGCATGCCTGGCTACTCTGGATCAAGCTAGCATGTCTGGCTCCTCTGAATCCGCATAGCTTGCCAGGCTTCTCTGGATCAGGCTAGCGTGTCTGGCTCCTCTGGATCGAATTAGCTTGTCTGGCTTCTCTGAATTGGGCTGTCTTGTCTGGCTCCTCTGGGTCGGGCTAGCTTGTCTGGCTCCTTTGTTTGGGGCAAGCGTGTCTGGCTCTTCTGGATTGGGCTAGTGTGTCTGGCTCCTCTGGATTGGGCTAGCATGCCTGGCTCCTCTGGATCAAGCTAGCATATCTGGCTCCTATGGATTAGGCTATCGTGTCTGGCTCCTGTGGAATGAAATAGCTTTTCTGGCTCCTCTGGTTCGAGCTAGCATGCCAGGCTCCTCTGGATTGGGCTACCATGTCTGGCTCCTCTGGATCGTGATAGCTTGTCTGGTCCCTTTGGTTCAGCCTAGCGTGTATGGCTCCTCTGGATTAGGCTGGCTTGTCTATCTCCTTTGGTTCGGGCTAGCGTTTCTGGCTCCTCTGGATTGAGCTAGCATGTCTTGTTTATCTGGATCGGGAGAGCTTGCATGGCTCCCCTGGATCTGGCTAGCGTGCCTGGCTCCTCTGGATTGAATTAGCTTGTCTGGCTTCTCTGGTTTGGGCTAGCTTGTCTGGCTCCCCTGGTTCAGGCTAGCGTGTCTGACTCCTCTGGATTGAATTAGCTTATCTGGCTCCTTTAGTTTGGGCTAGTGTGTCTGGCTCCTCTGGATCGGGCTAGCATGTCCGGTTCCTCTGGATCGGGCTAGCGTCCCTGGCTCCTCTGGATCAAGCTAGTGTGTCTGGCTCCTCTGGATCAGGCTTGCTTGTCTATCTCCTCTGGATCGGTATAGCGTGTCTGGCTCCTCTGGATCGGGCTAGTGTGCCTGGCTCCTCTGGATCAAGCTAGTGTATCTGGCTCCTCTGGATCGGACTAGCGTGTCTGGCTCCTCTGGATCGGGCTAGCGTGCCTGGCTCCTCTGGATCAAGCTAGTGTGTCTGGCTGCTCTGGATCAGGCTTACTTGTTTATCTCCTCTGGATCGGACTAGTGTGTCTGGCTCCTCTGTATCGGGCTAGTGTATCTGGCTCCTCTGGATCGAGCTAGCAAGTGTGGCTTCTCTGGATCGTGCTACCGTATCTGGCTCCTCTGGATCAGACTAGCGTGTCTGGCTCCTCTGGAGCGGGCTAGTGTATCTGGCTCTTCTGGATCGAGCTAGCAAGTGTGGCTTCTCTGGATCATGCTAGCGTGTCTGGCTCCTCCGGATCGGGCTATTGTGTCTGGCCCCTCTGGATTGGGCTAGTGTGTCTGGCCCCTCTGGATTGGGCTAGTGTGTCTGGCTCCTCTGGATCGAGCTAGCAAGTGTGGCTCCTCTGGATCTGCTAGCGTGTCTGGCTCCTCTGTATTGGGCTAGTGTGTCTGGCCCCTCTGTATTGGGCTAGTGTGTCTGGCTCCTCTGGATCGAGCTAGCAAGTGTGGCTTCTCTGGATCGTGCTAGCGTGTCTGGATCCTCTGGATCGGGCTGGTGTGTCTGGCTCCTCTGGATCGAGCTAGCAAGTATGGCTTCTCTGGATCGTGCTAGCATGTCTGGCTCCTCTGGATCGGGCTAGCATGTCTGGCTCCTCTGGATCGGGCTAGCATGTCTGGCTCCTCTGTATCGATATAGCGTGTTGGTCAATTTACCTGGCTCTAGCTATGACACCCCTCAGTTTAAGTTTGGCAGCAAGCATTGACTCGATACGCTTGTGGTGGTCTCAGAGCTTAAGGTGGTCTGATCCCTGGGCTAAGGTAAAGAAAGCAGTGCCTGTGCAGTTGGTCTTGGGAGTGGAAGGACAGCAGACCACTGTCTTCAGGATTTTGTAGAGGATAGGAGAAAGTTAGACAAAGCTCTAATGGGGTGCAGTGAATTCAAGGGGTGGAGCCCGCGAGCCTCCATTTTTTTGTCTCCATGTTTGTTCTACTTGAAATTTGCCTGGGAGACTGTCTCTAGACAGACAACTGTTTATTTAGCAAGGTGATTCTCCATAATTATGAGGCATATTAGCTTATACCATCCGCAGAAAGTGCAGAGCCTGCGATATCAGACAGGTAAACAATGAAGCAACACCGCTCAGCTTCATTTATTAATTAAATTAAGCATTACTTTCCCAGACAGCAAAGGGGGCGTTATTTGAGGTCAGAAAGGCAAGTGTAGCATTGCAATGAAAAGACAAAACTCGTGGCTTCCCGCGTTTCTGGGAGGAGTTCCAAACTTTGAGGCACGTGTGCAAAAAGGTTTCCCAACATGAGGTGTCAATGTAGAGACAGGACTGGACTTGCGATTGCAGGGAAGTTTACAGGTCTCCTGTCGGGAAATGTGAGCACTGAGTAAACGTATACAAAGCACCTGCAAAATGAAAGGATTGCGGTGTGGTGCCAGAATATCGTAGTCAGAACATCGCATAACATGTCCTAAATAGCACTAAAAAAACATTGGCCCCTTTGGAGTTAACCGGTAATCTACATACATATCTGATATTTTTCAAAAGACAATATGTAGGATACAATATTTATGTCAGGTGATATTTCTAACTACTACGATATTTTGACATGGAGCCAAAGCTTGCTTACTCCGAGAGTATATGGTGTGGCACCATTTCACCAAAACCATAAGGGTGGCAAAATGCTACGACGTGAACTTTCACACCATGGAATGCGATATTTATTGCATGACCATCTAACCCATTGACGGATCTAGTTGTCTAGTTGTTGTTGATGACCGTCCCAAAACTCAGATAATAAAACCTCAAAAGAATTAAGGCATAGTCTTAAAAGAACTAGGGACAGATTCACAAATATACTTTGTATTCATAAAGTCAGAGAAGTTGACCTTGAGAATGCTGATTACAACTTTGAAATGCACATAAATGCTTGCAATTTGAAATTGCCATTGGGAAACACCATGCACACTTTGGGAAACCTTGCGAGTCAAAATGGGAAGGTAGGGATGAACGGGTGTGTCCTCCCCCTCCCCCCCCCCAAGACCTGCGACTCACAATGGAATGTACAAGTGCTTTTCAACCAATCGTGTGGTCGCAAGACATTGAGGCATGCCGTAATCATTGAAGTGTAACATACCTGGCAACTCACGCGGTGCCACCGTGTGACACACGATATCAGCTCCCATCACACGGTCTCCTGGTGAGTAGCCGATATCACAAGATGACAGGGAGAACGAACTGAAAGGCACTGTAAATAGTGACTTTCCAGCTCGTTTTCTGAGGCTTTAAACAGCCGATGCCCATTAAGTGATGTGAAAACACCCAAAGCCATCGGCACCAGCATCAGCAAGCTTTTTTTTTTTGGGGGGGGGGGGGCAGGAAGGTGAGTGAGGGCAGGGTGGAGTTCATAAATGCGTCTTAGGTACTTCTTGGCACAGGAGCCCCGCCCCCCTCATCACACTGTAAGATTTTTGTTCAGGGTGGCAGGTATGGTGTAAACTGTCAATTTCAGACAGATTACACGCTGTGCATGGTGTGGGCATGAGAGCTGCAGATAGTATAAACCAATCAGTAAATTTGTAGGGCCCTTCTTGTCACCTGTGAGGGTATCCAGGCACTGCCGATGGACAACTGCAAGCACCCCGCCCTCTCTGTGCCATTCAAAATATACACACGAGGCTTCACGGTGGGCAAATTCCAAATTCAGATTCTGAGGCTGAAGTCGGCTGCCCAATGCAAGTCTGCCACCTTCTCTTGATATTACCTACAATGAAGAGTAGAGCAGATTCCGGCCACATTCATATGAATGAGGCGTGGAGTTTGCACCTCAGTGTGCACAGCACCATTGCACAGTAAAGGGACTGCGATTCCTTCGCTGCACAGACGCTGAAGGTTCTTGCAGTGCAAAGCCTTGCATTATGAGCTGCAGTCTCAGGATCTGCATCGGTCAAGTCACAGCGCCCTAAAGCATGGCTGGCAAGGCGCGGAGTGGAAGCGTCCAACCCCTGGCTCTGCCTGCAGGATAGGTCTGAGGGTGAACCACGTGATCTCACGCAAGCGAACAAGAGCTCTGATGGTATGTCACCTGCATATACATATCTCGGTGTCCGCCTTGGGGATAGCGCTGCATCACTTTCGGTGGTCCAGGGTGACTTTCCAAATGATGCAAAGGTTTACGGTGCACACTGGAGCCTGATTGTCCTCGTGAAGTTGGGCTGTCACTCAGTAGTGTGACTGGATATCAATCAATCAATCAAGGACTTATATAGTGCGGCTAATCACCTGTATGGGCCTCAAGGCACTGGAGTTGCTGCCTGCTTGGTTGTGCTTTGGGTATGTTTCTGTCAGGTGTCTCATCCTCAATCAGTTGTGGCTGAATGTTCTGGTGTTTGACGGGTGAGACTGGAGCACTGAATCACTTGCACATCTTCTCGGGTGGTGGGTATGCCCACTGCCTTGACCAATCCATGTGCCCAATTCCTAAAGAAAGATGTAAATCGGCCCCTACCTGTCTGGGACCTCGCTCAGGTGTGGATTTAGACTCTGGGGAATTCTCAATAGGTCTGGAAACTGAGGACAGCCAGTGGTTTTCAGGTGTACTCCTGGAAACCTTGTGCATTTCATGTCTGTGCAATCACAAATTCACATTTATATTTGCTCATGTGAAAATCTGTTGAACAAATGGGAATGCGTTTGCTATCACATTTTTTTCTTTTCCCCATTTGAAAGATACATTTTCCGATTGAGAAACAACTTCTCCTACACCCCCCAAAATGCTGCGGGTGTTATCGCCTTCTCACCTTGCAAAGAGATCTGCTCCCGCCCTTGTCAACAGTAGTTTTTTGCCCATTTCCAGGGTGAGCGGGATCGGAAAGGAGTTTATGAATGGTTGTGTACATACTTTCAGGTCACCCCGAACCTGGGAGGCCCACTGCCTGGCCTGGAAGTACATTTACTCACACGAAAATATTGGCATGAGTAAATCATTTTATCAGTTCAAAGCCCTTTTTTGTGTATTCAGAAAGTGGTTTTGCGCTTATAAAATGTTATTTGATCCCACGTTCCATGTAGAATGTGATATTTCCTGTTTTCTCTGATGAAACATGTAAATAAATCCTCCAGAATGTGTTCTTTGGAAGCAGGTAGACATTAGAGCTTTGAAGTGCCAGACTGGAGGAGGTGCAGGGCCAGTCAAAGCATATCCACTCCTGTTTTCCTAGGGAGTGTGGAAGGGGTTGCAGAGAGGTTGTGTTTACCTTTTTTACATGCGGCAACACGGGCTTTCGTTTTCAATTATTTTGACGTTTCGATAACTCGTGTTAATGGATCAAACTGTGTATTTTTAGAATAACTGGAGAGAGAAAAAACGTCGCCGAAGATCAAACGGGAAACGCCAGTATTTCACTTTGGAGCGAATGCATGAAATGTCAAGCACGCGAAAGCCAACTTCCTGCTGCGCAGTCACCAACTCACTGAAAGCGCCGCGCATGCGCAGAAGGAAGCAGGGGCCTTCTGCCAGGGTTAAGATGAGCAGACAGCCACTTCTGTGGTCCCTGGACAGGTCAAGTTAGGATTGTCACATTTCCCAGAGAAACTAACTGTTATAAGTATGTACTGGTAAGGTAAAAAAGCATACCAGGTGATTTGTCTATTTGTTTTCAACCAGCTGGTACTTTAAAATACTGGTCATGCTAGTAAAAACTGGCCAGGTGCCAACCCCACTTATAGCAGGAAAGACGCCAAGCTCAGACGCTTGTGGTGAAACATTGTGGGGCCAAGGCACAAACGTAGCAATGTGTAAGTTATACATGGGTAAGTACCTGGTGCTCGGCATTCTTACTGTTGACTTACAGGTCGTTGAGCCTCAGTATGCTGCATAAAGTACATGGGTCAAAATTTGCGTGCATATTCACTTATGTAGACACCTAGGCATATTTTATCTAAATCTATGCTCAAGTGAAGTAAGTAATGCGTATGTCACGCAAGTCTAGAAAAATTATGGGATTCTTTTTTAACTCTATCTTGCTTGTTTTGGCATTAGTTGCTGATCTAATCACCACTTAAATGTATAGACTTTTCCTACACATAGGTTATTATATGTAGCATAAACATGCATACGTTGTGATAATTTCCAAGTCTAAATCTAAATTTAAAAATCTGAAAATAAAACCTGTAAACCCCTTGAGTCCCACTGAATGTGCGATCTCCCATTTATGTAGGTGAGTTAAACGCTCACTGCTGACATCTTCTGTGATCAGCCAGTTACGAGTTTGAATCCTGGTATAGGAATCCTAACCTTTCATCCTTCTGAGTTTAATAATATCAATTTTGGGTAACGCGATCACCTGCTGATAACAAAGCTTATAAATAGCAGAAGTGGAGTATGAGGCTCTATATGAACTTTGGGCCTAATTACGATGGCGGTTCGGACATCGTTTTGGAGCAGGAACAGCCTGACAATGAGTGGGCGGTTCCACGCTCCCTATTAGGATACAATCACTGTGCATGAAATTAACTTTTCTAGTGCTGCTTATGCTGCAGCCAAGGAAAAGGGCCACAGCTGCACTAGAAAAATGCATTTTATGCACATCCATGCACTGTGTGCCATGCATAATGGTGCATGGCACATGCTGCATGTATGTGTGGGGGGCACTACATGTGCATACAGGGCCACTTAGCAATGGCCCACAGGGGATGGGGGCCTTGCTTGGGGCTCCCAAAGTCCCTTTCCATCCGCCTGTTCATGGCGGTGTGACCGCCATGAAAAGGCAGTCGGAATGGGGTATCCTAATCCCTACGGCAGTACCTGTGCAGGCACCGCCTCCATTGTAGGGATTAGGAATCTGACCGCCGTCCTAACGGTATCATTGATCCTATCGGAGACACGGTCCTACCCTGACCTCTTGCAGTCCGACCGGCTGCATTGTAATGCAGCGGTTGGACCGCTGCCTAGATGGAGAACGGCCCACCACCAACGGCCTGTTGGTGGCGGTCCACCCGCCATTGTGATGATGGCCATTAATATCTTCACCTGTGCTGGGGGCGTGGTCTGCCGAGCTGCAGAATGGCCGCTCTGTGAGCGAGCTCCGCCGGCCGAGATAATATCCTCCATTAATCAGTCCATTTAATGGAGTCATTGCCCTGCAAATTCCGCCTCCTCGGTGGCGGTACCATTGCGACGCCCAGCGGTGCTGATATCTGCTGCCTGCTCTGCTCCGACACAGAGTTACCCGATCCGGAGGGCTGTGCGAGGTGCAGCGAGGGTCTCAGTCAGTGGTGGAGCGCGGCAGCCAAATCTAATCGAGTCTGAGGTTTCGCTGTTGGCCTGGGAGGCGCTGGATGCGAGGCTCGTGGCCCCGGGCCGCCACTGTGCACGAGTGAAAAATTGTATAGACCGCGTTGTTGTCCACACTCCTTGCAGTTATACACTGAGGTGCTGAAAGACAGCGGGAAGCCCGATAACCCGGTGCGGAGACTGGGGGCGCCATTTTGGGATCCGGAGCGCACTGGCTGGGATCTGGCGGCTCGGCGAGGAGGTGTACACTACAACGAGGGGATCGCACACTCGGATGCGGGGAGAAACGACAGGGCACAACGTCCTGATCGCCAAGTGCATCACCCCCTCGGGGTTTAGAGAGATCTGCTGAGCTGCACGCGTGGCTCCCAGGGGCTCCACTTCACCACGATGGGCGAGTTCGATCTGTAAGATGGCCCCAGCGCTGCCGCTCATTGCCCGCTACCGGCTGAGAGCTCATCCGAATTAGCTGAGGTGAGAGGGGACACTGGTGAGGACGTGATCTGGCTATATTACCTGTGCCTGGGCAGGAGCTGTATTGAAGCTGGCTGGATGCGGAACATTGAGGGGAGGAAGAGCTAACTTGCAATCTAGGGTAGATCGCTGCTGCCTGGGGTCCATTGAGTGGGGCACGACACTTGCTGCCCTTCCCCACACACACGAGAAACTACGGAGTGAGGTAAAGGACTGCGGCCGCCCCATGTTTATTTCTTCACATGGCGCGTAATAATTCTATCACTGCACTTTCACATGTTATTACCAAATACATTCTAATGACCAAGCGCCAGATGTACGAATAAAGTTGGCATGCGCAAATGGGTTAACGACCCATTTCCGCATGCTAAAATTGTCATGGCAATGTACCAACACAATTTTGCGAGTCGCAAATGAATTGCAACTTGCAAAAAAGTGTTTAAAGACTCAGTATTTGGAAGGGGCGTTCTCTTCCAAATAGCGAGTCTCAAACCCTTGTACTAATGTTTTGCAAACGCAATTGCGGTCACAAAACACTTGCAATTGCCACCTACTTCAAGCAGGTGGTAATGCATTCGCAAATGGGAAGAGGTCGCAGGGGACCCCTTCCCCTTTGCAAATGCACGCAAAAGTATTTTTTAAGTGCAGGCAGTGGTCCCAGGGACCACCGCCTGCCCTACAAAAATGAAACAAAAACGTTTTTTTGGGGAGGAGCCTAGCGCGCATCCAAGATGGTCGCGTGAGCACAGGGCTCCCCGGACCCTCGCTGCTCCTCGGAATTTATCCTGATAATATCCTGATGTGGTTTATGGAATCTGGGAGATGAAGACCGGCTGAGCACGTATCTCTTTTCAGAAATTGAATCGGACCTGGGAATCCTGAGTTATCGTTGTCAGAACTCTTGGGACCCACCCGACGGGGTGCCCGGGGTGAAGGTGAACCGTGGAGCCGTGTCGCAATTGAACAACAGCGGCTGCAGCGCGGTGCCAGGGGCCGCTCGACCACTTTCGGTTTCACTTTCGGACCTCGGGGGGCTGGCCGGTTGAGCGCTTGAGGTGGCGGGGTGTATCCTTGGCCTCTGCACAAGGCTTTGTCTCCACCTGCCACTAGCGTGCCTATCGCCTTGGGTCCCCCCGCACCGCCATATTGTGGTCTCGGGTGAGGCGCTGGTCTTCGGTGTCGGTGCCTCTGCTACTTTGATCGGCGGTCCCCCTCGGTGTCCGTGACCACATGGGGGGCAAGGGGGGGCCCGAGGGGCGTAAGACTAAGGCCTCCCTCCGTGGGGGATCGGTCCAGACCAACAACATGGACCGCTACACTCAGGGCAGAGGCTCCCCTGGAGCGGCCGGTCCCCCCCCGGACGCCGCCGGTGGTGGCACGTCCGTCTCTTCGGAACCTTCCCTACAGGATATCATGGGCGCCATTGATGGCATCAGGGAAACCATCGCCACGCAATACGAGGCCCTGGCCCGTAAAATCGACACGGTGGCAATTGATGTCACCTTAATACGGGCGGATCTCTCCAAAACAAACGAGAGGGTTCAGGCTCTCGATGCGCGGACCTCCACCCTTGGGGCGGATGTGTCGGGCCTGCAGGCCGCGCTTGGTGACATCAAGGTGGTCAACGATCAGATGGCCCGGCGGCTGGAGGACTTCGAGGGACGGGCCCGACGCAACAACATCCGCGTCATAGGCGTTCCGGAGTCCTCCGACGACCGCCCGGTTGACCTCCTGGTCGAGGAGCTCATCCTCCAACAGTTGACCCCTGCTGGCTTGAGTAAGTTCTTTGCCGTGGAGCGGGCCCATCGAGTTCCGGGCGGTCGACCACGGCCGGGGGCCCCCCCGAGGCCTATCGTGGCCAAGCTGTTTTACTACAGAGACCGGGATGCGATTCTGCAGGCCTCACGTGTTCATGGCCCGGTTCGACATGAGAACTCATCCATTAACTTTTATCCGGACTTTACCCAACTTGTACAGAAACAGCGGATGGGATTCCAGGGGGTGAAACGTCGTCTTCGTGAACTGGGCCTAAAGTACTCTATGCTCTACCCTGCAAAACTCCGAGTGGAACATGAGGATCGGACTGCCTTTTTTGACTCTCCTGTGGCCGTGAGTGACTGGCTGGACTCGCTGCCGGACAGAGGTGGCCGTCCCGGGCCCTCTGCGGGTGCCAACGGTGACGGGTCCCCTTTGGAGTGACTTTTGGTCCTTGATTTTGCCATTTTGCACTGTTCAGCTGGGCTGTACTTCTTTGGTTCATTGTGTCTTGCTAGGACCTGTGTGGGGGGCGGGCGGGGTCGGGTCCCTTTCCTCCTCCGGGGTCTTTTCGTAGAAGGGGGTTAGTTGGGCGACAGGCACACTGCAAGTTGGGGGTGTTTTTTGGCCCGCAGGGGTGCAGGGTGGGGGGAGTTGGATGTTGGGGGGGGTGGGGGGGAAGGAGGGGTTGTTTTGTTGTGTGTTTTTTGTTTGCAGGGCGAGGTATTGATTTTTGTCCACCATCGGGAACTGTGCTGCTTACTGGGGGACCTTTGATTTATTGGAGGGGATGGGGGGGGACGGGTTGAAGCTGATGTCATGGAACGTCAATGGGTTGGGGGACCGTATCAAACGGGGTGTAGTACTGCAGTATTTGCGTCGTCTGACTCCTGATGTGGTGTTTATCCAGGAGACGCATCTGGTTGGTAATGTCTGCCATGCAATGAATAGGGGGGGATACCGCCTCGTGGCTCATTCTGGTTTCACAACTGGCTCCAGGGGGGTGGGCATTCTCCTGCGATCCTCACTTCCGTTGGAGATCACCAGGGTAGTCTCAGATGACAGAGGGCGTTATGTGTGTCTGACTGGGAGGTGGGAGGGGCATCCCCTTGCCCTGGTCTCAGTTTACGTCCCCCCGGGCCTCCAGAACTCCACCTTCGCGGACTTGGGTCGAATGCTGCTTGAACTTCCGGACAGTCTTTTTCTTATGGGCGGGGACTTTAATTCGGTGGTCTCGGGTGACCTGGATCGTCACCCACCCAGGGCCCTCCCCGCTGCCCAGGCGTGGCTAGGTGGTCTGTTGGAGACCTTCGGCCTGGTGGATAGTTGGCGATTAATGCATCCGACCCAATGTCAGTACACCTTTCACTCTGGGGCACATGGGAGTCTTTCTAGGTTAGACTATTTCCTTATGCCCGCGGCGCAGACTGGTCGAATTCGAGAGGTCAGGCACCTGGCGCGGGGTATCTCCGATCATTCCCCGCTGTGGCTGCTCTTTGACACCGGGTCACGGTCTGCAGGGCGGATCGCTCCCATTAACCCGTGGTACCTGCGAGACCCTACGACTCGCGATAGCCTGGTTAAGGCTATGGACCAATACTTCCTTGAAAACGAGGGGTCGGTGTTGTCTGCAATGTCCCTGTGGGAAGCCTTTAAAACCGTAATCCGCGGACACGCCCTCTCCCAGATAGTGGTGGCTAAGAAGCTCAAGAGTGAGGCAGTGGTGAAGCTGGAGACTGACATCTCGGGGCTGGAGTCGGCCTTGGAGGAGGGTGTCACTCCGGACGGGCTCCATGCCCTCAGCCTGAAACAGTTTGAATACAGGTCTCTTGTCACTGACGCTGCCAAAACTATGTATAGGGAGCAGCAGGGTCGATTGTATGATGCCGGGGACAAGGCGGGTAAGTTGATTGCGTGGCTGGACAAGAAGGAGAGAGTGAATCGTGTGGTCCCGGAGCTGCGTGTCTCGGATGGAGTGTGTGTGACTGAGCCTGGTGAGATTGTGGAATGTTTCGCCGACCACCTCCGGGCCGTGTACTCCCCGGTGACTGATAGGGATGAGGAAGACTCTTGCCTTCTACTGAGGGATATTGCTTTGCCCGGCCTGTCCGTCGAGGACCGTGAGCAGCTGGACGCCCCCTTGTCGGTAGATGAGATAGCAACTGCGATTCGATCCCTTCGCTCGGGCAAGGCTATGGGTCCCAACGGTCTACCTATCGAATTATATAAGTTGCGCCCGGATAAACTAGCGCCCTTCCTCCGTCGTATGTTTCAGGAGTCCCTTGAGGCAGGTTCCCTTCCTGTCGACCAGCGACTGGCCACGATAGTCGTGATCCCCAAGGAAGGTAAGCCGCGGGACCGCTGTGCCTCCTACAGGCCTATCTCACTGCTAAACGCAGAGCCTAAAATCCTGGCTAAAGTCCTCGCCAATCGTTTGTTGAGCGTCATCTGCGATCTGATTCATCCTGATCAATGCGGCTTCATCCCGCATCGCAACACCGCCCTCAACTTGCGGCGTCTTCATGGCGCCCTCGCCAGGGCGGAGTACCTCTCCGAACCGGCCGTGCTGGTTTCTTTAGACGCCACGATGGCCTTCGACACCATCGAGTGGCCGTTCCTCTGGGCTGTCTTGACCAAATTCGGCTTTGGGGAGGGATTTCTTGGCTGGGTGAAGCTTCTCTACACGGGACCCATGGCTCAGGTGGTGGTTAATGGGCGGGTCTCTCGGCCCTTCGCGCTCGGTCGGGGTACGAGGCAGGGGTGCCCGTTGTCCCCTCTGCTCTTTGCTCTCGCCCTGGAGCCACTCGCTGCTTGGCTCCGCTGGGAGCCCTCGATCAGGGGGATCCGGTGGGCCCCGGGCTTCGAGGATCGGGTCTCGTTATATGCTGACGATATTCTCCTGTATCTTACCTCGCCGCGGCAGTCGCTTAACGTTCTCTTTGATGTTCTGACTTCCTATGGGAGAAATTCGGGTCTCACGATTAACTGGTCTAAATCCTGTGTCTATCCCATCTCCGGTGGCCCTCCTCTCTTGCCGCCTCGGCTTCCGATCCAAGTATCTCTGGCCGGCTTTAAGTACCTGGGGATATACGTCTCGTTGGACCCGGTGGCTCGCTATGAGCAAAATCTCCCGCTTCCACTTCGGCGTTTGAGGGAAGACACGGCTCGGTGGTGCAGGCTGCCCTTGTCCCCGCTGGGTCGGGCAGCACTGTTTAAAATGATGTCCCTTCCCAGATTCCTCTATGCACTTCAGAACTCCTTCGATGTCATTCCAGTGGCCTACTTTCGGGAGGTGGAGAGCCTGCAGAGGAGACTGGTGTGGGACGGACGGGCGCGTATCGCCCTGGCCAAGCTTACTCTCCCCTGGTACGACGGGGGCATCGCGCTTCCCGACATTCGCAGGTATTATTGGGCCTCGCAGTTATCGGCCATTAACCATGCCACGTATGCGCCTGGCTTGAATCCGGCGTATGGAATGGATAAATTCTTGCTTCCCGGCGGGAATTATGACAGGGCGCTTTACTCCCGCTCGGCTGGACGGACCCTGACGGGCCCTACTAAGATTGCGGTGCGGATCTGGAAGGCGGCCAATGTAGCCATGGGCTGGAGTGAGCGACTAACATGTGCTACTCCTTTATTTGCCTCCGACCGACTGGGAAGCCTCTGGACGACGAAAGGGTTTGACCGTTGGGACACGATTGGTATTAGTAGAGTGGGGGACCTATGGAGGAAGGGCGCGGTCAAGACCTTTGCGGCGCTCCAGAGCGAATACGAACTCACGGACAGGGAGTTCTTCCGATATGCCCAGGTTCGGCACGCCCTGCTCTCCGTCTTTGGGGAGGGGACTAAGATCCCTGCCTCTTCGCCCCTCGAGGACCGCATACTCGATGGTCATGTCCCCGACAGTACTATCTCTTTAATCTATAAAAAACTTATTAATAATCGGGCTGACCTATTGGTGCGCCTTCGGGAGACGTGGACGGGGGATGGGGTGGAATTAGACGACGAGGACTGGCAGTCCGCACTGTCATCCCCTAAGGAAGTAGCCATTCCAGCCCGTCTCCGCCTGGTCCAGTTAAAGATTCTCCACCGGGTGTACGTGACGGGTCCCCGTTTGGTCTCGATGGGATTCTCGGAAGATGGGCTCTGTAAGCGGGGATGTTGGGTCAGTGCCACCTTTCTCCATATCCTTTGGGAGTGCCGCGAGGTGGCGGAATACTGGCGTCGGGTTCATGGGGTCATGGGACAAGTCACCGGAGTTGCGCTGCTGCCGGAGGTGCGTCGCTGTGTCCTGAATGTGTGGGAGCCCAATGATTATAACGCGGCTCAGACTCGGTGGGCGGCCCTGGGGAACATGATTGCCAAGAGGGATATAGCGCAGCTTTGGGGCTCCCAGCGGCCTCCCACCGTGTCAGTATGGAAGGAGAACATGGACTGGTGTATGTTCAGGGAGAAGACTGTGTATGTGGCCCGTGGTAAACCCGGGGCATGGGGTAGAATTTGGGGGCAATGGAACGCGTATCGTGGGGGTATCTGTACTCCCCCCCTTGTGGACACCGATATTGCCTTGTCCCCCTGACCCTTGATAGTTCCTTGCAACTTGTTGTAATAATCGAATATAGATGCTCCTCTCCCGTTACCCCCCCGATCTTTCAGTACTCCTTCCTCTTGATAGCTAATTGAAGGTCCGAAGTAGAGTCCCCCGGATGTAGCCTGACCCACGTTTTTTTTTTTTTTTTTTGCCCTTATGCCTCGCCTTTTGTTTTTAGTTGTTATTTATGTTAAATTTATGTCTCCTGCCTCCTTCGAACTATCCGGAGCCATTTACGGGGCTGGGCCCCAGGAGTCGCCTACTGCCTTAACTAATGTACGATCCTTTCTGAATCTAGCGGCCGGCCCTGGTGGTTGTAGGCCCATGCTTGTAACTGACTTATTGTTTAATAAAAAATATTTTTTAAAAGAAAAAAAAAAAAAAAAAAAAAAAAACGTTTTATTTTTATTTTTTTTAAATGCATCTTGTTTTTCCTTTAAGAAAAATGAGATGGCTTTTTAAAAAAAAAGCTTTATATAAAAGCAGTCCCAGACATGGTGGTCTGCTGAGCCCAACAGGCCACCATCCCTCAGAGGGCCTGTAATTAATAGTAATGAGCCTCGCAATATGCGACCCCATTGGGAATCTCAAACAGTGTTAAACACACTGTTAAACACACTGTTGAACATTTGATTTTGCGCCTCGCAATTTGCGCCTCGCAATCTGTCGCAAATTGCGAGGCGTAACATCAAAAGGTCGTACATCTGTCCCCAAATGTTAAAACAACAAAAGAATAAATGTAGGTGCAGACTACTCATGAATATGATGCAACCCTACAAATGAAAGAACATCATCGCGCTCCATCATCTGCGTGATCTGAGAGATCGTTCTGGTGAGCTCACCATAGAATACATCATGTTTTGACTAAAAATACACTGCTAATTGCTGTTTTATTATTCCTTTGGAGCACAATTTTTTTTTCAATTTTGTATTCCTGTGAAGAAAACGTATATGATCTAATATCAGGTATTAGTTTGACCGGCTCGAGTAACTTTATCTAGTCCAAGCAGGACCACTCGCCCCGATATTATTTGAAAAGCCATTTTCGGTGTCAACTTTACTTGTTCTCTTTAAAGTAGGCTTAGACATAAAATTCTAAACTCTGCTATATCCAGTTTTCTGCATATAGATTGATGAGGTAATTGCTACTCACGGGAGAACTAGCTCCAATTACATCTTGTGAAATAGTTACTTATCTTATTTTGTGATACCTGAACACTAACAAGCTAGCATAAGTGTGAATGAAGTCCAACTGCCTCAAACTGAACACGGGCAAGACCAAAGTGTTCATCTTCAGAAAGGATGCCTTGCTGTGGTATTATACCTAGTGGCCCACAGACTTCGCATCCACCCTCAGCCCACTTGCAAGAAACCTCTGGATCATTGGCAACAAGCTGGACATGTGCGCCCAGGCTAATGCCATCACCAACTCCTGCAATAACACTCTGGGGCGCTTAAAAAGATCTACACGTGGATACCAAACACCACCAGGAAGACCACCACTCAAGATCTCATCCCCAGTAGATTAGACTACTGGAACACCCTCTACACAGGAATCACTAAGAAACTCACAAAAAGGCTACAGGCCATCCAGAACACAGCAGCCAGACTGGTCCTCAACTTCCCGCACCTGACTCAAATCATACCGCACCTGAGGGAATGCCATTGGCTCCATATACTCAAACAAGCACAGTTCAAGCTTTTTACCCACACATACAAAGCAATAAACAGCACAGGCCTAGCGTACCTACACAGCCGTGAACACCTCCGCCAACCCTCCAGGCACTTCCTCTCAGGCAAACTCTCAATAGCATATGTCCCGTGCAGCAGGCCGAGCTTTCTCATGCATCTCTCCTAAAGTGTGGAACGTCCTCCCACAGCACATCAGGAACTCTTCCTCTGTTCTTCAATTCTGCAAGAAGTTGAAGAGCTGCCTCTTTGAGTAAGTCCTCGGGAAGCTAACCTTCACTCACCTACAAAGTGCCAGGATACCCTCACAGGTGATAGTGTGCTCTAAAAAACAAATAGCTAAATGTAACATAACAAAACTATTGATTTAGTCAATGCCTGTTTAAGGTATGGCTTACCCTCAAAATCTATTGCTCTAGTAACTTCTCAAATAGCACCCAGGCAATCAGTGTCACAATTCTAAGCTCCCCCTCAGCTTTCAGCATCAAAATGAGACACAGTTGGATTGGCTGCATATGCACTGGGTTTTGTTACCATACCTAGAGATGGACTGAATACTGATAAGTATGGTTTGCATTGTGAGTGTATTGAAGCATCTAACAAAGTAACTTGTGCGTCATTCTTTTGAAATGTTCCCTCTCAGTGGGTATCAATGTATCTATGCTCATGTGTTGTTGCTAGAGCAGTTTGTTGCCCAGCCATTAGCTTCCAGGAACCTGAAATCTTTGAGTTACAGTGATAGAGGGACTATGATTGTGACATTGTTTGTTTTTTGCTAGTGCGAGTATCCCTCCCTCTTAGGGTCCTTCAATTTAAATACTTGAACCACCATTTAGTGGGTGAGCACATTATACTTACTTTATGCCACATTCTACCACTGACCATACAATTATTCAGGGTAGGCTGATACTCCAACATTCATAAAGAGTACTAATGTGCACACGCACGCACACACACACACACTCACTTACTTTTCTGAACATATGTTTACCAAAGAAAAAGCAGACATCGGGGTATGCTTAATCACAACTCATTCTTCTACAGTATGTGCAATTTTTAATCTATCTATCTATCTATCTATCTATCTATCTATCTATCTATTGAAGGACTGGGTTATTCTTAAGACCCAGCGGTGCCAGGGAACAACACCTGAAACCTTCGTGGGTTACCTGTTCTGGCGTACTAAACACAGAGACACGGGACACTTCCAGCGACGTCAGAGATCAGCGTTTATTTACTGCAGGGATACAGAGGTCACAAGAAGTACACAACGTGTAGGTTCTCGGAGACTGCTTCAAATTCATAGAAGTGGGTCGGTCCTTTTATACAGGTTTTTGCCATAGCGCAGTATGGCGAACAAAGGTTACAACTCAGTTCCCACAATAAACTTCAAAAGGGTCGCGTTCATGTCTCAGGAGGCCGGAACATAATTACGACAGTCTTGCCGGTTCCCAACTGTAAAAACATATTCCTCCGCAATAAACACATTCCATCCTAACCATAAACACATTAAGAGGAAGGACGAAAAACAGATGCAAGGAAAGGACAAGGATGCACAACAGGTTAGAAAAGAGTGTTGGGGGCAATAAAGGAAACTTGATAGAGGGGTCAAAGACCCCATGTCTAATGTATGCATGGCTGAAACAATAGACCGGCGCGGCAAGATGAGCCTCGAGCGGGGCCATCTGCCTTAGTCGTGTCGTTTCCCTCATCGTAAAAGTCACCTCAAAGAAACATGTGTCCTTCGTGTAAGCTTGAGAGTCCCAGGGTCACGGAGCGGACAAGAAGCCCGTTCGCTGGCTACCTGAGGGCAAGAAACAAAATGGATGCTGTATCTAAAATGGAACCCGAGGGTCCAGATGAACGAACCCAAAAATGAGACGAACCATACGTGGCTGCATAGCGAAACTGCGTACACCCATTATACTCGTCATTTGCGGTTCGTAGATACCAAACTCGTCCATATTCGTTACCACTCAAAACTGCGGTCCCGTGTCATACGGAACCTCAGACCCTCCTTTTGCCCTCATGTAGGCAAGCACTAGTCAAGATCTGAATCTATGTCAATATTCATCAGATCGTTCAGCTGCTGCTGGAACATCATCCTATTCATCAATGTCTCCTTGGTAACAGATGGCCGCCTTATACACGTCGCAGCACATAGGCCACATAAGGCAGGACCACACTGTACACAAAGACAACACGTGAACAGAAACGTTACAACAGCCCCTACGATCATTAGAATCTTCCAACCCCAGGTTGACATCAGGCCCCACAACCATCCTAGGAGCGTCCAATTACCTTCGTCCACGTGTATGGACTCGGAAATCTTGTGCAACTTCGAGATGGCTTGGTATACAGTTGGAGCATTGTCAGGAATAAAAATGCAACAACTCGAGTGGATAATTTTACACACACCCCCTCTATCTGCAAGAACAACATCTAGAACCATACGGTTCTGCAACGTCATGAGTCTATCCGCCTGTAGTTCAGCTGTTAGATTACCAAGGGCATTTGCAGTAATATTAGCAGTCGACTCAACTACACGGGTCAACTGTCTTAGGTTCCTACTATTAACCATAGGTCCCCAAAACGGCAAGAAACCTTTAAAGAAGTCTCCCGCTTCTTGACCAGCAGTGTCCTCTTTGCTAATAACGCCTCTCACGACTCTAGTTCTGTGGTAGTCTGAAGCAACTGTGAAAGTCGGAGGTAAAAGATTCGCAATATAACAGGTACCCGAAAAGTCGCGGGGTAACCATGTATATGCGCGTTCATAACATACAAAATAGGTGCCCTTAGCAGTCAGAAAAACAGGGGAGGAGAGCATGGGTAGAACATACGTATCAGTGCAAGCACTGTTCCCAAGTTGTGCTCTCGGATTTCGACCCAAACCTTTCAGGCAGAAATTACCAAGGTGCGGTACAATCCATATCGGGGACGAGCTCTTAAGCTGTCTATCACCCACTGACGTACTATATTCAGTCTCACTCAGATCCTTATAGGCCTGCACTTCTTCATCTGGAATGAGTGATGTATCAAAAACATCTCTATCCAGATCTGCTATGGCTATCGCCAAAGGCTTGTGGTACGGCCCAGGACCAAAATTGACAGACCGTGGCTCTCGACTGGGGTAGGAATCTAGTGCACTACGGAACATAGTTTGGAATGCTCGAGCTGAACCCTGGGAGCTGTAAGGAAGGACCAAATACGGAATACCCCTATCCATAGTGTGTGGCATTAAACCACATACCCAACAATTGGTAGTATTCACCACCAACTGATGCTGATGTAGAAGTTGAACAAAGGAATTATTCATGAATTCCGCACGTCTAACCTGCTCATGCTGAGGCAAAGGATGAAAGGAATGTGGGGAGACGGTGGTGAGGGAACTTAGGTTAGGAGAAAAGGTAGGCGAAACAGAAGGCAAGAACAACGATACTCCAAAATACACTCCACCCACCAATAGCATAGATAAAGTCAGAAACAGTAGAAACACCTGAAACAAAAAACATTTTGTTCGTACAACCCTCCATAACTCTAATCTCTGTGCCGACACCCTTTCTTCTTCCAACAGCTTAGAGAATGCCATCCTCAACAAACCGTCCGTGACGTACTTGACGCACTTCGTTCCGAATAGCGATTATCAATCCCCAGGAGTTCCCAGAGATCGACAAAAGTAACCGACCTAGCGTCAGAAACCTGCTAAGCAGAAAGAAGTACCCGCACGGCCCTACGGTAACCCGGATGGAGAGGTTTCCTCGAAACTTTCAAATTTATTACAAATCTCTTAGCAGTGGAAAGGCACATAAAAACTCAAAAAAAGGATGTAATTGTCCATAATATTCGTAACGTCAAAAACCATCATACTATTAATTTTTATTAGTCCTTGAACGAAGAAAGTATCGATTTCTTCCAGGTCGAGTTTGCTCTACAAACAATTGTTCAGCTGGCGCAACAGGATTCGATGAAGTGGACAACGAGTCAGACCTTGGGTTTTCTGCTACTGATGACTCCACGTATGGGTTTGGCAGTAACGAATCCTCATCCACAAGTTGAGCGTCACTAAACGGCACAAAGTGCAAAGGAGTCTCAGTTTCTGTGGCCGAAATCCCAGTCCTCACCCAACCGTCAGTTGGTAAAGGGATCGGTACCTTCTTTGTGTGGCTGGCATGGACCCAGTTTTTCCGGCCCTCCAGTCGTACCGCTGTCCTCGTCGTCAACAAAACTTGAAAGGGTCCAACGAATCTTGGCTCCAAGTTACGTTTCCGACCAAAATTTCGGGTAACCACCCAGTCCCCTGGCCGGAGCTGGTGTCCAGAACCCTCTGTCTGCGCCGGTAGAGCTTCAAAGACCTGTTGATGGATTAACCGTAGTTTAGTGGTCAAATCATGCAGATAATCAATCAACATTGGATACTCAAGACTATCAAAAGCCCTAGGCCTCGGGACTCCCCAAATATTCGCAGGGCGACCGAACACAATCTCATATGGGCTAAGCCCTACTCGAGAGTGTACGGTTGCTCTGGTCGATAGGAGAGCCAGAGGCAAGGCATCAGGCCATGACAGACCAGTCGTAGCTTGAATCTTAGCGAGTTTCAGCTTTAGGGTACCATTGTACCCTTCAACCAAACCCGCTGCCTGAGGATGATTAGCACTGTGGAATTTCTGCCGAATTCCAAGGCCCTTACACACACTCTGCATCACACTTCCCACAAACTCGCTTCCATTATCCGACCACACAATCCGTGGCATTCCGTACCTAGGAAAGTACTCCTTCAGCAGGATTTTTGCTGTGGACAGGGCAGTATTATCCTTAAGAGGATAGGCCTCAATCCATCTGGAGAACGCGCAAACCACAACCAAAACATACTTCAGGTTATTGCATCTCTCCATATGGATAAAATCCAACTGGATAACCTCAAAGGGACAAACAGGAGGAGCGAAATGACCAGGCGGAGTGGGGGTACCTTTTCCGGGATTGTGCATCAAACACACCATACAATTCTTAACCACTCTTTCGGCACACTTAGCAATACCCTCATTCCTCCATACAGGGGACAAGAACTTACATATTCCTTTCGCACTAATATGTGACAACCCATGAGCCATCGTCACAACAGCTAATACATACGCATCTGGTAACATCCACCTCTGACATTCCGTCAGGTCAACCCAACATCCATGCATATCCAATTTTCCTGTACTTTCTTTCCACTTGGTCTTTTCAGCTTCAGTAGCTTCATTCTGAATTGCTTTCACACTCTCAACAGTATTCTCACACATACCAGTCTCCGTCGACCACCTCACTGAACTCGTGGCATACATTCGAGTCGCAAGATTCTTAGCCGTTTCCTTAGCAATCTCATCCGCAAACGCATTACCACGACCAACATCATCCGTCACTTTCCGATGTGCACTACATTTAACGATCGCCACTTGTTTAGGCAATGTAAGTGCATCCAAAAGATCATTCACAAGCTGCCCGTGTTGGATCTTCGTACCATGCGATGTCATAAATCCTCTTTCTCTCCACAACCTTCCAAAATTATGCGCAACACCAAACGCGTACTGACAGCAGTAAACACATTCACTCGCTTTCCCTTCGACAAAACACACGCTCTTGTTAATGCAATTAACTCTGCCGCTTGTGCGGAATTCTGATTCAATCTCGCGGTTTCCACAACCGTGCTCAACGTCACTACAGCATACGCAGTCGTCACATCGCCATTCGGCAATTTGAAGCAAGAACCATCCACATACAAAGTACCATCGGGATCTGCCAAGGGAGTGTTTTTCAGGTCCACACGACCTTTTGTTTCTTCCTCAGTCCGTAAATAACAATCATGTGGCAGCACATCATCTGATTCCATATTAATCGGCAACAATGTCGCCGGATTCAGTACATTACAACGTTTAATCTGTATATGACTTGCCAAAAGGGTCAGCTCGTACCCAGACAACCTTGCACTCGTCAGATGTTGAGTCTTTGTCCGATTCAAGAGCGTATCAACTGCATGCGGAACCATTACTATGACCATATTATCCATGACCAGGCCTGCGGACTGTCGAATAGACGCCGCCGCTGCCGCTGTCGCCCTCAAGCAACTCGGCAACGCTCTAGCTACCGGGTCTAAGGTCGAGGAAAAATATGCACACGGACGCTGTTTATCACCAAATTGTTGCGTTAAAACACTCAACGCACAACCGTCCCTCTCATGGACGTATAATGTGAAAGGCTTACTGTAATCAGGAGTACCTAACACAGGAGCCGAACACAATGAATCACGTAATTCAGAAAAACTTTTCTGACATTCCTCCGTCCAAGGCAAAGGAGTCGAAACGTCCTTGCACGTGAGAGCTACCAATGGCTTCGCTAGCAGTGAAAAGTTCGGGATCCACTGTCTGCAGTATGACGTGATACCTAGAAAGGCACGCACATCTCTCTGAGTTGTTGGCACAGACATTCGAGCAATTGCTGCAATTCTTTCAGGGGTCAACCTTCTTCCCGCCTTTGACAATAAGTGACATAGATAGGTTACTTCTTGACAGCAATATTGCAGTTTGGAAGGTGACACTTTATGATGTAAGTCACAAAGATGCTGTAACAGTGACATTGTAGCAGTCCTACAAAGCTGTTCGGTGTCAGCAGCGATCAACAGATCGTCGACGTACTGAATCAAGGCTGCACCAGCCGGTAACACAAACGCATCAAGTTGGCTCTTAAGAGCTTGGCTGTAGATTGATGGACTCTCACAGTAGCCCTGTGGTGCGCGCTTGAATCTGAAGCTGCGACCACCTAATGAGAAACCGAACAAGTCTCTGCTTTCCTCAGCAATCGGAATGCTAAAGAACGCATTCTTCAGATCGATGACCGAGAACCATGACGCAGTGGCTGGAATCAGAGTCAGTAAAGCTGTAATGTCTGGCACCACAGGAAACTGCGGAACAACGACCTTATTCACCTCCCGTAAGTCGATAACTAGACGGTACACAGGAGGCTTGGAGGGATCCGTTCGTTTCAGAATAGGCAACACGGGACTATTGCACACATTACCCCGTGTCTCCTCAATAACATCTTTACCGATCAAGTCGTAAATGATCGCTAATAGTGCCCTTTCACCATCAAGGGAAATACGATACTGGGGTATGCGTGGCAAACGCGCACCAACTTTCAGTTGGACAACATAAGGTGGTATATCCAACAGGCCCACGTCATTGGGACCTGTCGCCCACAAGGAGTCCGGAAGAGATCTCAATTCTGGTGGGAGCTTGTCGATCGATAAATACATAGGGGAAATCACACTCTTACCCAACGTAAGCTCCACACCCGTAGGAGAACAATACAAAGTCGCATGTAACCTTTTCAACAAATCCAGACCCAAAAGATTCTCACCACAACCAGTAGTCAAAATCAAAGGAGCTTCTAGCTCATGAGACCCAATTGTAAGGGGCAAAGGGCTAGAAACTGGATTGCTAACGGGGGCGCCAGAAAATCCAACGGAAACATTCGTTAAGCCAGACAAAGGCGCGCCAGGGAGTTTCGAATGCATGATGGAACTTTTTGCTGCACCAGTGTCCAACAGAAAAGGCTCAACGACGCCCAAAGTGGCTACTGCAACATAAGGCCCTCTCTGATCAACCGGAACTGATACTTCTCCCTTCCTTTGTCTATGGCTGTCCTAGTAGATACCATCCGTATCAACATCACACTCAACATAACAGTCATCCACATGATACTGTGCAGACCGACCGGACGATGGTTCGCGCCTATCGAAACAATTTTGCGAGTCCGAAGACGTTGCAAAGCGTTCGGCCTGATTCTGGGTAACTCCACGACCTCTACCACGGGAAGCCTGTTGAGGGCCACTACGTCCTCCTCGAGCCGACACACCATTGTTCCTATCACGGAGAACCGGACAATCAAACTTCAGATGGCCCTCCCCACGACAATATGCGCATTGATTATATCCCAGCACAAAACGAGGTGCGGGAGAAGCATTTCGCGTCTGCGATCTGGAGAACTGTGATTGTGGTCTATTTTGCTGTTGTGTATCACTGAAATGCGAACGCGGAGGATAGGCTTGCTGCAATAAGACCTTAGTTTTAAGATCCTTCGTTTTCTTATTTGCACGCTCACTTTCCTCTTTTTCTCTGTTTTCGTAATATTGGGCCGTAGCCAATATTTGGGCAGTGGTAAAAACAGCCCACGAACTCTCAGAATTCTTCAACTTGTTGCTAAGGTCAGGCAGCAAGTTCGATACAAACTTATCAACAAACAGCCGCTGACCACCCTCAGATCCCATGTCCTGACCACTATGATCAACAAACGCTTCCTCGAATCTCGTAAAGAAATCAGAAACGCTTTCATCCCTCTTTTGCTTGCATGCTGATAATTTGTCCCAATTGACGCGCATCGCTGGCATAAGCGTTTTCATAAGGGTAATTATCCTCTGAGGCAAAGCCACAATAAGCTGTTCAGGTTTAGCCCCACCGACCTGCTGGGCATCTGCCGCCGTAAGGGCAGCCCAGTCACCGCCTAACTCGGCTGCGTGATTCTCGTGACGAATTTTTGCCCAAATCGGCTGAGGCACCACATTGCCAAACAACATATCAATATCGGCTAAGTTCATAACAGTAGCATCCACCAATTGGGACAGCTCCTTATAATAACCTGCAGGATTCTTACGGGGATCGGGCAAAGATTGCTTCACTTGTAAAACTTCCGATCGTTTCCAAGGGAGGTGTATCCACACTCTCTGGAAACGGCCTGGAACAGGAGGGTTAGCAGCAAGATCACCTGGCATCCATACCGGAGGAACTTCTCGCATAGGATATTGACCAGGTTGTGCCATCCATTCTGCAGTCTCGTCTTTAAACAACGCACGAGGTTGCACTGTACATCGAAAGGATAACAAGCGCTCTAAAGCCTCTCGAACTTTGTCGCCTACGATTACACCCGAGGCAAACCGATGCTGCAGCTCAGAAACCTCTGACGGTACATTATCTGTCACATCATCGTCCCACTCCTCCTTCAACGAGTTACACAGTTCTTCAAACACAAATCGTTGCGTAGGCACATTAAACTGAGAGAACGTTTCGAACACTACACGTGAGGTGTATTTAACAGGGTTACGAATCCATCTACGTGCCATTTTCACCAACGATTCACGTTCCCTACCATCAGGAAGCTGACTGCGCCTTTGAGCGACATCTGAAAGAGTCGAGCCAAGTATCGGCCCAAAAAGCGGAGAATAAAGAGAAGCAACAGCAGTCAAAAGACGACTACGAACAGAAGGAGAAGAGGAAGAAGATGCGGGCGCAGCAACAATAGGGGTGGAAACAGTAGAAGTGGACGCAGCAGCAGGAGCAGCGGGAACAACAGGCTGAGGAGGGACTTGGAAAAGCGCAGTAGGGAGAGAGGCCGGAACAAGAGGATGTACGATCTGGGGCCCAAGGGGATTCGGGAGTACGAGAGGAACGGCGGGCTGACCAGCAGCCGCAAAAACAGCGGGTTGAGGAAGAGGTGGACGCACGGGACCCATAACATCGGGAGCATAGGGAGGTGGCGATTTCATCAGATAAGACAAGAGCGGATCCTCCATCGCTTCGTCTCCTGTCTTATCGATATTAGAAGGTAGCACCGGATAACACTTATCCACTGCCATATGGTGTAGCCGAGCACTAACTTCCTGCTCTTTCTCATCTTTGTCTAATTGATATTGTTCTGCATTTCGCATCACTGCAATAACACCTTCTCTTTTATTTTTCTTATTCTGTTTGATTTCTTTCTGCTTGGCCTCTTTCCGCCACAACCGGAAGGAATCAAACATGGCCGGCCTAGCTTTCTTTTTAAACAATTTAGCTTCCAAATTATCTAAAACGGCAGTCTCGAAACTACCATGAGATGGCCAACTGAGGACGCCATCCTTTTTAGTGTAGCGGACCCAATATTCATTATATACGATAGGACCCACGCCATGACGACTATAGAGCTCGTAAATCGGAGTTCCAACCGGAGGTATCGGACATGAATCCTCCAGCCGGGAATCCATGCTGCAACATTTGAGAAACCCAAACAAAGTACTACGGCCAGGCATCGTGCACACTAACCGAGTTTACAAACTTCAAGGGTTATCGAATTACGATGTCCTCACAAAAATGCAAGACCCTCGGTTTTGGCAATTGCAATCGTCAAATAAAACCCAACTACTAAGAACCACGAATGCTATGGAACCATGCAAACAACAAAGCAACACTGGGAGCGACCCACAAATACTTAACTGAGAGAACAATGGCGTCACCAGGAAGGTCCGTCGATCGTCTCGCCGTACAAAGGACTACGCCAGGCGCCAAAACAGGTCGACAGTCAGGGCATCGGTCCGTCGCAGCCGTCAGGAGGCGGGGGTCTTCGCGGGAAAAGACGTCGGGCCACTTATTTCGACAACTGGATCGATGAAGCGGGGTGCACCTTCCCTCGGAGATTTCACACGAAGTTCCTCACGATCGTCGGGCTTTGGACCGGTACCGTTGATGTCGCCCCACGTTGGGCGCCAACTGAAGGACTGGGTTATTCTTAAGACCCAGCGGTGCCAGGGAACAACACCTGAAACCTTCGTGGGTTACCTGTTCTGGCGTACTAAACACAGAGACACGGGACACTTCCAGCGACGTCAGAGATCAGCGTTTATTTACTGCAGGGATACAGAGGTCACAAGAAGTACACAACGTGTAGGTTCTCGGAGACTGCTTCAAATTCATAGAAGTGGGTCGGTCCTTTTATACAGGTTTTTGCCATAGCGCAGTATGGCGAACAAAGGTTACAACTCAGTTCCCACAATAAACTTCAAAAGGGTCGCGTTCATGTCTCAGGAGGCCGGAACATAATTACGACAGTCTTGCCGGTTCCCAACTGTAAAAACATATTCCTCCGCAATAAACACATTCCATCCTAACCATAAACACATTAAGAGGAAGGACGAAAAACAGATGCAAGGAAAGGACAAGGATGCACAACAGGTTAGAAAAGAGTGTTGGGGGCAATAAAGGAAACTTGATAGAGGGGTCAAAGACCCCATGTCTAATGTATGCATGGCTGAAACAATAGACCGGCGCGGCAAGATGAGCCTCGAGCGGGGCCATCTGCCTTAGTCGTGTCGTTTCCCTCATCGTAAAAGTCACCTCAAAGAAACATGTGTCCTTCGTGTAAGCTTGAGAGTCCCAGGGTCACGGAGCGGACAAGAAGCCCGTTCGCTGGCTACCTGAGGGCAAGAAACAAAATGGATGCTGTATCTAAAATGGAACCCGAGGGTCCAGATGAACGAACCCAAAAATGAGACGAACCATACGTGGCTGCATAGCGAAACTGCGTACACCCATTATACTCGTCATTTGCGGTTCGTAGATACCAAACTCGTCCATATTCGTTACCACTCAAAACTGCGGTCCCGTGTCATACGGAACCTCACTATCTATCTATCTATCTATCTATCTATCTATCTATCTATCTATCTATCTATCTATCTATCTATCTATCTATCTATCTATCTATCTATCTATCTATCTATCTATCTATCTATCTATCTATCTATCTATCTATCTATCTATCTATCTATCTATCTATCTATCTATCTATCTATCTATCTATCTATCTATCTATCTATCTATCTATCTATCTATCTGTCTATCTATCTATCTATCTGTCTGTCTGTCTGTCTGTCGTCCTTCCGTCTATGAGGAGATTTGTAAAGTGCTTGCATTCACTTGCAAAGAAGGTTTCTTAGTGCTGTAGAAGTAGACACAAACGAGAAATCCTGGTACGTGCCAAAAAGACAACTCTTCTGCTGATTAGGTAAATCTGAGAGAGTTGGTCTCTTTCCTCAGCTCCATTGATAGGAGTTCCACTGCCTTACTCTGCCTCCTAGATGTTTTACCCCAGGTATCATTGTGTGCAAAATGTGTTTTACTTCAACAGTGATTGTTCCTTCTACAGAATCCTGCTTAAGGTCTAGCTACTCACATTGAGTTATCTTACCAATGACTGACTCTCGTATTTCTATAGATTTACAATTTTAGGAAACTGAGCACTTTGGTGCAAAGGGACACACAAATATGTAGAAAGCAAATAAAAGTTTCTCTTGAAACCCTTGCAAGCCCACAAAGTGGCTTGAGAACCTCAAGGGGCTATCTGTGTAGCATGTATGCACTTTTGACTTACTAATGCATATGCAGGAGCTGACACGTGCTCATGCATGTTCTCTTACACACCGCGAAATGCAGATGTGATGGCAAAATGGAACAGTCCTTGGAATTAACTGAGCCAGGTACTATTAGTATTTTTGTTTTGAAATAACTAGAATATAAATATTTGAGATTGCCTTTGTTGCTGTACCTGCTCTCTACCCCATGAAGGAGCTGCAAACCCCACAAAAGTTAGAAAAGTCTGGTGAATGTTTTCATTCACCAACCTGGTGTTGGAGCAATTGAAAGAAGTGGTGGCTGGACCATTTATATGTCAATCACCACTGACGGAAGCAAGGTGATGGCCTCCTACTCAATCAGATTGCTTGGATTCTACGTATGCACAAGTGTAATCCCAAAGCAAGAGTAGTCCTGGCTATAAGCAGCTGAACATATGCTAATCTTGTTAAATGGTAGTAGTAGGCACTCAACTTTTAATTGTCATACTACCCTAAAACAATAATTACAAATAAACAGAAAAAAACACAAAATGGAGTGCTGCAATAGTCCAAGAATTTTACTACAGAGATTTTTCTATTTCTCTTCTTCTGGTAGTACACTTATTCAATGTTGTCAGTACAATATATTATTTTCCAGGTTCAAAATAACAAGGGAGCCATAGTGTGAAGTCTCAAAACAATTTTCTTTTTATTCTTGATAACATCAATGATTCAGACTGGCCAACATGTTTCGTCCTCAAAGAGGACTTCATTAGGGTTAAAATATTTCTTTGCATCTACATCCAATCAATGTCTAAGTGTAAGGGAATCAGTTCTCCCCAAACTTCTTTGAATGCTCATTTATTCCTTTGGTATAATAGGAGAATACTAGAAGCCATTAAGAAAAAGCAGCTTAATATCTACACCCCACTAGGTTCTGTAAGCTCAAACCGGATAATTACGCTTGAAGAATAAATTGATATTGACAACATTGAAAAAGTGTACTACCAGAAGAAAAGAAAGAGAAAAATCTTTGTAGTAAAATTGTTCGACTATTGCGGCACTCCCCTTTGTGTGTTTTTTTTTCTACGCATGTGCTAACATGAATATGTTATGGGTTGTTGGTATAGTGCAATGACTCCTGCTGATATCTCACCATGGACCATGCTGACTGTGTGCATGTAAAACAGGAAAACAAAGGCAGGAATGGCATGTTTGCCAGCACAGAGGGCATGGAAGAGGTATAGAATGTCCATGCTTTCGGCAGTGCCACATGTGTCCTGTGCTCTCCATAGAGTGCTCTCATTGGTTATCATTGACTGGCCAATCAGCCAATCGGAGCCACTTTGCAGTATGCTGATAATGGCTGGTATGCATTTATTGACTGTAAATGAAAAATATTAAGAGACAAAAAACATTTATTTACTGCAAGTGGCAAAATCAAATGTTGAATTTTCCAAAAATGACAGGCTGATGTGTGGAGACAGAATTAGTTTAGTTAGTAAAAATTAAAGTTGGGATTCAGGGGTATGTGTTGATGTTTAGAGAATGACAAGCTAACGTTTGCAGCAGACAGAAAATTAGTTCATTTCCTTCAAATGGAAACTGCCATATTGAGATACAATTAGGGCATTTTAATAATATTTCAAGCATATATTTGAATTATAACTTCTGCTAATTTGTGAAAGATGTTTCTGAAGTTGATGTATCATTGTTTTAGTTTCAGTGGGATTTATTCTTGCTCTCTCGGTGGTCATGTTAGACTTGGCCCTCTCTGCAAAATTACCCGCAAGCTTTTTACCCTCATACCTCCTATTTTCTGAACCCATTCTTGTTGACTTGTAGAAGTCTGTGCACCTAACCACCTCTAATCAGTGCTATGAGCTCTCCCTCTCATACATGGTACAATTGCCTTATTGGTGCATTTAATTTACTTCTAAGTCTCTCAAATGTAGTCACGGATACTGGAATTCTGCAGCAGGAGAGGTACAAATCATGCGGCAGTGTTGACACAATTATGGAACAAGAAAAGGCAAATTATGTGGCGTAATGCTCAGATTTTCTAATAGTAATACTTAATCATGTTGTTATTTTTAGGTTTCCCCTCCACAGCGCTTGTGAAATCTATTATTTATATATATCTTAAAAGGGGCTTACATCCCCCCCCTTGGTTTTCATTGGTTTCTGCGCTTGCCACTTAGTTTTCCTCCATTTTTATTGGTTGTAGCATATTATTTCCTGCTCTTCCTCGTGTGTTTGCTCATATCAGTTTCCCGCGGCCCAAGTACTGTTTACATCTGTTTTGGGGGAACTTTTTTGTGTTTTCACTGCACAGCACTTGCGTTGTGCTTGTTTTGCAAGTGTTGGTTTCATTTACTTTTGAACATGCACTCAGATTGCATGTGTCTGCAGTCTCTTGCATGCATGACCTCCCCATCCCATCACCTTCCTCCCTGTCTAGTTGCTTTCCCTGTCCTGCTCTGGGTAAAACCACGGACGACTCTGTGACTTTTTTTAACTTTTGAATATGCACTGAGAATGCATGTGTTTGCAGTTTTTCGCTTGTTTAATTTTACTCTTGGTTCCAATTCTTCTTGTAGCCCCCCCCCTAAATTCGCTGAGCCCACTGCCAAACATCAAACCAATCGCACCTGTCCTCAGCTCGGCCATTTTGGAGTCAGGCAATTAATTTCATATTCAATCTTGCCAATTGCATTAAAAGAATGCGTCTTCTTTCTGTCTGTAAGCCTGGATCTAATTTGAGCTTGCAGTAATCCAGCCACTATACAATCTAGTTTTATTTGTGACTATTGAATCACTTTTATTGTATTCTGTCAGCAAAAATACATCTCTGCTTAAACTAGCCACCTTTCACTGAGTCTAGTGTACAGTCACAGGACTCACACTAAATGTGGCCGGTCTGTGTTAACTTCGAGTTTGTGCAAGAAAGTAAGTCCACTGAATCCGGATCAGTGGTAAACAAAAGTCTGCTGACATAACGTACCTTTCCGTCACACACTCAGTCCGATTGAGAGTCCCTTGTTGAAGACTGAAGGTTTTGTGCAAGACACCTGCTTGTATGTGGTTCCGCGCTGTTGGAGGTTCCTTGTTTAAGGTAAGTAATGGAAGCCGAGGCTGAGACCACCATGAGCACCTTGTCTGTGCTGCAGGGCCAGGCAAAGACCTTGCACTCTGCCTACTGGAGAAGCTACGTGTTAAGTACAGGAACGTGGGTACTACTTGCCCATCTCTGATGTCCAGCCCAGCAGGAGTCACTCATTGTACACCTTTACCTGCATGTAACACCTGGGAATATTGAGCAACAAACTGAACACGTCTAGACAGGAGCAGAGCCGGCAGCAAAGAGCTGAAGACTCAACATTGGAAGCTGACGTGTTTACTCTGCAGTTTTATAAAGTGTGATACATCTCCCTTCTGTTACTTTAGTCGACTGAATATTTTTGATTGAGGTGAGTCTGTTTATAAATCCTTAAAGATTCGTTGTTTTACTCATGGTACAGCCACTGAGCGTAGATTCCTATATTTCATTTATTATTTAAATATCCCTTTTTGTTTTTATGTACTGCATACCATGTCCTGATGAATTCTGGAAAGCCTTACAGCCATAGTAAAATGGTCTACATAGAGTTTTATAGCGTTTGTTGTATAACCCAAACTAGACCCGAAGATATCAGGTATGAGAGCACTTTACATGAGCACCAGTTTTGCTTCAGATGGACACATTCATTTGTTTTTGTTAGGTAGGAAAGAGATTAAGTGATTTGCCCAGAATCACAAGATGTTGAGCGTTGTTGCCGAGACTCGAACCCGGTTCACCAGCTTCGAGGTTGACTACTCTGGCCATAAGACTACATCCTCTCCCCAACATCTGTTTATAAAGGATGACATGATATATAGTGGAGTCTTTTGTTCACGATAATGAAGAAATAACAGACATATTTAGAGGGAGGATTGGCTGGTCTTTAATATTATGCCATGCATAGATTTGTGTAATTGCTGGCACTTAGACGTTAAAGAGAATTCACAAGTAATTATGTACTTGTCAATAAACAAGTCATAACCCTTTTACGGAGTTTCTTTAACCCCTTCGCTGCCAGGCCTTTTCCCCTCCTGTGCCACGCCCTTTTTTTGGCTATTTGGGGTAGTGCGCGCTGAGGCCCCTGTAACTTTTTGACCACATAAGGTATCCACGCCAAATTTGCGTCCTTTTCTTCCAACATCATGGGGATTCTGAAGGTACTCAGGGTTTGTGGATTCCCCTGGAGGGGTCACAGAAATGAGCCAAAATACAGCAAAATTTAGTTTTTTGGGGGAAAATGGGAAAAATGGGCTGCAAATGAAAGCTTCTGGGTTTTTCCCTGCAAGTGTTATCAAAAAAGGGTTTGTGGGGCTGAAATCACCATTTTCCCAGCTTTTAGGGGATACCAGACTTTTGTCAGAAACCCAAAATTCTTTACACAATTTTGGCATTTTTCTGGGACATAGCCTATTTTTGCTATTTTTTGTGCTTTTGACCTCCTTCCAGTTAATGGTAGAAATGGGTACAAAACTAATAATGGATCCTGGAAAGCTATACATTTTAGAGAAGTAGACGAAATTCTGAATTCGGCAAGGGGTCATTTGTGTAGATCCATCAAGGTTTTGTTATAGAAACTAACAGTTAAATATAGGATAAATTGAAAATTTGTTGAATAAAAAAGACTTTTGTGTCAACGTTTTCACTTGTAACTTCTTCTAATTATGACAGCTCTTTGAAAGCAATATACCATTACATCCGCTGGACATTTCTGGTTGTGGGGATATATAGGACTTGTAGGTTCACCAAGAACCCGACGAACCCAGAGCCAAAAACTGAGCAGCAACTTGCAATGGTTTTTTATTATGTACCGGGTATATAGTAATTATTCTGTAAAAATGTGTACATGGAAAAATCGGTATGAAAGACACCTATGTATTTCTGAAATGGGAACAAAATATAGAGTTTAGAAACAGTATATATTTGCACATTTCCGAAATTGGGAATACTCATACTAGCATGAGAATTATCAGTCATTTTTTAGAATGACTTCTTTTTTACACAATGTCTTTCATTTGGAAGGCAGAAATGCATCAAAAGTCAATAGGCAATAACAGTTCCTTTACAAATATGAATTACACTAAGTCTCCCGATAAAAATGGTACCTCACTTGTAGGGGTAGGCATAGTGCCCACAACAGGAAATGGCTCAAAACCCAACGTGAACACACCACATTTTCACAATGCAAAATTACCCTTTTTTAGCAAAGTGCCTAGCTGTAGTTTTTTAACCCTAGCTCTGCCGGCACCTAGGGAAACCTAACAAACCTATACATTTTTGAAAACTAGACACCCAGGGCAATCCAGGATGGGGTGACTTGACTGCCTCCCACCAGGTTCTGTTACCCAGAATCCCTTGCAAACCTAAAAAATTGCCAAAAAAATACTTTTCCCCCACATTTATCTGGTGGAAAGTTCTGGAATCTGCGTGGATACCCAAATATCCATCCACCCAGTGTTCCCCAAAGTCTTCCGAGAAAAATGGTACCTCACTTGTGTGGGTCGGCCTAGTGCCCGCGACAGGAAACGGCGCAAAACGCAACGTGGACACACCTCAATTTCGCTGTGAAAAATGACCCTTTTTTGGCAAAGTGCCTAGCTGTAGTTTTTTAACCATAGCTCTGCCGGCACCTAAGGAAACCTAGCAAACCTATACATTTTTGAAAACTAGACACCCAGGGGAATCCAGGATGGGGTGACTTGACTGCCTCCCACCAGTTTCTGTTACCCAGAATCCCTTGCAAACCTAAACAATTGCCAAAAAAAAAACGCATTTTCCCTACATTTCTCTGGTGGAAAGTTCTGGAATCTGCGTGGATCCACAAATTTCCACCCACCCCGCGTTCCCCAAAGTCTACTGAGAAAAATGGTACATCACTTGTGTGGGTCAGCCTAGTGCCCGCGACAGGAAACGGCGGAAAACGTAACGTGGACACACCTCAATTTTGTAGCAAAAAATGACCCTTTTTTGGCAAAGTGCCTAGCTGTAGTTTTTGAACCATAGCTCTGCCGGCACCTAGGGAAACCTAGCAAACCTATACATTTTTGAAAACTAGACACCCAGGGGAATTCAGGATGGGGTGACTTGACTGCCTCCCACCAGGTTCTGTTACCCAGAATCCCTTGCAAACCTAAAACATTGCCAAAAAAACCCACATTTTCCCCACATTTCTCTGGTGGAAAGTTCTGGAATCTGCATGAATCCACAAATTTCCACCCACCCCGTGTTCCCCAAAGTCTTCCGAGAAAAATGGTACCTCACTTGTGTGGGTCGGCCTAGTGCCCGCATCAGGAAACGGCGCAAAACGTAACATGGACACACCTCAATTTCACAGCGAAAAATGATCCTTTTTTGGCAAAGTGCCTAGCTGTAGTTTTTGAACCATAGCTCTGCCGGCACCTAGGGAAACCTAGCAAACCTATACATTTTTGGAAACTAGACACCCAGGGGAATCCAGGATGGGGTGACTTGACTGCCTCCCACCAGTTTCTGTTACCCAGAATCCCTTGCAAACCTAAACAATTGCCAAAAAAAAGCATTTTCCCTACATTTCTCTGGTGGAAAGTTCTGGAATCTGCGTGGATCCACAAATTTCCACCCACCCCGCGTTCCCCAAAGTCTTCCGAGAAAAATGGTACCTCACTTGTGTGGGTCAGCCTAGTGCCCGCGACAGGAAACGGCGGAAAACGTAACGTGGACACACCTCAATTTTGTAGCGAAAAATGACCCTTTTTTGGCAAAGTGCCTAGCTGTAGTTTTTGAACCATAGCTCTGCCGGCACCTAGGTAAACCTAGCAAACCTATACATTTTTGAAAACTAGACACCTAGGGGAATTCAGAATGGGGTGACTTGACTGCCTCCCACCAGGTTCTGTTACCCAGAATCCCTTGCAAACCTAAAACATTGCCAAAAAAATCCACATTTTCCCCACATTTCTCTGGTGGAAAGTTCTGGAATCTGCATGAATCCACAAATTTCCACCCACCCCGTGTTCCCCAAAGTCTTCCGAGAAAAATGGTACCTCACTTGTGTGGGTCGGCCTAGTGCCCGCATCAGGAAACGGCGCAAAACGTAACGTGGACACACCTCAATTTCACAGCGAAAAATGACCCTTTTTTGGCAAAGTGCCTAGCTGTAGTTTTTGAACCATAGCTCTGCCGGCACCTAGGGAAACCTAGCAAACCTATACATTTTTGGAAACTAGACACCCAGGGGAATCCAGGATGGGGTGTCTTGGCTGCCTCCCACCAGGTTCTGTTACCCAGAATCCCTTGCAAACCTAATAAATTGCCAAAAAAAACACATTTCCCCACATTTCTCTGGTGGAAAGTTCTGGAATCTGCGTGGATCCACAAATTTCCACCCACCCCGCATTCCCCAAAGTCTTCCAAGAAAAATGGTACCTCACTTGTGTGGGTCGGCCTAGTGCCCGCGACAGGAAACGGCGCAAAACGCAACGTGGACACACCTCAATTTCGCTGTGAAAAATGCCCCTTTTTGACAAAGTGCCTAGCTGTAGTTTTTGAACCATAGCTCTGCCGGCACCTAGGGAAACCTAGCAAGCCTATACATTTTTGAAAACTAGACACCCAGGGGAATCTAAGATGGGTGACTTGACTGCCTCCCACCAGGTTCTGTTACCCAGAATCCCTTGCAAACCTAAAAAAGTGCCAAAAAATACACATTTTCCCCACATTTCTGTGGTGAAAAGTTCTGGAATCTGCGTGGATCCACAAATTTCCACCCACCCCGTGTTCCCCAAAGTCTTCTGAGAAAAATGGTACCTCACTTGTGTGGGTCGGCCTAGTGCACGCGACAGGTAACGGCGCAAAACGCATCGTGGACACACCTCAATTTCGCAGTGAAAAATGAACTTTTTTTTGCAAAGTGCCTAGCTGTAGTTTTTGAACCCTAGCTCTGCCGGCACCTAGGGAAACCTACTAAACCCACACATTTCTGAAAACTAGACCCCCTGGGGATTCCAGGGAGGTATGGCTTGAGTGGATCCCCCAACGTTTCCTTACCCAGAATGCCCTGCAAACCTCAAATTTAGCTGAAAAAAATCACCTTTTTCACACATTTTTGTGTGGGAAAGTTGTGGCATCACCGGGCTGACACAAATTTCCTACCACCCAGCGTTCCCCCGGATCTCCCGATATAAATGGTGCCTCACTCGTGTGGGAGGCCCAAGTACCCGCGACAGGCAAGGGCCCAAAACTTAGTGAGGCGACATGAAAATGGACTATCTCAAAACAACCTGGTTTTGCAAGGGGGGTCACTTGGGTTTTTGGCCCGGTGCTCGGCAGCCACCTAGGGAAACCTACCAAACCCACACATTTCTGAAAACTAGACACCCGGGGGATTCCAGGGAGGTATGGCTTGCGTGGATCCCCCAACGTTTCTTAACCCAGAATGCCCTGCAAACCTCAAATTTAGCTGAAAAAATCACCTTTTTCACACATTTTTGTGTGGGAAAGTTGTGGCGTCACCGGGCAGACACAAATTTCCTACCACCCAGCGTTCCCACGGGTCCCCCGATAAAAACGGTGCCTCACTCGTGTGGGAGGCCCAAGTACCCGCGACAGGCAAGGGCCCAAAACGTAGTGAGGCGACAATGAAAATTGCCTATCTCAAAACGACCTGGTTTTGCAAGGGGGTCACTTGGGTTTTTGGCCCGGTGCTCGGCGGCCACCTAGGGAAACCTACCAAACCCACACATTTCTGAAAACTAGACACCCGGGGATTCCAGGGAGGTATGGCTTGTGTGGATCCCCCAACGTTTCCTTACCCAGAATGCCCTGCAAATCTCAAATTTAGCTGAAAAAATCACCTTTTTCACACATTTTTGTGTGGGAAAGTTGTGGCGTCACCCGGCTGACACAAATTTCCTACCACCCAGCGTTCCCCCAGGTCTCCCGATAAAAACGGTGCCCCACTCGTGTGGGAGGCCCAAGTACCCGCGACAGGCAAGGGCCCAAAACGTAGTGAGGCGACATGAAAATTTCCTATCTCAAAACGACCCGGTTTTGCAAGGGGGGTCACTTGGGTTTTTGGCCCGGTGCTCGGCGGCCACCTAGGGAAACCTACCAAACCCACACATTTCTGAAAACTAGACACCCGGGGGATTCCAGGGAGGTATGGCTTGCGTGGATCCCCCAACGTTTCCTTACCCAGAATGCCCTGCAAACCTCAAATTTAGCTGAAAAAATCACCTTTTTCACACATTTTTGTGTGGGTAAGTTGTGGCATCACCGGGCTGACACAAATTTCCTACCACCCAGCGTTCCCCCGGGTCTCCCGATAAAAACGGTGCCTCACTCGTGTGGGAGGCCCAAGTACCCGCGACAGGCAAGGGTCTCTGTTCAATCCCTGTACATAAGAGCTATGCAGACGCTGCATGCATGTCACGTGTCTGTCTGCATGAGCATTTACATGAATAACAATTTAAATAGCACCTACTAATTTTATTTATTTCATTCTTTTGTAGCGGCACTAATCTAAATGTAGGGTGTCAGGGCTCTACATCACATGCGTACAATAAATCGATTGCATATGTAAATCAATGTACAGGATGTTTCATAAGACATTGAGGGATTCACGGTGTAGGAGTTACACATCGTCTTTATTGTTAAAGATTATATGTTAAGAGTGCTTTCTGTAAAAACAAACAAACCCAGGATTTAAAACATAGCACAGTGCTTGGGGTTGTTTGCACTAATAGGACTTTAATACTACTCAAAGAAACCCTTTTAAGCAGCCTCGGTTCTAAAGCCACGCCTTGCAGTCTGCCTTCGGTTCCTTGAGTCAGGTCCATAGCTCAATGAGCTACATTAGAAGAAATGCAATTTATGAACCGCAAGTAACACAAGAAGCTCTGTCTCAAAAGTGGTAACCCCAATACCTATCTACATAAAATAAAAATCTGTCATCTGCATCTTACAGATGTGCTTGACATGACACGTGTTAACCCTCTACTCCACTTTAAGAGTCAAAACTGTGAGTAGACAAAACATAGATCTGTCCAGCTCGTGCATTGACCACCAGGGTTATCTTAGCATAATTATGATTCCCTGAAATTTAGGAGGCACACACAACTCTCTGCAGCTGGCGTCTTAACCCCACAGGATATCTTGAAATGCAACCTTTGCTTTGCAACCCATTAAGCCAGAACATATTACTACCACTGCACATAATAATCTTGCAACGCTATTAATAACGTGGCTCTGAATACCGACTCATTTGACTCTATTTAAAGCGGTACATTTTGTGATGGGAAAAGTGAAACTAGTCGTTAACTGAAAGAGTAAAGGGGTTGGACAACTTCTATCTGAAAAGGTCTTCTTTAGACAGCCGTGAAGGAAACAAACATGCAGTGTCCAACGGGGCAGATTTCCGGAAAGGACGCAGGAAGCTGGAATAGCTGTGGCACGAGACGGGTCACGGGAAAAGGCGCCACCAAGGCTCTGAGGACGAGGAGCCGAGGTTGGGCGCGCGCTGCGTGCTGAGACGTCACCCACGAGGCCCCAGCTCGTGCAGACAGATATCTTTTTATTACCCAGCAGATCAATGCCGGGTCACGGGCTGATAAATGCCGTGTTTTCTTTCTGAAAGGCGCGCGCTTGACTGTCCACCCCTATCTGTTGAGGCGTCGTTCGGAGGGCATTGAACTCAAGAAAAGCATCTGCCTGTCGTCTCGTGCTAATGATTGATTTAAATGACGCGATTCGCGTCTTTGCTGCTGTAAAGGTTACGGGCTGGAGACGTTGCTCAGGCGTGTAAACTTCCTTACTGTAGCCTCTGGCTTGGTGCACGTCCCTGCAGGAGTGGCGACTCCATAAGGGCAGCCTGAACTGGGCCGAGTGGGAGGCCAAAGTAATCCAGGACAATTTCCCATAGAAATTGTTGAAATAATAGGGCCAAAGTGTGTCCTTTGCAGCACAGCTCTTCAAAAGCTTGACTGCCGCCGGTTTTATAGGCAGTGCTGAAGGGACGTTTATGAAATATGATGACGTCCCTGACTAACAGGCCGAGCCACCCACCCACTGCCGATGACAGGTTTTGAGAAACTCGAGGGTAGATCTTCCAGAGAACTCGAAACAACGTGCACAGCAGGGCATTCTGCAACCCAGCTTCCTCCAAAATTTGAAACAAAGCCGTCTACTTTACAGGCAGGTCACATAACCGGGATTAATAATGCCTGCAATAATGTTTCAAGATTTATAAGCATCAATTGAGGGAGGCGCACACTAAACCTAGGTTGGCCACATTTTGTCTAGGATGTCCCTAGTATGACTGACTCACTGTGCCAGACATGCCCCCAGTCTTCCAAGAAGGGAAACTGTCATGCCCGTGAGGGTCCACAAAATACCAATCAGGGCTCAGAACATGCCGTAGACGACCACCGTTATGCCAAGATTGCCATCCATATTCTAGATCTTCCCCAATATGCCAGTGCCTAGAATTCTCCAATATGCAAGAGTCAAACCTGATACAACAGTTAGGGCAACCCGTATCTAGTAAAGCGCACATTACGCTAGGGTGGGGGCTGTTATGCTAATGGTATACCCTGTATGCCCGAGCCGTTCCCTAATATGCCAGAGTTCATGATGTCCCATTATTCCTTCATAACTCCCATTATACCAGTTACGGGCATGATTATGCCAGTGAGCACCCCCCGTTCTACGAGGAGGGATCAAAATATGTCCAGGATGACCACAATTATGCATGCCAAGATAGATAGATAGATAGGCAGGCAGGTAGATAGATAGATAGATAGATAGATAGATAGATAGATAGATAGATAGATAGATAGATAGATAGATAGATAGATAGATAGATAGATAGATAGATAGATAGATAGATATTCCCTGAACCTCAAAATACCCATTACCTGGGTCCCCAAGTAGATCACAGATTTAACCTCAGATTGTAGGCACGCCTCTACCAGTGTGTCCTGATGCAGAGCCCTAATTTTAAGTAGTCAAGCTTCTTAGAAGAGGAAAGGCAACTCAAATATCCATGTCATTTTCAGGTTCCAAGTGCTTCTCACCCAGCTTGAGCCATGCAGCACGGAGAGAAGCTGCTGACTTGTCACTCTAAAAAGTCAATATTTTCGTGCCCGCTCACCTCCACCTAACTTTGCGTGTTCTATTACATTTGAAAGTAGGTAGCTAGCTAGCCAGAATGGTCAAATACGGAGATTGTGCATTCTCTAAAGAATTGCACAATTATAGCCAACCCATTGACACTCTACGTCTTCAAAATATACTTTCTTTTTCTCGTCCCTTAAGAATTTTGTCACTGAATCCCTCAATGGCAGCAGTCCACACCAAGATGGACTATTACTGTCCAAGAGGTGGAACCTATCCTTGCAAGGATGTCTGACCACAACTAAGACATAACTCAGGTTCTGACCCTATAGCGGCTGTCGCAACGCTCAGGCTCATCTTTTGCAATGCGGGTTCTAACTCCTTATTAAAGCACATCAGGGATCCAGCCTGTTGTTAACTTACATACAGTTGACATGGTTCCCAAGTACAGGCCTATGATAGATGGATTAATGTGGTTCTGACCCGTGATCTGTGCTTCCCGGTTTAGCTTAAACTTGGGCAAGAGATTGGTACGCTAGAATTATTCTGCTAATTATTTGTTCATTAATGTTTTAATTTTTTTTATTTCAAGTCTTTCTCCAAACCTTCAGATGTCCCACACGTCTGATCTGTGAATGTAGGGTATTTTTTCTTGCAATTTTGAAGAAGTTCTATGGAAACTTTGCAAACATCATAAAGTTACAAAGTTGTTTGCTTTTACCCCTGCGTGAAAGTGTTGACTCCTAGAGCAACCTTTGTCACTAAAATAAAGGGTCTGCGTGCAGTTACCCTCTTGGCCGGTGATGATGACAGAACAATAGCATCAAAAAGGGTAGCATAGGCAAAGGCAGATATAAACCAGGAAACTTCGCGTACTTCACGAAGGGCGAAAATTGGGAACTTTGCAAGACTTCACTGGCGTAAACTAAACTTTGCAATCCCCTATATAATGCAAATGTGGGCCTTGTGTTTTCAGCACCAACAACAGGAGGAAGTAGGCATCGATCCAGACTTTCATAACTCGAGGGAAAGATACGAGGGAATTTTCTCAATTCTAAAACTAGCAAGCAACAAATAACAGAACCAAAAAGCTGCACTTCACCTCTCTCGCTCTTTGTGAATAATACCGTCCAACTCTCCAGATATTGCACCATTCCTCCGCGCCACTCCGAGGTAAGGAAGGAACTGGTCGGAAAACAGATTGAAAACAGTTTAACCAGAGAAATGAAAACACATCCGTTCCTGTGACAATTGCGAACATTTCCCCTCTTCAAGATACATTCTGTCTCCGTCCCACTCCCTAAAAATACCTGAGATGTTGATTTAAATCACTGGGCCTAAAGGCCAACGAAAGCAGGTCGTAAATGTGTTCTGACACCGGAGTACTGTTGCTAACGCGTGTTTTGATCCCCGTCTGGAATGTTGGGGTTGTGGCACGTCGCGACCTTTCTCCTCCATTGCATTATAACTTTCGTGGTTAATCAGTGCTAAACGTCTTCAGATTCGAAAGCGGTAAATGGTAAATGTTTTCTTTCATTCAGTAATCATTACTGGGGCTGGAAGGAGTCGCACCTGGAGAGACATCTCGGACAGCATCGCAGCAAACAGCCCTGGCTTCATTGCAATATTCTACTGGCTGGTTGCTATGAAAGAAAACCAACCCCAAAAACTGTGCAGCTAAATTTGAATAAAAAAAAAAAAACTTTTAGATTTACTAAATTGTTGCAATTGGGTTCCGCACACTCAGTACACCCAGTGACGGCCCGTGTAGGGCGTTTTACCTGGGCGGTGACGTGGCGCAGAGGAGGGGCAGGGTGGGGGGTTGCAAAATGCGGCATACGGCCGAGTTCAGGTAAGTTACGAAAAAAATTAATAAAACGAAATTCGTTGCGCGCGCTGCATCGCCAAATGCGATGCAGCACGCGCAACGAAATTCGTTTTATTAATTTTTTTCATAACTTACCTGAAATCGGCCATTTGCCGCATTTTGCAACCCCCCCACCCTGCCCCTCTTCTGCGCCACGTCACCGCCCCGGTAAAACGCCCTACACGGGCCGTCACTGAGTACACCCGGTTTATTTGCTTTTTGGATCACCCGGTTTTAGACTTTTTACTGTAGGTCACATGGCAAATAGACTGCACTTGTTTACTGTCAGTGTCCACCTTCTAAGACAAGGCCACGTTGGCGCAGGGAGAGGAGTTGGCCTAACGGCTAGGGCGGTCGACCTCCAATCTGGGGAACTGGGTTTGAGTCTCGGCAATGACGCTGAACATCCTGTGATTTTGGGCAAATCACTTAATCTCCCCATGCCTAACAAATATGAATGTGTCCTCAGTAATGCAACTGGTGCTATGTAAAGTGCTCTGATACCCGATTCGGGTCAAGGTTGCACTATATAACTCTGTAAAATTAAAAAAAAAAGAGGCACTCAGCTGGTTACACGTTAACATATGTAGACACGTGTGTGCACACATGTGAGGGCTGATCCAGCGGGTTACTAGGTAGAGATACTCACAAACCAACATACTCACCTGGGCCCATTAAACACATATTCACATGAGCTAGTAAAGTACCGCTGGGGTCAATTTGTTGTACTAATACCTGTAAGATGAATTTACCTTATCACTTCTTACTAAAGCTTTCCGACCGAAGGTACTTTCCTGGTCAATGGACCTTTTAGTTAACTATTGTAGGCAAAAATTGACATAGAATAAAACCTCTTTAAGTAACCACAGACTCTGCAGAGTTTAAAATGTTTATCTAGTTATTTTTATGTGAGCCAAGAACCCAAATACAATTTGTACACCGTTTCCTCCAAGGAAGAAAATCAAATTTAAGTCAGAAAAATCGTTAAACAATGTTATTACGATGACAGTACCTGAATAGGGAGAAACAGAGAGAGCAGTACAATGACATACTACACAGAACTATAGTTACCTAGGATGGTGTGGAAACCAACCCCTTGGCCAAGGAGCTGGAAAGGGTCCCCTGGGACAGATCAGGTGACAAAGGTTCAGGACAGGATTCAGGGACAGGACAGATGGCCTCTTCTACATCAACGCCTGCGTTGCACCCCTCTCTGACACTATCTTCCTCCTCAATTCTTCCGCGATATTCTTCTAGATATTTACCTTTTCCTCCTCGATTCTTCCGCAATATTCTTCTAATCAATTAGGGTTTAGGCTCTAAGTTTGCAATTCGTTCTTTATTCAACATTTGCTCAGTTCTCGGACAGCATCCCGGTCTCTCTGTATCACAGCAACACGAGCTCTGCAGCATCAGTTACACCATCAGCATGTCGGTCTCTCTAACTAACTAAACTACATCAATTATAATTTTCTAGTGGCTTGTACCACCCCTAAATGTTTCAAATTTATGAAATTCCCAATTCTGATTGGGGAGGAAAGGGGGGATGATCATCACACCATACTAAGGTTTTAATAATTTTCTTTAGAGTATTGTTCAGCGTTCCCACCCCTTAATTTATTTTCCCAAGCTTTATTTCCCACCCACATTTCACAACTTTATCAATAAAAAGAATACAATTTAGAATTTTCTCATTCATCATTCAGGATGTCTGCTGCTTTCTCAGGACATGTTGCGATCGTGGCCTTGGCTGAGGTTCAAGAACATCATCATGGTTCCTGGCGGGTTACGATTGCGCGTGCATAGGGTAGCACATGTTATATAGACTTTAGTATTGCTCTGAGGCCCAAATACGAACTAAATAGAAAGAGTCAAAAAAACATGTTAGTAATCAAAATACAATGATTTCACTGTATACCACCTATCTCTACTCTAATCCCATTTACTTATAAAAATCTTTCGCATTCGCATTTTAATAAAGTTGCATGGTTTAGTTTCAGCAAAAGCATGCGCTTTAACATGTGAGTTTCAAGCGGCCATCTTAGAAGCCATTGTGCAGCTGCAAAGATTTCCCTCCAAGCAAGGATTCGTCATTACTACGTAGATGTAGTTGACGCATGCGCAGTACAGAATTCTGCGTTAGCAGCCATTTTAAGTCACACTCGGGTTACTTGTTAGTACGACACATATGCAAGCTTCCCCTAAGCTTAAATGTGTGAACTGTAAATCATGTTAGTATTTACAAACATAATTATTATGGTATTACAAGTTATTTTGAGAGGATTGCATCCGAGCAAGTCTCTTTAATACGAGTCCGTGCTCCATCAGGGCTGTGCGTGTGAGACTACTGTCGTGCGCAGTCCGGTAACATGCACAGGTAGCCTGGCGTACAGGGGATTCTGCAGGATTAGATATTGACTTGGGGTAGAGAATATCAGTGTGATTTACTGTTTTGTCAGAAGACATTTTATTATACACACAAAGGTGGGGGTGGGGAACTGTGCTATAGTGCAGTTTTGCTTCCCTTTGCTCTACAAAGTCTATTGACATATCAAAATGAGGTGCAACCTAAGAAGGACAATCAAATCTGCAAGTTCCAAAAAAGATATCGTTACAACTCATGGATCATCCAGAATTGTCATATTTCTCTGGCTCAGCTCAGAATCCGAGCCCAGGTCTTTTGTCACCCTGCTGCGCCAAGTTAATTACATTTCTCTCCAGCATCAGGATCAAAGGCCTCTCCACACAAAGAGAGCAATTAACAGTGCTTTACTCAGCTCCGAAGCTCCTGAGGAGAAAATGGGTGGGGCTGAAGAATCTGCATCAATCAATCAGCTGTCACACTGTACCAGGGAGCACTTAATAAAGGGGGAGGCCAGACCTCTGGAACCAACACAGGAGGGTGCTCCCCTTTGAAGATTTAGTGAGAAGGGCCCTGGCAGTAATGTCAGCAAAGGGAAGAGCTGAGGGCCCCGGGGGAGATGTGACTAGAGACTCGCGGATGAAACCTTTGTGAACAGTCCCAGCATGCTGTGCAGGAAGGTTGGGACAGGGGTGGAGAGGTGACCCTAAGATTGGCCAGGCACTGCTTCTGGATTCTTCCACTTCCCTTTAAAAACTCTTGCATAAGGGAGCACTCTCTTGGTTGGTGTTTACTGCCCTGCACTAATGGATCCAGGGGCTGCTATGGACAAGTGGAAGGAGGAACGCCCTGATGCCCATCAAGGTACTATGTCCCAGTTGACTCCAGGACCAGTGAGTCTCCCTAAGGACCAGTGCAGCTGTTTCCCTTACACCCTCTGAGAACGAGTTGGGGGAAAGCCCTGTACTTCTGCCCCCAGCGACAAAGATAAGAAGAAAGACCAGCTCTGGGAGTCTGGAGAACCAGCTTCCTGTAGATTACACCACATTGGAGGTGAGAAGGGCTGCTAAAACTGCTCCTGGTGGCTAGGGCTCACCCTCATGAGTAAAATGAGCAGAGGATCATCCAAAAGGCTAAGGGACTTCCTAAGGAAGATTCGGGAAATGGGGAATCCAACGAAAAATCCAGATCACCTACCTTACTAGAAAACTCTACTTTTATTAAGATGGTGGTGAACAGATGATTAAAATTATGCAGCTCATGTCCACTTGGGTCAACATGTTTCAGACCTGAAAAGGCCCAGTATGGGGTCCGTGGTTTTCCTCAGGACCAGAACTCTGCTTATCCCTCTTTATTTACCAGTCTTAACGCTCATACACTAACTCAGTGCACATGCATTCTTGCAGTACCAGGTGCTAATCACTGGTTGCGCCCACAAGGTATTTTTCCTTGGCATAGTGGTCCTTAAATTTGGAAAATAATACCCCATGGAGGAGATGAGAGAGGGGAGCCTTGTAGTCAAACATTTGTCAAAGCTCTCACGCAAGTGTACCTTATTCTGGTTTCTGTTCTCCTCCCGATGTGAAGTCCCTCAGCTTTTGACGAGCAATACCGTGAAAACAGCTGAACAGAATTACACCAAGTTTGACAGAAAGCTGGATGTTGGTCCAGAAAGTATGTTTTTCTTGACTTGGTGTAAATTTGTTCTTTAGTTTTTGAGAAATTAAAGTTCAAATACATTGTATATCTGGATGATTGGGTTCACAGGAGGTTCGCAAAAGTGCCCATAATCACACAACTTCAAATAATAGAGGGATCTGATTGGCTGAAAGGGCTTTTTTCCCTGTCTGCTGCCTTGCTCCTGTGGGAGCAACAGGTTCCGGTGAACTTCAGTAGGAGCTTGCACTCTGATTGGCTGGCTACAGCTTGGAGAGAAATGTTGCAGCCGTTGACTTAATCTCAATGTCCTGAAAATAAAAAAGCTATAAGGGGCAAGAGAGGTGTCCCAGGGTAGTGCCACATGCACGTAGGGGGCCACACTGCTCCTGTGGGACACAAGTGGGGTCAGAAACATGTAACCAAAAGGGGGCAATGGGGTCTGAGTGTCTATTGTGGTTTGCTGTGAACAAGCAAAGGACCTGTGGCCAACCCCACACCATGCACGGCCTTTGGCTGTGCGCGCCATGGGGTTGGCTGCCTGCGGGGCACTATGCACAGACCAGGACTGCCGCCCACCCTCTGCCACGCATGACTTCACATATTCCAACACTCTCAGCATGTTCTGTGACATCATCATTGATAACATTACTGATGACAAACGATCTGACATCATTGATGACAACACTGTTCATGCCGGGGGCTCGAGTTAATTGAAATATCTATAGCTGTTAAATGTCAGTGTTTTTTTTGGTTTAAAATGTTACATTTAAACTGACCGTTTCACCTATCAATAACATCACTTTAACCTTTGTTTATTTCAGTGTATTTAAATATATATATATATATATATATATATATTTATATATATATATATATATATATGTGTGTGTACATAAAATATATACATATATTTATGTACACACACATATATTACATACATTCGTGTATATATATATAATATATATTAAAAAGAATATATATGTATATGACAGAGTTTGTGGTTTTCTGTGTGGGTAGAGAGTAGTAACTGAGGAATTTTATTACGCATGTTTATCTGACCGCATAGCAGGAGGGAAGTGAAGAAAATCATGTGCACTGTGAACTGCAAGCTGAGACACAAAAAATGTTGATGGGGAAGTGATAAAGAAGTGGATTCATGGATGAATGAGATAATATTGGGTTGGGCTTCCCCATTTTGTCTTGAAATGTTAGGGAACTAAACAATATGATCAAATCAAAGAAAGCCACTCACTTGGCTTAGTAGGATTTGGCAACATGTCCTGGTGATGTCATTGATAAATTATGTTCCTCTTAATGTAGGGTATGCTAAGTATGACCTTCACATCTGTCTTTCTCTGCACAGTCCTTAAATAGTCCTTACATAGCGTCAGCGCACTCCCAGAGAAGAACTTAGACTCAGAGTAATATTAGATTTTTCACTATTAGTGTAAAAATTGGAGTAGAATTAGCTGAAATATGACTTTACTAAGCTGCTGAGGTAAGTACAAATAAATTATTTGTATGCGTGCTCGCAGGTGAGAGTGGGATTATGTGAGTGAGAGTGTGTACATGTCTGACTGTGGGTGTATGTGTAAGCATGCATGTGTGAGTGAAAGTTAAGGTCAGACGGCGTGTGATGTCACTTCCGCTACCCCAGGCATTTTGCTGAATTGACTTCCATGCATATGAGCAGTAGCTGTTTCACGCATGTGCCTTATTTTAAAATGAAAGAGGACAGGAACTAGAAGGAACTTTCTCTGTTAGTAGTGGATTGGTGTAAACCCATGTTATTCAATAGGAAAATGTCAGCGTTTCACTGAAGAAGCTCACATTTTTTAGGTGTAACAATCTGACCACAAAAGACTTGTAACTGGACAAGCCTAGATCTAATTTCACAAATGATCCAGTCTTATTAGCTTGGATCCACATTGTCTGGCAGTCCCTTAATAGGAAACAACCATCTAACTTAAAGACATGCAGGGACAGGTACAAGTGAATTATTATGCAGGAATGGAAAGCCGATAGAGATTGCTTGTCTGGTTTATGTTTAAGCTAACACAGCACATGCCTCCCCAGTCAAAGAAGCACTTGCTGAGAAAATGAAAAAAATATTTCACCTGAGGTGAATATTTTCTGTTGAGATATGGAGGTAACTTTGGTTAACATAGTTAACATTGAATATTCACCATTCTGGAATTTATGTGCTCTTCACAGACCTTGAACAATAACATGGAAGCACTTGCAAACACACACCCTCGGTGTATAGCCTGACTATCAAATCAACAGTATAGATAGGACAGAATATCAAAAATAAGATATCAACAGGTAAGTCTAGATTTTCTAAACCTAGCTCTACATATAAGTACCCATGTGTTACATATTTCAGCTCAGAATAACTTTAGTCGGTTGGTGAAACAACCATAGAAGCAAAGTAAGAGCATATAAAACATATAAATGTAGTACAATACATCCATATTTGATACGAGTTAAAATAATGCCACACGCAGTAAGAAAACCCCAGAATACAACCTTATATACATAATGTAGAAAAAGTGCTACGTGGTACACATATCTTCTTAATATGTAGATATGGTGTTAGAAAAGTAAATCTATACTTCCCTATCTGCACTTACCTTTCCATATTTTGTCACGCGATATTCTGTCCTCGATGTTAGTTGCCACAATATTGTTGGTGTCGATATTCAGCAGTGCAATCAAAAATCTCAGACTCAACCTTGTAGCTCTAGTTCTGTGTATTAAGAGAAGATTCCATAGCGGTGCATCTAGTGCTGATGATTGCGAATGGGTCTTCAGATTCCTTCAGCATGTCTCTTGGAAGAAAGCGTGATCTCGTCGGTAATGTGCAGAATTCTGAATCTGGCACCTGCGTGAGATCCAATTGGATAATTCATGGCTAGTGCCATGAATCGCTACTCTCCCTAAAACCTAAGATCTGATTCCCAACATGCCTCCGAACTCATGGCGGAGGTCCACTTTGTGGTGGAATCTCCCCCACGACTGCGGATCCCCCACCACGAGTGCAGAGGTCCTTTGTGAATCAGGTACTAAGAGTTCATTACATTATCCATTTGGTAATGTGCGCTGACGGAAAATGAATCAATGTATTCACATTGAGACAGTGTGAAGTTCTCTACCGCCGCCTAACTTTCTATTTCCCTCATAGTGACCAGCGTAACATCCAAACTATCAGAAATATAGGCAGGGTCTTAAAATATTTGAAGAAAGAATGGATACAGGTGAAGGAATTCGCCTTATAAATCATCCCAAAGTTGTAATGTTGTTTTAGTAAATGGTGTGACGTTTCAGAAGATGTGAAAATAAGCACATCAAAAATATGTTCGCGAAACACCTAGCAAAAACTGTCCCTTGTAGAGTTTGCCTGCAAAAAACTTAAGAGGGAAAATTCTTCCAGAAAAATATACACTATGGAATAACCATTGTCGCCATGTGCAGTACAATACGTGTGCACGTCAACTAATTCTGGCATTCCGAACTAACATTTCACCCAGCCTTAAAGAAAAGGTTGTAGCAGCTGGGCCTTCCATTTAATTGAAGTAGAGCAGAGTGAAATGAGGGAACACTGACCGCTAAACACTTACCTGAATTGACTCCTGCCCCACCAATCCTACCCAAGAGCCTGTAATGGGAAAGAGAGCAATACTAAAGCTACCCAGCACTCTCAGTAAACTCTTGGGAAGAACAAAAGCAATGACTATATCGTACAATAATTTTATATAAGCAAATTAAGGTGCCTCCTAAAATAAGGATATTGAAAGATCTATTTAAGTCCCATGTAAAATAAATGCTGTAGTTTCAAGAGTTTCAAAGTGGTTGCACAGTGCACACATGTTTGATTTTACCGGAATTAGCACAGGCAGTAGATTTTTTGGTATTGAGTGGAAGGTATTGGTGGTTTGTACAGGCAAGGCCTGAGATGGGGATGGCAGGATTGGGGGTGCTACCGTGGTTTGGGAAGTGACCCCCCACTACATTTTGCTCATTCTCAACCACCAAAAACCCATGTCAGACTTACTTTTTCACTCTGTTTTTACTCTGACTCTTTCCCTCTCACCCTCATTAAGGGGCATATCACCAACAAACTGCGATAAACATCGCAGAGCGCGCACAGCGCGAATTTGTATAACACCGGCTATCGCCAGAATCAATCGCTGAGATAACGCGTTATTATCAACGCTTATATCCACGGCGATAAAAATTCAGGCGATAGCGGCGTAATGAGGGAATATCGCTGGAAATCCAGCAATGCAACTACAGCGCTAAGGGAATCCTTGTTAATAGGGTGATGTGGACTTAGGCTTAGAATCCACCTCCCATTATAAATATAGCTAAGTCTGACATTTTGCAGACATTAGCTGAAGGCGATAACCGCGGTTAGCGATGATTTTTATGTCGCTATGGGTATCAGGGTCCGGCTTGATGATACCGCGATGTGCGTTTAGCGACTTTTCCAGGGTTGTTTTCAGAGGGAACGCCTAGGGAACGCCTACTTTGCATGTCATTAGCCATTATTATCGCTGACATGCAAAGCGGCAATGACACGGGCGCTGTTGCCAGTAAGCCGTCGCTAACAGCTGCTAGCGACAGCTTGCTGATAGGGCGATATTGCCCTTGATGATATGCCCCTAAGTATTTCGTGCAACACATCCGTGAAAACATTTTCAGGAGTTCCAGGGAAATCAGTGGTTACTGGGCTCAGATTGTAACAATGAGAATCTCTTACCACTGGTGAACTGTTTGACTCGAAAGAGGGAAACAAGTACATCCCTTAAAAACTTGGCACTCAAGTGAGTTAAGTCCAGCAGGCCAAGATTTACACAAGGAGGTTTTATGGAGTAGAGATTCAGAACTCACTCAGGCAAATAACATCAATTAATAATTAATTGACCAGATACTGATTTTACTTGGGGAAGAAAGTACTTTAATCATTGCGCACATTTAAATACTATACCCAGAATGTCAGAGGACAAACATATCATACACCGGTCACGGAGGAATTATGGGAGAAAAGTTAGCAAATCTTTGCGTCTGGCTAGTCCCGGGTACTTATGAGTGGTATGACAAGATCAATGAGAAGCAGCTTTAAGTTGTCCCTAGGCTAAGGAATACAGTGCCTTTCATTTCCCTCAAGTCTGTTGACATGGAAATATATAAGAACACAGCACTAAATCCTCTCCTTGTAAGCAGGCTGTTACTGCATGTCGGCACATGCACATTCCATTCCTTTGGAAGTGGTGTTTCAAGCGTTTCTTTCACTCTTCCTTCAGTGCTGGGCAGATGCATACAATGTGACAAAGGTCTTCCTTTGCATAGTGGCACAGTCGGCATGCAGTCACCGTAGTTTGTCTCAACCAACCGGGGGAGTTGCATAAGGTGGCAAACATGCCCAGCCGATTGCTCAGCAGCTTGAGCTTTGCCCTTTGCCCTTAACCCAAACAGGTCTCCTCAATATGGCTGTGGGTTGAGAGGGCCACAGGTGCCTTTTTGTCATCCATGCATGTGATCTTTTTGACAGCAAGACTTTGTCGGCGAGGGAAGATAGTTTCTTGGCTACTGAATTGATGCTTCTGTTAAAAGCAGCTTGGATGAGCGATAAGGCCCAGAGTGATGCAGCCTGTAATGTTGTTAAAGATAGAGTCATATAATCATGCGACTGGGTGTTATCAGGTCTGATTTAGCACTCTACACAACACTGCTTAGTGTGTCTCCCTAATATTTTTTCAGTTTGTAGTAAGTTTTTTAGTAAGAACCAAGGCTAGTTAGGTTCTGCCTACGTAATCCAAATTCAAGCCTTATTATGGCTGGGAACGTATGCAGCGGGAAGCTGAATATCGACCAATAGGTGCCAGCCGTTCCATTTTCAATTACTTTATCTGCTATCCCCTACAGAGCTTCAGCTCCTTATGCTATTGAGGGAACATATTTTGCAACCATGACTTGCAGTAGTGGTTGGAGACACAAGCCCTTTAAGGTGTTCCTCAAAGAACAGAAAGCTAATATTAGGGAATTATTTTTTCTTTGAATCACAGGGCAGTGGTAGTGAGTGTGCCGCTTGAGTCAAAGATTACTCCCAAATACTTGTGCTCTGTCACTGATTCCAAGGATGAATCTTCTAGATGCAACAATGGTGGTGGGCATCATCTTGTGGTGACTCGCAAAGTTTTCGTTTTAGTAAGATTAGCTTAGAGCCCATGCCTTGCTGTGTACGTTGCTGTGGCATGAATTAGCGGTTGCAGACCAACCTTCGTGTAACTGCCCAGAACTACATTGTCAGCATACAGCATGTGTGAACCATTAAACCGGGTCAGTGTAGGTGCATGCGAATTAACTTTGTTAGGAGTTGTTGTTAGCTCTGCCAAGTACAGGTTGAACAGAAATGGGGCAAGGACACATCCTTGCTTCAGACCGTCACTTGTGCAAATTTTCCTTGAGACGGTTGACGCGGAGCCCACTCCTAATGATGTCTATGGATTGGTATCTAGCAATTAGATCACTCCACAGAGTGTTTGAGAGATTCCCCAGCATGTGAGCTTGTGCCAAAGGATGTTGCGCTGTACTGTGTCGAAAGTGGAGCAGAAATGCACAAAGCACAGGTGAAGGTTTTGAGAGCAAGACCTCGCTTTGCTAATTAGGAGGGTGAGCACTAAGATGTTTGTAATTGTTTCTGTGTTTTTAACGATACCTGTTTGGTTCAGCTGAACCAGCAAGGTTTGTGCTGCCCATTTTATTAGTTCGACCAGCAAATTTTGGTGAAGTATTTTGCTTCTTCATCTACCAAAACTATTAGCCAATAGTTTGACGGTAATTACTTCTTTCCTGTTTTGTAGATCAGGGCAATACAAAATCAGAGAGGGGGTAGAATGGACCACTTGTCCTGTGTAACCAGGGTCTTTGCTCATATGGGAACCTTCATAAAAACCCTCATATACGTACACAGGCGTTTGGCAGTATAGCTTGGTTCTCCACCTCAGTGTACTGTTGCAGCATCATCATCGGGTCTTTATCTTTGTAAGCATGCTGAACCTCCACCTGGAGGAAGACCGACGGGCTTGTCAGTACTGTCCAGATATGGAAAACGAGAGGGTGTATATGTGCTCTAGTGTAGTGATTTAAAATTCCCTACATCACTTTGTCACAAGTATTTATTAAAAGAGTTGCAATGTGGGAAATTGAAAAAGAAGTGGTGCGCATGTGGATTCAGTTACTAATCCACCGCATTGGTGTTGGTCAACAAGTTTCAGCCTCGTGGTGGACTCTAGAGGCTTTCGTCAGGACCGAGGTGTGTATAGGAGCGACTTGTGGCTCCTAATTAAGTGGTGAACTTACCACTCATGCGTTGCAAGGTCAGACCTGTAGTATGTGTACCTAGAGACAGAGAGAGAAATGTACAATTGCATGTTTTATCCTCTTCATCATTACCCATTCCCGCTTCTTTATGCATGGAAAATGCCGAAACAGTTATTTTTTATCTCAAATTTCCAATTTGGCATGAGTTTAAAATGCATAAAAGGTGAATACACAAAAATTAGGCTAGGTCAGATTAAAATGGTGGGTGTATCAGGTTAGAACAAAGGAATAAAGTGCTCGGGTTCTATCTTTTCAGATCGATCGATGTTAAAAATTATGCTTGTAAATTAGTGCCTGTGCCCCGATCTTAGTAAACGCTAACTGTTAATGTGCTTAAAGTCATCGCTTGTTAAATATTTGATCAAATGCGGCAACATGCTATTCCTATCATGCTTTGCGTGTGACTATATTAGAGATAATATGTTTGTGATATATAACATCATCGTTACCTCATTTTCTTTGTACTTGGCCTCCTCGGGATGCCGTTGAGCAAAAGGAAACCACTTTCTATAGAGATAAAACAGAGTTAGTCATGTCTTACTTGTGGTGTGCTTTGTATCGGCTTGTTCTCCTCGTGGCCGCTCGCCGGTTTCAACAAGTCACTTGCTTGTTCTAGCTCTGCATATGGTGATTTTTGGTAAAATGGAAGAAGGACTGTCCCATGTATGGTGGTTGGCATCAATGGTTGGCATTAGCAGAGGAATAAACAGTGGAAAGACTTCCACGTAAAAATTCCGCTTATATTTGTTTTAAGTCCATGTAGCTATATAGAAAATGATTTTCAAAAGGGCTATTTATTAACACAAGGAATAGTTGGACGAGGAAATGCTAGGAGAACTATCTTAAGTGTTAATGGTTGGCACTGATGGTTGATATTAGTGGTGGATTAAATGGTAGAAAGACTTCCACATGAATGTACCGCTTTTATTTATTTAATGTCCATGTTGTTATTGAGGTAATGAATTTAAATTTTGTTTTAAAGAGACCTATTTTTAACCCAAGGAGTTTTTGATAAATATCCAGTGGGATGATGAGCAAAGTTAAGCGAGATAATAAATAGAATGCATAATACCTCGTCAAAACGAGATGGTTGGTGTTAATTCTTAATTCTTCACGGATATTATTGCCGTGATTACATTATTCGAAATGATTCATTCTCTATGGGTGACCTATGGGCTTCCGCTGTCCTCGTTAGTGATTTGATGTTTTTCAGAGTGGGTGTTCACTGATTCAACAGCGTTTGCAGTATTTACGTCAAAGTGTGCCATGGGATATTATCGTTCAATCCCTTCACATCTGTCTTAAGACGATGGATCCAACATTGTTCCTTTTAAAAAAGGTTTCGTTCAGCATTGTTGGTCTTTGTCTGTAGTGTCTCCAGAAGTACCCAATTTAGGTCATCTGCATTGTGGTTGCTTTCTATGTAGTGTTTACTCATCCTAGTAGTTGATCTTTCACAGTTCAGGTTGCTCTTGTGTTCACATATGCGCTGTTTAATTTTGCGACACGTCATCCCAATGTATCTCAAATTACAGGGACACACAATCATGTATACTACATGTTTGGTGTTGTAGTTTGTATGTTGGCGTAACGTCCAGGTTAGATTTGGTAGGAGTTGCAGAGTCTTGGTCACTTTGGTTGATTTGCAGACCGAGCAGGAGCCACATGGGTGGTGTCCTACAACTGGGTTCATGTTCCATGCCGCCGTTATGGTTTCTCTCTTCACGGTTGGTGCCGGTCTAGTATGCACTAGAAAATCCTTAATGTTTCACGTCCTCTTGTTCGCAAAACGAGGTTTTCGCCATTTCAAGTTGTTGGATGTGAGGATTCTCCAGTTCCTGTTGATGATTTTCTTCACTGTGTTTGATGACGTACCATATGTGATAACACAGGTCAGTAGGTCATTAGGTGTCTCTCGTAGAGTAGTTTCAAGCAGACATTCCCTGGGCTGATTGGGGGTTCTTTTCTGGCATTTCCTTATGGTCTTTGTGGGGTAGTCTCTCATCTCAAGTTTGTGTCCCAGTTCTTTAGCTTGTGCTTTGTAAACCTCCAGTGAACTACAGTTCCGTTTCAAGTGTAAAAATTGACTATATGGCAAGTTTTCTATCAGGGGGCATGGATGGAAGCTGTTGTAGGAAAGTATGTTATTTCTTGCTGTAGGTTTATAAAACGTTTTGGTCTGGAGGATGTTGTTCTCAGTGTAAATTATGACGTCCAGAAAGTCTAGTTGCTTCTTATCTGACGTGCATGTGAAACTCAGACATTCGTCTCTGGTGTTTATCCATTTGAGGAACTCTTGTAGTCTTTCCTGAGTGTCTTCCCAGATCATAATGACGTCGTCAATGTAGCGCCGCCAGAGTCTCACTTGAGTCAAATAGGGATTACTCTAGTTTTGTATGTGTTGTTGTTCAAAATCGCTCACGTATAGTCCGGCCACACTCGGGGCGAATGTACTGCCCATGGAAGTGCCGGGGCACTGTTCATACAGTAGTTCTCAGTGAGAGCTAGCCTGCAGCATTCTAGGACAAAGTGTCTTGGTGTTCTATAGTTCCAGTCTTCAGAAAATAAAATATTTTCTTAGGTATCAAGGGTTTTCTGTTGCAGCAGGCTCGTGTAGAGACTCTCTATGTCAAGTCCTACCAGAAGCATGGTACTTGCATCATAGTTTTGTCCTTCCAATAAGTTCAGGAGGTCTCGTGTATCTTTAAGGTACGTGGGTGTTTTTTGTACTAGGGGTCTCAAGAATTGATCTGCAAATTGAGACAAGGGCTCTAGTACTGACCCAATTCCCGACACAATCGGGCGCCCGGGTGGTGGTGTTCTGTTTTTGTGGGTCTTTGGTAAGGAGTAGAAATAGGGTACTCTTGGTGATTTTGTCCGGAGGAAATCTGCCTCATGTTTTGAGATCTATTGATTTATTTCAGCCTCTTCAACCATTAGTTCAACAGTTCTTTGTAGTCTCTTTGTACGGTCGGCTGTGATCTTTTTGTAGAATTTTTTGTCTGAGAGGAGCTCTAGGCATTGTTTGTCATATCCTTGTTTACTGAGGAGGAAAATTGCTCCCCCTTTGTCCGCTGGTTTGATGACTAGATTTTCATTACGGTGTAGGTCATTCATAGCTTTTTGTTCTTGTTTGGTGATGTTAACGTAAGCTTTCTTTCCTGTAGGTTTTATGTTTTCCACCTCTTTCATTATTGCTTGCTCAAATGTCTGTATTTCTACAGGAACCATGTGATTCGGAGGACAAAAGGTTGATTTCGGTCTTAGGTTGGTGTCACTTTCTGAGACCTGGTTCTCTTTGTTCATGAAGAAGGCTTTTAATTTGATCTTTCTACAAAATTCTGCCATTTCACACCATAATTTGAAGATATCTAGTGGAGGTGTGGGGACGAAGCTGAGCCCATTGTTCATTACTTTTTCTTGATCTGCTGTAAGGGTGACGTCACTTAGATTGATTACCAATGACTCATTGAGCTGGTTCCGGGTTGATCTTTGGTCATGCTGCGAGTGTGTACCTGTCTCTCTTGTTCGCTCCAGGTCACTCTTTTTGTTCTCTCTCTTCGGGTGCCCGGGCCTCTCCCTTAAAAAGGAGGTGGTTGCATGTTCGTCACTGGTCCCATCGTGAGTGGTCCTTGGAAGTACGGATTCATCCATCCGTGGAAGTCTGGTATGTAGGGTTGGAAGTTGGCTTGTGGTTGGTCGAAGTACCTGGGCATCTGCCAGTGGTTGGCTCTTCGACATTGGTTTAGTCTCTATTGCCCCCTCCCTCATCTCAAGTTTGTTCCTTCATCACTACTCCAGTCTGAATTGTTGCTGGAGGTATCTCCTGTTGAGTAGGCCTGGGCTAAAATTCCGTTCCACTCGCGGAAATTGCGATAATTTGACATTTTCGCTTTCCGCAGAGAGCGCAAAAATGTAAAAATTTCCGCAATCCGCATTTTACCGGAAATTGTTTGCTTGCTCGCGCTGTAAAATAATACATTCTCGCGTGCGCGCGATCGCCTTACCAGAATCCCCACGTTCGGCGACAAGTTTTTCCGATCCGGTCGCGTTCTCCACGAGATGTTGGATTGTTGGTAGCCATTTGCACTGTCTCGCGACAGTTCGCGCCCGCAGGAATGTCATTCATCGCGCGATTACGTCTTTCTTCTCGCGATCATGCACCGCGAGACAAGTGAAAACAAGATGGCCGCGCCCGTGAGCAACCGTATGGGTAAGTTTGTGAGCCGCGACCACGCAGAAAATACTGCGAACGGGCAGGAAAAAAACTTCTGCATGTTCGCAATATTTCCGCGTGTTTGAGGAGATTTTTAACATTTTCGCGATAATTTGCGAAAGTGAATTTCGCAAATTCCGCCCACCCCTACTGTTGAGTCTTCATCACCTTGATGGTCCGGTATGACATAGTCGTCCTTTGTGTAGGGGTGCATTCTTTCCATCGAGAATCGTTTTAAGTCTTTACCCAACTTCTGGATTTCGTTCTGGGTAATGTATTCTTTGGTCTCATTCATCTCCCTATTTATCTCCTCAAGTCTCTTCTTGTTTACAGAGATTTGGACTGTTGTTTTCAGTTTGGCTTCACTGACTTGTATCTTAATTGTTAGTGCCTCCACCAGCCTCGTCACTGTTTTTATTATTAGAACCAGATAGTCTCTGGTACAATTCCAAGATATGGAAGACCAGTCTTTCCAGAAAGCAACATCTTGCAGAAAAATGCGTGGTGCGTTCTGTACCCACAGGCCCTTGGGGGCAGCATTCGTACGTAAATATTCCTTCATGATGATGCCATGGATGGCAGCTCTTACTTGGTCTTTTTTTGTCTCAGTTAATTCATCCCATTCATTGGTTTGTGTTAATGTCTGTGCCAGGTCTTTGTCTCGTAATAGCGATGATTGTGATAAGATAGAGTTTACTTCTTCCTCTGTATAACTAAGGCCCTGATGCTCTGCCATTTCTTCTCAATGTTCTTCTTATAGTCTTCCTTCTTGTGTACTTGGAACAGAACTACAACTTGTGGTACGTGTTTTTAGAGGATAGGCGGATGTCCGCCAGTCACTATAATGGCCTTTCCCACAGCTGTGCGCTGCTTAAATATGTCTTAATCAATAAGGAGGGAAAAAGAAGCTGCGATCCATTCAGCTTCCGATGGTTAGTACAAAATCAGAGAGGGGGGAGAATGGACTACTTGTCCTGTATAGCAAGCGTCTTTGCTCATATGGGAACCTTCGTAAAAACCCTCATATACGTACACAGGCGTTTGGCGGTATATCTTGTTTCTCCACCTCAGTGTACTGTTGCAGCATCATCATCGGGTCTTTATCTTCGTAAGTATGCTGAACCTCCACCTGGAGGAAGACCGACTGGCTTGTCAGTAGTGTCCAGATATGGAAAACGAGAGGGCGTATATGTGCTCTAGTGCAGTGAGTTAAAATTCCCTACATCACTTTGTCACAAGTATTTATTAAAAGAGTTGTAATGTGGGAAATTAAAAAAGAAGTGGTGCACATGTGGATCCAGTTACTAATCCACCACACTGGTGTTGGTCAACATGTTTCAGCCTCGTGGTGGACTCTAGAGGCTTTCGTCAGGACTGAGGTGTGTATAGGAGCGCCTTGTGGCTCCTAATTAAGTGGCGAACTTACCACTCATGCGTTGCAAGGTCAGACCTGTAGTATCTGTACCTAGAGACAGAGAGAGAAATGTTTTGCATGTTTTATCCTCTTCATTAAGCATTTCCGCTTCTTTATTCATGGGAAATGCCGAAACTGTTATTTATTATCTCAGGGCAATAATCAACCCCCACCAGCTGTCAGGTATACCCTGATGAAGAAGAGCATAGTTGTAAAGATGGTAAAGATGGTGCAGGTGTTCAGTCCAGGAGTCAGGGTTTTCTTTATAAATGGCCTGAGAACCACTCACGGAATGCAAAGTACTGCAAAGTAGAGCACAGTGTTACTCCGGCGTACTTTGGCCAACTGTCCAGCACAAATCCTAATCTGTATTGCAAAATAAATGCCACCAAAATTGTTTACGCTGGGTTTACGTTCCAACAGTTGCCCAACTCGACACAGTATTAGTAAATCTAGGCCTGCATCCCTAAATGAATATGCAAATTCTAGCTCTCTGAGTCCAGATTTGTCTGTAATCACAGATGGAATTTGTTGCTCGCCTAAGTTGAACTTTGGTGATGAAAAATATTGACAATAAGACTCACCCTTCCTATGCAGTTGTGGTTAAATCTGAAAACAAATAAACATTGCTTGATAAGATTCCTGGTGGTGGAGGGCCTCAGGCAAGCTTCTGCCTTTGCACTGAGTCCTGCAGTCTGAAGTGATTGTTGTCTTACCTGCTTAGCCAACATAAACATACTGCTGGATGACTCAGGATGCATTGGTTCTTGGATATAATAAACCACCAGTGATGTATTTACCGCCAAGAAAGTACTAAGCCACCTTTGAGGTCTCGAATCAGATGAACCGGAAGGTATTGCGACCCCTTCATGGACATAAAATAAAGTAAACAAATGAAGCAATGGGGAGGCACATTTGATTTCTGGGATGAATGAGAGCTGAACTTCACACCTCTGGAAGCTACAGGTTGTTGTACACTAAAAGTCTGTATTGAACATCACCCAGTTAATAGCATACCTTTAATTATTTGATAGGGTCCTCGTGACCCCCTCCATCTTTATTGAAATATCTTAAAAATAAAAGACTGTTTCCCAGAATAGTGACTTTGGGGTTCATTTGAAGCTCGACACCTATTACAATAACCACTACATTATCCAGAGTTCTATGGGGCTATTTGCTGGTATGACGAGCAGTGTGCGACCTATTTCGTATTTACAATAACCAGTGGTTCCCTTTTTTGCCTCTTTTTTCCCATGGATGTCCTATTTGAAGTTGAATGTGAATTGTGCTTGCTAGTCATGTTTCGCTCCACTGTTTGCCAGCAGCTATCACATTCATTAAACAGAGCGCAATATGGCCTCAATAATGAGCACAAAAACACTAGCACCCGTTGTTCCCTATTATTAATAATATCTCGAAGTCTTCGGACCAGATTAACACCAAATAACAAAAAGCATGCTTTCTGGACCAAGGTCTAGCTTCCAGCTAATGTTGGTGTAATTCTGTTTAGTAGTATTTACAGTAGTGCTTCTTTAAAAAGTACATGGAAAATGAATGGAGATTTTGCATTTTAGGCCCCCCCCCCTTTTTTCTTGGCCCTTGCTTGATGGATCACCCCAAAACTTTCCATTAGAAAGGATCTGAGGTGGATTAACTTTGTTTTGGAAAGTTTAGTGGATTTGTCAAACGGTTGAATAGTTATTAGTTATTAGCTAACCAAAAAGTGCTCAACCTATGGAAAAGCAGACCTAAGTATAACTACCCAGTGGCGACCGAAATATGAAATATATAAAATGTTTAATCATCTTATTTTTGGAAATCAGTAGTCTTAAAAACGCATATTCATCCAAACTAAATGACAAGGGTGAGAAATGAGTGGGCACTTTATACAGAATCTAAAAACTTGTTAGACACGCCATTCCATACTGGGACCTAATTTACTCCTTAATCTGAAGACTGAAGGCCGTACAGCACCAGACTATTTATGAAATTTTGTTTTTAAAATGATGGTGTTTATATTATTGAATACAGAGAGCATGGTGCAAAATAATAATGTAAATGTTTTCCAACTTATCTAATTATGTTTCCATCTAAAACAAAACCGAATAACCTCCTGCAGAGGATTAATATTATATTTTGTCATAGATAGAATTTTCTTGGCCTAGAGGGCAGTACTTTGGGAGCTTTTTTTTTATTGACCTCATGTCACACCGGAGCAGTCTCCATGGATCTCAGCATGCCCCTTGCCCCCTAACACTTACCAGATAACCCTTATTTAAAGTGAAATAAGGTGGGAAGATAGGTTCGATTGACCCCCATCGTCACTTTTGGGGATGTCCTCTGCAATGAGTGCCCAATTGCGAGTATCTAGTATCCTGGTTTCTTAATTTGGCCTCAGCCGTACACGCAGACAGTCGTCCATGGTAGTCCCCATAACTGGTTCTTGTCTTTTCAAGATTCCTACCAAATAAATCAGACTCTTCAGAGCAAACAGTGGATCCTTTACCAAATTTGAAGTCTAGCTTGAAGCCAAGCGCACTTAAAAGTGGAAGGGGGGAATTAAAAGAAGGTGTGGCTTGCTAATAATTTGATGGATCTTCAAGAAAGGCCCTGGGCAGCTCACTTGGTGGTACTCGAGCTGGTGAAGGGACTGGGAACAGGCCAGACACTATGGCTATAGCCCAGAGCACATGACCAAAGAAAGTGTATGGCAAGTCTGGTGACAAAGGGGCAGCTACAGGATTTTCTGAGAAGGTGAATGGGTGGGGACTGGTGCTGGCCTGTAAGCATGCTCTCCTCTCATTGCCTACTGCGCACAGCCAAAAGTTATGATGCAGAGAGGTGATCAAACTAACCCAAAGCTGTAGATACCTAACACAGGAGTGTTGATTTAAATATATCCTGTACGCAAAATACGTCTCACTTATCAATGTACTCCATGTGTGCAAGAATTGGAGATATGGTCCAAAGGATTACAATGTGTTTGGAAGTGATATTGAGTACATGCCAAGTAGACAGAGAATTAAAGTAATTTTCCCATTCAGAATGAGGTTAAAGTTAGTGTATAAGGTTTTTTCAGATACATCTATGTAATATATTTCACATGTTAAGCCGTTGGCAGTGTGGTCAAAATGGTAAAATAAGTACAGGGTTCCACACAAACCCACATATGAAGTATAGTATCTACCGATACCTAAGAAAATATACATGTAGTGTGATCTAAGGATAGACTACCGGTAAGAATAAATTTGCTAACACACAAATTCAGCAGGTTCTTTTGTAATGGCAAAGTCAATAGATGTGGCTATGCTTATTGTTGAAGAGTTAGTTCACTTCACAACATAAATGTCAGAGCTCCTTTCAGACGGCCATGGGGCAGGCAGAGGCTACTGGACCCATCCATGGAGGTTTAGGCCTTTTGCTCCTGATGTCACAGGACCCAGCTGACTATGGATTCTGGACAACTGGGTCAAAAACCCCTTCTGCACTTGACTCTCAATAGTAGACATGGAGCTCCCAGCTCTGCTTTTTATGATTCTCTTATCAGCCCCAACTCCTTCATGAGATGTGTCCAGGCCACTTCCTTGTGACCTCTCACTGAATCAAACAGTGCCATTTATAGTGTACAGGGAGACCTAATCCTCCCCTACCCAGTGTGCATCCCACCCAGTTTATGGGAATGCAGCAATCCACAAATCTGTCTGGGGGATCTCTACAATGCCACTCCATGTTTCCAGGCATCTCTCAAAATGGAACCCAAGGCCCTATATGTATTGTACCATCCCCAGGCACACATACGCCCAGTGCATGTACTTAGCATGCACACACTGTCCAGTACTGTATCCTCCATGCACTGAAGCATTCAGAGGCACACATACATCCAGCACTTGCATTTAAGATGCATGCACTGCACAGCACTTTATCCTTTATGTACTGTACCACTCACAGGCACACATGCACCCAGCACATGCACCCACCCTGCACACACTGCACTTCTCATGTATTGTACCACTCCCAGGTACACAGACAACCAGTACATCCTCTTATCTTGCACTCACTACACACTTCATGCACTGTACCAATCATAGGCAATCATACACCCAGCATATGCACATATCCCGAACTCACTACTCAGCACTGTGCCCTTCAGGTACTGTACCACTCGCAGGCACATGTACCTCCAGCACATGCATACACCATGCACACTACTCAATACTGCTTTGTCCCTGTATGATACCCTCCCCAGGCACACATACACCCAATGCAGATACACTACTTCTGTGCTGTGTAGCACTTCATACCATTCAGAAGTAGCCAAGGGTGAGTTAAGCATGCAGCAGCAGAACTTTAAAAAGTGAGTGAGCCTGTCGGCCTCACTCCAGCGACGCAGGTTAAAAAGGACCTTCTCACTCTTACTGCTCAGTACACGTATGCTGCTGCCGCAGTACTCGTATTGCTTAACTCCTGGTGAAGGCAGTAACCTTCCACCATTATGAGGATAGAAATTTGGACACCTCAAGACCACAATCCATGAGACAGGCCTATGCCATGGTACACATGCATCAGCTGTGTTTGCCTTTGACAACAAAAATCATCATTAGGGATCCAGACATCAGTACATTTAGTCACTCGCAGCAGGTGTGCACATCCACTACCATGCAGAGAATCTGTCCGTCCCAACAATAAATAAGTCTGTTGTTGTTAAATTGAACAAAAGGCTGTGCATATCGTCTTCTTATGAAACAACCTTTGTGATTGAACAACTTTAAATCCTTCTCATTTCAGTTATTTGTAATAATTGACAATATTTTCTGGTTTGTAAGAATGTTGTGACTTTGCTAATTTGTTCCTTCTATGAGCACTGATTTTGTCTTCAGTTTTCAGTGTGGAAAAATGAAGACAGCCTTACTACTTTGCCCCAGTATTTTACATGGAACAAAAGTAGTTCTTTGAATATTTTGGTAGTATGCTTTGTGCAGCAAGGGCTGCTGAAGAAAGGGAGAAGTGTTGAAACTGATGCTTCCATGGAAGGTGCGGCATTGGCTAGATTTAACAAAAGGTTGTGAAGAAATGCTGATAACTCTAAAACGGGGCTACCTTGCCCTCGTGGTGAGCACTAGCCTATGTATCAAAGAGAGGTGTGCTGGAGTGTGAAATTCAGGACTATCCAAATATCAAAACAGCCACCTTAGGCCCTCATTACGTGTGAACTCTTAATTCTCAAGGGTCCTTAACCCTTATTGCTTGCTCCATTGTAATTTGGGGGGCTGCAGGAACACCACAGAGATTTCACCTGCTAAAAACAGCCAAAGCTCAGTGTGAAAGTGTGAGGAAAAACAGTCATTTCCAGTAGCGGCCCATGCGGGTAAGAGCGGGGGGGCAGGGTGGAGGGGGGAGTCGACAGATGACGATGAGGGAAAGTGAAATTTATAGAAAAAAAGAAAACTACTTACCTGAGTCGACAATGCAGCGAGCACAAGGTAAATGGTTTTCTTTTTTCATTTTATTTTCCCTCATTGTCTGTTGACTCTCCCCACTGCTCCCCACCGCTCTCACCTGCACGGGCCGCTCATGGTAATTACCAGAGAACTCAGTCCTGTAATTGCTGATTTCCCTGGTAATTGGTGATTTCTATGCAGACCCTCAGTGTCCAACGCAGAATGGCCTGGATTTTCCCCACCCCTCGATTTGCTGATATTACTGACAATTATCAATGCTCTGTTTAAGGAGAGCCAGCAGCTGGGGGAATGCAGTACTTTATGTGGGCCATAGCAGAAAAAGGGAGGCCGCTGGGTGCAGAAATTGTAATGTGCACTTTTGGCAGGTGTGAATTCACCAACAAGCAGCAAAATAAGAACAGAAACTCGGAGGCAAATTCATATTTGTAATGGAGAACTCTGGTGTGTGATTATTTAGAGAGTGCATGATATGTGAATTAAAATAAAACTAGATGTGAACCCTAAAGATGGAATATGCAGCCCAAAATCTGACCTTCTCTTTGGTTATTCCAGCACACAAAAAGGGGAGGGAGGTACATCTCCTTTCCACCCTCCCCAAATATGAAATGAAATCTTTCACACACGGAACTAAAAGGAGGAAATGTGAATATTCTCAAAGGGTAGGAATATCATATAGGAAAGACACAAGGTTGACCTCACCCACTAGTCGTGGTTGTGCAGGGATCTTGTAGCAGCCCCATGATGAAGCTTCCACTACTAGTGGGAGAGAGCAATTTAAAAAACCTTGCCTCTTTCCTATGTGATATTCTTATACTTTTAGAATATTCACAAGTTCTTTCTAATATTCTTACCCTTTTAGAATATTCACATTTCATCCTTTTCATTTCTGTGTGTGAAAGACTTCGCCTTGGTTAGCCAAGGACCCTTGATCCTCAAGAGACTTTTACTTAGCCTTTTAAATGGTAGCCATGCATACCAGGTCTCAAAGGTTGCCTCTGTTTGCTAGGGATACATACACACATTGGCATAATAAGTAACTTGAAGATCCTCTGGGGGTGGAGGTGGTGATACCTTGTTTATGTTTTCAAAACAACTTTGGGAAATCATCATAAGACTTTGTTAGCAGCAGTATTTTTAACGAGCATTGGCAAAGCCAATAGGTATCACCTGTGGTAGAACTATTAGTTTAGTCAATGTCTTTTAGTCATGTTGTACAGCAGTGCACACACTGTGCAGAATAGCTGAAAGCTAGTAAAAAATTCCCTGTGTTGCAGCCAGTGTCAGCCATGTTATAGCACTTTTTTCTGGCTGGACTAGAGCGGGTAATTAACAAAGTGAGGGGAGTGAATGGACATAGCAACTCGGCAAGAAAGAACATGGGGGACAGGGCAAGTAAGCAACAAAACAGGAACGGTATTGGAGGGACGGGGCAAGCAATAGTGCAGGAGTGGTGGGAAGGATGGGGAAAGCAAGCATCAACGTGAGATGTTACAGGAGGGATGGGGCAAGCAAGCAAAACATGCGAGGGGTGGGAGGGACAGAGTTAATAAGCAACAAGTATTAAATAATCAGTTGCATCCTGAGTTCCTAATTAGAGAGAGTCTATGTTCTTCTCCTTCACATTACCAGTGTTTATGCCTCTGAAATGCAAGGTGTGGGCTTTAAACATTTTACAGCAAAACCACAGAGGATGATGGACGGAGTGTTGAACATTGCAAGCACTCACCCCCATTCAACTGATCTGGGTTTAATCCATCATCATTCTTTAGCTCACTCCGCCACCCCAGTTCAGACATGGCCATATGCAAATCAGTCTGACCCTGTGCCTCATGGGAACAGTCCAGCCCGAACTGCAAAGCCATGTCTTCCCTGGACCGGAAACAAGCATCCTGGGACCGGTTTCGGGTTCATAACCCTCATCAGCCATGCTATCTTGAATCCAGTGACAAAGTGAGCAAGGGACCCATGTCTGGGCATACCCTACCAACTTAGGGCGAACAAAGCAAAACTAAAGAGGATGATGGACAGAGTGTTGAACATTGCAAGCACTCACCCCCCAGTCAACTGATCTGGGTTTAATCCATCATCATTCTTTAGCTCACTCCGCCACCCCAGTTCAGACATGGCCATATGCAAAACAGTCTGACCCTGTGCCCCATGGGAACAGTCCAGCCCGAACTGCCAAGCCATGTCTTCCCTGGACCGGAAACAAGCATCCTGGGACCGGTTTCAGGTTCATAACCCTCATCAGCCAGGCTATCTTGAATCCAGTGGCAAAGTGAGCAAGGGACCCACGTCTGGGCACACCCTACCAACTTAGGGCGAACAAAGCAAAACCAAAGAGGATGATGGATGGAGTGTTGAACATTGGAAGCCCGAACCCGGTCCTAGGATGCTTGTTTCCAGTCCAGGGAGGACCTGGCTTGACAGTTCGGGCTGGACTGTTCCTATGGGGCACAGGGTCAAGACTGATTTGCATATGGCTGGGTTCAAACTGGAATGGCACGGGAGCAAAAAAACAATGGATTTAGGCCCAGATCTCTGTACTGGGGTGAATGTATGACATTGTTCTGCATTCTGTCCATCAACTGTTGTTTTTGCTTTAAACATTTTACACCAGTGAGCAGCACAGATGGCAGCTGGTCCATGTCATGTTGGCATCAATCCTACATGAAACCACCAAATACATTTCAATAAGGGGTGGATGAAGAAGAGCAAAACACGACCCTGCCATGAACCGCAGTCAGGAATGAGGGTGGGATGTGAACCAGACACCGGAATGAGGGTGGGGCGCCATAACAGCAAAAACTAACAAGGAATGAATAGTGCATATGGGCACGTAGAATAAAAAGAACTCTGGAAGAAGAACAGACTACGGGCAAGCGGAACATTTCCTGGCACTACCGGCCGTAATGGAAGCCAGCTGGAGGTGTCAGAGCCCACTGTGGTGGCTGCATTGCATGAAGCGCTCAGAAGTGGAAGGGGAGGTGTGTAGGCACGCACTTGTGTTTGTTCCAGCCATGGGCAGGATTCTCGTCCGGGGAAAGGCTGCAGTGTGATGTCAGCAGATGGGAGTAAACAAAGACACGTCTGTGATGAGGAGGCCATCGCAATGTGATTCTAGCGAAGAGTTAACTTCCGATCGGGTGACAAGCTGGCTCCGTGATTTAAACGCTCGCATCTGGCATCAGCTGTGACCTGCAGATCACACATTCGAATTCTGGCAGTCGCAGTACAGCCTTCTCTTCACCCGAGTTTCCTGAAATGAGGAAAATTAAATTGAGTTCATAACATGCGAACAGTGCTTTGAAACAGCGGGAATATGGTAAGAAGCGCGCTATAAAGGAGTGCATTCAAACCTAGCTTCGATAAAAGAGAAATTAAACAAATCAATACAGAATCATAAAAAAGCCATGGTTCTGTAAGCCAGCTATTTGATAAATTATTATTTTGTACTTTGCACAACACAGTGCATTTGTTAGGGGATCCCTGAGGTGCTTCGGGGTGCGCTGAGCGAGACGCGTAGCTGGTGTAGGCAGAGATCTTTTATGCACGTGGGTAAAGTTAGCATCACAACAAGCTTTGGTAAACCCAAGCGATCTGGATTTAAAAGGACACGTTCTCATTGAGAAACACTGCAATGATGATGGGGAGATTGCAGAGGAAGGCAATCCAAGCACCCCCATCACCCTGCCTGTTTCAGCTCACACTCCACTGTGCACCCCTACTCTCTTTCACTGGGTGCGATTGAGGGTGAGGGTGAGCGGTGTGCACAGGAACACCCCCAACATGCTAGTACCAGATACAATAGATGCGGCTTTGTTTATCTCTATACCAGCAAATCTTGGGTGACTGGAATAAAGTGTCACCATTGAACCTATGTCACAAAGAGTGGACTGCGGGTCAAAGCATAAATAATGCTCCTATTTACGTGATAGACAATGCCCATGGTGATGCCACCTGAGTGTGATGCCCCCGGCCGTGTAGTTCACAACCACCTGTCATTCATCCACCTCCACCTCCCTGCATCCTTCGACATGGACAGTCCACTTGTCCTCTCGCATCCTTACCTTCCATAGGTTTTGATGGCACAGCACATACCCAGGCCAGCTGCACTCTCACAGATTGTGTGCTCTTGGCTTGGGGCCGAGTCCTCTCTTTGTCTTGTTTATTTTTTTCTCCCTTACCTTTCGCCAACTTGTGCTCATGATGCCCATCCATGGGTACCTCGAATGCATCCCACCTCGCAACCCAATAAGAAATGTGCACCTTATGTACTTAGCATATGCAATTTCTGTGCTATCAGTCTCCGCACCCCATCCATGACCAGGGCCTCTAAATATTACCACAAAACGTGCAACATTATCCTAGGCACTTCTTTGTCCTAGGTAAACATGTTCATTATGCTCAAGACAGCTTCAGAGCCTTCACCGTCCATTGGAACCAGTCAACGGGGTTCCACTCCTGTGCCCACATTTGTGTCAGTCCACTTCCACCATTTCCTTCTCCTACTTTCACCTCCTCAGCAGTTCATTTCAGGTCATTTAGTCAGTAGCATAGCCGGGATCACAGTTTATTTATTTTTAAGTATCTAGAACCCACACCATAATGCCTAAATATGAACCTAAAAGGACATTTCTGATACATTGTATGAGTTTCACAGGAGTATTACAAGCATTTATTTTAAATGTTGATGGGCGTGTCGTGCACTTGGAAGCCTGCTTTCTCTGCTTGAGCGAGGGTGTTATTCACCTGTGCATTGCTCCATCATTTATACTCAGTGGGAGTGACTGCTATCAAGACCTGTTAGCATGAGGTCACGCCAAGCGTGCCAAACTTGCAAGGAGGCCGGACATAGCTAATGCAGTCTGGTCTCTATCGAGGACGACCTGCAGAAGAAGTGCATGAAAGAAAGCTCAGGATAACTAATGGAGCTTGGATGGAAACTAAGCTGGACTCATGTACATCTGGACTGTCTGGAGAAGCTAGGAATTCAATTGCTGCCAAGTTGTTTAGGATTTCGGGTCAAGGTGGCATTTTTTAACTTGTGAATAACTAGGTCTGTGTTTTAAACTATTTGCTTAAAGGAAAAAGCAGCAAATGATAAGTAAACAATGAACAATTCAAGAGAGATTTGAAACTCTGAGTAACTTACAATCAAGCAATAAGGTGGTTTAGGGTGAAATGTGAAGTGGGCAGTGAGGGCGAGCTTGACGGTGGCAAATGGAGTTATGTCATCGGGGGCAAAAGATGGTGGCTCCAGCCTTGGCCTTGTTGCCAGATTCCAGGGGGTTGAGGGGCAGAGGTGATATGTTCTTGTTAGAAACTGGAGATTCTAATTGGGAGAATTATTTCTCTCTGTGTGGCAGATAATGATGTTTTTATAGGTGCTAGAAAGTGTGATTTGTTGTCCTGTAGTAGGATTATTTATTGTGTTATTAGTTTTCAAGTTAATTCTATAGTGTTTAGCAGATTTAGAATAAACCATTCGAATACTTCTCTAAACTGAATTGATAAAAGTTTTCCCAGTAGAGGTGAAACTAAAAACTTCTTGAACAAGTCATTTCAAATTAGCCGCGCTTTATTTCCTGTGGAAACCGCCAATTTTCTTAATTTCCCCCAAATGTTCAGATGTTGGAAATGTTGGAATTAACTTGCAGGTTTTGCCTATTTGCTATCTGAGTCTGATTGAACTCCCAAACAGAGTGAAAGGGCATAGAGCCATAAGATAGGGAGGAGCCATGGATGTGGGGCAGCAGGATCAATTATTAAGACTAGCACCACCACTGCCGCTCACCGCGGTGGCAGTAATCCATTGTGATGGTACATGCTGGGCTTAACAGTGGGCCGTGAGTGGAAGCCTTCATAGGCAAGTCTGTCAGCCAAGGTGGTCAATCGAAAGGGAGGGTTTCTACTATGGATAGTCTTAGCAAAGGCACTTGTGTGGTTGTCCTCATAGGCAAGCCTGTCAGCCAAGGTGGTCAATCGAAAGGGAGGGTTTCTACTCTGGATAGTCTTAGCAAAGGCACTTGTGTGGTTGTCCTCATAGGCAAGCCTGTCATCCAAGATGGTCAATCGAAAGGGAGGGTTTCTACTCTGGATAGTTTTAGCAAAGGCACTTGTGTGGTTGTCCTCATAGCCAAGCCTGTCAGCCAAGGTGGTCAATCGAAAGGGAGGGTTTCTACTCTGGAGAGGATTAGCATTGGGCCTTGTGTGGAAGTCTTCATAGGCAAGCCTCTTAGCCAAGGGGGGGGGGGGCACAACTATGGATCAAGGAACAGAAAGGGGAGCAGACAAGAGCTGTGGAGACCCTAAGCATGTCAAATGGTGCCCTGATTCGCCCAGAATGCTGAAAATAATTAATACGGTTGATGTAGTTTAGTTTAGGTAGTGTTCTTTTATTGACTTTCAGTAGAAATAATATAGACACATGTCTCACTGCTTCAGCTTAATTCATGATGTCCCCATGGATTTTACATTATCTTGCCACTTAAAATGTGCAACATTCCTTCCCATATTTAAATATTGTTCAACAGATATGAGTGAACTGATTGTTGCTGGTGTCCATTGGCACACAAGGGGAAGGTTTTCAATTGTGAGGGATCATGATTTCAGGATGTCCATTTTTTGTTGTTTAAGTGCTTTATGGCTTTTGTTTGTTTTGTGTGAATTTCAGATTTAAGTGATGATGTGAAGGAATATTCAAGGATGCCAATTTATGAAAAAAGTTTGGAAGAGGAGGAGGGACTTTGGGGAGGACCTGAAAAGGTGGACGGGGCTCTGAGGCAATCACTGCATGAACAGCTATGGAGGGGCACTTGAGGGGATTGGACCTGGAAAGGGGGCAGAACTTTGCCATCAGCACTACCTCAGCAGTCACTCTCAATCTCCTCGCATGGGCGTGGCACAAGCCCCTTCAGCCCCTGCAATACAGGGAGCCCCCAACCTCTTAGGGTCCCCCAACTCATTAGAGTGCCCCTATTCTGCCCAAGGCCAATGAATATCTGAGATATTGAAATGCAGGGGCCTCTTGTCACATTCTGCAGGAAGGGGCCCCGTCATTTTCCATAATACCACCTCATAAACACAAGTCTTTTAGAGTCGTTTCATGTGTCTTGAGGGAGAATGTAAAACCCATAATGGGCATTACCTGTGCAGAGCAGTGCTTTAAATGGGTCCGTTCTCATAAGTACTTACCACCGGCACCTTTACTTTTTTTTCTCTTGAGTACCGAAACTTCTCCTCACCGTAAGAAGAGCACTGGTACTCATAAGGGCCCAGCATCTGCGCCGATGATGTTCTGCTCAACAACGTGTATTCAAACAATTGCGGTTGGCTTGATCGTGAAACTTTACAATAGACCGTCCCCCAACCCAAGACTGAACCATGTGTCTTCTGAGAGGCTAACTGCAGCACGTAGTCAGCCAATCATAGAGCAGTATAAATATATATAGATATATACATATGTATATATTCACTGTAAAAACCATAGGTTTCAGGGGCGTTATAGTTGGCTGGACATTGCACTCGTACAAAACCAGTGAAATTCCCCCGTTATAGTTAGTTCAGCTAACTATAACTTGCACGCCCGCAATGCACTGCTGATGACGTCACATATTACATCACTCATGACATGGTCAGTGACATCACTCATGACATCACTGATGACATCTCAAATGACATTGTCCTTGTGGGACCCCCTGAGCAGGTCTAGGGGGTCAGGGTGTTTCTACCCTGCCCCCTTTTTGCGTTCTGCGCGTTTTTTCTTCTGTATTCTTGTGCCTCGGTTCTGGCTGCCAACACTTCCTGGTTTGGAGTATTGACAGCCAATTAGCATATAGCTTGTGCTCGGCAGGGTGCGCGGATCCACCACGCCCATAGATATGTATGTGATTTTACTTTTGATTTTCTCAGGAACTACTGAACAGATTTACACCATTTAACCAAAAGGCATGCCTCTGAACCAAGGGCTACCTTTTTGCCAAATTTAGTGTAATTCCGTTCAGCAGTTCGGGCTGTAGCTGCGATTAAAGGTTTCTATGGTAATTTGCAAGGGGAAAACACTGCCACACCCTTCTGCCCTCCCTGGTCTGTTGTGCTGCAACTGCTCCTCCTGCCTGCCCCGCGCGGTCTGTTGTGATACCCCTTCCCCTGAACTCTCTTGTCTGTGCCCAGGTCCTGACCCTCCCTTCTATCCTCCATGGTCCTTTGTGCATGCCCCTGCACCCTCCTTCTTGCCCATCATAGCCATTGTGCTGCCACTAACCCTCCCACTTGCCATGCATGGTCTTCTGTGCTGCCATGGCCCCTCCCACCTTCCCTGTGTGGTCAGCTAGCTGCCCCTGACCCCCTCCCACCTTCCCTCCATGGTCTGTGTGTATGCCATCATAGTCTCATTGTTGCTCTCCATGGTGTGTTTTGTTTCTAGTGCCCATCCTGCCTGACCTCCATGGTCATCTTGCTGCTCCTGTCCTGTCCCCTTGCCCCCAGCCCTCTGTTTCCATGTGCAGACCCCGATTCCCTCCCTCCTGGCTTGTCTGTTCCATTGTAATGCCCCGATCCGTCCCTCCTGCCCTTTATGGTCTGTTATGCTGCAGCTTTCTCTCCTGTCTGTCCATTATGGTCAGGTAGCTACCATTGCCTCTTTCCCCTCTGTTCTCTGTTGTCCATGTGCATGGTCCTGTCCCCTCCCTATTGCTTTCTATGGATTGTTGTGCTGCACATGCGCTGTGTGGTGTATTGTGCTGCTGAAAACCCTGATGCCTGCCCTGTAGGGTCAGTTTGGTGCACCTCTCCATGTCCCTCCTGTCCTCTGTTATCCGAGTCCAAGTCCCTACCCCAATTCCTCCTGCCTACCATGATCCAATGTACCATACTTGCGAACATTTTGAACTTGGTAAGAGGGAGATTTTGAAAAAAAACTGGGGTATTGATTTTCCCCTTTGAGTTACATTGAAAAAGAGGAGATTGTAGACAGGAGACAGATCAAATAAAGCCCATTTTAGCTTAAAAACATTGGACGTTTCCTGGCTGAAACGGGTCTGTTGGCATGTATGGTTGTACTACCACTGCCTCTTCCTTCTGCCCACAATGGTCAATTATATTGCCACAGCCTCTCTTGCCAGTCCTGTATTGTTGGTTTGTTGCACCTGCCCCCCTTTCCACTGCCCTCCATAGTCTGTTGTGGTGCCACTGTCCTTCCTGCCTGCCCAGTGTGGTCAAATTGTTGCCTCTGCACTCTCCTACCTGCCTTCAATTTTCAGAGTCCGTGCCCCTGGCCTCTGCCTCTCAACAGTATCCCAATGAACAACTAGATTGCTAACATTCTATATTTATTTAAAAAGTGTGGAACGCCTGACGTCATCTTGATGTAATCAAAACTGTAATACCTAGATTATTTCCTTTAGAAATTACATATATGAGAGGGTCTTATTTGCATGAAAATTATGGTTAGTGCTCTAAAAAACTAAAATGAGGACATATTTTCTGAGTTTTCAAATAGCGACAAAGAACTTTTAAATTATTTGTAATCTTTATGATTTTTTATCTAGTTGACCACTTGATTAAATGTTGCACCTAGGGGAGAGGATGTGGTGTTACTTTCAGAGCTGCAGACTTTGCAACTGGGGAACCAGGTTGGAGTTTCTGCTTCAGCTCAACATTCTGTGATTCTGGTCAAATCAGTTAATCTCCCCATGTCTACAACCAAAATGAATTTGATCTTGTGTGATGTAACCAATGCTCATGTAAAGCACTCCAATACCTGACAAGTCTGCACTATAAAAAACTGCAAATACACAAAAAATAAGTGTTTTGCACATTTCTGTCATTGGGCTACATGTGGGCCACATCTGGGTGATATATGTGCTGCATTTGGGCTCTTTTGTCTCTGGTGGCCATCTTGGGAGATTTATTTGTTATGAAGTTTCCTAATTTCCTCATTTACTGCAGTCTCCTCAGTAGGACATGCTTTCAGTTTTTTACTTTGATTCCATCAAGAAGGTATCAGATATGTCACACATTTGCCATAAATTCTGAATGTTAGCACTCTAGTTGCTCATTAGATCACTGTAGTAAAGCTACTGCTCACCACAGAAGTCTGCTGCTGGTATTAAAAGTGCATGTTTCAGTCGGCATATCAGAATTTGTTAATGAAATAGAAGAGGATTTGAGAAGTTACTCAAAATGTGCCCTAATTTTTCTTTCTTCAGCACTAATCATAATTTCTATGGCAAAATGAACCCCCTCATTGTGTTCCTTTTTAAATTAAATGTTTTAAGTGTTACCAGTTTATTCCAATCAAGATGGCTTCAGGTATGCCATACTTTTGTCATAAGTAAGACAGTAAGCGCTCTAGTTGTTCTTAAGAACACTCTGGGACATTCTGTCATTGGGTTATACTTGGGCTACATCTGGGTGATATTTGGGTGATATTTGGGCTACATTTGGGCTCTTTTGTCTCTGGTGGCCATCTTGGGAGATTTATTTGTTATGAAGTTTCCTAATTTCCTCATTTACTGCAGTCTCCTCAGTGGGAATACTTTCAGTTTTTTATTTTGGTTCCATCAAGAAGGCATTCAGATGTGTCACACCTTTGCCATAAATTCTGAATGTTAGCACTCTAGTTGCTCATTAGATCACTGTAGTAAAGCTACTGCTCACCAGGGAAGTCTGCTGCTGGTATTCAAAGTGCATGTTTCAGTCTGCATGTCAGAATTTGTTTATGAAATAGAAGAGGATTTGAGAAATCAAAATGTGCCCTAATTTTTCTTTCTGCAGAACTAATCATAATTTCTATGGCAAAATGAACCCCCTCATTTTGTGCCTTTGTAAATTAAATGTTTTAAGTGTTACCACTTTATTCCAATCAAGATGGCTTCAGGTGTGCCATACTTTTGTCATAAGTAAGACTGTAAGCGCTCTAGTTGTTCGTTAAAACACTCTGGGACATTCTGTCATTGGGCTATACTTTGGCTACATCTGGGTGATATTTGGGCTACATTTGGGCTCTTTTGTCTCTGGTGGCCATCTTGGGAGATTTATTTGTTATGAAGTTTCCTAATTTCCTCATTTACTGCAGTCTCCTCAGTAGGAAATACTTTCAGTTTTTTACTTTGGTTCCATCAAGAAGGCATTCAGATGTGTCACACATTTGCCATAAATTCTGAATGTTAGCATTCTAGGTGCTCATTAGATCACTGTAGTAAATCTACTGCTCACCAGGGAAGTCTGCTGCTGGTATTCAAAGTGCATGTTTCAGTCTGCATGTCAGAATTCTTTTTATGAAATAGAAGAGGATTTGAGAAGTCAAAATGTGCCCTAATTTTTCTTTCTGCAGTACTAATCATAATTTCTATGGCAAAATGAACCCCCTCATTTTGTTCCTTTGTAAATTAAATGTTTTAAGTGTTACCACTTTATTCCAATCAAGATGGCTTCAGGTATGCCACACGTTTGTCATAAGTAAGACTGTTAGCGCTCTAGTTGTTCGTTAGAACACTCTGGGACATTCTGTCATTGGGCTATACTTGGGCAACATCTGGGTGGTATTTGGGCTACATTTGGGCTCTTTTGTCTCTGGTGGCCATTTTGGGAGACTTATTTGTTATGATTTTTCCTAATTTCCTCATTTACTGCAGTCTCCTCAGTAGGAAATACTTTCAGTTTTTCACTTTGGTTCCATCAAGAAGGCATTCAGATGTGTCACACATTTGCCATAAATTCTGAATGTTAGCACTCTAGGTGCTCATTAGATCACTGTAGTAAATCTACTGCTCACCAGGGAAGTCTGCTGCTGGTATTCAAAGTGCATGTTTCAGTCTGCATGTCAGAATTTTTTTTTATGAAATAGAAGAGGATTTGAGAAGTCAAAATGTGTCCTAATTTTTCTTTCTGCAGTACTAATCATAATTTCTATGGCAAAATGAACCCCCTCATTTTGTTCCTTTGTAAATTAAATGTTTTAAGTGTTACCACTTTATTCCAATCAAGATGGCTTCAGGTATGCCATACGTTTGTCATAAGTAAGACTGTTAGCGCTCTAGTTGTTCGTTAGAACACTCTGGGACATTCTGTCATTGGGCTATACTTGGGCAACATCTGGGTGGTATTTGGGCTACATTTGGGCTCTTTTGTCTCTGGTGGCCATTTTGGGAGACTTATTTGTTATGATGTTTCCTAATTTCCTCATTTACTACAGTCTCCTCAGTAGGAAATGCTTACAGTTTTTTACTTTGATTCCATCAAGAAGGCATTCAGATGTGTCACACATGTGCCATGAATTCAGAATGTTAGCACTCTAGTTGATTATTAGATCACTGTAGTAAAGCTACTGCTCACCAGGGAAGTCTGCTGCTGGTATTGAAATTTCATGTTTCAGTCTGCATGTCAGAATGTTTTAATGAAATGGAAGAGGATTTGAGAAGTCACTCAAAATGTGCCCGAATTTTTCTTTCTGCAGCACTAATCACACTTTCTATGGCAAAATGACCCCCCCCCCCTATTTTGTTCCTTTTTAAATTAAATGTTTTAAGAGTTACCACTTTAATCCAACCAAGATGGCTTCAGGTGTGCCACACGTTTGTCATAAGTAGGACTGTTAGCGCTCTAGTTGTTCTTTAGAACACTCTGGGAAGCTGCAGTAGAACACAAAGGAATCAACTGACAGTCTCTGCCCTTGTTGGATGTACATGTTTTACTGAGAATGTCAGACTTCATTCTCACATGACTGAGAAAGATAATGTGAATTTACAGAAAATATGCTCTCAGTTTAGCTTATAGATCACCTTCCAAACCTCTGTGGGAAAAGCATGAGAAAATAGTTTTCTCTCAAACATGATTCATGATATCACAGCAGAAGGCTTTTTCACATGGTAAAATCACCTTAGAACACACCACAATTCCTAAAATGAGTATGGTACCATCAACAAATGATTTATAATGTAACTAAAGTCTTAAAACCTTCTATTAACTGCAATGGTTTTTAATGAGGTGCTATCATGTATATTGGTCCCAAGATGGCTGCCAACACTTCTTGGATGAAGTGCTGACAGCCAATCAGATCTCACGATGAGATGTGTGGTTAGGCTCCGCCCAAATATATATGTGATTTTACTTTTGATTTTCTCAGGAACTACTGAACGGATTTACACCATTTAAGCAAAAGGCACGAGTCTGAACTGAGGACTACCTCTTTGCAAAATTTGGTGTAATTCCGTTCAGCACTTCGGGCTGTAGCTGCGTCAACAGGTCCTATGGGAAAATGCATGGGGAAAATGCGTTTTGGGACCCCCCTTTTTTCTCGGCCCCCGCTTGACGAATCACTGTGAAATTTTCAGGATAGGAGCGGACCGGAGCTGGTCAAAAGTTTGGAAACTTTCGCGAAGATTCATCAATCGACGCCAACGTTATTCCAAATAGAATGTTGCGGATTTCCAATGGAAAATAGGTCCTAACTATAATAACTTACTGGCGACTGCCAGTAGGTAATATATATATATATATATACATATATGTATATATATATAGCTAACACTATGATTTAAAGTGCCTGCTTCATAAGTCTTGTTATGCTGTACCAGCCTACCTATTCCAAGCACTTGCAATTGGCTGGTTAGGTTCAGCTGGGTCTGATTTGGATGTGCAGGCTGTTGCAGGGGCAATTTTTGCCCTACTGAGTCTACCTCTGCTGTTCGGTAACAGACTGTCCTCATGCCATCCAGCCTAGCCTGGTAGAACTTAACCAGGCTCAGTTTAGTTGGCTGAAGGACCTCTGTTGAGCCTGATTACAACATAGCTTCCATACTCTTGTTCTAATACTAGGAGAAAACATATGAATAATGCCGTCAGCTTCTGGTAGACTAAGGCTTAGAGCTAGTAAATTGACACAATTTCTGAATTTCAGGAATGCAACCTATAATCAGCAGGCATGGGCAGACTCTAATTTTGTCCACAAGAACAATTGCAACTACACTCTGCGTAGGTGTCTGAGAAAGCTTGAGCCCATCTAGACATTTATCCTCAACCCAGGGACCTGTCTAGCTGTGTGGGAGGTAAAGGGGAGAGCTCAGACACAAATTATAATTTTAGTACAGAGTACCCAATTGGGTCACTCAATAATCCAGTCCACAACTGAAATATGAGATGAGTAGGATGTAATTATAAATTCAAAAATAGGTTCACATAAACCATTCTCAAGATAAGGGCATAGAAATCCAGAACAAATATGATGTGTCCAAATCTCCTGAAAAGATTAACTCTATATAACAAAAGGCAAACAACTAGTTTAATAATAATAAACAGGTAATCAGGAAAAGGAATTGAGAGTTAAGTTTCATCAAGTGATTCTCAGAGGTAAGCATGAGCAGATTATCTTTCATACACTGCCTTAAAAGGGGAAACCCTAAACTAAGAGTTTGCATAAGCATAACATTAGAAAAGGTGCCAGCCGTCAGAGTCCTCATTAGAAGTAATCCAACCAGGAGTCAAGTAGCATGAAGTCACTCAAAACAGACGCAGAGGTCTGCGTCTGTTTTGAGTGACTTCATGCTACTTGATCCTAAGATGCTACTTGGTCCTAAGATGTCTCCCCTTTCCCTCACTAAGATACAGCATAAGATATTAGTTGTATCCAAGGCAGATGATCCCACATTACTTCTTTCCAGTATATTTCCATCGTACCAGCACAAACTGGATACTTTCACCACCTTTCCCACATTGATAAGTTACAGCATCATTCGTCTTGCCGATTCTTCTCCTCCTCCATGAGAACTCATCTTTGCCCTTTACCACGTTTCTCCTTGCCAATCTTCGTCTTCTCATACTTTGCTATCTAATGAAAACAAAATTCTTCTATGCTAAGTAATGAGACTTTGACCACACCTTCGTGTGGAAACAAAATGCAAATAAAGAAAATCCACATTGAAGGTTACACACGAAATGTTGGACTGCAATGTGCATTTGCACTGAAATTATACATGTGGCCTTAAAATTTCAGTCAACTTTAGAAATAAACAGTACACTTGGTTACAGATACTTGCACAGTTGTAAATGCATAACAAATAAAGTTTCTTAACTCATGAATAATGCAAAAGACTAGTACAAACATTAATTAAAATACACTCAAGTGAATTTAATGTTATGTTACACCTAAATTCTAAACATTAGTTATACATTTTTCATTCATTAGTCTCAAAATATGTCATTTCAGGAACTTAGACTTCATTTATAATATTAATAAATAAGTATTTTAACTCCTTATATAAGTCATGTTTAAGTACATAATTTATTATATTGTATCTGTTGTAGTAAAGCCCTTTAAATATACAGAACTACATTTTCTTTAGTAACATTAATCACACAGAATATATTCAAGTGCTGACTAATCATGAGTATGTGTAAGGAAATGTGTGAAAGTAAAAACAAAAATGTGTTTTTGTACGAGTACAACTGAAAAAGAAAAGTACTATAGTGTAAGAGTTGTGCGCAATTGACAGAATGTTTGGAAGAGTATGAAAGGGAAGTTTCAATGAGGTGTGTTTGAGTGTGTATAGGCGCGTGCATGCATTTGTGTGTATGTGTGAATGAACGATGGAGGCTGCATTTTGACATGCGTGAGTGAGAGAGCACACATGAGCCTTTAACAGTACGTCTCTTCCATTTCCAGACCAGCGAAGTTACAATCTTTCGGCATGAGTAATTACCTTAGCAGTGTAGATTAGAAATGAAGTGTTTGCAGCAGCATTTCAGACTGCACAAATCTCGAAGCCTGGGTGCAGAATGCAACTTTTTCCTTTTCTTGGCCGAAGAAGTTGAAATGATTGCTGGGGAACTGCTGACATTTTATGTGAATTTCAGTAACAAAATATCATCAGCTTTGTGATCAAATGATGCAGCTGGTTTACCACAGTGGAGCCAGTCAATATTCTTTATTCGTTCAAGATATGACCATAAAAGCACATTTAAAAATGCATACATCATTTCCAAGAATACATAACATTTTTGATTAAGAACACTAAGCACATGTTATAATAAAGATACACAGATACAAACTTACTGGGGAACCATCTCCCTAATAGCCATAGAAGAGGGCAGTAAATTATAAGAAAAATTTAAAATGAATGTTTTAATTCATTTCAGGTAGGCGGCTTATGACCAATGTATGCATATTACACCAGACTGCAAATTAATCAATAATCATAATCTACTTGCGTATTTCATTCTCACTTTTTTGGCAGAGGAAATATAATTAATTACCGCAAAACATAAAGAAGGTGAATTCAAGCATTGTAACTCATATCAACTCTTCTTGATGTCTACTAAAATGAATTTCACGCATAATAGAGCATGAAAAACAGTATCATAAAGCGCTGTAAAATGTGCAAACAAGCAAAAAGTGCTTTGTGGATTGGATGTACACACCATCACAAGGGCAATGAGGAAGAGAGGCAAACCATGTACCTGTCTGGGGATAAGCAACTAGATAATGAATCAAGCTCATTCTTAAACGTGTTAGATTAATTGATTCAGGATTCTCTATCCAAGACAGGTTTAGTCCATGGCAGGGGTAGTTGATAAAGGTACATATTGGAGAATGGTGATCATACCAACAGGCTTAAATTCTCCCCAATATGAAATCTTTTGGAATAGATATTTTTTGGGCTGTAAGTTAAAGTAAAGGATTTTTTTCAATTGAGGTGCAGATATGGATTCCCCATAAACTCATTATATAAAAGTGTCAGTAACCCATTAGCTGTGCGTGCCACAAGAACCATTTTGTCTGTGTACAAAAGCACGGGGACAAAGCGGAAGCTAATTTTTGGAACATCTGTGTACAGGTAGTCTTACCCCTTATGTGACACTAGTGGGTACAGTCGCTAGTTTGTGCATAGCACACTTTCATTGATGTGTCCCAATGAAGACATTTTAAAAAATGCAATAAGAGGGGTCAATTCCTGCAACTTCCATCAACTCCCACAACTTTCCTCTATCCAAAAGATTCAAGGCACAGAAGAGGTCCATGAAGGCCATATGAATGGCACCTCTCCTGGCCTCGACTAGAAATGAGGGACACATTAAGTGCTTGCTCAACCATACCTAGGCCGGGCAAAATCCAAATTGGATCTCTAAAAAGAAAGAATTTGTCTTAGCCTAGTCTTCCAATTTAGACAGAATTACTTGGCCGGGTATTTTAACAGAGGGGTCAAATAATGAAATAGGGCGGTGATTTACAGGAACATTCCTGCACCCTTTCTTGAAGATTAGTACCATTATTGATTCCCTACATGAATCAAAGGGTCCCTCCCTGATAGCAGTTCTAAGGACATTAGTTATTGGGGGGCCCAAAAGGCAGGGTTGTGCTTAAACATATCAACAGGGACCCCATCAGGGCCAGGGTGGCTTTCCAGCTGAGGAGCTGTGGATGACTTTTGATACATCAGCCTCAGAAATTGACTCACTTAGAGATACATTTGAGAGTGCACAGCTTGATCTAAAAGGGGGAGGATTTGAGAAAAATGTTCGAACCAGTCATGTTCCAAAATATGGCATTCGATACCTGAGGTGTTACCATCAGTAAACAAAGGCCGATTGATAACCTCCCAAAAAGCTCTATTGTTGATTGAATGAGCAGCCTCTTCTAGGTCTTCCCATGCTTTGGATCTAATTTCCTTCCTATTTTCTACCGCTTGTTTATAAGCTATCCTGGCTATCCTAATGGTTGCTGAATTGTGTGGGATCTTATTGCTAGCCTTTTTGAGGGCTTTTAAGCTTTAGTACAATCTGAGTTAAGCCACCTCTGGCCTTGGTGGTCTTTTATGGGCTGATCCCTGATTAACATTCAGGAGGCAGATTGACATAGTAGTTATATAGCTATCTTGGATTTTAATTGGATCTTCCTTTTCTGAGAGACAGCATAAAATGTCCCCGTAATTTTTGGTAATCATGTCCGTATAAGCATTCTTTGGATCAATGAGTTCCCATTTCACACGTACCCCCCTATTAGCAGAATAATGTAAAGCGGGATTATTCCATGGCCCAGATATAGATTGTAGAGCGAACGAGAGACTACTGATAATTGGGTGATGATCACTGAAGGGAGAGGGACACACTTCATGACTTCCTAATCTTGGAGTGGAGTCAAATGAATTACAAAAATGGGCATTTCTGAGTCCAACACCACTTCTATTAATCGGGAAGGTCTATACTAAGTGTCAGAAATGGAAATAAAATTCCTTTGTGATTACATAAATTGGGACTAACAGTTGGTAGCAGAAGGTGGACAAAGTCAGGAACATCAGACTCTGACAGTCAACCTATATATATACTTTTTTAACTGAGCCCCAGATAAATAGGCAACAAGGACACATGTGAGAGTGAATATTCATTAAGATGTTGGCATTTATTTAATTCAAAAATGTGGTGACTCTCTAAACTTCTAGTATCATTATGGGGTTGTCAAATCACTTTCAAGAATTTAGTTGGCTTTGGAATCCCCACTGATCCCAGATATTGTATTTGTGTGTGTCTCAATACAAGGAGTCAACCATATTTATTGTCAGGTAGAATTGCTGAGATAATTCTTTCTTTTCCACATCTCATCCAACATTCTTACAAATCATACATATTTCTTGCATTCAAAGCTTGAAGATTTTTTTTTTTTAAACTAGTCCTGCCCCTTGCCCCCAGCCCCAAACTCTACACCTAGTCCACAGCTTTATTTAGTACCTGCCCTTTTTTATTTTCATATAAAGCACTGCTGCAGAGCCTTCCCAAACCATCTGCAAGCCTCTTCTGAGTAAGGGTGTCCAGTTCACCTCTTTACATGGTGTGATATTGGCTTTCCTGTGGGTGACCAGGTGAAGGGAGATGATATTGTATGATATACCAAGGGACTGTGTGTGTCTTGGTAGGCTTTACTATCTTCATTTCATATTAATATGTCAAAGCTGTGTTACACAAAAAAGTGTAGGTCCCTCTTCAAAGGAAAATATCAAGCTGTATGCCAAGTGGTAGTTTCAGGGACAGGGAAGGATTACTGAAATGTTTTCTTTATCCACGTTAGTGATAAAATGGTCTGGATTACCTCCTTCTCTGGCATGTGTCATTCCTGTCCAGAACTTCACTAGCGGTCAAGGCACAAATGGCATTTCTTGTTATAGAGGAGTTAAGTTGTGTCCCACAGGAAAGGGCCTCTTGGACTCCCTCAAAATCCATCAGGATATTTTCCTTCTTTAATTCTCTGGACTTTATGGGGGAACCCTCAGTCCAACCCGAGGAGACATGACACAATCGGACAGGCCTAATTGTGTGTTGTTTCCCCTCTTCTTTTTTTGACTATCTAATTGGACATCTGATAACAGCACCAGTAGAGGTAGCATCTTAACGACATCTGAATTGGGTATCCCTGTATGTAAATGTGGCCCTACCCATCCAGTGGAGGTGACTCGTGTTCTCTTCTGGTAGGGGAAGCCTGCTGGAGAATATGGCTTTGCAGCATCAATCACGGGCCATCCACCTCACTCTGTGCCAGTGTGCATTTCACACAATATCTTCTCCTTTCACACTCCCACCTGATGAGGAGCCACTGTCATACAGTGAGAACACAGTTAATTGGAAATCCCCAAAGAAAGAACTTTTCAAGTAATTGTTTGGAGGTTCTGCTCAGCCGATGTACTTTTCGGGGCATGAAACCTCACCAGGACATCAACTGCAGACTCAAAGTTTTTTTTTGGTTTTTTTGATGCTGAAAGGGGCTGTCATTAAATTTAAAATATGGGAGCCTGTGCTTGGCACAAGGCACCACTCCCTCCAAGGTACCGCTGCACCTAACACCGTGAAACATTTCCACAAATTGGCTGCTCTGCAATCACCATGTGCCAGACCAGGTAGTAATATGGTTATTCCTAGAGACAGCCTAAAACTTTGCTGCGTAAGTCTACAGATTTCAGGTCTCGGTTCTCGTTCAAGCATGTTTATGAAAAGTTCACGAGGAGCCATACAATTTCTTTCCTGCGACATAACAGACGGAGGGCACACCTTTCAGAGCAGAGACAGTGACAACCTTGTACTAAAACAAAGGATGTCTTGTGGTTGTTCAACAGGTTTCTCCTAACACTGCATATTGATATAAAGGTATTTGATTTAAAATGTTTGTTTGCTTTTAAAATTAGTTTTAAAACAAGCATTGATAAAGCCAATAGGTTTTCCCTTTGGAAGTGTTATGTTAAGTGTCTTGTAGGGAGCACGCTATCACCCGTGAGGATATGCTTAGGATGTTCATCTAGCTTGTCTAGGGCAGGGTGGTTTGTTGAATAGTCAGGTCTTCAGCTTCAAAAAAAGAGAAGGAGGCTCTGATGTGAAGTGAGAGGTCGATTGACGCTTTAGGAGCGACGTTCGAGAATGCCCGGCTTCTGGATCTGGTTCTGTTTATGATTTGGAAGGTGTGCGAGTAGAAGTCTGGCAGAGTTCAGATGTGTTGGTGGTTGGTGGACGGAGATTTGACTGTTCAGGTAAGCTGGGCCTATGTTGTGTATTGCCTTGAATGTGTCTGTGAGTAGTTTGAACTGAGCCCTTTTTTGGGGCGTGGCATTTTTTCCAAATTATTTTTTCTTGCAAGAATATGCTAACAAAATCAAAGTTTAGAGGGATAACATATTAAATATGCTGCTATCGAAAAGTGGCAGCCATATATTTACAAAGAAAAGTTAGTAAAAAGTTCACTCCTTTGCAGTCGGTTGTGCCCAAGTGATCAGGGAAAAGTGTTGTCACTTATAGTGCAAGTCAGCCAATTGATTAAGTAGACTCACTCGATACCCTATGCTTTATGCTATAGCGGGTGAAAGCAAAACGTAAAAGACACTTGAACAGACTAATGGATGAAAAGGGCTGACAAAATGACCCTTTATGTATGTAAAAACAACAGTTGATGGACAGAATGCAGAACAATGTCATACATTCACCCCAGTACAGAGAGCTAGGCCTAAATCCATCGTTTTTTTGCTCACCATGCCATTCCAGTTGCAAATCAGTCTTGACCCTGTGCCTCATGGGAACAGTCCAGCCCGAACTGCCAAGCCAGGTCCTCCTTGGACTGGAAACAAGCATCCTAGGACCGGTTTCGGGGTTTCACCCCTCTTCAGCCAGGATAGCTTGATTCCAGTGGCATGGAGAGCACGGGACCCACGTCTGGGCATACCCTTCGCACTCGGGGTGACAAATGCAAATGACTGGGGGTCAATGTTTTGATTTGTTCTGCATTCCGTCCATCAATTGTGTGTCTTTCCCTTTATGTAGGTATACATGCATGTATACTTTTTATGAATTGTTTAGAAAAAATGAGCCTGGTTAGACAACTAAAGCTGACTCTAGAAAAGACATAAAAATAGAGCTACATTGTGGCTTTTAAATGTATGTAATCAAATAAAACAAAATACAATTCTTTAAAAATCTTCTAAAATTCCGCCTTTTCAAAATGAGTCACTCGCTTTGGGATTCAACAAAACACATTTGTAAATATTTTATCGATTTAGAGGAACTCCATTTAACAGTTATAAGCCAGGTTCATGAATGTTTAATCTGTAGTTTAAAACAATGGAACTTGTAGACCAGGCATTTAAACAGCACATACAAACTACATGCTACAGCATTCGTAGTGCAGGCAACTGAAAGCCAGGGCTGACTAAAAGTTATTCATGTGACACAGAATTATTTAAAAGTTAAGATGCAAAAACAAGAGGCTAGGTATGTTCTTCCTCTTTCACTTTTATAATTGCTCCAACATTGTATTACGCAGACTGTGCTCAGGTCAGAAATATTTAAATGCCTGCATGTTTAAAGTTTAAATGAAGATGGCAAGTTTAATTTCATTTGTGACACTTTCCGTAAGTCCAAGCTTTTCAGACAACCACATGTTGAGTTCTGCGGTAACATCGACAATCTGGGTTCATAAATCCCAGTCTGTAAGGTGCTACCGGCTAAGAAAAAAAGCCAGCACTGGCTGATGAAGTAATTCATTAAATGAAGTCCCTTTCCTCCTATGTCTAAATATTCCTGAATGGGGAGCTCAAATGTACACAGAGGATGCATTTTAAAATACTGAATTATATTTGTTGACCTGTCCAATACAGAAATTGGAAACTACATTTTCCAAACTTCTTTAGATTCATTTTCAAGATATCTCTGCAGATTGTAACTATTGTTTCTGCAGATATTGGCCTACTTTTCCACAGAATCGAGAACCCTGTATGTTAGACCCTGCGGTTTCTGGATGGCTGGAACGCATCTGAGCCAGTCCACCATCCTAGATAGGATCAGTACGATACACTTGTGATAATCTGTGCTCACCCTTGGGTACCTTGGCACGGAGCAGTCTGGCTTATCCTCAGGCACCAAGTGTAAATTATGGGCACAACACCACCCTCGCAACACTCTGCGTTTGCCACAAAAGACTCCCCGCAGAATGTATATAACACTGCTCTTTGTGTTACACACACATTGAAATCAAAAGGAGATACACATTGTATATACACTATACAGTTATATGCAATTGTCAAACCTTCCCATTAGCAGCAGAATGGCATGAACATACATGCCCTAATTATAGGTATTCATCCAACACAACACTCCCCTATATCGCATACCCCTCAACAGTTGCAATGGTCAAGCAATCACAGGTCTTTGACTACGCCTCATGTCCCAGCCCGCTCAACTACACCAACCAATGATGCACATTGACCCTGCTGGTGCTATATTGATGAGATTGTCAGAACCACCTAAAATGGAAAGAAACAGTTACTTAGTTTTGTCCACCTGGATTAGATCTCCAGGTACCCAGCGGCTCCTGCACGAGTGTGGGATCGTGATCCTCCCCCCCGTTGACAGAAGTTTGTCACCCAGGAAGCTGATGCGCTTCCAAGTCTGGAGAAATGTTTCCCCTCAAGCAGAGGTGTGAGCTGCCGTAGCTGCCGACAGCCAGCCGTAGATGCCCACAAGGCACAACGAAACCCCCAGGCCCCGTCACGATGTTCTCCACAACAAAGAACGATGTCAGGCACTGTTGTCCTCCCGATCTGGGGGGAAAAGACTGTCAGCTCCCAGCTCAGGTCCCCCAACACACCTCGGACACTACACGCTCCAGAGTGAAAGCTAGTACAGGTCCCCTGGTTGCAAGCATGTGTCCGTCTGACTCTGCAGCCTCCCCTGCACTCCCCTGCACACCTCATGTTCCGGCACCTCAGGTGTGCTGATGATCTTTACGAGCACACTCCTCTGCATGATGTGATAATGATGTATGTCAGAACGGTCCTTGCCCCAACCACGGATCACTTCCACCTGTTTTCATCACACCACACCTTACGATCTTGTGGAAATGGGGAGATCCATTGTGTCCCTGGGTTCTCAGTGGACAGGAGGCCAGCCAACCGGCCCTTGGAGAATACTTAGGGACTTGGACCCTGACAGTTGGCACTTAGCTGCAGGCCAGCAACATTCATGCAAAATCCACCAAGTTATAAATCCCTTCCAGGAGCATGACAAGATCCAGGCCTCCACAAGTCTGCAGATAATCCAGTTGCAGTCCCTCCTGCCATAATGATTCCTTGTGTCGATGTCCCAGCATCAAACCAGTGTAGTATGGTTCCAAATCTAAAAGCATCTCTAACTTACGAGGCCAGAGCCCCAGTAGTTATACCCACAATGGCCTTTGAACATGCGATCAGTTCAAAAGGCCACCTTTGAAATGTACAGGCCCTGTCTAAATGTTTTCCTGTCTGCCATCCTACCTCGTAAGGTTTGATCACTATCTTTAGTGGGGCCAAGATTCTGCCACTTGGAATGCAGGTCTCAATTCCACCCCCACATAACCATCCCAAAAAGGTCACTCAGAGGCAGAGGTCTGCAGTTTCGCTTGAGCCCCTAATGTATTGCTGTCTTATCAGGAATGCACAGATGTAGCTGTCCCCCCAGCACCCAGATGTGAGTTGTAGACAGGCCGACAGGCACACACAGTCACAAGTAACGAAATGCCCACTTTCCCAAAGTGACATTTCCAATATGTAATGTTGGATCCATTCGCACTACCGGAGAGGATTTGCCATTACGAACTAATCCATATCAAACACTATACTGCTACTATTCTGCAAGTAGGAAATACTGCTCTGTAGGCTTCCCTTACATTCTGCTCTGCTAATCCAATGTGGGAAGCAGGCCCCGTCGTACCGAACACACATCTGGCGCCATTCACCTTGCATGTAACGCACACATGCACGTGCCCTATCTCTTCCCAACACTGCACCCGGTCCCCAGGGAAAACTCTGGTATAGCAAAAGCCATGCAGAATCTTGGCACGTAGTTTTTTAAATATCAAGCCAAGTAACAGTAATTTGCGTACATAGACCCCACTAGGGCAAACCTGTGGTACGATCAATGAGCTACCTGCGTGGATGGCACAACCAGTGCTGCAGGCCCACATTCGAGGTACATGCCCTGCATATATGTCTTTCCCCTTGACAAGCGACTTACAGTTAACTCGAAACAGCCAATCATATATACACCAATCACCAGTATGTATATGACAAGCACAGCGCTTTAGCACGGAATGGCAGTCTCAAACGCGCTCAAAGCCCAAAGGCTAGCACCTTGATCAGAGAAAAACCGGGAAGGAGAAAAGCAAAAAGTTGACGGAAAGCACAGTAGAAAGGGCCATTTCCAACACTGTAGTTATCACCCAGGAGGGGCCTATCACCTGTTACATAATAACGCCCTTAATACTACCAAAGTGAAATTTAGATGACCGGAGCGCGAGATATCAACCGTGCTTAATAGAGGAGCATTCGTTTTGCAGAGGAAGGAACATGGACGCCCTACTGCCATCTCTACTTTTCTAATTCCAATGTATAAAATCATTGACCCCTTTGCATTAAACCTTCCAGTTATATCCAAATTGCACTGATTATGCATCGCACCAAAACATATCCTTGACTGTTTATGTGCTATCCTTATAGCGCTCCAAAGTCCACTTGTGTCAGGCCCTTGCGCTACAAAGCATTGTTTACATAAAAATAAATGTATGCCTGGGTCTTTCAAGCAGACATCAGTGACGCATAAAACATTCAGCAAGAAACAACAATCCTGCTGAAAGACGAACACAATGCAGGCAGCCACAAACTCTTTCTTCTTCACGGGGCTGAACCATAAAAGCAAATGTATACACTGAAACAAAAACAATTTATATATGTAAGTCATGGGTATGTATGTGCAACATGTTAGGGGTACTGAAATACGTGAGGGGAAACTAACTCTTTAAAGAACATTTCACAAATGAGCTAGCAAGGAATTAAAAACGACATCGAACTGACTTTTTAAAGTGGTGAACGCCTATGAGAGACATTCTGAAGTTCTACTGTGAGACAGACAGGCCTTGGAAATCTAAAATGTGCATCTAATTTCTGTGCTTTTCGCTGTTTCGTTTTTTTCTGTGTGTAAGATATCGGCGGTGTTACTGTTGTGCATTCTCCTAACACAGACAACAGGTCTGTTCTGGAATTAACTTGTTGGTCAAACTCACAGACGCAGACCAGAAAGAGAGATAACATTGATTTAGAAGTCATGTCCAGCCCTCAGGGGTGAGAACTGGCCCTTCCAGTCCGTGAGCTGCACAGATGTTAGACTGGAACAAACCGGCTGTCTTTAAGTTCTGCACAGGGCGGCACTGGACGCCTCGAGCGGTCCCTCTCACAGCCCAGCACACTGGAAACACGAGATCTTCAGAGGTGTCAGCCGTGGGCCAATGCTTGTTTACAAGGTGGCTGCGGAACAGAAGGCGTGCTTTCGAAACACAGAATGTAAACACCTGGAGTGACGTGGCACGGCTGCAGGGGAATGAGTCGTGGCTGATTAATGGCCAGTCAGCGTCTGCTACCGCCCATTGATACGGCGCGAACTCGACCCGGGGGCATTGGAGCATCAGTTCAGTTACCTATTACAAGGACACATAAGCACGGGGGGATTAAGTGATTTGCCAAGAATCACAGAATCCTGAACCAACACCGAGGCTCGAACCTCCAAGGTCGGCAGCTTTGTCCACAGCGCCACATCGTCTCCCCCTTGTCTTCCTGTGCATGTCATCCCGTCTGGTGTATTCCCAGTGCTGATTGGAGCGTTTGATTTGTAAATTAGCAGAAAGGAGGGTCCCATCCAGTGCCACGTCTCCAAGTGAGCCAGTCTTCCACTGGAAGGTGCATCCCACAGTCTTCACAATCCTCATCCCAGCCTAGAGCATTATGTTCAATTCTTGATTCACTGAAGGCCGCACCAGTCATCATACATCAATGAGACTAAAGGAAACTGGAGGAGACCTATTCATCAGACCCACCTACTACACACCAAAGGAAACAACTAGAACACACACAAGCCGTAAAAACAGCAAAACAGCCATTTTAATTACCTCATCGCCTACTCTTCGCGTAAAGCAAAATAATTTTACAGAATTGTTTCGGAGTTCAGCAATCCATGCTGTCACTATTCTAAAATGTGTGATGATCTGTACCTTTTCTTTGGTGATAAGGCAACTCTTTTTGCCACGATATTGAACCAAAAAGCTTGCCGGGTCCTCAAGACCTTCCTCCTTACCTGCATTTTGCTCCAGTCTCCAATCCCTCTTTCTGATGGCTTCACTCTTGATACCTCTCTCCTTGGCACATCACACGTGCCCAGCTCCCCAGTTGACCTTTGTCCAGCCCACGTGTTGAAAGAAGTGGGCAGGATCAATATTGAGCACGGAGGCATCCCGTTCAATAGCTCTTTGGAGTCCGGTTCATTTCCAAGCACCTGGATGAAATCAATGGTCTCGCTCGTGTTGAAGAAGCCTTACTTGATCCTGTAGTATTGACTGACTTTTAGACCTATTTGCCTCCTCCCTTAGTTTGTGAAAATTATTGGCAAAGCTGTGGCTTCACAGCACCAGACCATTGTAGAGACCAATCACATCCTTGACTCTGCTGAAGTATGCCTTTGGCTGGGCTGTAGTACTGAACTCACCCGTCTCTCTACCTTAAACAAGCTATGGGGGTTGTCTACAATGGAGGTATAGGAGATTGGTCCTACCTGATTTGTCCACTGCCTTTGAGACCACTGATCATCAGCTCCTTTAGCAGAGTGTTAGACCTGACATCCTTGGCATGGTATTTCCCCATATTTTTGCCTTCCAGCCTCCTGTTTTTGCTAACTTAGTTTTTGCTGGCTTTAGGACTCTACACACTTTACCACTGCTAACTGATGCTAAAGTGCATGTGCTCGCTCCTTTAAACATGGCAACATTAGTTTACTACCAATTGTCACTTTTTTCATTGTAAGTCCCTAATACAGTGTTACTACATGTACCCAGGACCTGTAAATTAAAAGGTACTAGTGGACCTGCAGTGCGTAATGTGCCACCCACTCAAGTATCCTTTTAAACATGTCTCAAACAGGCCATAGCAGCATTTGTGTGCAGTTTAAAGCTGCCATTTCGACCTGACAAGATAAACCTTTTGCCAGGCCTGAATCTTCTATGTGGATAAATATAAGTCACCACTAAGGTAGGCCCCAAACAACCAAGAGGGCAGGTTGCAGTGTGCAAAAAGTTGGGTATTTACTTTTAAGTTTTACGTGTCCTGGTGGTAAAAAACCCTTGCATTTGTTATTTCCTACTGGAAGGTCTCCCATAGGATAACATTGGGTTATCTTATTACATTTAACAAGTGATTACATTCAATTGGGAACAAGTAGGAATGTCGATTTTGGGGCCTAAGGAATTGTAATTTAAATCCTCTTTAATGATAAAGTCGGATTTTAAGTCACAATTCTGAAAATGCTACTTTCAGAAAGCGTCCCACACAGCCTTTCCCTCCTGCTCGAGGGCATAGTCACAGAAAGAATGTGCAAAGAAAAACACTGCATTTGAGAAATCCACGCAAGGAATTCCCTCCAGCGTGGTCTAAGTGAGCCCCCAAGCCAAACAGACACAATTCATGACAATCAGGAGAGTTCAGAAGATGACAAGCAGCAATTAGAGGCTGGCAGGTTACCATAAGAGAGAAAAATATTTGCACTTTCTTCCTGAGATGAATTGGAAGACCAAAAGAACTCAAATCCACTTGTTAGCTGAAGAGTATTCATGTGTTCTCAGTCCTGCGGAGAACCACCACTCGTTTCAGGGTTTGAAACGTGTCAAGAAGGCCACAACCCAGAGAGCGTTGTTAATAAGTGAACTTGGGCTTACAGGGCAAATTATGGAAATTGTATGAAGAAAATACTCCTGTTATATGCCACTATTTGAATTTGTGTTTTCTACTCCTGGTATAGGCCTTCCAGGCATGAGCTATGAATGGCTGCAACTGGTCCTGCTCTTTCATGACAGATTTATTCAGAACCAGGATACAAATATAGGTATATGTTTACACATAGCTGAAATAGTATTGCATTTTTTTTTGTTGCATGTGATGTACTGTAAAATGTTTTGTGGGTTTTAAGTTTCTGCTAAAAGATTGATAGTTTTTTTTATATAAGGTGTGTTTGTTTACTGTGTATGATTTTTGATGTATATAAATGACCTGTTAATATTTTCAGAAAATTATAAAAAGTAAATGATGGCCGTTTTAATTGAATTGCAAGCTCACGAAATTCAAAGCCTGTGTGAGTGTTAAATGACCCTCAGCATTGGCACTTTTTCTTGTACACAATGTGTAGGGCTTGCTGACTGATACGGGCCCAACCCCTTCTTTCTTTTTTAAACTTTCAGAAAGTTGCCATTTTCTTGTCCTAACATTTTGGTCCCTGCAGCCTGTATCCTGGGAAACATGACCAGGTGTAACTGGCAGTTGGCCTTTGTGTATTTTTACCAAACAGCACAACATAGGGGGAATAAGGGTTGGCAGGTTTGGCCATCTCTGACTTGATATGGGGACGCAGCTGTCGCCCACACACTTGCACATCACTGAGGCAATGCCTGAGTTCAGTCACAAAGGGTTTGTCATTAGTCTTTTGTGCCCCCAGCCACCTGGGGCTGGGGCAGGGAATTCCAAACACCACTGGGGGTGGAAACCTCCAGAACCTTCTCCTACTTCAAATCTGATACAGGTATAAATATTAGCCCTCAGACCCAACTCTTATGTACACTTCTGGACCTGTGGAAGATTCAGAAGGATTGCTGTGCTGCTTTGCTGTGAGAAGGACTGCTACTCTGCTGTCCTGCTGCCTTTCTGCCTGAATTTATTTATTTATTTTGAAGCTTGTAAAGCGCACAGCTACCCCCAACGGGGGTGTCCCGGCACTAGGACAGACGATAGATGCGGGTACTCATAGAGGGCTAGGAGTTGGAAAACAGCCAGGTCTTCGAGTCACATCCGAAAATAGATTCAGATTCAGCCATCCGTAAGGACAATGGCAGGCTGTTCCAAGCTTTGGCCGTGATCACTGCGGAAGCTCTGCCACCCATTCTGGAGCGGCGAAAATGGGGAGTCACCATGAGGCGAAGATGGTTTGATCTGAGTGAGCGATTAGACTGAGCATGCTTAAGTCGAGCTCTAAGGTAGACCGGGCCCTGACCCTGCAATGCTCTAAAAGCCAAAACCAGTTACTTAAACTGGTTGCGCCTGGTCACTGGAAGCCAGTGGAGCTTCTTCAGGTAGAGAGAGATCGAGTGGCGGTATGGAATGCTATAGATCAACCTAGCCGCCGCGTTCTGAACAATCTGTAAGCGTTTGATCAGGTAAGCAGGAACCCCAGCGTACAGACTATTAGCATAGTCCAGATGTGAGGTGATTAGGGCGTGAAAAATGGTCTGGCGAGATTACCGAGGAAGAAAAGGGAGAATTTGGCGAATCATGTGCAATTTACCGAAACAGGCAGAGGAAACCTGATCGATTTGCAATTTACATGATAACTCGTTGTTAAACTGGAATCCAAGATTCCTGGCTGAGTCCACAGGTTCCGGTTCAACTACGATGGCCACGATAATAGGGGTGGAGGAGTTTTTTTTTGATTAAGGAACAACATCTCAGTTTTATCAGAGTTGAGCCTAAGCGTGTTTAGTGCCATCCAGGTGGAGATGTTGCACAAGCAGCGTCTGAAATTCAAGAAGGTTGCTTCAGAGTGATCCCTAAATGAGAACACCAATTGTGTGTCGTCAGCATAGGAAATCATTCTAACGGCACAAGATTCTACCACTGAGGCCAGAGGAGAGAGATATATATTAAAAAATAGCGGGCTCAAGGCGGAGCCCTGAGGGACTCCACAGTTCAATGGTTTCTCCTCGGAAACAAATGGCTGAAGGGAGACCTGTTGAGTGCGACTATTTAGAAAAGATCTGATCCAGGATAGAGGGGTAGCCTGAATCCCGAGGCTGAGTAGTCTCTCACGCAAGATAGCATGAGAGACTGTATGGAATGCCGTGGACAGGTCGAGAAGCACCAGCATCGCTGCTTCACCTGTATCCACACATTCACAAATTGTTTCAGAAACCATCAGCAGAGCAGTCTCTGTGCTATATCCAGATCTAAACTCAGACTGTGAGTTGTGTAGAAGATGGTACGGCTCAAGATAGCTGGATAATTGCTCCGGGACTACTTTTTCTAGGACTTTGGCTGGTTTAGATAGAAGGGAGATGGGGCGGTCATCTTTAAAAACAGAAGGATCAGCATCCGTTCTTTTAAAAATAGGTATTAGTAGGGCCTGTTTCCAGGTCGAAGGGAAAACCCCAGTTCGCAGGTAGGAGTTCCAAATCAAATTCAAAGGAGAAATAATGAGGGGGGCTAAAGAGCTAAATAATGATGCCGTGCAGGGGTCCCTTGGGGAGCCTGATTTACAGGCGAGCAATTTTTGAAGTGCTAACTCAGTGGAGATCGGGACAAAGGTGGTAAATGAGCCATTATTTGTTACCACTGAGTTTTGAACCGGGCAGTCCCGGGTAGGGCTAAACGTAGAGTAAATGTCTAAAATGTTGTCATGAAAGAAGTCCGATAGTCCATTACAGAGTTCCTGAGTAGGGGAAATCATGCTAGAAAGTGCGGATGGTTTAGTAAAATCTTTCACAATTTTAAGAAGGGTTTTTGAAGAATTACCGGCGGAGGTCACCTTCTTGACAAAATATTCTCTCATTTCTAAGCGTTTAAGTTTATGAAAATTCTTAATCACAGCTCTGTAAATTGATTTAGCCTCCGTATCATAGGATAGTCTCCAGCTCCATTCGAGTTTCTTGCACCGACTTTTTTCAGCGCGCAGAGCGGGAGTAAACCAGGGGGCAGATGTTTGTCTAGAGGAGACAGTAGGTTGGACAGGGGCAACCATATTGAGGGCAGAAGAGAGCCAATCATTGAAATTAGATACATCTAGTTCCCAATCCCCCCCTCAATTGCAGATGGGAGCGAGAAAGGATGGGGGCCAGAGTGTTACAAGTGATTTTAAACCATTTCTTACTTTGATCCCAGGCCAAAGATGAATCAGTTGATTGAGAGAGGGTAGCCACAGTAAAGGGGATTAAAAAATGGTCTGACCATGTAAGCGGTATAGGCAGTGAATGAAAAGTACTGGACCTTCATCTTGAACCCAGGACTACCAGAGTGGCTCCGAGAGCTAGTTGGCTTGCCTCCTGATTAGAGACTCGGACAAAATAGGCTCAGATCACTTTTATCCTAGCACATAGTACCTGGAATCTGTCTGCTGTGAGACTTGCCCAATGAAGTGGTGCCACCCCAGTACTGGACCATTGGAAGTGGTCCTGAAGGTGCCCTCCCAGCCCAGCTGTGGTCCAAAAAGAACCAATGCAACGCAATGCATTGCCTAGCAGTTCTGCATCGGAACCACTGATGTGCAACACATCCCAACGCAGGACACAGTCTCCTCTATGCAGGACCTCGCAGCTCCTTAGAGCTGCCGCTGCGCAATGCATCCTCAATGGAGGATCTCACATCACTGCCTTGTAGCTTCCAGAAATTGCAGCTGCGTAATGCATCCTCAATGCAGGACCTCGCATAACAGCCCATCGGAACCACTGTTGCAAGATACATCCCCCACATGGGATCACACAATGCACCTTAATCCGGATTTAACGTACTTTGTTCAGCAGGCCTAACTTGGTCACTGTATCCAGCACGCACTCCATTGCAGTCAGCCTGAACTTTTGACCTTGTCCCGGGCTGGTGCTATGAGATAACCACATTTGGCACTGTGCTTTAGGTGCTATTTTCACTAAAATCGTAACAATTGGATATTTCCAATTCTACTGATTGGATTGTTGCCGCATTAGTCTCAAAATATTTATTACATTTTACTCTATTCTCTAAATTGGTGTGGGAGTTCTGTTGTTTTGTGTTTTCACTGTGCTTTAGGTGCTATTTTCACTAAAATCGTAACAATTGGATATTTCCAATTCTACTGATTGGATTGTTGCCGCATTAGTCTCAAAATATTTATTACATTTTACTCTATTCTCTAAATTGGTGTGGGAGTTCTGTTGTTTTGTGTTTTCACTTTATTACTGTTTGAAGTGGTGCATAACAACTTTAAACATTGCCTTTAAGGTAAGCTTGACTAAGTTTGTGCCAAGCTACCACAGGGTTCAGCACAAGTTAGCTTGGGGTTTGCTTGTATTTCATCCTGACAGGAATTGTGGTTGCTGCTTGAGTAGCGTTTCACCCCCTTCGACTAGTAACCCAACATCTTACACAGAGGCTTCTGAAAATTGGTTGGCGAGACCAAATATGTTTACGAAATATAGCCTTTTCTTTCTAGATGATCTAAAAGAGTTGCTCTCTCTCAATTTCCTTCATCTTCATGAAACTTAAAAAGGGGCATACCCCCAATGTGCCATTCTTTCTCCTGTCCTTTTCAATATCTACTTGTTACCTCTCAGCTGCTGCACACACTTAGCAGCACATTCTATATATAGGCACATGACAATGAACTCTTCTTCAAGGTCACCAATCTAACTCTTCTGTATTTCATCTTGTCTCCTACCTTAAAACTGTAAAATAGTGGATATCCTCAAGCATTCTAAAGGTAAATCCTTTCATGACTAAGACATTATTAACCAATTTGTTCATAATAGAAGACTGCTGGATTGCCTGTGACCATGAACCCAAAACCTATCCCCACCAAAACTGTGCATAATCCAGGTATCATTTTGGATGAAAATCTCTCTTTCAAACCCCTGATGTCTGCAGTGTTCAGATGTTATTTGATCCACCTTAGAATTCCTTGCCATGTTCTGCCATTCATGGACACACAGTGCCATTTCCACTGGGTCCCTGTCTCTATGTACATACAATGTAAATGCCGAACAAATATTTCATACAGCTGTTTGTTCCTTTTCCCCACAGTTTTGGTTCCCAAAATTTAATTTGTATGCTTCTTCTCATGTCTGCAAATCAGTCTCTTCTTTGTAGTCCTACCTCTCATAATGCACGCCCTTTTGGCGAGTGATTCTTGGCTTTGGAATTCTCTCCCACCACTGGTTGAAAAGGCATTAAAGTGTTGTGTCATTGCCCCAACACTACCTGTGTGGTACTGAGAAGTGCCAGTGCTCTCCATTAAAAGTATTGAGCCTCCACTGAGAAGTGCAGGTATTCTCCCTTTAAATTTAAAGAAGTGCAAGTACTCAGTACCTGTAAGTACCTGCCTATTTAAAGCACTGCCTCCCACTATACTTGTGGTCTCAAACTCCTGTTCACTTTTCAGGAAACAACAAGAAAACCTGGCATTTCAACAAGTAGGTCATATAACTTAAAGATTACTGCATTTTCCTCTAGACCTTAGCACCAGGTAGCTTTTTGCATCAGTCAGCTTTATAAATACATGTTATATGAGTCTTAATATAGAACACAACTCATCCCAAAAGGGATATCTCGGTGCTGTGAACAGCAGGAAGATGATATGAGAACAGCATTACAACAATCAGGTTTTAGGGTGTTTTTTGAAGCCAGACAGGCTAGTGCATGCACGGATATTTCAGGGAAGCTTGTTTCAATGCTGCGGTCCAAGGTAAGAAAAGGCTCGGACGCCATATTTGGCTGCGCGGATACACCAGGAACATAGAAACGGTTGATTACTAGATCTTTAAGTTAATGTTCAGAAGGTACCGATTACGTCTGTCCTGAAGGTACCTTGGGCCAGAGCCTGCCAAAGCTTTGTACGTCAGGCAGAGCAGTGTGAATAGTGCTCTCTTTCGAATGGAGAGCCAGTGTAGGGCTCTAAGCATAGGAGCTAACGGTGTCCTTGGAGGCAGGTTGTTTACCATACAGGCAGCGGTGGTTTGGACAACCTTCAATTTTAATAGGAGGGATTCGTTAGAAACAAGGATTAGGGCATTGATTCTCAGGTGGAGATTTGATTTTATTGTTGAATAAAAGTGCTCCATCCCCTTGTAGTGTGTGACCCTCTCCCTAGTTGTATTGATGTGTCTGAGGAGTAGTCAGATAATGACCTTTGAAAGTTTACCAACAAAAACTTGTTCTGAAACCTTAGACAGATGACATTCCCTATATAATATGTATTAGAGTGAAATCCAACGCGCTCCACTTTATTCTATTTGCAAGTACTTTTCAATCAAGGAAGGGAGCCCTCTGCAGAGTACCTCAAGAGCTGCTGTATGACCTGGTCTGGTGTCTGCAGGACAGCCAGTCCCCCAAATGTGAGGGACATCACCTTAGGTCTGTACAATTGGCCTGAGAAGCTGAAGTTCAGCCTTGCATCAAGAAGGTTGCCTCACTGCTCAGAGAGCTGCTTGGTCCTGCAGGACGAGAGGCTGCCCTGCCGGAGGAGATGCCTGCTGTGTTCCCTCCATTGGAACACGCAGAAGATGCTTACTTCCATTGAGAGAGAAGCCAGAGCTCACTTGTGTTGTGGGAGGTTGTCTGTGTCCCATCATGGTCCCACAGTGAACTGCATAGCAGGAAACTGCCATCATCAAGGAAGAAGATACCGATCCCTTCCCTGAGACCGCAACTGCCTGAAGAAGTACCTTCTGTTTGAGCAATGCCCGGTGGCTGCAACTATCCACACTGACCACTAGTTGGATCTGAGCTTCAAGGCTGCACTGCCAGGACAGAAACCTTCTGAACGGACCTAATTTGCCTCTGCGAGAGTCCACCGAGAGCACCAGCCAGAGAGGCACCTGTCATCGTCGGCTGACTGCAACCACATGAGCAGATAACAGGGCCTTGTATGAAAGACTGACCTAGAGCATAGGCCATGCTCTACAGAAGAAAGAGGGACTGTTGCCTAAGTGATTCCTTTACTTTGAGCACAAACTACTGAACTGAGCTGTGAGCTATTTCAAGTGAGTAAAGATCTAGTGAACTGCACCTGTGCCTAATCTGTGCCTATAACTAAACTAAAGTATGTTCACAGACATGATAACCACTCCTTTAATGGAGATACTGAGTTCCATTTAACTTGGTATTGTAATTGGATTCACAACCTTGTAACTGAGGTCCATTGAATTGTGCGGCATGTATGTTTTGCTGTGATAATAATGCCCTTTTGGTCTAATAAGATAAGTACTGGGCTGAACGACACATTTATTGTGTCTGTTGCGTGACTGTTGAGTTTGGAGATCCTAACCTCAGACTACCTATCTGAGAAGCTAGTGACTGCTCACTCCTGCCACTCTGAGAGTCAAGTGCAGAAAGGGTGTACTTGGCCCAGTTTGCAAACCTATGTTATAATGGACCCCAAGTCACCAGAGTAAAATGACCTGCAACTTCACGGTTAGTGACTAGTAATTCCAGTCTGCCCTGTGACCCCTCCTGAAAGCGATCTGATATGCTGCAATAATGTGACTGTGCTCAGGGCACACCAAACTTGAAAGCATCTCTGCAAAATGTACATTAACCTACGTTTCTATCTGACTGTGATTGGTACTAGTGACAGACACAGTAGAAACAAGTGGATAGTAGGTATAATAACCCACATGCTTATCATTTAAGGTGTGAAATCAATAAACAACAGATTACACAGTGATATCTGTTTTACGTGGACTAACCCACTGAGGTATCTCACTTATTCATATATTAACCAATGAAATATAGAGCCTCTCACCGATATTCACCTACCAGCTCTTTACTCCACTTACTTTTTTTACAATTTGCTTATGTGGGTGTGCGTGTATGTTATGACAGAAACGCCTTTCATTATGCAATAGTCAGAATATTGCATATGTCAACCTTTGTTCATTTTTCTGATGTTTATTTTTTTATTTTAAGTTTGTTCTCTTAGTTACAATTTTTGTTTTCATTCTCTCATTTTAAAATTTGTGCAGTTTTTTTAGATTTTGCTGCTGAGTTCAGTCTCTTTTCATTCTTTTGAGTTCCTGTGTGTGTCTACGTTAGTCTAAATCTGCCTTTAACTTTATGCCCTTTTTTATGCTACTCCCTATTATATGTGTTAGACCTGTCAGCCATTTGGGTGGTCCCTCCTCATCATTATTTATTTTGTCCCACTTTTGCCTCAAACCCTGTTTGAGTTTTTCCTTTTTGTGAACCACCAGACTTTTTAGTGTTGATGCAGATTCAGGGAGCCATTTTACCTACCCCTGGAACTTCTGTCTGAGGGCCTGGAGCACAAAATGGTGGCCACCTGTGACATCACCAGCACCCACTGGAACCTACTAGAACCTTCTGCAACATTCTGGAGCCCTGTGACAGTTGGAGGCGGTTTAGAATGTTGGGAAGCTAAGACAGAGAGTTGGCAGATGGAGCTGGCAGTTGGCACCTGACTGGTGAAGAGTGAGCAGCAGAAACTTGAAGGAGGAAGGAGTGAGGCAGCAGGGGTGGAAACTTGTGCCTGGAGTGGGGTCCAGAAACCCACCCTTGATACTAGTCCCTACTGACTGAGCCCAGCCTGGAGCCCTGTGTGGGAAGAAGCAAGAAAAACCATCTTAAGGACCTGGACAGCAGGAACAGGCCTTAGAATCCAAGAACAGCAAGATCCTGACCTGGATACTGGTTTCCCTGGAGTCCGACGTCGAGAAGCCTGAGACCCGGAGCCCGAGGTGGAGAAGCGGCGCTGACTGGAAAAGCAGACGTCGTACCCGGAGCCGCCAGAGGTCGAGAGAGGGCGCCGACGGAGGTCGTAGAGAGTACCAGAGGTCGAGGAGGAAGTCACCCGAGGTCGAGTGAGCGGCGTCGACGGGGGAGTGAAGTCCACCCTCCGGAGTCGCCGGAGACCGAGGTGAAGCGTGCCGGAGGTCGGGAGTGGAGGTCGCACTCCGGAGTCGCCGGAACCTGAGGAGAGGAGCACCGGAGGTCGGGAGTGAGGTCGCACTCCGGAGTCGCCGGAACCTGAGGAGAGGAGCACCGGAGGTCGGGAGTGGGGATCGCACTCCGGAGCCGCCGGAAGTCGACATCGAGCCAAGGCCGGCCGACGTCATCGAACCTGAGGTCGCCATCGGACCGGAGCCGCCCGAAGTCGACATCGAGCCAAGACTGCCCGACGTCATCGAATCGGAGGTCGAGATCGAGCCGAGGCCGCCGACATCGAGACCGGAGCCGCCTACCGGCGTCGTCAAAGAACTGACATTGTGCCGAGGCCGCCGACGTCGAACTGGAACCGCCTCACGGCATCGACACGACTCCAGCGGCGTCGGAGCATCAGAAAAAGGGCAGTAAGTGGAGTAGAGGGCGCCTAAGGCCCTGTGGAGACCTGAGAGACTGCTCTAAGGGGCTAGGGAGGTGCTGGAACCAACCTGACTGTGCCAGGGGTGAACTGGGACTAATCTAGAGAGGTTGTGTGGAGAGAGAGAGCCAGGTCTCTGGTATTTTCCCCCCTTTATCTACCTCAGTTTAGGCCTCAGCCTTGACCAAGCCAGGGAGTAGACACCCTCAAGCCTTCCATATCCCCACAAGCTGTGCCTGGGCCAAATCAGCCCTTAGGAATCAAAAGTGATCTGATTCCATGAGTGTCACTGTCAGCTTTTAAGTATTTATTAGGGGCATTGTATTTATTGTATTTAACCTATTTATTGTTCCACTGTATTTATTGGTCCACAGTATTTATTGATGCACAATATTTATTGGTTACAGTATTTATTGCCTCAGAATATTTAATTGCCTGTCTGTATTGCACTTTTATTTATGCCTTCAGTATTTATAATCACCCCTATTTATTGAATCATTAATCCAGTATTTATTTAACCTGCACTTTCTAAAAGTTGGTATATTGTGATTGTTATTTATTTTCTCCAATCAGCAACTAAGAGAAAAAGAAGATAAAGAAAGTTATTGTCATAATTTTTACGGTGTAGAGTCGTTTTTGGAACGGATGCACGCATGGTTATTGTTTGGGTATGTTGTATGCTTAGCACGGAGCCTGATTCCTGACCACTCGAGCCAAGCTACCACAGTGTGTCCGGAAGACCACCACCACCCCTTCTAGTGTGGGAGTGGTTTTCCAACATAAATTGGTGTTCAGTGGTGGGATAGAGCTGTGCCTACGTATACTCAACAATAACTGTGGGTAGTCCATAGGCCTACACCGGGAGTTTTCTCAAAGCGGCCTTCCTAATTGTGGGTTTTTGTTTTTTCCAAATTTACTCTGGTGGTGGGAGGAGGTATTATTAAAGGTACCCCCCTGCATAGTTACTGCACAAAACCTGTCCTCTAACCTGAGTGGGCGAGATGGAGTTTGTACTAGAAAATCTAGAAACGTACACTGTGGCCCAACTCAGGGAGTTTTGCCAGCGGGAGGGGGTGTACTGTCCCCCAGGAGCAAAGAAGGGTGCACTCCAAACCAGCTTAAGGGCTTGGGGGGAGGCACGCCGAGAAAGCAAGGCTGAGGAGGAGGACAGGGATAGAGAGCCTGACACCGAGGGGGCTGAGATGTACCAACCTGAGGTGGGGAACCTGTCAGCAGGGCCCAGAACCATTTCTAGGAAGGGCAGCAGTGCCTCTAGCGGTGGCTTGTCTGAAGTGGAGCTAACAGACCGGAGGGAGAAAAGACAGCTCACATGGGACTTAGCAAGGCTGGAGAAAGAGAAGGAGGAACAGAGGATGGCTCATGAGATAAGGCTGAAAGAGATAGATCTTCAGATCCTGAGAATCGGGGCACACCCTGTACCTAACGGTGGCAGCGAAGAACGAGAGTACACCAGGGAACCCAAACCCTACCTGCCAAAGGACATAGTAGCTAGCTATGGGGTGGGTGATGATATCGCCAAGTGGCTAGCGGCCTATGAGGTCTCGTTAAGGGCCCATGGGGTTCCAGAGAAGTACTGGGGAGGGGGATTGTACAAGTACATGCCTCCAGCTGGTAGGGATGCATTATTGGCCCTCGAGGAGGATGAGCAGACCCACTACCCCACCATGAAACTGGCGCTCATAAGAAAGTTTGGACTAACACCCGAAAAGTACAGACAGAAGTTCAGGGGTAGTCACAAACTGGGCACACAGAATTGGGTGGACTTCCTGGACTATGCAAAGAAGGCACTAGAGGGTTGGATTCAGGGCAGTGAAGTGAGGAACTACGAGGGGTTGTTTGATCTAGTACTGAAGGAACACCTGCTCGAGAAATGTTTCCCTGAACTGCGTCAACACCTGGTGGATAGCAAGCTGACCAGTCCCCGGAAGCTTGCTGAGGAGGCGGACATTTGGGCTAGTACCCGGGTGTCCACAAGGGGGACTGGAGGGGATACTCAAAAGGCCGGACAGGGCGCCCCCCAGAAGAAAGAGGGAGGGGAAAAGAAAAAGGAGTTCTCCAAAGGCCCCCAAAATAACTTCCAAGGGAAGGGAACAGGATTCACCCCTAGGGCGAACCCACCCAGAAACCCTAATCCTGGCCAGAGTCAGCAGCCAAGGGTTGTCCATTGCTACGAGTGCGGTGGCGTTGGACACTATAAAGGAGATCCGAAGTGCCTGAAACGACCACCCCCTCCCATTGGAGGAAAGACCCCCGGAGTAGCTAGTGTAGTGCTCGGGGAGGAGATGCCCTTAACTAAGGGAAGGGAGTGGGCGGGTGTCACTTTAGTATCCCTGGGAGAACGGGAGATGGTTCCTAAGATCCAGGTGCCCGCAAATACTGTAAAGTATGGGCAGTGGGTCACCATCAACGGCCAAAGAGGGGAGGCTCTGAGAGACACAGGAGCCAGTATGACTATGGTACATAGTCAACTGGTGTCTCCAGAGCAGGTAATTCCCGATGTACTCCACCCAGCCGCGATGGCTGACGGCAGAACAGGCCACTATCCAGTGGCCGAGGTTCCCTTTGAATGGGGGGGGGTTGCAGGTTCACTTCGAGTTGCCGTAAGCCCTGCCGTGCCAGTCGATTGTCTACTGGGGAATGACATGGAGCACAACGCTTGGAAGGAGGTGGAATACCGGACTCATACTGAGATGCTGGGTACACCTGACTGGGCCTGTGTGAGCACAAGGTCCGCGACTACCCGGAGAGGGAGTTCGTTTCGGCTGGAGCCTGGAACAAAGGCCCAGCCAGCTGCCAGTCAAGGGAAGAACCGAGGACAGGAGGAGCCTGCCTCGGCGTCCACACCCCGTAGGACGGATAGGCCACCGGAGGTGGTGGACCAGGAGTCTGCGGTGGGGGACGTTACCAAACTGGAGGACCTACCCATCCCGGCCGAGTGGCACGTGGAGGGAGGCCCGTCCAGGGAGGAATTCTGCAAGGGCCAGAGGGAGTGCCCTACCCTTGAGGGGCTGAGGCGTCAGGCCCAAGCCCAGGCAGCAGGGAACGTTGAAGGGAACTACAGTGTTTACTGGGAGGATGGCCTCCTCTACAGTGAACCCAAGGCACCCCTACACGGATCGTCACGAGCCTTGGTAGTCCCTCAACGTTATCGAGCCTTCCTTCTGGAGTTGGCTCACGAGATCCCATTGGCAGGACACTTGGGGCAAGACAAGACCTTCGCCCGTCTTGTCCCACACTTTTATTGGCCTCAGATGAAAGTGTCGTCCGATACCTACTGCCGGACATGTGTGTCTTGCCAAGCCAGTGGGAAAACAGGGGTGAAGCTAAAAGCTCCCCTGGAACCACTTCCTGTCGTTAGCACCCCCTTTGAAAGGGTGGGCATCGACATTGTGGGTCCGTTAGATCCACCTACTACAGCTGGTCACAGGTTTATCCTGGTTCTGGTGGATCATGCCACACGGTACCCAGAGGCAATACCTCTGAGGACCATAACAGCACCTGTTGTGGCTAGGGCCCTGATGGGAATCTTTACCCGAGTGGGTTTTCCCAAGGAAGTTGTGTCCGACAGGGGGACCAACTTCATGTCAGCGTACATGCGGGCGATGTGGAAGGAGTGTGGAGTGACCTACCGGTTCACAACTCCTTACCACCCCCAGACCAATGGTCTGGTGGAAAGGTTTAACAAAACCTTGAAAGGCATGATCAGAAGTCTGCCCGAAAGCCTGCGGAGGAAATGGGACGTCCTCCTGCCCTGTTTACTCTTTTCTTACAGGGAAGTGCCACAGAAGGGAGTGGGCTTTAGCCCCTTCGAGCTTTTGTATGGGCACCCTGTACGTGGACCTCTCAACCTGGTGAGAGACGGATGGGAAAGAACTCCCAGAAAGCTTCCCCAGGACGTGGTGAGCTACATGCTGGCCTTCCGGAGCCAAATGGCTAAGTTGTGGAAGCAAGCTTCTGACAACTTGGAGGCCAGCCAAGCAGTAATGAAGGCGTGGTATGACCACAATGCTCACCCGGTGGAGTTGGAGCCTGGCCAGAAGGTGTGGGTGATCGAACCAGGAGAGCTTAGCGCCCTCCAGGATCGCTGGTCAGGACCCTTTGAGGTGTTGGAGAAGAAGGGTAAGGCTACCTACTTGGTGGACCTGAAGACCCCTCGTCAGCCCCTGCGGGTGCTGCATGCCAACCGCCTCAAACCCCACCACGAGAGGCCCGAAGTCATCTTGATGATGGTGACTGACGGAGCAGAGGACGCGGAAAGCGAGCCTCTCCCAGATTTGTTTGCGTCTCAAGAGAAGGATGGGTCGGTGGAGGGAGTGATTCTCTCCCCATCTCTAACTCCTGAACAGCGGGAGGACTGCCGCCAGGTCCTGGGACAGTACTCTTCGTTGTTCTCCCTTGTCCCGGGTAGGACTCACCTGTGCGTCCATGACGTGGACACAGGAGACAGCCCACCTATGAAGTCCAAGATCTACCGGATGTCAGACAAGGTGAAGGCCAGCATTCACAGTGAAGTCACTAAGATGCTGGAGCTAGGAGTGATCGAACCTTCTAGCAGCCCCTGGTCCAGTCCGGTGGTGTTAGTACCAAAAGCTGCACCACCGGGTGCCCAACCGGAACTGAGGTTCTGTGTGGACTACCGGGGACTGAATTCAGTAACCAAAACTGATGCTCATCCGATCCCTAGGGCGGATGAATTGATTGACCGGCTGGGAGCTGCCCAATATCTAAGTACCTTTGACCTTACTTCTGGGTACTGGCAGATCTCTTTGACTGATGGAGCAAGGGAAAGGTCAGCCTTCTCCACGCCCAATGGCCACTACCAGTTCTGTGTGATGCCCTTTGGGCTCAAGAACGCACCTGCCACGTTTCAGCGCCTGGTAAACCAGATCCTCACCGGGATGGAGAGTTTCTCTGCTGCTTATCTGGATGACATAGCCGTCTTCAGTAACAGCTGGGAGGATCACTTGCGTCACCTGCAAGCTGTTCTCCAGGCCCTGAGACAAGCTGGATTGACGATCAAGGCCAGCAAGTGCCAGATCGGGCAGGGGTCGGTAGTGTACCTTGGACACTTGGTGGGTAGGGGAGCGGTGCAACCCCTCCAGGCGAAGATCGAGGCCATCATGGCCTGGGAACCCCCCAAGACACAGACTGAGGTCCGAGCTTTTCTGGGCCTCACGGGATATTACCGCCGCTTCGTGAAGGGGTACGGTACCATCGTAGCCCCCCTCACGGAGCTCACGTCCAAGAAACAACCTCGACGGGTAGTCTGGACGGAGGCTTGTCAGCAGGCCTTTGGGAAACTGAAGAAAGCCATGTGCGAGGCCCCGGTCTTAAGGGCCCCAGACTTTTCCAAGGAGTTCATTGTCCAGACAGATGCATCAGAACATGGCATTGGGGCAGTGTTATCGCAACTCAATGAAGAGGGTCTGGATCAACCCGTGGTCTTCCTATCCCGGAGACTACTTCCCAGGGAACAGAAGTGGAGTGCAATAGAGCGTGAAGCCTTTGCAGTGGTATGGGCTCTGAAGAAGTTGCGGCCATACCTGTTTGGCTCGCACTTCCTGGTTCAGACCGACCACAGACCCCTTCGTTGGCTGATGCAGATGAAGGGGGAGAATCCAATGTTGTTGAGGTGGTCTATTTCCCTACAGGGAATGGACTTTCAGGTGGAACATCGGTCTGGAGTGGACCACGCCAATGCAGACGGTCTCTCAAGGTATTTCCGCCTTAGTGATGAGAACTCCCAAGGGGTTGGGTAGCTCTCCCCACTTTCAGCTGGGGGGGACGCGTGTTAGACCTGTCAGCCCTTTGGGTGGTCCCTCCTCATCATTATTTATTTTGTCCCACTTTTGCCTGAAACCCTGTTTGAGTTTTTCCTTTTTGTGAACCACCAGACTTTTTAGTGTTGATGCAGATTCAGGGAGCCATTTTACCTACCCCTGGAACTTCTGTCTGAGGGCCTGGAGCACAAAATGGTGGCCACCTGTGACATCACCAGCACCCACTGGAACCTACTAGAACCTTCTGCAACATTCTGGAGCCCTGTGACAGTTGGAGGCGGTTTAGAATGTTGGGAAGCTAAGACAGAGAGTTGGCAGATGGAGCTGGCAGTTGGCACCTGACTGGTGAAGAGTGAGCAGCAGAAACTTGAAGGAGGAAGGAGTGAGGCAGCAGGGGTGGAAACTTGTGCCTGGAGTGGGGTCGAGAAACCCACCCTTGATACTAGTCCCTACTGACTGAGCCCAGCCTGGAGCCCTGTGTGGGAAGAAGCAAGAAAAACCATCTTAAGGACCTGGACAGCAGGAACAGGCCTTAGAATCCAAGAACAGCAAGATCCTGACCTGGATACTGGTTTCCCTGGAGTCCGACGTCGAGAAGCCTGAGACCCGGAGCCCGAGGTGGAGAAGCGGCGCTGACTGGAAAAGCAGACGTCGTACCCGGAGCCGCCAGAGGTCGAGAGAGGGCGCCGACGGAGGTCGTAGAGAGTACCAGAGGTCGAGGAGGAAGTCACCCGAGGTCGAGTGAGCGGCGTCGACGGGGGAGTGAAGTCCACCCTCCGGAGTCGCCGGAGACCGAGGTGAAGCGTGCCAGAGGTCGGGAGTGGAGGTCGCACTCCGGAGTCGCCGGAACCTGAGGAGAGGAGCACCGGAGGTCGGGAGTGAGGTCGCACTCCGGAGTCGCCGGAACCTGAGGAGAGGAGCACCGGAGGTCGGGAGTGGGGATCGCACTCCGGAGCCGCCGGAAGTCGACATCGAGCCAAGGCCGGCCGACGTCATCGAACCTGAGGTCGCCATCGGACCGGAGCCGCCCGAAGTCGACATCGAGCCAAGACTGCCCGACGTCATCGAATCGGAGGTCGAGATCGAGCCGAGGCCGCCGACATCGAGACCGGAGCCGCCTACCGGCGTCGTCAAAGAACTGACATTGTGCCGAGGCCGCCGACGTCGAACTGGAACCGCCTCACGGCATCGACACGACTCCAGCGGCGTCGGAGCATCAGAAAAAGGGCAGTAAGTGGAGTAGAGGGCGCCTAAGGCCCTGTGGAGACCTGAGAGACTGCTCTAAGGGGCTAGGGAGGTGCTGGAACCAACCTGACTGTGCCAGGGGTGAACTGGGACTAATCTAGAGAGGTTGTGTGGAGAGAGAGAGCCAGGTCTCTGGTATTTTCCCCCCTTTATCTACCTCAGTTTAGGCCTCAGCCTTGACCAAGCCAGGGAGTAGACACCCTCAAGCCTTCCATATCCCCACAAGCTGTGCCTGGGCCAAATCAGCCCTTAGGAATCAAAAGTGATCTGATTCCATGAGTGTCACTGTCAGCTTTTAAGTATTTATTAGGGGCATTGTATTTATTGTATTTAACCTATTTATTGTTCCACTGTATTTATTGGTCCACAGTATTTATTGATGCACAATATTTATTGGTTACAGTATTTATTGCCTCAGAATATTTAATTGCCTGTCTGTATTGCACTTTTATTTATGCCTTCAGTATTTATAATCACCCCTATTTATTGAATCATTAAGCCAGTATTTATTTAACCTGCACTTTCTAAAAGTTGGTATATTGTGATTGTTATTTATTTTCTCCAATCAGCAACTAAGAGAAAAAGAAGATAAAGAAAGTTATTGTCATAATTTTTACGGTGTAGAGTCGTTTTTGGAACGGATGCACGCATGGTTATTGTTTGGGTATGTTGTATGCTTAGCACGGAGCCTGATTCCTGACCACTCGAGCCAAGCTACCACAGTGTGTCCGGAAGACCACCACCACCCCTTCTAGTGTGGGAGTGGTTTTCCAACAATATGCATTTGCATTTTTTTTCAATCTCTATACATTGATTTCCCTTTTCAGCCCTGCTCTAGATCAGGCATGTTTTTGCAATTTTGTTTTCAATCTTTTTTCTTTATTATTATTTTTCTCTCCTTTGTTTTGTTCTTATTATTCTTCCTTTTTTCTCCTTTAATTCCCCTTTCCTGCTCTGTCCATATGTCGAATTTTCTAGCCACTCGTACATTTCCTTTTCTATATGTTTTCGGTTTCTTGTGTGTTGTGGTGAGCTTCGGCCACTAAACTGGACAATGGAAAAAATGAAGGCAGGGAGGTTACAGTACAGTCAGATTTAAAGGAAGGTCCAGAAAATGGCCTTTTTTTTAATGCCTCCCTATGGTGCAATTCGGTTCTCAGGTGCTTCCTAAGATAGTTGCAATCCATTCAAAGCTAAGTGGATTCAAAAGCCAATTGCTATCAACTCTGAAGGATTTTATGCCACTTTTTGAGCCTCTTCAAGGGTGTATTGTTGGATCAGATGAGAGTCAGCAAAATGTAGTTTCCTTGCTGTTACGCATTGATGAGCCAATATTTGAGGTGTCCTGGCCCTTCTCCCCAATATGCTTTGTGCCAAATTCAGTGTGTTTATTTTTTCTGGTTTCCACCAAAATTAGGTGGAGCGCTGTCAAGGCTACCTTAATATGGTCAATCTCCTAAATTTAGGCACAATCTGACTGCCTGATTTTGAGCTCTTTATAGTATAGCACCGAATCTTCGGGGATTTGGTTGGAGATGACATTGAAATAGCACAAGCACCAATAACAGAGCTCTAGTTACCTCATTTTTGTGTATCATCTAGTTCACTGATACAACATCTATAGTTTTACACTAATCCTAATATCCAGAAATATCTATTTTTACTATATATTTAGTTTGAATAAGTACAACTTAAATATTTTAACATATAACAGTATTATAATGTAAACTTAATATGTTTAAATAAGATTGAAAAAGTATATATAAATATTTACTAATTTAAACAAACACACACATATATATATAAAAATGTGTCTTTTTATATCCACATATATAATGTAATACTATTAAAAAAATTATTAATTTTAACTTATATTATAATTTTATACTTGTTTTTAAATGCACCAATATAACAATTATAGGTATTTACATACACATAAAAAATGATAGGCAAAAAAACATGTAAATTATTTCCAATTTAATTATACGTAGAACGTAAACAATATATAAAAATATGCTTTACCAGAAAAATCTTTAAAATGAGATACATTTTTTGTATATATATACTTGAGTAATATCAACTAGACAGTCGATGCCTGTCTATTGCGCATTTATGCGATAATTTTGATGTTTGCAATTCTTTTGCTGCTCATATTGACAGTTCTGTCTCAAGTAGCTGCCTTGCATTTTTGATCCGATAATGACATTGAATAGGACCTGTTTATACAATTTTAACAACATTTTATCTTCAGTATTTATACAGTTACCAAATGTACGTTGGGTGTCCTTTGATTATATCTGATTTTTATATTCGACGAATATCATCAATAATTAAGAAAGGCAAGCAAGAGTGTGCACCAGGGCCAAATGGAATCCCGCAGGCGATCTATAAAGAAGACCCCAAGTTCTGGGCATGCAAATTCAACCTTCTGTTCCGGACAATCAGCAACTCAGGTCGGGTTCCGGAAAGTTGGAGGGGTGCTATCATTAACCCCATCTACAAAGGCAGAGACCGCAAAAATCCATCAAACTACCGCTTAATTGCCCTGATCGATGCAGAGGCAAAATACTATGCTTCCTTGGTTCTAGCAGATTTGGCACAATGGTCGGATGCGAACAACAAGATCCCGTTAAATCAGACAGGGTTCCGTCGCGGAACTGGAACAATGGCAAATGCAATGGCACTGTGCTTGCTCGGCGAAAACAGTCTACATAACCATCGGGAATTATATACCTGTTTCGTCGATTTTAAGGCGGCCTTTGATCGTGTAAATAGGAACTTACTATGGGCCAAATTAAAGCAGCAGGGTCTACCGGAGTCAAGCCTATTGCCAATCATTGATCTGTATACTAACACCTGGATGCAGGTAAAAATCAACAATGGGCAAAGGTTAACAAGAAAGATCTATACCTTTGATGGATTAAAACAAGGCTGTGTGTTGGCTCCCCATCTTTTCAACTTGTTTATGGCCGACCTAACAGTAAGCCTTGACCTGATCAATGCACATCCCCCCCGGCTGGGTACGCTTCGTATAACACACTTATCCTACGCCGACGATGTGGTCCTGCTAAGTCAGACAAGAATAGGCCTGCAACGCCTTCTACACGAGCTGACTCGCTACACAAAGCAGAACATGCTAGAAATAAATAGCACAAAAACAAAAACAATGGTCATAACCCGACGCAACAAACCATCGCCAACCTTCCTAATAGATAATGTCAAGCTAGAAGCGGTTGGAAGTTACAAGTACCTTGGGATACTGTTGGACAAGCGCCTTAATTTCCAGGCACAATTCATCAGCAAGGAAAAGAAGGGCATGGCCCTAATGCACGCTTTCATGAGTTTAGCAACTGAACTCAAAGGTCCCTTGGTTTCGCCTCTGCTAACAATAATGAAAGCTAAATTAATTCCAACGATAGCTTACGGGAGCGTACTGCATCATGGCAAGAGTGCACAACTTTTGGACAAAGTGCAAATGAAAATCTATAAACATGTCCTCGCGCTACCAAGTAACGCATCACCGGCCCAAATAAGACTGGAATTCGGCCTGAAATCCCAAGTGCTGTTGAGGAAATATGAGACCATAAAATTCTGGTACGACGTCTGGATGAACCAAGAGATTATGCTCTATCGAGTTATGTGGGAAACTATCACTAAAAATCCAAATTCAAATCATGCTAAGTATCTTAAAATGTCAATAGAATCAACAAATCTGGCAGGCCTCTGGGAATCTAAGCTCCCAGTACCTTCATTTAAACAGTTGCTTAGGAAGGCAGCCATTATTCACTCATTGCTGGACGGCAAAACAGTTTTAGCCGCCGGTCTCATGCTTGGATGACACTCCATTCTTACAAAAAACTTGTGCCGGCGCTATTCTTGGACCTCGCATTCTCGCCTTTCACTAAACGTAAATTCCTCAATATAAGGTTGGGCAACCTGCCAACTAATGCCGATCAGCCAAAGTGGAAGTCCCAAGAAAGTGAAAGGTGCGGGTTATGTGGCGCAGCAAGACAAGATTTTGTCCACCTGATTTGTATATGCCCGGCTCCCACACAGGAACGTCGGAATTGGTTGAAAACCAAGTTAAAGGAGTACGGAACACGTACATGTCGGTCCGCTGTCATACAAACTTTATGTACAGTAGACCCACAATTCATTTGTAGGACAATCAAGTTCATCGAACTTTTTGAGAAAAAGCAAAAATTACTAGCAAACTGTTGAACTAGGAATATGTTACTTCTTACGGTTGCAAGTCATCCGTTCTTAACTTCATGTTTTATTTTTTATTTATTATTTTTTTTTTTATCACGTTTACAGTAGTGTAAATTCTTTATGTCTTAGTATATTGTCGTATTTATATTTTGTAATGGTTTTTATTAACTATACAATAAAGCATTTACTGATTTTTATATTGCTTGCAGTTATTAATGCAATTTATTTTCCATGGATAGCATGTTATTGAATTGTCTTCATTTTAATTAGTATAGTAGTCATATTGAACACCTATTTACTTACTTATTTTATGGTTACATTGATGTATTATGCTATTTATTTCTATGTGCAAATTTAACTAGATGCAGTATTCATACATGTATACACTTGTACACATTTTTGGATTTAACCTGTTGTCATATCACTGATAAAAATAGAGTCTGTTTACTATGTTTGTCATCACATGACACGGGTGTAGCAATTTAAAAGTCTTTTCCGCAAAGCCACCCTCATGTGAATCAAGGCCGTTTTACCGGCCGAAACGTGCCTTGGCAGGCAGAAGAGAGAAATAAAGAAATTTTTCTATTACCACGAAGAGGAGTTCGCGCATTCTTTCTCGCCGAAATTCGGAGGTTTAAGAATGCTTGGAATTGACATATATATATATATTCACTGAAAAAACCATAGGTTTCACACATGTTATAGTTAGCGGAAATTTTACAGACAAAAACCAATGAAATTCCCCCGTTATAGTTAGTGCAGGCAACTATAACTCACGCGACCGCAATCCTCTGCTGATGCTAATACTGTATTTAGACACTTATTTGCCCATGTCTTCTTCCATACATTTTTAGCTATACATATATTACAAATATTTTTTTTTCATAAAGACACATATGTCATCAGCAGAAGATTGCGGTCGCGTGAGTTATAGTTGCCTGCACTAACTATAACGGGGGAATTTCATTGGTTTTTTATCTGTAAAATTTCCGCTAACTATAACATGTGTGAAACCTATGGTTTTTTCAGTGAATTTGCAAGGTTTTTTAAATGCTAATTCCTAACTATAACGTGTGTGAAACCTATGGTTTTTTCAGTGAATTTGTACGGTTTTTTAAATGCTAAGTTACTTTACGCCATTCGTGGCGTGCGCGCCCACTTAACGCAGTTCGTTCCGTGCACGCACGCGGTGCGCTTCGCGCACTGCGCGCCCACTTTACGCAGTTAGTGCCGTGCACGCACGGTGGGCACGCGGTGCGCTACGCGCACCGCGTGCCCACGTTACGCTAGATGGGCCATGTACGCACGATGCGCTTCGCGCACCGTGCGCACATGGAGGACATATGATGCACTTCGTTTTGAAAGGTAATATTTTAATTTTTCGCACCACATATAAGCCATGCACAAATGGTGCCCTTCGGGCACCATTTGCAGACGGGGTGGGGTGAGTGTGGATATTTTTTTTTTTTTTATATTTTTTTACCGTACGCGTACGGTAAGCGTAATCGGCGAAATTAGCGAAAAAATAAAAATTCAGTTTTTGGCCTTGGGGGATCTTTGGGGACTCCCTCAACATGGCTAGGTGTTTTGGAGCTGTCCAAACAGCCCCTTTACATGTTTTTGGTCTTTGTATTTTAATCATCACTCTCAGTGCGAGAGAGAAAATGGCGGCCGCCGCTTCCTGGTTTCGGCCGATTCGAATGTTTACTAAGATCTAAGAGCCAATCAGAATCGCGCTCGCGCACGCCACCGTACGCGTACGGTAAGCGTACCGTAAGCGCACCGTAAGCTGGCTCAGATATATATATTGATTTAAAGGCTATTTTCTCAGAATCTACTGAACAGATTTACACCAAACCTACAAAAGGCACTTCCTTGTCCTGAGGACTACCTCTCTGCCAAATTTCTAGTAATTCTGTTCAGCCGTTCGGGCTGTAGCTGTGTCTAAAGGTCCTATGGAAAAATGCATGGGAAAAACGCGTTTTGGGACCCCCCTTTTATCTCAGCCCCCGCTTGACGAATCCCCCCGAGACTTTCAGGGTAGGAGCGGAGCGTAGCACCCCACTTATTTTGAAAAAGTCGCGAGGATTCGTCGACCGGCGCCAAAGTTATTCAAAATAGAATGTTGCGGATTTCCTATGGAAACGTGGTCCTAACTATAACTACCTACTGGCGACCGCCAGTAGGTAATATATATATATATATATATATATATATATATATATATATATATATATATATATATATATATATATATATTTAAATACACAAACACATAATATATATTTAAACAATATTAATAAAAAATAAACAATAAATATTCTACTCCCACTCCAAATTCTGCAACAGTAGAGATAGCGTTAAACTCAGCAGGGGTAAAATGTACTATTCCTACTCCAGTCAGTTCAACAGTACCGAAAGCGTTGGACTCAGGAGGGGTTGAATTTACTATTCTCACTGCAGTCTGTGCAACAGTAGGGGAAGTCTTAGGCTCAGGAGGGGTACAATTTACAATAACCACTTAATTTTCACATTCTGACGGTTCTGTTTCCAAAGGGTGGAAAACTTGGAAGACATGGTAAACAAGTGCACAGCCCTGCTGATTGAGAGGTCCAAAGTAAAACACTCCTAGATAAAACCAAATAGCTACAGAGATCTAGAGCAGAGTGCATATGGCCTGTAGAAAACCAAAGATTGAGAACTGCAGTTGCATCACTAGAGGGTGAACGATGCAACAGTGACACCAAAGCGCTGCAGCTTTGGTGAGCCTGCATCCTCTGTTGACCTGACTCATTTACACCAACCCTGTACTCTTTCGTGAGCTCCTAGGACAATGACTTAGTGGTGGACAGGAACATCCCCTTGAGAAGGCTGATAAACTAAACCTTCCTGACTTCACTGGTCCTGTGGATTTCTTCTCACACATTAGGCAACTGGTTGTCACCCTGAATTATGAATAGTTAGAACCATCATTGTTCAGAGTATGCATTCAGCCATATTGGGGTAAAAGGTTTAGTTCCACCACATCCCTAATATAAACGTCCCCTTGACCTCCAGTTGGTGGGATTCAGTTACATTGGGTGCCCTGTATCCCATGGCTGGCCTTGCCATTGGAAAAACAACTTGTGACAAGCCATTGCAAAGTTATAATGCTTAAAGTTTTTCATACCCATTGGTTGCAATTCTCAAGTTCACACTGGTGCAAGGAAGATAACCGAATTTGAGAATGTGACTTTTCATTTGCAACCACTAGCTCCTGTTTTATGATTTGTTTTTCAGATTTCACTTTTGGATACCAAGCTGTTGGGTTTTGTGCATGATCATGCATTGGTTCTTACTCCCTGAGCTATCTCCTAAACCAGAACTGGTACGGTGTAGCATTACAGCGACTGTGGTGAAATTGGTGCATTTGGAGTAGTCCTAAAGGTTAACTGGAAACAGAATACTGAACTTCTAAAAACAACCACTGATCATCGTTACTGTAAAACATAATATTGTGTTTATTCTTATTTCTAGAACATCTAAGTGTTATAATAGAATTTGGGATCATAAACCAGCTCCTGAAGGTGATAGCATTATTTGTGTTGTTTCATACCTTAAGTGCCATCCTTTCCAGCATGTAAATAAAGCGTTGTTTTCTCTTCATAATAGCGCTGACTCACTATTGATTGTTTTGTATATGGTTACTTTATTATACAACACCTAAGTTCCAAATCTGCTACCTCTCCTGTAGTAAGCCCAAGCTAATTTTCTGAGTAGTACACTACATACTCATTCCTTTGGAGGTCAATAGTATTACATGTCCATGATACACCAACAGAATCAGGGATTTCCCCATATCTCACTTGCTGTTGATCTGAGTGGTGTTTCTTCTTCCTCTGCAGGCACTGTAATACTGATGTGGTATACAGCCCGCACAGAAGAAGAGACAAGCCTCATAAGCATGCGGCAACACACCTGTGGGAATGTGGTACTGCAGGTGGAGCTGAGCGGTGTCCTCAGTTGGCAGCAATTCCAACCATTGTAGCAAAGCTGTCAGCTTACTCTGGAGATGTTTAACTGGCAGTCAGTGTCACTTCATTGTAACTGTGGTTACAGCCCTGTAATACCGTATCAAACAAAACAATGGGCAGGGTGTTACAGAGGTGGAATTAAATATTTTACTTAGCTGGTAACTGGTTACACACCATTCCACCAAGTTCAGCAGGTTCTTCTTGCTCTCATCATTCACTCATTAGTATTTTTCACCTTTTGAGGTAATGGGTAAAGAGGAATACTACCAGAATATTGATTTAGAAATATTATGATAGTAAAAGTAGCTAGAATATCACCTACCAAACAATTGTGATAGTAGGACATAAAAGTACAGATGTACAATTCGTGACAACTCATCTGTGTACCTTGATGATGTTAATTATCAAGGTACATAGATCTGCTACTCCATCATAAAGAGATACCAGGTTGATCTGATGGGCCTCTCTCAGAGACTGTCTGCGAGGTGCTAGCACTCTGCTCTGAGGGAGAGCAGAGAGCTCAACTTTGGGAGGGAAGGAATGGGGAGGGAAGGGACAGAGAGTGGTGGGGCTGGGTGGCAGGAGGCCAGAATTGTCTTTTTAGGTCGAGCCTGTGACAGTGCGCATGCGCTGCTCTATGGGAGGCTTCTTGTATGCACTCCCAAATCCCTAGAGCTTTTCCCATGTGGGTTTTTTTACACCCACACATTTGATTGGCCATTGCATAAGGCTTTCACAAAAGAAAGCACGCAAATGGCCAAAGATGTGGGTATGTCCCGCCTTTTCTTTAAATGTTCCCTCCCATAGCCTATGTGTCTCGGGAGCGAGCACAGTCATCAGCGGCACGCAGTGTGCCAGCAGCATGGCAGGCTGCATTCCAATACCAGGTTACTTTCCCCAGGACGGGCGCTATGGCTTTCGTGACCGTGCTGGTTTCTTGTTCTTCCTGCCTCCTGCTGTCTCTTTCTCAGGGTCCAGCCTTCCCCCCTCTGCTCTGTCTGAAGGGGTGGGTTCATGCCCTCTCACGCATACTGCCCGCACAATGAGTGACACACAGCCCACTTGTTTATTGTACCGTCCATGGATCCTTGCTCTCTTCACTTCTCTAGCATTGTACAATGTTAGTTTCACTATGTGCACGAGCAAACCCTTTCATAGAGCATTTTCTTTCTAGTTAAAGTAACCATCTTGCGTTTTGTGAAAAGTGATTCTATATGTCCTTGAATTGTGCATAATTATGCAAACACGCTCCTGATGTATATTTGTTCCGCAGTTATCCCACCATTACACCAATTGGTGCCTCGTTGTGCACGGAATCAACCCTCCAGTCAGTTGACTATAGCAGCACATGCTCAGGCGCTGCCTGCTCTCTAGTTTCATGTTGATGCCGGGGGGCAGCAGGCACACTTCAGATGGGCACTGCCTCTTTTATACTAAGAGCCCTCAGGGTGCTCTACCTGTATGAGTCTTCCCCAGTCATTTCGTTCGGCATTAACCAATTAGTGCCCGTGGTTGCAGCGGAAATAAACTTTCAGTCAGGACATCAACACGTGTGGTTTTTTGGGGGGTTTGGGGGTGCTGCCTGCTCTCTATTCTCATGATGATAGCGGGAGGCAGCGGGCAGCCCTTCAGACGCGCACTGCCATCTTTTAGTAGCAAGAACCCTGAAGGTGTCTCCCAGTCAAAACACTTTATAGCGCAGCACATGCTTTGGCACTGAACTCCCCCCACACCCCTCCCGGGGGGGGACGGAAAAGGGAGGCACCCCTGATGGTGAACAACCCCCAGCCATGGACGCAGCACCGACTAGTGCCAGGCACTGTCCTCCAATCCTCCCAGATGTGTAGGAATGCCAAGGGATCCCCTGGCCCTGCGAGGCCCCACCCTCCCTCCTCTTCTGCTGCCGAATTCTGAACTCCCCCACCCCAAGCAAGCGCGGTCCTTATTCAGGAGTACTTCCACTGCCACATAAACGGCTTCGGAGTCCCATGGAAGGAAGGAAGTGAAAATATTGTAATTGCTCTGTCCCGTTGATCATCTCTCGCTTTTTCTAGCGCTACACGATGCAACGCCCGAGCGCGACAAGTCGCTAGTACCCCTATAAACGAAGCGGCACTCCCTCCCACAGAAGAAAACTAAAAGGAAATACCTGCACCGATCTGAGGCAAGAGGAAAACCGAGTTTATTTCCATAAGCCAGCAATGCAAGACCCTCGCTCATCCCCGGCCATGTGTGCCAACCCTGAGTGCCCGGCCCCGCAACCTCCCCACCAAACCCGATTGTATCGATGAAGAGAAAAGACAGGCCATGAGCTGCGCGAGACAGGGAGGGGGTCCCCACATTCCGACGAGAACACTTGCTTAAAAATGACCCCAGCTATTCAGTATTACCTCCAGCCAGACTGCGTCTCATACTCCCCGCCCCCCTCTCATGCACATTATCCAGACAGAGTACTCGCACCCCACACGACTGTCCAAACCCTGCCGCCTCCCTAGTTACAGCTCGTGGCCAAGGTGCCAGTAGACGCTGAGGTGCAACTCGTTTTCTAAGCAGACTCTCCCAGTTGTTGTGATAAAACACAAGCAAGCCGCCCGCCCTCTTTGTAGAGTAGATCTTTCATCTCCGGGCAGACCCTCCGAATTCAAAAACATCCACCCCCGCCACCGCCCCACCACAACGCTCCACATTAGCACTAATGTGCCTGCGCGCGCAATCCACCCCTGCCTTGTGTGCCCTCCATTCCGAGGCCTCACCGCTCCCTTAGGCCCCCCCACCCCCTCACCTCACCTCATGCAGCAGCAAACACCTCTCCTCCCAGAATTCCCAGGAGAAAGAGGCCCCTCTGGGCACCTGCAGTTAAATGCCTTCCACCCCAAGGCCGCATTCCTATCAGAAAATGTAAGACTGGGCTGAACCAGCCCAATGTCCACTCCATTGCCCAGAAACTTCCTGCCTACACTCTACCCCTCATTACCCCTGCCCAGTCCGGTTCCACTCACTGGGGGTGGCCTCCTCTAAGGCTCATGGTCCAGACATATCCCCGACCCTTCGGGAAGGAGGGGGGTCTGACCCAGGTGGCATTTCTTCACTGCTCCCCGGTTATACAACTCCCTGCGGTTCAACCAGCCTCCCCCTCTCTCTTGGCCCCGCTCTATCCCTTCATTACATTTAATCCGGGAGTATGTGGTTTAAAGCTGAAAACACGCAAAGTTCCAGCAGTGTTACACAGGGAGTAAAGGACAGAGCATCTGAACCGGTTTGTCCTCGCAGTGTACTCTTTACACACTAGATTTCCTTGCTCCCCCCCCACCCATCCCATCCACAGCCCACACTGGGTGCCCATGACGCATCGAAGGGAGGGGTCTTCTTCTATAAGGACTTCCTAGCAGGATAAATCAAGACAAGCATTTGCAATGCAATGGGTCTCGCATTTACGCAAGTTTGAGCTATTGACACTGTAAATGGCAATGCCTTTTATTTTCGTTTTTAAAACATATATAAAAGGCAATGTCATTTACAATGCCAATAGCTTAAACTTGCGTAAATGCGAGACCTATTGCATTGCAAATGCTTGTTTACATTTGAAACATGGAGGAGAAGCCATGTTAGTTACAGCTCTCCCATTATTCCTCTGCCCCTGCGCAAATGATTTTGGTGACCACCAATAACAACACATTTATAGATGGGTAAATGTGAACCGTGGGGATGTATTTCACCACGGGATTCTGAGAGACACCATGGGTAACTTGAGCTTCACGCTTGTTGTCTATTTAATGTCACTCAACCTTGTTATTCCCTCTTACCCATCAACAAAGTGTACCAAATGTTGAATCTGGATTCCACGTAACCTGACAACATTCACCTGAGGTCTGTGGTTGCGTTTCACGAGGTTTTACCGAGAAAAAAACCTTGGACCTAGGTAGTTTGGGGGTAAAGTGCATTTTTCCATTGGGTGGGATGAGGTTGAGATAAAATGTTTCTGGTCACATGGACCAGTGGAGCGTGCTTCCAGCTGGGCTGATGGAGGTGCCTAGCATGGTGGTGCCTAGGACCAGACTCAGACCAGTGCTGTTTTAGTGTTTTCATGTGACGAGTTGGGTACATTTTGGCCTTGTCCGGGTTTTGTTTTCGCCCTAGCGCGTGGATCCTTTGGGTTTTTGGTGCCTCATAACTTCACCTTGGCTGAAACAGTGACTAAGATAGAGCAGGCCCAGCTCGAACAGTAACATCCTTTGTGCCTCGCAGTGGTAGACGGGAGTGACACAAGAACCAAGTAAGGCAACACACCACAGGATTTTAAATACAGTGAAGTGTCGGCTTGGCAGGCATGATTTGTTTTACGTTAGCAGCTTGCATATGTTAAATTTAATTATTCTTGCTTCCTGTTTCTCCGAAGAAACATCCTGCTCTTCGGTGAAGAGCAGCAATCTCCCTAAGGGCTTTTACTTAGGAGAAGGCTTCCAGACACCCATGCACTTAGATTTTTCTTCATTAGCTCTACTGGATTGGGAACAATCCCTTTTTTAAAAAAGATGTCTTAAATCTGCACAAAAAAGAAAGAACCAAACATTGCAATTTTTATAGATGTATTTTTTATGTGTTTTTAGCGTGCTATGTGCCAGTTTTAGCCACTTGAAAGTAATACAGAATAAAGGGGCATTAATGATTGGCATACTGCGACGGATGAGCGCAAGAGTGGATGAACGGAGGGTACCAACAAGTGTTGCTTGGAAAAAGGTTGCTTCCAACATCTGATTGCCTGATCTACTATCAGCGGCCAGACTGAGAAACTGTTTGCGCCCCATAAGCTGAGTGGATTTGTGCAAGTGGACTTTTTTTACGAGTATTAAACCGACGTGTGCATTTCACACAAGACAGTTGTACATTCATAAAAGAATTCACTCACCACACACGTTTTCGTGTGAGTAAATCTGCTACCGTGAGTAGGAGGTGGGAGAATAGGTGGCATTGCAGGATGGGGATGCCCCGTGTGTTTGCGCAGACTGACAAAAATACACATTTCTGGGTATTCACAAAACCATCTTTGACCGATTCCTATGTTAGTAGGACAGATTTATTCCTTTCAATGGTAGAAAGAAATTCCTTCTTTTGTGGGTGGAGGAAAGAAAACACCCCAGATTTGCTGAGGTTTGCGGAGCGGTGTCTCCACAGAAAGAACAAGCATTGGCATAGCCAATAGGTCTCGCCTTTGGGACCTTATAAGTATTTAGTTATGCAGCCCAAAATCTTATTGGTACAACAGCATCGACTGTTGCATGGCTAAACACTTATAAGGTCCCAAAGGCGAGACCTAGTGGCTATGCCAATGCTTGTTTTTAATTGCGGTCTTTATCTTATTGTCTTGTTTCTATGCAATGTTTAATCTAAACAAAACAGTTCAATGCTGAATAAGATATGTAGTGTATGTTTACAGGACTTGGTGGGTGACACCTCACTCTTTTTTCCCATAAACCCAGACCACACCCACACACTTCTACAACAGTAATCAAACTCCAGGAAATCTGCGAGTGAGCCACCCCCACACGCGATATGGCAATAGATGTAAATTGTCATAATGCTATTTTTAGGAGCCGTAATACACATTACATTGCAACAGTTAACATTCCCACGGTAATATATGCTTGTCACTAGAATTCTATAATTAAATTACTTGCCAATTTAGATACTCCCTAAATCAAAAATAAGTTAATTGAATATGAAGTAATTGGAGCCCTCTATTACATTCCTCTGCAGCCTACATAACTTGTGCCGTTCAAAGCTGCTTGCATGGGGCAAAAGTGAAAGCATTTCACTTGAGGGAGCGAGCAGCACCAGGAGCGATAATTGCTACCATATGGTGCCGCTTGCTCCCGCAAGTGAATCGCCAGACGTGCAACCGTTGCCATTGAAGGCAATGGAACGCGTGCACGTTTTTGGCTGAAAAGCAAAAAGCTATTGCTAAAGGTCTTTTTGCCTATGCAGCGCATGCGCGCTGCGTAGATGAGACGTAAAAATCCCCATGGAGAAATGTGACAAAGTAAAAGGGGTATGACAATGAATTGTCCAAGCTTTTCCAGAAGTACTGCTGTGATTGTCATAGGTGAAATACCATCAGAGGGCTTGAGTTACATACACCATGGTAAAATGCAAAAACCTGCACATAATGCGATTCTTTCTATGATGCGCATATGTTTCCGCATTTCAAGTGATGCACTAAAATCTTCAGGGGTATACATGGAAATCTTAGGAAAATGTTGATTTCCATGTGTGCACCTCCTGCTCTCCGTCTCTCGCTTTATATTTATGTCTATGAATTAACTTTCTACTTGGAGAGCATATTCCCCAATTAGACGCACCGTCTGCCTGAAAAACAAAATGGTGGATGGAATTATTGGATCAGTCTCAGCCATGTGTTACCATGGGCTCATTCCTATCCATTGTTTTTTGCTCCCTGCGTCCTATACACAGGAATCAATGCTATGCAAACACGCCTTTGTCCTTCAATATGAACTCTCCAGTTTGGACTGCTACGCCAGGTCCCCCGCGGACAGGAACGCAAGCCACCACAGACCAGTTACTGTATGTCTGGCAGCCTTGGACCCTCAGCTCAAAGTCTGAGAGTGGTGGTTTTAGGTGTTACTGGTGTGCTCCTGAATGAAGTCATTGACTGTGTTGGACAGCAACTGTTCAGGGCAGCCTTGGACCCTCAGCTCAAAGTCTGGGAGTGGTGGTTTTAGGTGTTACTGGTGTGCTCCTGAATGAAGTCATTGACTGTGTTGGACAGCAACTGTTCAGTAGCATTGATAGAGCCAACTAATCACTAAAGAAATGGCACAGAGGAAGGGAGAAACTACTGGCGGCTGCTGCCAAGAAAGAAGCAAATGCAGACTCAGGGAGGTGGTGCTGATTGAAGAGTGGAACGAGGGAGGAAGTGAAGCAAATTGAGTTACACAGGTTTGTTATGAATTGGGATCAAAGCAGAACTATGTTATTACAATAGTTTCCCAAACATACAGTGACACTAATCTGCACTGACTGAAGCATATTTTGTAAACAAAAAGAACATTATGAGTAGTAGAGCAAGATTACCAGCCATGGCGCAGTGCCACTTTCAGCTTTATTTTTGCAGAGTCCCGCCAAGAAGTGCATAGCTCTTTGAAATGAACCGGCTGGCATGGAGAACAGACAATCCTCACTGAGGCAGCTGGTGAGAAAGTGTACCAGAAAGAGGATGGTTGAAAACTGATTACGACATTAGATGATACTTTGATATCTTCTGTACCAGGTCCAGGATCGCCAGATCCATGGTAGATTTTCAGGATCTGCATACAATTATTATACATAAAAGGGACCAATTGGAACTATTGATCGCCATTTTTTTGCAGATTTAAAAAAAGGCAGCCAGAGTAGCATGGAAATCAATTAAATTAATGATGGTTTGCCCCCATTGAGAAACAAGGAATGGTGCTTCACCTGCAGCTGTATGTTTCTTTGTAGTGGTCCTCACTGAGCCATGAGGGGCCTCTGCAAGCCCCCACTAGGTGGTCTAATGACAGACGTCACCAGAGCCGGACTGGGAACCAAAACCGGCCCTGGCAAAGTGCTCGGCCGGCCCCCCGGCGGGGTTGGTGGTGCGGCCGAGCAGTTTGTCAGGGCCGGTTTTAGCCTATATCATTACAGCGGCCGATATTGCAGCTGTGCTGCAAAAACGGGCCTGTAACAAAATCGGTCCCCCGGGGGCCTACCGGAGAAAAACCCGGTGCCCGCTGCGGCCAGTCCAGCCCTGGATGTCACCGATCCTCTGCCTCAGGTGCAGGGTGACCCTGCAGAGGCAATGACAACCCACAGATTGTGAAGGGACTCAAGACCTGGATCTTCAACTGAACCGCGGACCCAGACCACCCCCACCCTGCACCTTGTGATCCTCACAGCTGAGTAGTCGCGCTTTATAAGACTCTGATTGATTGATCAATAGATTGTGCTAATGCATAAGACATCTGAGAGACCAGGCCTTTTTTCCAGACTATCTCCAAGCACATTATTAAAACCAGCATGACCCATAGGCAGGATCATATGTACACATTGGGGCCTTTCCACAACATTCATGCATGAATGGCACGCTGAACGGGTACAAAAACAGGGAAAAACAACAGTGCCTACCAAACGCGGATTCTTGGCAAAATACGCGAGTGCTGTGATGTGTGACAGTGAATAAAAGGGTCAGACTTCAGTCCCTACATGCAACTCACACTTACCCGCAGCCGTGAAGATCACCTACATGATAGGAAATTAAGGATTTACCTGGACACAGCAGATGAATCCCAACACATACTGTATTCACAAATGTTCATGTCACACAATGAGAAGACAGACAGGGAAAACTTGTTCAATATGGGCAGCTCAGAATGAGGAGTGAGATGAAGGTTCAGTTCAATTGACTGTTAAAACTGCACAATATCACCATTTCCTACCAGTTCTAGCTGGGTAAATTCAACCAGGTAACTTGTGTGGGCCACAAACCCCAGGTCCGAGCATTATTAAGACGAATTATCAAAAAAACACATAATTCTGTCTTTCACCCCTCATTTTGAAACCATGCCACCCAACCAGCAAGCACACATGACCATTACTTGCAAAACAACTCACTAGTTCCCCACACAAGAAATCAAGAGCACAAACCTAACACACCTAATGCACAAGATTTTTTTTTTACTAACCTACTAATTACTAATCTTGGGTTCCAAAACAGCATGCTACTTGCAGCAAAAAGCGCATCAATGCCTTGTCATGGGTTGTAAGTGCAATATAAATGCATTTACAAATACAATTAGAATTACAGTGCTCATTAACCAGGCATGAGGTGAATTTCACTACAGTCGTGGTACTCATAGTATGGCCCGCAGGCCGCCAGCAGCCCAGCAGGTCTTCCTTGGCGGCCCATGGACCTTGCAGGGAATGAACCCATGGTCCTCCAGAGAGAGAGAGATAAAGTGGAGAGAGAGAGAGAGAAAGTGGAGAGAGAGTGGAGAGAGAGAGAGAGAGTGGAGAGAGAGAGAGAGAGAAAAAGTGGAGAGAGAGAGAGAGAGAGAGAGAGAGAGGGAAAGTGGAGAGAGAGAAAGTGGAGAGAGAGAGAGTGGAGAGAGAGATAGAGGAGAGAGGACAGTGGAGAGAGAGAGACTGTAGAGAGAGACTGACTGACTGAGAGGCTGACTGACAGAGAGACTGACTGACTGACAGAGAGACTGACTGACAGGGAGACTGACTGACTGACACAGAGAGAGAGAGAGACTGACTGATGGAGAGATAGAGAAAGACTGACAGAGAGAGAGAGACTGACTGACAGAGAGAGAGAGACGAACTGAGAGAGACAGAGAGAGAGAGAGAGTCTGACAGAGACTGACTGAAAGAGAGAGACTGACGAAGAGAGAGAGACTGACTGACAGAGAGAGAGAGAGAGACTGACTGACAGAGAGAGAGACTGACTGATGGAGAGAGAGAGACTGACAGAGAGAGAGACTAACACAGAGAGAGAGAGACTGACAGAGAGACTGACTGACTGACAGAGGGACTGACTGAGAGACAGACTGACTGAGAGACTAACTGACAGAGACTGACTGACAGAGAGAGAGAGACTGACAGAGAGAGAGAGAGAGAGACTGACTTACTGAGGGAGAGAGAGACTGACTGACTGAGGCAGAGAGTGACTGACTGACTAAGAGTGAGACAGACTGAGAGAGAGAGTGATACAAACTGAGAGAGAGAGAGAGACTGAGAGAGAGTGACAGAGAGAGAGAGAGACTGACTGACTTAGAGAGAGAGAGACTGACTGACTAGGAGAGAGACTGAGTAAGAGAGAGAGAGAGAGACTGACTAAAAGAGAGAGAGACTGACAGAGAGAGAGAGACTGACAGGGAGAGAGATAGAGAGAGACTGACTGAGAGAGAGAGACTGACTGACTGAGACTGACTAAGAGAGAGAGAGAGACTGACTGACTGAGACAGAGACTGACAGAGAGAGACTGGCTAACTGACAGAGAGTGGCTGACTGACAGAGAGTGACTGACTGACAGAGAGAGACTGACTGACTGATGGAGAGAGACTGACAGAGACAGGCTGACTGAAAGACAGAGGCTGACTGACAGAGAGAGAGACTGACTGACAGAGAGAGAGACTGACTGGGAGAGAGACTGACTGAAAGAGAGAGAGAGACTGTGATGGAATTGGGGTCAAAGTGTGTATGAAGCTCTCAATGCCTCTTAAGATTGCTTTTGTAATAAAAATGTATTATCAAAATGTGCTCTTTGTAGTTACATCTCCTTTTGAAATACAGCATGGTCACATTATTTAATGTTTTGAAACTTTTTTTTTTTTTACTCTAGCCCCGGCCCCCCACTGACCCCGCCCCCACTGACCTCACCCCTACCGGTGCAGCCCTCGACCACAAACCACACTGTAATTTTGGCCCCCGACAGAAAGTTTGTGAGTACCCATGCCCTACAGGAATAAGCTTGATTCAGGAGGAATCCATTTCAAACTCCCAACGGAGGGAATGGAATTATCCAACTCTTTTTCATCAGGTGGCCGTTTCATGTAAAAGAAAACCCATGCCATACATGGCAGATCAGGCTTAAAATTGGAGGCGAACCTGGTTAAATGCTGAGCTCGAGTGAGAGGGAATTCTTTATAATTAGCTAGTTCATCTACTTTGTCACCATTTTCATATTTCTTAGACTTTTCAGTCAAACATTTGCTTTTTACAATTGTGCATCTTCTGTCTGTTTTGCTTGAGCTCCTGGGGGGTTAAGCAGTAACTAATCTATTTGGACTAACTCCTTCTCCCCTCCCCAGACCGCCCGCCTCTTGCCCCGCCTTGGCTAGCCTATGAAACTCCGACCCCTGTTTTATTTCTACAATAAGACAGTTAAATGGCACAAGAGATGAGCCTGGCAGTCCTTCTTTTACATCAAATTGCAAGGTACTTTCTTCTAGTGCTTCCATTTTGGATGGGGTCCAAACTCCTGAATTGATACACAGAAGAGATGCTCACCGTACTGAGCTGTGGGCGTTTCTATTTTAGTCTGCTCTTTTGTTCCCTTTTCAGAGTATTGTTTCTGGTAAGACAACCTTTGTGCCACAAAATGTTCTTTAAACAGAACAGAATAGAACAGCAGGAGAACAAGAAAAGCTCATGCCATGCGCCTCGTGTGAGAAAACTTGCACTTTTGTCCGCTAAATCCTCGGAAAACTTTCCACTCTTGATCACGGATTTAGAAGAGGCGGTGAAGTTCACAAAGGCCCTGGAAAGTTGTCCTTTTGATTCTTAATAGCACAGTGCGCCTTTTCATGAGGGATTCCTTCCATCGCACTAGCGCCACCACACCAGCTCTTTATGCTGGCAAGAAATTCTGATAAGAAAAGCTGTTTAGGAGGACCTGTGCTTACTCTTGGAAACTCAAGAGCGCTGGCTAATGATCTGGAAAGTAGGATGCCAGAGTAAGGCTGGCATGTAGCGGTGAGACCACTGGTATGCTTGACTCACTTTTATAAACATTCATGCAGTGCTTAATTTGAGCTGGTGGTTTCTGATACTCGTCACCAGCACTTAATTGTCAACACAGGCGCTTGTGACAGTCTGCCACATGGTGGCGCCGTGTAACTGTTTTAGAGAGGACCACAACAACAGTCAATTATTAATTCAATATACATTAAAAATGACTATTAGCTGCCGCCCAAGCCATTCTTATAATATTGGGGACCTGGACTTATCCAAATTGTCACACTTGTGGAAAAGTGATGGTTAGTAGTTGTGTTGGTATTACCATTGGCACGGGCAATGTGTGGTGCAAGCTGTAGTGGTCTCCTGACAAGAGTCTTTGCACTTCTGTTTTTTTACAAATTAAGAACTGCATTCATGCTTCACTCTATAACAATACTTTGCTCTTTTATGAAGTGCTATAAATGACAGCTCTCACTGCTACCCAATTTACTGATGCTGAACAACCTTGCAAGGAGGGACCACTGAAGTAGCTTTGGTAGGATTTGCATTTGGGGTCTGCAGCTCACTTGAGATGTTAGCGGCAAACACAGTGATCTTGCCGGCTACATATATGTGACTTAAGAGTTATCTGTAATTGGTGACAATATGCATGTGAATGTGACATCCGTACCTGTGGACCATCTACAAATTGTCCTGGGTGTTAACCATTCCTAAGTTTCTCATTGCTGGATGACCTCGGTGAGGGACAGATGTTCCCCACCCTCAGAGTTACTGATACCTGGGGCACCGATAACTGAAAGGTGGGAAAAAGCCAGCCCTTTATGAGTTGGCCCCTTGTATCACTAAGAAATAAGGAATCAGCAATTCAGGATCAGATTTTCTGGTAATTCCTCATTTATTTCCCTGGACTTTCATAGGAAGCAGTTGAAATCTCTTTGTGAAAGTAAAGACATCCATAATTCTGATAGGGCCATTAACTGCTCTTAATGACCCCATCAGAATTATGAGGATTCCTCAGAATGAGGGCCTATGTGCACACTTATTTAACAGAGTTCACCATTCCATATATCTTCACAGTTCTAAATTTTTCCGCATGCAGAATTAGGAAGACAAACACACCAAGGCAGGTAAATCATTCAGAAAGTTCTCTAACACATAACAAAAGTTTTGTAAATGGGTCAGGCAGTTAGAAGTCTGCACAATTCATGTCCAGGTACCACGTATTCAGAGATGTGGGACTTTTTTGTGAATTGGGACGATAGGCACTGATTACAGGTGTGGTGTAATCAAGTTAAATTGATGGTATGAGCAGCAATAACGACTGCAACCTAGCTTTGAAGACGTGTACAATGATGGCATAAATCAACAAGCATTGGCAAAGCCTATGAGTCTGGTGTTGACAGGGTTGGATTGGTAAGGAGGGCACTCAGGCAATGGGCCGGTATCTGAGTTGCAGCTGTGGGACGCTTTTTTTGGGTAGCGTGGAGTATTTGGGTTGTGTCTGTGCTGTTGCATGTGCCGCCGGGGATGGGGGGGGGGATTTGAGCAGCCTTTCTGGAGGCAGATGGGCCTCTACTACCTCCCTTTGACCACTGAGGCGGAGGTGTTATTCCCAGTCTCCTGCTGGGCCAGCCCATTAAAGTATGCAGATTGAGCAGGGTTAGGGGGCTTGAACAGAAGTGGCCTCATTTATATTCAGGTGTGGTTCACCATTGTGAGCTAACCCGTGCGCAAAGTGTCCTGGCAAAATATGTCTTTTTTATCACAGTAAAGTTAAGAAAATATGCCTCTTTTAAAGAATCTCCCCCTCCTCATTTTCATAATACTTAAAACACTGAAGCAGTAAAAAGAAGCAATCTGCACATGTGGGACACTTTTTTTAGGGTTCCCGGGCCTATTTTGCATCCCAATCTAACCCTGGGTGTTGACTATCAGACCTTCGGTTTTGCCAATATTCTTTTCTTTGTTTCATCATTGCTGTTGTAGAACTTTATTCTTGGGAGAGCTGCCAGACCTAAGCTAATATGAAAAAAAACTGCCTAAAAGCTAAAATATTTTGTTGGTCTCAAAAAGCACAAAGTGCCATAGTAGTCTCTTGCATTATTGGAACTGCTTTGGGTGTGGACCTGCTCCTTGTGAAGAAGCAGAATGTCATCACTCACAGTGAAGTTATCCAATGACCGAAGTGGACTGACCAATCACGTCTTGCTTTATGTGTATTGGGAGGAAGAAAACTGTGAATAACTCAATAATCGTACTAAAATCAAAAGGCCCTGTTTAACACCAGACCTAAAAATGCAGGCATAAGCGTGTTTGCATGTGAGATGTAGTTTAATGCATAAAGTGGCGGAAACACAACATTTGGACTGTGCAAATGTGCCTTCACTCAATTAAAAAAAAGTTGTATGTGAAGTGTGAAATATCCTCCTTCATAGACATTAAAAAAAGCATATAAAATAAAATACCATGTAAGGCGATGCATCTACCTCTACAACAAATAAGGAAGAAAAACAACAGGTGGGTGAGATTTGGAGATGAATGACCGACATCTGAAGCAGGTACTCAAGATACACCGGTTTTAAATATAAATACACCTTCGTGGTTGCAGAAGTATCAGGAATGACTTGGAGCCAGAAACTATTGTGCAACCTTTTTTTACCAACTATATTTTGGTTCCTAACATGCTCACAGTTGTTGATTGTCACACACTGTTAGTTGTGATGCTGAGATGGATGATGCAGGAGATCACCTCATAGTCTGCTGATTTTATTTAGCAATGTAAACCTTGCTTCTAGGAGCAGCTGAGGTTTTCTCAGAAAATAGCTTTGCTAAATCAGGAGTACACACAACAATCTTGTGGGTGTTGTTGGTTGGGGGAGAGGCTAGATTACATTAACCAGCCTGTAAAGGGAAGTTGAAGGTTTTGAAAATGTAATTGGAACATCACTAGACTACACAGCTATATTTTTAAATAATGCATATTAAATAAAGAGTTTTGAGTAGAGTCTCCTACCTTTTGATGAAAAGGTAAAGCCTGTACCCCCATATGCACCCCCCACCCCCCAAAATTCCCAAAATTACCTGGGGGCCCGCTACGGGCCCCCAATGTGAAAGACCGCATGCCTTTCCGTGGCTGCGTTGCCGCCACGGAAAGGCAAATCCCCGCATGCATCCTGATCTGGATGCCGGTGTCTAACAGACACCGCCACCTTATCAACAGCTTTTCCGCCCAGTAGGCAATCGGGCGGATTGCCTACTGGCAGAAAACCGGCGGATGGTCTTTCCGTCCGCCGGGGTCCCTCCCGGCATAGTTATATGGCAGGGGGAATTGGCAGACGGGCGGGAGAAAATGTCGGGCGGATCGCCCGACATACTAATCAGCCTCATGGTCTTTGTGATAGATGATCTGTAACTAACAAATAGTAATAAATGCAACAGAAATGAACAGCGAGTGCGAGCAGTCACTTACGCTTGCTAAATCTGTTCTTGGGCTAGGATTATCCCCCGATTTACAACCGACATTTAACAATATTTTCTTAGCACAAAATGCATCCTCACGCCCAAAATGTAAACAACTATGGGCCAGATGTACGATGCTTTTTAGCGTGCACAAATGGGTCTTAGACCCGTTCATGCACGCTAAAAAGCATGGGCCCATGTACAAACAGTATTTTGCGACTTGCAAATAAATTGCGACTCACAGAAAAACGTTTTGCGACTCGCTATTAGGAAGGGGCGTTCCAATGTTTTGCGAATGCAATTGCGGTTTCAAAACACTCGCAAATAACCACCTACTTCAAGTAGGTGATAATGCATGCGCAAATAGGAAGGGGTTCCAAGTGGACCCCTTCCCCTTTGCAAATGCATGTAATATTATTCTTTAAGGGCAGGCAGTGGTCCAAGTGACCACTGCCTGCCCTTAAAAAATGAAATGAAAACTTTTAATTTCTTTAAAAAAGCATCCCGTTTTCCTTTAAGGAAAACGGGCTGCATTTAAGAAAAAAAGCTGCTTTATTGAAAATCAGTCCCAGACATGGTGGTCTGCTGAGCCCAGCAGGCCACCATCCCTGGGAGGGCCTATCATTCCCAATGGGCTTGCAAATTGTGAGAGGTCCATTAATATTCATGAGCCTCGCAATTTACGACCCCATTGGGAATCGCGAACAGTATTAAACACACTGTTGTACATGCCAAATAGCACCCCGCAAATTGCGAGGCGCTATTTGGCAGGTCGTACATCTAGTCCCCAAAGCACCCGGATAGTGAGCAGCTGCTCACTAAATGTGCTCTTGAGTGAGGATTTTTGATACACTTTCCGTTAATCTCACACATAGACAAATAGCATAATGAAGAATAAGTGAGACCGACAGAGAGCTAATTAGCTCTCTAAATCGAATCAATGAAATAGTCACTGTAATAGTCAACCAGTCAGTCAATGAGATAGTCAGTAGATCTGCTAAATTAGGGTGACTGGACTTTGAAAGACAAAAACTGGCGAAATTCCACAAGCATAGAAGTAAGAGTATAACTTTGCAATGAGAGATGCCATAGAAAGTCTTAACTGACAGAGCTCATCAACAAAGAAAACACAGACACAGAGGCACTATGGGCAATTACATGCCACTTTTAAAACCAAGTGCCATCTGTTCCAGGACATATGACAAAAACCCCAAACTGTCTTGGCAAATCAAGGACCCATGGTCAGTGATCAGTGGCGTTCGCAAAATGATGGAGTCAACCTGCAGAATGTGATTAGGGGCCCCTTGCGTCTCCCAATACTCACAAATATTCATTGAGTTAGGGCTGAAAGGGGCCCCACTTGAATCGTTTGGGGCCCTCTAGATGGTCGGAGGTCCCCCTGCACCACAAGTGCTGTAGGGGCCTGCGTTACACTGCTGTCAGTCACCCTAAATGCAATCAGTCCAATCCAGAACAGCAAGTCAATCAAATAATGTGTCCAACAGTCAATCAGTCTGATCTCAGATCTTAAGTCAGTCAAATGTACAGTCAGTCAGATAAACAGAAGCACCACATGCCTACCAAAAAGAATGAAAGAAAAGCAGCCACTCAGAAACCTAGACCAAAAAGCCACAGGTATACGCTATCAATAATTGTGTGAATTTATTCTTGTTAATTCTGTTGTTCATGAATTATGCAACCTATATTTGTAGACTGAAAACATACAGAATATACTTATAAATAACTAAGCAAATACATTCAGTTTACTTCATCAACAAATGACATTCACACCTTTTAAAATGTATATTTATTTCTCCCTTAGGTCTTTGCTGGGACTTGCAATGGAAGTTGCTGAAGTCAATTTGTCAAATGCCCCCCTTATTTTGGAGAGTGTTAACGGGGACGTAAAGACTAACAAACTGCGGGTAATGTCAAAGAGTGGCCACAGCAATGTCAGGATTGACAAAATTGAGGGCGTCTTTTTTCTTTACCTCCAGGATTTATGGACCACTGTCATTGATATGAAATGGAGATACAAACTCACGCTGTTTGGGGCCACATTTGTGGTGACATGGTTATTTTTTGGCATCATTTATTATACTATTGCATATTTTCATGGTGATGTAGAAAAGGTTTACCTACAAGCTAATCATACGCCATGTGTGATGAATGTCAACTCCTTTACGGGTGCATTTCTCTTCTCTTTGGAGTCCCAAACAACCATAGGCTATGGTTTCCGCTTCATCACAGAGGAGTGCCCACATGCCATCTTCCTACTTGTTGCTCAGCTGGTCATCACAACCCTCATTGAGATCTTCATCACGGGGACATTCCTGGCCAAAATAGCAAGACCTAAAAAACGAGCGGAGACGATCAAGTTTAGCCACAATGCAGTCATTACTAACCACGATGATAAACTGTGCCTTGTGCTGCGAGTGGCAAATATGAGGAAGAGTTTGTTGATCCAATGCCATCTATATGGAAAACTTCTTTCCACATATGAGACGAAAGAGGGAGAAAAGATTCTGCTGAACCAAGCCAACGTCAGCTTCAAGGTAGACTCCTCTTCTGAAAGTCCCTTTTTGGTCTTGCCATTAACGTTTTACCATGTCTTGGATGATACAAGCCCACTGAGAGATCTTACAGCAGAAAACATTAAATCTAAAGACTTTGAACTGGTAGTGGTCCTCAATGCCACTGTTGAGTCCACCAGTGCTGTTTGCCAGAGCAGAACGTCATACCTACCAGATGAGATCAAGTGGGGACATGATTTTGAACCAATAGTGTCCTTATCTAAAAGCGGAAAGTATGTTGCTGACTTCAAATATTTTGATAAAATCAGGGAATGCAGCAATTCTTTTTCACATTACTCAAACAGTGAGAAACAGAAATTAGAAGCAGAATACAGAAAAGAAGAACAAGCAGCCAGAAAATTAAGGTCACTTTTCATGAGGCATAGCAATGTCTGATATTGCACATTCATTTTTGAACATTGATAAAGAATTTTAACAGAGATGATAAACATTTTTTAATTATCATCATTCATGGTATAAGAATATTTTGCATCATCATTTACAGTGCATAACTTCTCAAAGGATGAATTTTTAATTTGATTTATCAAATTTTTCCCATAACTTTTTTAGATTATTTTTATTTTGGTAAACAGTGTTTTTATTCATGTGAAACTAATTTAAATGACTTTTTCTAGAATTGCTGAAAATATGAGCAGGAGGAAATAGAAATAGACATAGACAAAATATATTGTTTTTTGCTCATTGTGGGTGCTGACATACGGACATGGTATTCCTGGGTCTTATATTTATCACCAACAATCACCAACAATTGTATGGATCAACTACAGCACTGGAGATTATTTTGGTTGGGTTGTAAAGTTATTGTTGTTCAAAAAGTGTTGGAAGTTTTTATTTCATAAGCACCTGGTTTGAACCCTCACATTTCTGATTAAGTTCTATTTTCTTTCCTGTGGAGTTAGTGACATTTGCTCAATGAAAAAGTTTTGAGCTAAACACTGACAAGCATGTGGGCATTGCATTTACGTATGATTTACAATATCAAACAAAAACCCAAGTTCATCTAGTTTTCATTGGAATCATTCAAATACACATTTTAGTATTAGTTTCCACATGTCCATTTAGACAGTTCTCCAGGGATATATTTTTAAGAGGGAGCATTTGTTTGTGGTGTCTAAAATAAAGTAAGAACAAACTGTATAATGCACAATCAAACCAAACACTAAGTGCCACACATCTTGCTTCAGTGGTATATCAACACTGTTAGACAAGCAGATGTGGTTATTTATGAATTCTATAAAGTCTATTTAAGACAGGTTATTGGGTCAAAGGACTAATCACAAGTGAGGTTTGTTTTTGTGTAGCATTCATACTTTTCTCTTGTCTGCATCGGATATACACATGAGAAATTCCTATTCTGCATTTATACACAACTCTTTCCATAATGGGTGTAAGCTCTCATGAGGACCTAATGAAATTTTAAAATTCATGAGAATTCCAAAAGCGAATGGCATTAGAGGCATAATAATTCTGGCTCACTACCTTCTTGTATGATAGCAGATCATTTGTTCATGATCTAATCAGAAAATTCAATGCCTAATGCACTTCCACTTTTGTCCAGCACTGTTCTGCATACAACACATTATGCTATGCATCACTAAAACAGTCGACTATGTAGCAGCACTAATTTAAACTGAAGACATATCAGACAAGCTTGGATGGGTCTATTCTTATTGTGCTACTGAATGATACGAATAGTTTGCATTATAGGATGAAAACAGTGAAAACATCTATGTTTAGGGAAATAATAAAAAAAATAAAAAGAAAATCTTTTAACTCTGAAACCATCTTTGTGATCCTTTTCAGGTAAAGGTTGCATATGTAAAAATATAGGTAGAGAATGCAAGACAAGTAGGGAAAGAAAGGCATGATCAAAATATCTAAATGGTGTCTTTATCTTCTGGAAGTGATTAGAGTTTATAAACTGTTTCATTCTGTTGTAGACTATAGATGCTCCTCTATGCAGTAATGAATAGTGAAAAATGAGACAACTCTGATGAATGAAAAATCTAATAATATTTAGGGTTGAGCTGGGAGAATGTCTGCATTCATGGAAAGGGCTGAATTCAACACTTCAATGCTTTTAACCAACATCAGCACAGTGAATGCTTTAGTTTCTGAAGGATATGCTTTGTTATTTTTTTTTGTTTTCATCCATTTCTAACATTTAAACCTACAGGTGCTAAAGAAACCTTGAATGACCGATTATGATCAAGATGAATTTGACAATTGTCAACCCAGTTTATATTGATTCAAAAACTGGAATAACATGTTATTGAAAAAAAATACTCTGAGGAGTCAGCTTCAGAACTACAGGAATAATTATAAAGAGGATCCAGTATTCCAACACCTCCCTTTGAGGACATTGAGGGAATGAGCCATTGATGGAGACTGGAACTTTGATTGCTTTGTTCACAATAAATCTTTGCCAAATACACAACTGTGTCAAAAGGTTTTACCACAATTTTTCAACTATATTTCTATTCCTGCAAAATCATTTAATAAATACCTAGTTAATATGTTGCCAGTGATCAATTTTGTGTTCGTGTATGGAGGAATATGTACTTTTCTTGATTTGCACATGACATCTCTATGTTTTGTTAGGGGAGACAGGGATTTCTTTTCTAGTGTTATCAAAAGAAGGATGACTGGCATAAGGCAAGTGTTTATCTTTTGTTCTCTTGATTATTGTGTGTAAATCCAACAGTTCTGCGGTAAGTGGCAATTTATTGTTAGATTTGTTATTGACCCCTCCATTATCCTATTCAATCCAAATCACAGACTCACATGTCCACCACTCAAATTAACTTGTATTTCCCTATACTAATCCACTGCTAATCCTTTTGGGTTCCAGAGTAGCTTGCTACTTGCCAAAAAGCCGCTTTGACACCTTGTCAGGGATAGTAAGCACTATATAAATACAATTATAATTTACAATTCACAATATTCATGACGAATAGCTTGAAATGACAAAACTTCAAATTACATACATAAAATATGTTAGACAAAGCTAAGTTTTCCCAATAGTATTCCTTATACTGGTTCAAATTTAGACTATCCTCCTGCTTGCGATAGGTGCAGTAGAAACCAACTAGCTCTGTCCTGTGGGCTATGGCAACGGGTAAGTCACTATGAATATTGTATCAGTCTTGCTACAATTTAGATGGACATGTATGTGGTGCCTTCAACATTTCCATGGTGTCAATCACGAAAGCACCATAGAAGCTTAAATATTTTTATTATAGGGTACCACAATATATTGCAAAAGAATAATAATTATTGCAATTATTAGTAGACAACACAGGCAAAGAAGAAAGCTAAATAAAACACATTCTCAACACTGTAAAGAGTTAGTCTCTTGAAGCCGACATTTTATTATGTTGTACTGAACTGTCAGTGCTTTCCTCCTGCGTTCTCTGCAGTTCAGGCATTAGGTAGTCTGTCCTTTTCAGACAGCATAATGATCTCCTTCTGTGTGCAGATGAGTAAAACATTGGATTTTTACCATGGCATCAATTCACCAAAATGCCTGGAGTAGCGGAAGTGACATTACCTACCCATTGACTCCCCATGACATCACATAAAATTCCATCGGATAGCCGAATGTCTTCCCAGGAAGTGATATAGGGTGACATTTCCCCCTGATGACATATTTCAGGAACTACATCAGTAAACTCTACAATACCTACCAGAAAAAAATATGTCAGCATAACAGTTACAAAAGCAGCTACATACCTATTTTAAATACCAAGTACATTATAACTTGGGAGGTAGCATGATATGCTATAGGCACAATAATATCCTACTCACATAAAGCCACTATTGGCCAAACAGGGTCCTATGCAATTACAGGCCACGCTCTGGAATCTAATTAAGTGCTTTGTGCTGCATAGGCCTGCTATTTGCACTGATACAAAGATAAAAGCTAATGATGGATAGATAGATGAAATGATCTCATATCTCATCTTTCACCATCTCTGCCACTTTCACAACTCTTTAGCTGTATTCTTCTCTCCTCCACAGATGATATCCTGTTATGTCCTTTCTTCATAGTTGCCTCGGCTCACCCCTTCTTCTATCACACTTATCTGTAACTCTTTTATGCTTCACTTGCCCTGCACTTGTCTGAGTTTCAGTCCTATTTCAATCACACCACTGTAATCCCCTTACAACCAACTTTTTCCCTCAATGGTATCCACTCTCCACCTCTTAATTCTAGAATTCCACTGTGAATTCTAATATGCCCTCATCGTTTTCTTCATTCTCCGTTGGTATTTCTCTCACTGCTCAGCATGAGCTGCATGCATCCACACATCTAATGCTTCAAACTGTGTGGATCTTGGCAAAGGTTGCATTGCAAACATCATCCCTCTAAGTTGTTTCAATACATCTAACCTGAAGAAGCCAGAGCGTGGAAATGAAAATTCTTCTTCTTTTTCAATGATTTTATGCCAATTTTGGAGCCAAATTATGGTATAGAGCGCAAATATTGTCACCATATGATGAGCTGGAGTATCCTCGGGTTCGCCCACTTCATCACCTCTGAAGAGATCCCGTAACACCCTAAAGCATCACATGATTTCTGACACTTTTAACATTCCCCTCAGAATACCATCTTGTTCAGTTAATTACGGCAAAACAATCCTTTTCCATCACAGAGTTCTCGATGACTGCCAATGAAATCCCAACGCTGCATTACACCAACGGACCTATCGCAGCACGGCACAATTTTGACATCAGCAGCTCACCCTCCTTCACAATCTCTCCATATACATTCACTCACACAATCACCTTAAATCCGTAATTGTTTGCCATTCTAAAAGACTGATAGAATTAAATCATCCAAGAGCATTCACACACAGTAACCCTTCTACCAACTTGGATCTCCTCAATCGGTATAGCTAACCCCTGTATACAAGGTCCACTATATTCCTCAAGCCTTGATCAGAATGGAATTTGGGTTAAACAATCAGATTCCAACAATAACATTGTGTAGAAGGCTCTACAGTACAATTGGCATGCAAGGCAATAACGTTTCTGAGTATAGAGGCAAAAGAACTAGAAATGAACGATAGACACTTCGAACCGGCTGGGAATGCAAGGTGAAAAAGTACAATTGAACATTTAGTAGTCCTTTTTCTTACAGAAAAACGCACTTTACCTTGGAGAAATAATAGGAAATTACCAATGGTACTAGTCTTCACTTTAGATAAAGTGCAATCGAACATTTTTGCAGTCCATTAGCTTACAGCACTAGGCCCTTCATCTTCTTCCTGTGGGGCCTGAGTCATAAACAGGAATGACAGGGGGGTCTTAAATTTGTTCTGGACTTTTCTAGAGGAACTTTCTGAGGGATCTTTCTAGCAGTATGAAAGTGTAAAGGGAAAAAAACTCATTAATTCACAATCAATTTAAACACTACTTCCGAATACATAATAACTAAAGGACAACTTTAGAAAGGTTAGTGTGATTTATTACAAAATCTAAAATAATTGAAAATAAACACACCTCAACATGAGGATATAAAATATAAAGGAAACAGCATAGAGTTAAATCTACGCAGCAAATTCAGACGGTGCAACATGAATACAATTATTAGTTCAAGAAACATGATACAGATGATTAGGAAGCAAGAGTCCAAGTTCCCCTGCATTGAGGGTTGGTGAATGAAAAGCATCAAATCTATCCCTACACTAGCACTAAGATGACATCCCTATGTCAATAGGTAAACAATCCAAGTCGAGAAGAAAAGTGTGTCAGTTGTGGAGTCATCCTAAAAAGTCTCTCCACTGTTAAGGTAGCATAAAGTCACCATCACAAAAGGAAGAGCTAGTTCTGAGATGCTCCCTCACCAAAGGCAAGAAAGATGTGGGCACGTTTCCTAATTCCAGCAACCAGTTATCCACATGTAGATTTTCAATGATGCAACCTTTACAAAAGTTCCACGATGGGTACAGTCATGAGCATACTTTTCCAATCTTTTCTCCATGTATATCTTTTGCAACATTTTGTCCTTAATTCCCAGGCCTTCTCCCATGTGAAACCAACTTCTTTCCTTTATCATCCTCAAAGTCATACGATTGTAACTTCTTCTCTCCTTGCATAGCTGCTAAAACAAAGACATTAATTTGCTTAAAGAAGGCTTGTCCACCTGCAATGCAAAACATGAGAAAGAACGGCTTCCACAGTACACATGAAATTCAGAATGTTAATTCTAAACTGAGAGGTGTTAAGGGCTTGCATTTCAGGCCTACTGCTTTGGTTAACATAAGAACACATCATGTTAAGCATTACGAATTCACATAATCATAATTACAGTTCAACCAATATATTTACCTAATTATAGAAAGAATTGTTATGAAACATATTTAGTACATGAGTAATGTTAAGCGTCACAGCACAGTTTCTTCAGGTTAGCATGTCTACTAGTTACATTCATTTTCCACATTAGCTCTTTATACCAATAGTCAGTAACCCAAAATACATCATGTAGATAAGTTAGCACTTTTCACAATTCTAACGCTTTATGTTTACACAAACAGAATTATCTTCGGGTGCGCCCTACACATGATTATAATACACCCCTAGTAATTAAATGAGACTTGCACTCCATCAGACCACAACGTCGTCTGTTCTTCGAGGGATTGGGGGCTCGTGAACAGTGGCCCATAAAGAAGACACTTTGAGCCTGATTGACAAAAGTAAACTTGCACTTGCAGATAGGTCTTTTTAAGTATGGCGACTTCGCACTCATAAAGATACAGCTAGTAAATCTGTCACGCTTCAGAACTCCTCAGGATCCGGATGATGATATATGGGTCCACCTCCCGATCTCCCCGGACTCCAACCAAAGGTTACAGAGCCCAGAGGGGATCAGGCGAGGGAAGGATAGGGGAAGGGGTCAGCAGGGATATAGGCTCTGAAATGACAAAACACAATATATTTCTATCATCAGTACCGTCTACACTCATTCGGTCTCGCTAAAGTCTTTAGGCTAGGCACCAAAGCACTAGGACACGTGTAAGCAGTACACTCTACACTCATGCAGTCTCACTAAAGCACATTAGGCAAGAAACGAGTTAACCGTACACTCTACACTCATTCGGTCTCACTAAAGCACTAGGAAACGTGTAAGCAGTACACTCTACACTCAGGCAGTCTCACTAAAGCACTTTAGACACGTGTAATCGGTACATTCTACTCTCCCTCTGATAGGGGATAGGCGCTCTTACAGCGCGGCAAGTCTCGAATATGAAGGCTCCTCCGAGCCGGTACAACTAATCAGGAAGCGTAATCACCGCCACCGCTGTTCGGCTACGAGGAAGTCAATAGCGCTTTTACAGCGCTGAATGCTGGTCCGACCGCTTGCTCCTCCGAGACGGTCAATGCGCTTCCGAGAGCCTTGAAACTGGGACGCGCGCTTTCAGCGCGGAATTATCCGGCTCGTCCGAGCCGATGAGTCTGGGAAGGGGAAATGCGGGTAGTCGGGGTCCACACCTTGTAGACCGCAGCGGGCTCAGCAGAACACCGCCACGTCTCACCTGCCTCCTCGGCGTACGCCGCAGTGCCCCAGCCGCTCCCCGCCTGGTCGCCAAGCTCCAAGGGACGGGGGCGCGGAAACCTTGGGAAATGTCTCCTTCGGTGCTGTTGAATACTTCTGCTCGCCGGAACGCCAAACTCCGATCGACGAACAGGTTCCTCTGATTCAAAATAACGCACATCTTCTGACGTGCGTGACGTCCTTATAAGGACGCCCATTTCCTGGTTACAGGGTTGCTGGGACTTGTAGTTTTAGATGCTAGGTAGGCGCCTCAGGGCCCGTTTCCTCACAAAATCCTTGTGAATAGCAAACAACCGTAAACTCACACAAAGTGTAACTTTACCGTTGAGAATCAGCCCCTTTGTATCTATTTTCTCCAACAGTTCTCTTCCAGAGGTAGAAATGCCAGATGCTCCCGGTCCCAAATAGCAAGTCACTTGAAAAACTCAGTTGCGTAGCCTACTAATAGCGATGCACTTCTGCCATTCTAAGCCCTCCTTAGTATACTGAAAGGGTGCATTTGTTAAATGCAATCTTGAGGTGTTTATGGCCCCAAAGGTCGTGGATTTGCCATCCTTTTCCCAGCCTCACTCTCCAGGCCTCCATTTCACCAATGGTTCAACCTTTTTCTTAAACATTGTATCACTTCCACTCCTCTCTTTCCAATTCCTTTGTCCACTTTCTATTTCATTTCCGTTCAGTTTCCTGTTGTTTTCCTTTATATATTTCTTCTTTCTAAGCCTATAATTTCTTTGTTTTTTCATTTCCTTGCTGATAATGTTTTCACACTGATCTTTTGCTTGAACCCCTTGGCTTTTTCTCTCATTTCTTTCCTCATCACTTTCTTCCTCACTGGCTATTTTATCTACTTTTTTGTTACATCTTACACTTTGTTTCTTTCTCTTGCTAGTTCTTCCACTCCCATCTCATTCCCTCTTTTCTTTTTATTTCATTCTTTTATCACACGTTTCCCTTTCCCTCTTTCTTTTTCTGTCCCTTTCGTCCTTTTTCTTGTGCCTAATATCCCTTATTCTAACTCGTTCTCTTTGCATTCTACCTTCCTTATCTCCCTCATTTTCATTATTTGTCTTTTGCTGTAAGAAGTACCATTCATGTGCCAATATTGCAAGCTTTATATCTACACAAATCTGCAGCACCATTGGCAAGAGTGTATGATTTCTTTACAAATGCACCAGGTTCACCACAAGCAACAGCAAGACAAGCTTCCCTCAGAAACATAGTGCCGGTTTTGCATGGGCAGCAGCAGTTAAGGTTTCCTTCATACAGAAATGGGACAACACACAGAAGAGCAGTGCAAGCTTTCCTGATATAAAACAGCTGCTGTGCAAGCTTTGTCCACTCATAGATCACGGACTGCTATAGTAGGAGCTTTCCTCAAATAAGGATCTGCAAGGACAACACCTTAGAAAGAAAACATCCCAAACAAAAAAAAAAGAGCACAGAGAGCAGCAGAGAAGGTCAGCTTCATAAAAGAATGTGCAAGAACAAGGAGCAGTGCACCACTCACAAAACAGGTAAAGCACGAGAAAGAGTTGGGTATAAAAAAAAAAAACATAACATTTACTTTTGTATAGCGCTCGTATCACCCGAAAGTCTCAAGGCGCTGAATAACAGATGTATATTGTTACCCAACTCAATGGTACTCATTTTATCGACCTCAGATGGATGAAAGGCTGAGTGGACCCACCAGGATTAGAACCTGTGACCATGAGGTCGAACACAGGCCCCTACAGTGGATGCATTTGTCCACTGCACCACCAGACCCGGCTACCCGGTATACCTCCTTCATAAAACAGACACAATATGAAAACTTCGGGGCATATCTACAAGGCGGCGATAAAACATTATCGCTGCTTTTGCGGCCGTTGTTGGCCGAAAAGCGGCGATAATTTTATCACTATATCAGCAAGGTAACGCTATCGCGTGAATCCTTGCATTAGCGCCTGTTTTCTGAACGCCCAGCTTTGCATCTCTAATGAGATGCAAAGTGGGCGTTCCTTCCTAAAATTACTGGAGAAATGTCGCTAACCGTCATTTCTCCAATTATCAAGGGAATCGCTAACAAGCATAGCAATAAGAAAAGTAGCGCTAACCATGGGTATCCTTACGCCTGCTTTGCAACTGACTTAGCCATGATATCCTATGGAAGGTGGATATCATGGCTAAGTCTGCCTTGCCCTATCAGCAAGCTATCGCCAAATGTTGTACGATTATCGCTGGATTTACAGCGATAATCGCACATTTGGTAGCTTGCGTCAGGAATTCTATCGCTTCTGAGATAAGCGTTGCTAATAGCACGCCATCTCAGTAATAAAATTCGGCGATGGGCACCGATAATTATCCTAGTGCTAAGTGTGCTTAGCGATAATTATTGCTGGTTGTAGCTGATATGCCCCTTCATTAGTGAAAAACATGTAAAACATGAACAGCAGCTGCAGACGCCTATCTCACAACACAGCCAATGTCCAGAAAGTAAGGCCTTAGGGCCTCTTTCGCGAGATTTTGGCGCAGGGCAGCGCCGCAAGGAATCTTGCGGCGCTACTCTGTGTCAAAACAACAACAATTAAATCAAGGAAAATCACCATAGTTAAAAATGTGCCTGATGAAACACAATCACCTCAAAGCCAACAGGAATAGCGTTGACTCCTGACCTTTTAGAAATGGTCATTTTGTTGCTGAATGTTTTTTGTACGTTATTTTTATGAAGACACGAACTGTATTAAATCAAGCATTGTCCAAAAAAACTAAAAGTATACATTCTCTGTAAAAGCATTCATTGCTCCAGTAGTCACTAAAACTGAACACGACTGATTACTGTGTAGATGTGCATACTGTGCAAGAGTAGAATGCAGTCGCTTATACTCAAATAAGCCAATGACTGTTCGCTCTGTGCCCAGGGCTGTATGCTGTGCAGGGTGGCATTAAACCGTGAATGCCACTACGTCAGATCAAAAAATGGCTGGTTGAAAACCCATATAAGTATGCATATTACATATTAGAGAATGAGAAAATTCAAAAATAGGAAAATGATAAAACATTAGAAAAGAGGACTTCGAGCACCCTGGGATGAGATTTGGGTCCTTTGGTGGATGACGGTTGGAGAGAAGGGTGCACACTCCCTAGGGAGACTGCACTAGCCTCTCAATTTCAAATAATTCAACCTAAATACTTACACTGAGTATACTTCACACGGGAACGGCTATGGACAATGGTAACGATAGCTTCTCCGGCATGACTGACATGAGAACCTTCCTTCATACAGTGTGGGAATATGGGACACTGAAGCCCTTCAAGGATGGGTACTTTACTTTCTCTGGACGGATACTGGGATGGAGCTTGACAGGAGCCCCCGAATCTACCCTACTGCATATTGCAGTAGATGTCGACATCAACAGATATCAGGTGGCCCTCAGGTGGCCGGGGCGAGTTGTCGCTAAACATGAGATCGTCAAAGCCTGGAAGGATGAAAATCCTCCAAGCTTGGAAAAATGGAAAGTAAGTCTAGTTAGATGCACGAGTCTGGAAATCCCATTTAAGCCACTCTGGCCTGCCCACAAAAAACACAAGGTATCGGCATCCTGGGCCCAATACATGGAATCGCTCTGGTTCAACTAGTGGAAGGAGCCCCTTCCATTAATGAGGAAGTCAGGACATTTGGGGATGTACAACTTCAGCGATACATGGGGAGGGGATGGGAAGGACATGGGATTATTCATGATTGATTGCTGATAAGCCAGTGGCTCAAAGGGAAGCTGGGAAATCAGGAGATTATATGAGCAAATATGCTTCTACAAGGGTGGATTACAATGTCAATGTTGATGTGTGTGTTGAATCCCACAAAAAGGGTTATAAAAAATACATGTATCAGGAATCTAAGCATTCCCTGTAGTCAACTGTTGAGCACCCTCAGTTAAATAAAATGAGGGTGTTTGTCGTGGTGAAGGATATTACCCTTAAAGAATATGACGTTCGAATTTCGCAATTATTCTCAAATCTTCAGGAGAAATTTTCTTTCACCTTGTACACAAGTTCTGAAGGTGTTCCACAAATATCCTTCAGCAGGAAAAGTTACCTTCCTTAAAAGACTTTATGGCAGTAATGATTTAGTTTTTCCGGCGAGAGGTGGCTATTCACAAAGATACACTACACATAAGTAAATCTACACATGTACATTAACAGTTAGACTTTGTTGTAAATTTACAACTTCAGGCTATTCATGATTTATGAGTGTAAAATTCCGGGGCTGGAGTCTAATTTATGAGTTTTAAGTTATTACTTGTATTACTCTACGTTTTAAAAGTTACAAGTAATAACTTTACACTTGTAAATTAGACGCCACCCCCGTAATTTTACACCTATAAACCGTGAATAACCCAAAGTAGTAAATTTACAAAAAGTCTAACAGTCTGGAGATTTCCACCACTAAGAAACAGATCTCTCTATTGTAGGATATAGGATAAATTTGAAACGTTATTAAAAATGAAAGGAATAGTAACAATATATTTTAAAAATATGAATGTAAATTAATTTAACACATCTATTCTAAATGTAGGACAAAATAAAACAAAGTCGCAGCTTTAACTTACATTTTAAATAAATATTCAATTAATTTGGATATAGTAAATTATAAACTATTAAATTAAATTAAAATTATTTTTCATAACATATTAATAGAAAAAAATCTTACCCAAAACCTAAAATGTATATTTTTTAAATATCTAGCAAAACATTGAAAGTTATGGACAGATGTATTTACATTAATTTAATTGTTCTATTAAAAAATAAATCTACATTCAAGTTTCAAATAAAAAAGGATATTCAAATATTTTATAATAAACTAATAATTATGTTTTATTTTATACAGTTTTTATTATTAAATTACAGGTATTTTTTATTTTTAAAAGTTAAAATAAATTTAGTTTAACATGAGTTTATTAGGGCTTTTATTCTTTGTCCCTGTCGCTAAATTTAGGAGGTTGTTACAGTACCAGAGGTTGGCCATGTGTGATATTGTACCTTTCCAGCTGTGAAATGGAGTATATTTAAGTGTTTTGGATCCTTTTTGGCATCAGTCACTACAGAAGTGGAGCATGTGAATAGCAAAGGGTTTACTCTTTTGAGGGTGGAGTCATGTCCCTCCCTAACCCCTCCCTCAACTCCTTCCTACTCCTCCCTTAACCCCTCTTTACTCCTCCATTAACCATTCCATTTTAATAGTAAATATCTCTCATTTTCCTGCCACTCCCCTCTGTCCCTCCTACATATACTGCTAAAATGTATACTTACTTGTGCGGAGATCTCAGCAGTCAGGGCATATATCGCTCTACACATAAAATATAGAAGATGCGGAGGTTTAGACCTCCACATGTAGGTTTCAGATTACCATTTTGTAGTACATTAGTAGTACTGTTGTAGTACTACTAACATACTTCAAAATGCAGTTTGTGAAAAGCCCCCAGTCAGAACTCCTTTTCAGAGGGCCAAGGTGCACTTAAGACCTACAGGGCCCAACCGTGGGGTCTGAGGCCTTTTACTCCTTAGGTCCCAGGGTCCGACCTTCTATGGGCTCTCACCAACTGGACTAAGCACCATTTTAGCACTTGACTCTCAGTGGTAGCAAGCGTCAAGCAGTCCAAGGCTTTTTTAGGGAAGCTACATGCCAGGGGTACACAGGCTCATAACAAAAAATATGCCCACCAGCATGAACAAATGCATGTTTTGCCACATAATTGCTTTTATGAAAAAGGTAGCATTTGTATACTGAAATTCAGCACACAAAAATAATACACACAGTCTTCATAAAGCCGTCATTCTAGTGTTGTCCAGGTTTGTTCCTGAGTCCCACTTCCATGATTAAGGACTGTGATTATTTCCCATTCATATGAAGCAACACTCAGGCTAGGTCTTGATATTGAGTACAAGTCTTGGAAGTTCCATGATGGCTTTTAAAAGTCAAAGTATCTCAGCGCCGTAGCCCTTGGCTTCGCTGTGACCAGAAGCCTGGATGTGAGGCAGCAGGAATTCAAAGCACTCCTCCGGTCATGTGGTAGGCCTTTGTAAGTCCTGTTGGAGGTCTTGGGTGCTTTTGGGCTCAGGTGGTTGAGTCGAGGCCCTGCTTTCAAGGACTCAACCTGCTCCAGGGTTGCAGCCCTTAATCTCCACGGGGGTGTCCCAACCTGGTATATAAACGTCGCCAGCAGCAACACTCTGGTGACAGCTGGTTCCAGTCACAGCACTGAACAGGGTGATATCCCTCTCCCTGTCACAGCAATGCACTAGGGCAGTGGCCCTTAATCTTTACAGTGAAAAATGGTGGATGGCCCAATCAATGTGGCAGTCCCGTGTGGACCAGAATCTCACACTATGCTTCAGGGATCCACCTGATAGGATCTCTACTGTACCTTACACCCTCCAGGTGTTCTCCTCCTCCTCACAAGGCCCTCTGGTCTCAGCTGGCAGGCAGATGCATATGCATCAGCCCTTGCTTATCCTTGATTGCCAGCCCACATACTCACTAGGGAACCCGGCTGGGTCTCTCTGTGAGTATTTCCTTTATCTTAATTGCACGCTCACCCACGGTTGGCACTTTTTCAGCTGAGCAATTGAACAATCAGATGTCCCTTCAACTGTTGGTCCTGATGAGACCCTAGATCCGAGACAGGGTCGAAACGCCGTCGAGAGTTACGATAAAAGCGAACCACTGACTCAGCACTTATGATTGTATGTAGTGACTGTAGATATTGTATATAAACTCAGGAATGGTCGCTTTCTACAGAAAGAATCTTTGAAACCTTGTAAATATTGTCATACACTGTGTCCGGTGTTTTTTAGGTTTATTTAGCACTTGGGACACTTTGCACAATTGCCTACTGTAATGTAATTATTGACAAATACACATTTTCATGTTTAAAAAGATCATTGGTGTACCTGGTCTTTCTCTCTCTCTGACATCCACCTAACCCTGTCCATTGCGACTGTGCGGTTCTATTATCTAGATTTATTCATACCACTATAATGGCATATAGGAACATTCCTGCCCTTCCCCTTTCATGCAGCCAAGGCAGTAAGGTGGCTTGCTGCATAGCGCTGAATGAAAGGATGACACATCAGGGCCAGGGAATCTGTGTTGCACTTTCCAGTGAACATGAGCTTTACAAAGGAAACTGCAGAAGATGAAACGGTTAAGAACCATCTCTCCTCTCTGTTCCTGATTTTTGCGTCCACAGTTCTTTCAAATACTAATGCTAGCAGTTTCCCAAAGCAGATTAGCCTAACCTAACCTCTTCGCCAGTGCAGGAGAGAGTGAATTAAGTACAAATTACAGAAGAGATCACACGCCTAAAATCAAAGAGAGAAATAAAAATGCACTTGAAAATGTGTTTGTTTCAGATAACAGTGAAATTAGGTAACTGAATTAATTTCCTGTCGCCATTAAATGTTAAATAAATTAGGATTTAAGGAATACTTAGTGTTAGACCTGACATCCTTGGCGTGGGTTTTTCCCCTATCTTTTGCCTCTGCTACCTGGATTTTTGATGCTGTGATGGATTTCGTTTTTGCTGGTTTAGATGCTTTGGACACTCTGCCACTGCTAATCAGTGCCAGAGTGTAAGTGCTCCCTGTGTAAAATATCATATTGATTGGATATACCTGATTGGCATATCTGTATCACCATGAAGTCCCTAGTAAAGTGCACTGTGTGTGCCAGGGCTGGTGATGACAGATGCTACTAGTGGGTCTGCAGCGCTGATTGCGCCACCCACCTGTGTAGCTCTAAAACAGTGTCTCAGGCCTGCCACCGCAGGCCTGCCTGCAGTCCCCGGACTGCCATGTCCTCCTGGCCAGTGTCCTCACTGGCCGGGCCTAACCCTTCCCTTTTTATACACGTCAGTCATCCCTATGGAAGGCCCAAGGTACCCCCCTGGGCAGGGTGCAGTGTATGTAAAAGGTAGAGCATGTACTAGTGCAGGTAACATGTTCTGGTAGTGAACAACGGCCATTTTGTGTGTTCACTGCTGCAAGGTTATCTTGCTCCATAGGCTAACATGGGGGAGGCTGGTGCCAATGGCTATCCGCCTATCTTCTCATAGGAACAAGATAAGACATGAGTGTTTGATATCCCTGAGCTCAGCATTTAATAACACATCTTTTAGGAGAGGTTGTTTTTAAATCCTGAGTTGGAGAATAGTACTTTTTAGAGAGTAGCTGTTCTCTTGTCTGACCCTTCTGCGTGCCTGGGCGTGCTTGTGGATTGACTGTCTGGCTTGAGAGTGACAGTGGCTGGGGATCCCCCGGGAGGTTGGCTGAGTCAGCCCTCTGCTGAATGGCGACATTTGCAAGGAGAGTGGAGGGAGGAGATAGCGCCTGGGGTTGAATAGGGCTGTGCCTGCCTGCCACTCTGCTGGCTCCACCTCCTGCTGGGCGGCTGACGACTCTGCCCCTCACTCTGAAAAGAATGTAGAGGCCAGAAAAACAAAGTGCTCCAGCGACACCCAGAACTGGATCAGACCGGGCTCAGGACCCACTTGCACAAAGACTTCAAAGAATTTTAGGGGTATAAGTACAAGACCCCTGACAACAGATTTTGAGATTCTACCATCAAGAGGAACCTCTGCTGAAAGACGGACCGCTGAAGAACTAAAGGAAGATTGCCGTGCTGTGTGCTCTCAAGGCTGACCTGTTCTGCTGTACGACTGAAGCTGAGGAGGAGAAGGGGTCTTGCTGTGTGCTGACCCTACCCATTTGACCAAACAAGACTTTGCTGTGTGCTGTGTCTTCAACCGAATCTCCAAGGGCCTGAGAAGAGCTGGCCTCCTGTTTCGCGACCCAGGGATAGAAAGGTTGCCAAGAACTCAAGACTCTGCTGTGTCCCCCCTGCGCTGCTGTGTGCCGCAGGGACCGTGGACTGTTCTACCAAGCTTCTCAACATCTGCCTGTGAAGTGGGCTGGCCGCTCTCTGTCTTGCTAGAGAGTGCCGCACTGACCCGGGCCTGACACCGGTTGCCGCATCAAGAAGATCGACGTGCTCATCGGCACGTGCCTTGCCACGACCCGGAGGCCCGAAGCAGATCGAGAGTCGTACTTCCCTGCTCTACGAAGCCGCGCTGTGAGTGGCTGACTCCGGTGACGTCGACATCGTCACTGGTGGCTCGTCGAGGGAGTTGTGGAATCCTTGCACCGAACAGCCCGAGGAGCGCTTGTACAACGAGTGCAGCGACACCGCCGGAGCAACGTAGCTGCCTAAACATCAAGAGCCTACAAACTGATTCATTCTCAGTGAGTATCGAATCCCACAAGAGACTAGAGACTATCGTCTTACGATCCCGACCAACCGAGAGAGCGAATATTGTGTAAACCTGTGATGCTTGATTTCAACTGCGGAAACTAGATAAAGATATATTATTTTTGATATAACTCACCTGTGTGGTCTAAGTTTGTGGTGTGCGGAGGGGGGATCATTGTGGTGTCTACGTGCAAATACCTTACACATTGCCTTGGGGATAAGCCTGTCTGCTCGAGCCAAGCTACCTAGAGGGTGAGCAGGGGTTATCTACCGTGTGTGTCCCTGTACCCTGACTAGAAGCAAGGGTCCCTATTTAGTCTAAGGTGTATACCTCTGCCAACTAGAGACCCCCAGATCTAACATTGGTGGTCAGCGGTGCGGATTAGAACCAGTATTTGCACTTGACCTGCAGTGATTCTTCGTACATCACTAATCTAGTAAGCAGTTGCATCGCACAAAGTTTTTGCGAAGACTATTCTTGGAGGATCGACGAAGCATCATGTCTCTGAATGGAGTAGGTGAGGAGTCGGAATGGCAATTCGAAGTGAAAAAGTTGCTCGAATATAAGAAGGAGCAACTAAAGCAATTCTGCAAGCAGCTTGGATGCCCAGCGAAGGGCAGCGCCAACAAGACGGAGCTACAGAAAGCTCTAAGGGCCTGGTGGGAGGCCAAGAATGGCGCAACCGAGGAAACTACTGAAGGGGATGGCACACCGGAGCACGGATTTGGATCCGATGATCTGCCAGTGAATAGGCCAGCGTCTAGGGCTGGCAGCGCCCATTCCAGTAGGAGCCTTTCTCCAGAGGAGCTGGAGGAAAATCAGAGGATTAGGGCCCATGAGATTGAACTTTTTAAGCTCAAAGCTCAAGCGGAAGAAAGGAAACTGCGCCTTGACAGTGAGAACGAGGCGGAGGAGAGGAGGAATGCTCTCGCTTTGGAAGAGAAGAAACTCCAGTTGGCTCATGAGTTGAGCATGAGGGAGCTGGACATTAAAGCCAAACAAGTGGCGTCCAGTCCGAATGGTGGCAGTGCACAACCAGTACAGGCGGGTAAAGTATACATACCGAAAGATTTGGTGCAGAATTATCAGAGGGGTGAGGATATCTATGCGTGGTTTAGATCCTATGAGCTTGCCTTGAAGATGAATGAAGTGCCTGAGAAGAGTTGGGGAGCAGGTTTGTGGAAACATTTTGAGGCCTCTGGGAGGGATGTCTTAGCACCCTTAGAAGCAGCAGGGACCTTAACCTACCCCACTATGAAGGAGGCCTTATGCCTCAGGTATGGGCTTATACCAGAACAGTACCGTCAGAAGTTTAGGAACTTCAAGAAACTTGATTCAAGTACTTGGGTGGAGTGTGTGAGTATGTACACGCGTGCACTGGAAGGTTGGATAAAGGGCAGCAAAGTTACTGATTATGTGGGGTTGTGTCACTTTATTAGTTGGGAGCACTTGAGTAGTCTATGTGTTCCAGAGCTGCGCCAGCATCTTTTAGACAGCAAGTTAACTGATCCCAGTGAGCTTGCTAAAGAGGCAGACCGCTGGACTAGCACCAGGGTCAACAAAGGGGTGGTAAGTATGCCAGCCAAGGGTGGACAGGGTCCCCAGCAGAAAGGTGGGGAGGACAAGGGTAACGGTAAGGAGTTCTCTAAAGGGCCCCAAAACAGTTCCCAGGAGAAGGAGTCCCAAGCCCCCAAGCCTAAGAGGTCTTGGCGCCTAAGGGCAACAGACCACCGCCTACTTGCTATGCTTGTAGGGAAGTGGGGCACATCGCCCCTAAATGTCCCAAGAAACCCCCAGCACCAGCTGCTGCTCCAGTCCCAGGGTTAGCTAGTGTAGCTTTGGGAGGGGATTTGATTTCCAGTGGGGAAGAGGGATTAGCTATGATGACCCTTGTCTCTTTAGGAGACCAAGAGATGGTCCAGGATACCTTGATACCCGCTAACACTAAAAAATACGGGCAAAAGGTGACCATCAATGGGAGGGAGATAGAGGCTCTGAGAGACACCGGGGCTAGTGTGACATCTGTCAGGTGTCAGTGGGTGTCTGAAGAGCAAGTCATTCCCAATGTGCTCCGCCCAGTGGTGGCAGCTGACACTTTAGTGCGCCTCTGCAAGATGGCGCGTGTTCCCTTTACATGGGGGGAGTCTCTGGTACCTTGGAAGTCTGTGTCAGTAATGCCTTGCCGGTAGATTGTCTGTTGGGTAACGACCTGGAGAGCTCTCCATGGAAGGACGTAGAGCACAGAACTCACTTGGAGATGTTAGGACTGCCAGCGTGGATCTGTGTATCCACACGTGTCATGACAGCCAGTAAGGGTGGATTAGTAGAACCGGAGCCTGGAACAATGGCCCAGGGACCTGTCAAGAGAGGAAGGGGCAGAGGGCGCGGGAAACCGGCCCCCACTGTTCCCACGGTCCAGGAGGAAGCAGAACCTGAGGGGGATGCCCTGGAACCTACAGGGGAGCAGGTGGCCGAACTGGGGGAGTTGCCTGAGCTGACCCATTGGCAGAAAGAGGGTGGCCCCTCCAGGGAGGAATTCTGCCAGGCTCAGAAGGAGTGCCCTTCTCTCGTCGGTGTGCGGCAGCAGGCTGCAGACCAGGCAGCAGGCCTAGGGTCCAAGGAACATTTGATCTACTGGGAGGATGACTTACTGTATAGTGAGCCTAAGTTCGCTGAGCCCGGTGCAGCCCGTGTGCTGGTGGTACCCGAGCGCTTCAGGAACTTCTTACTGGGTCTGGCTCCCGACGTGCCTCTCGCAGGACATCTGGGGCAAGACAAGACCTATCACAGGCTTGTCACCCACTTCTACTGGCCCCAGATGAAGAAGCACGTCGGTACCTTTTGTAAGTCTTGCCAAACCTGTCAAGCCAGTGGTAAGAGCGGAGGGAAGTGCGTGGCGCCCCTCCAGCCGTTTTCTGTAGTGAGCACCCCTTTCGAGCGGGTGGGCATTGATATCGTAGGGCCCCTGGATCCCAAGACCGCCTTAGGCAACAGGTTTATCCTGGTCTTGGTGGATCACGCCACTCGGTACCCAGAAGCAGTCCCTCTCACGACAATCACAGCACCCGTGGTGGGCCGTGCATTGATGGGGATCTTTTCCCGTGTGGGGTTCCCCCGAGAGGTGGTCTCCGACCGGGGTACCAACTTCATCTCTAGGTATATGAAGTCTCTGTGGGAGGAGTGTGGGGTAACTTATAAGTTCACCACTCCTTACCACCCTCAAGGAAATGGGTTGGTTGAAAGGTTCAACCGCACCCTGAAGGGTATGATTATGGGCCTAGCGGAGCCCATGAGACGGAAGTGGGACGTCTTGTTACCATGCCTGTTGTTTGCCTACAGGGAGGTGCCTCAGAAGTCCTTAGGGTTCAGCCCCTTTGAACTGCTGTATGGCCACCCTGTAAGAGGACCTCTCACACTGGTGAAGGAGGGGTGGGAGAAATCCCGTGGGAAAACCCCCCAGGATGTGTTCAGCTATGTGCTGGCCATCCGCAACCAAACGCAGCGCTTCAGGAAGCTCGCTCAGGAGAACCTAGAAGCCAGCCAGGAGGATATGAAAAGATGGTACGACCAGAATACCACTCTGGTAGAATTTCATCCGAGGCAGAAAGTGTGGGTAATGGCGCCGGTGGAGCCTTGTGCGCTCCGTGACAAGTGGACCGGGCCATATGAGGTGGTAGAGCGCAAGAGTGAGGTGACCTATCTGATCAACATGAAGACTCCTAGGCAGCCCCTTAGAGTCTTGCATGTGAACCGCCTCAAACCCCACTTCGAGAGGTCTGAAGTGACGATGCTCATGGCTACAGATGACGGTGGGGAAGAGGATAGTGATCCTCTCCCTGACCTCCTGGCAACCAAGGAGCAAGACGGGTCAGTGGATGGTGTGGTCCTCTCGCCCACCCTGACCTCAGAGCAGCAGAGAGGCTGTCGCCAGGTGTTGGGTCAGTTTGCCTCCCTGTTCTCCCTGACACCAGGTGTCACCAATTGGTGCGTCCATGATGTGGACACTGGAGATAGCCTGCCTGTGAAACAGAAGTTTTACAGAGTAGCTGACAAGGTCAGGGCCAGCATCAAGGAAGAAGTTTCCAAGATGTTGGCGTTAGGGGTAATTGAGCCCTCTAGCAGTCCCTGGGCTAGCCCAGTGGTCCTCGTTCCCAAGAAATCTGCTACACCCGGTGGCCCGTCAGAACTTCGGTTTTGCGTGGACTACCGCGGGCTCAATGCGGTCACCAAGACTGACGCGCACCCCATCCCCAGAGCTGATGAGCTCGTGGATCGGTTGGGAGCTGCCAGGTACCTCAGCACCTTCGATTTGACTTTGGGGTACTGGCAGATTGCCTTAACTGAAGGTGCAAAGGAGAGGTTGGCATTTTCAACCCCAGAGGGGCATTTCCAGTTTCGCGTTATGCCCTTTGGATTCAAAAATGCCCCTGCCACCTTCCAGAGACTGGTCAACCGGGTACTGACCGGGCTGGAGCAATTCAGCGCCGCGTACCTGGATGACATTGCTGTGTTCAGCTCCACTTGGGAGGAACACTTGCAACACCTCTGTGAAGTGTTGAGGGCGCTGCAGAAGGCAGGCCTCACTATCAAGGCCAGTAAGTGCCAGATAGGGCAGGGATCGGTGGTCTATTTGGGACACCAGGGGGGGAGCGGCCAGGTGGCGCCCCTACAGGCGAAGATCGATACCATTCTGGCTTGGGAACCCCCCAAGACGCAGACAGAGGTGAGAGCCTTTCTAGGACTCAGCGGGTATTACAGACGGTTCATCAAGGGATACGGCACCATTGTTGCCCCCTTGACAGAACTAACCTCTAGAAATCAGCCCAGGAAAGTGAATTGGACCGAGGCCTGTCAAACTGCTTTTGATGCCCTGAAAACTGCAATGTGCACAGCACCGGTGCTTAAGGCGCCTGACTTTTCGAGTCAGTTCGTAGTGCAAACAGACGCTTCAGAGCAAGGTGTGGGAGCAGTACTCTCACAGATGGACGACGAGGGCGGGGACCAACCCGTAGCTTTCATTAGTAGAAGGCTACTTCCCAGGGAACAGAGGTGGAGTGCTATTGAGAGAGAAGCATTTGCTGTGGTCTGGGCCCTGAAGAAGCTGAGGCCCTACCTTTTTGGGACTCACTTCCATGTTCAGACCGACCACAGGCCCCTCAGATGGTTAATGCAGATGAGGGGCGAAAATCCAAAACTGTTGAGGTGGTCCATCTCCCTACAGGGAATGGACTTTACGGTGGAACACCGTCCCGGTACAGAACACGCCAATGCTGATGGTCTGTCCAGGTTTTTCCGCCTTAGTGATGAGAACTCCCAAGAGGGTGGGTAGTTTTCCCCACTTTCAGCTGGAGGGGACACGTGTTAGACCTGACATCCTTGGCGTGGGATTTTCCCCTATCTTTTGCCTCTGCTACCTGGATTTTTGATGCTGTGATGGATTTCGTTTTTGCTGGTTTAGATGCTTTGGACACTCTGCCACTGCTAATCAGTGCCAGAGTGTAAGTGCTCCCTGTGTAAAATATCATATTGATTGGATATACCTGATTGGCATATCTGTATCACCATGAAGTCCCTAGTAAAGTGCACTGTGTGTGCCAGGGCTGGTGATGACAGATGCTACTAGTGGGTCTGCAGCGCTGATTGCGCCACCCACCTGTGTAGCTCTAAAACAGTGTCTCAGGCCTGCCACCGCAGGCCTGCCTGCAGTCCCCGGACTGCCATGTCCTCCTGGCCAGTGTCCACACTGGCCGGGCCTAACCCTTCCCTTTTTATACACGTCAGTCATCCCTATGGAAGGCCCAAGGTACCCCCCTGGGCAGGGTGCAGTGTATGTAAAAGGTAGAGCATGTACTAGTGCAGGTAACATGTTCTGGTAGTGAACAACGGCCATTTTGTGTGTTCACTGCTGCAAGGTTATCTTGCTCCATAGGCTAACATGGGGGAGGCTGGTGCCAATGGCTATCCGCCTATCTTCTCATAGGAACAAGATAAGACATGAGTGTTTGATATCCCTGAGCTCAGCATTTAATAACACATCTTTTAGGAGAGGTTGTTTTTAAATCCTGAGTTGGAGAATAGTACTTTTTAGAGAGTAGCTGTTCTCTTGTCTGACCCTTCTGCGTGCCTGGGCGTGCTTGTGGATTGACTGTCTGGCTTGAGAGTGACAGTGGCTGGGGATCCCCCGGGAGGTTGGCTGAGTCAGCCCTCTGCTGAATGGCGACATTTGCAAGGAGAGTGGAGGGAGGAGATAGCGCCTGGGGTTGAATAGGGCTGTGCCTGCCTGCCACTCTGCTGGCTCCACCTCCTGCTGGGCGGCTGACGACTCTGCCCCTCACTCTGAAAAGAATGTAGAGGACAGAAAAACAAAGTGCTCCAGCGACACCCAGAACTGGATCAGACCGGGCTCAGGACCCACTTGCACAAAGACCATCAAAGACTTTTAGGGGTATAAGTACAAGACCCCTGACAACAGATTTTGAGATTCTACCATCAAGAGGAACCTCTGCTGAAAGACGGACCGCTGAAGAACTAAAGGACGATTGCCGTGCTGTGTGCTCTCAAGGCTGACCTGTTCTGCTGTACGACTGAAGCTGAGGAGGAGAAGGGGTCTTGCTGTGTGCTGACCCTACCCACTTGACCAAACAAGACTCTGCTGTGTGCTGTGTCTTCAACCGAATCTCCAAGGGCCTGAGAAGAGCTGGCCTCCTGTTTCGCGACCCAGGGATAGAAAGGTTGCCAGGAACTCAAGACTCTGCTGTGTCCCCCCTGCGCTGCTGTGTGCCGCAGGGACCGTGGACTGTTCTACCAAGCTTCTCAACATCTGCCTGTGAAGTGGGCTGGCCGCTCTCTGTCTTGCTAGAGAGTGCCGCACTGACCCGGGCCTGACACCGGTTGCTGCATCAAGAAGATCGACGTGCTCATCGGCACGTGCCTTGCCGCGACCCAGAGGCCCGAAGCAGATCGAGAGTCGTACTTCCCTGCTCTACGAAGCCGCGCTGTGAGTGGCTGACTCCGGTGACGTCGACATCGTCACTGGGGGCTCGTCGAGGGAGTTGTGGAATCCTTGCACCGAACAGCCCGAGGAGCGCTTGTACAATGAGTGCAGCGACACCGCCGGAGCAACGTAGCTGCCTAAACATCAAGAGCCTACAAACTGATTCATTCTCAGTGAGTATCGAATCACACAAGAGACTAGAGACTATCGTCTTACGATCCCGACCAACCGAGAGAGCGAATATTGTGTAAACCTGTGATGCTTGATTTCAACTGCGGAAACTAGATAAAGATATATTATTTTTGATATAACTCACCTGTGTGGTCTAAGTTTGTGGTGTGCGGAGGGGGGATCATTGTGGTGTCTACGTGCAAATACCTTACACATTGCCTTGGGGATAAGCCTGTCTGCTCGAGCCAAGCTACCTAGAGGGTGAGCAGGGGTTATCTACCGTGTGTGTCCCTGTACCCTGACTAGAAGCAAGGGTCCCTATTTGGTCTAAGGTGTATACCTCTACCAACTAGAGACCCCCAGATCAAACACTTAGTTATATGAATTCCACCTCTCTTAGCTTACTTTGATTATTTTCTTCCTTGTCAAACTTAGTATAACTGTAACCAAACCGAATTTATGGACTTTTAACACTTACAAGCCTACTATTCCGACTTCCTGTAAACTGATCTGAGGAACCCAAGTTTCATTGAAAGTGACCTCCAAGTCTTTGACTACAGAGCAAGCAGTGGCTGAACATATCTAGCAAGTTGAAAGGTGACGTCCAATTTCAAGGGTCCTTCCACAAGCCAAAATAACAGAGATTGTGAGCAGGTGGAATTTCTCTTAGTTATTCGCTGGGAGACTCAGGGAAATGCACCAAAATGAAACTTTAACTAAAGGTATAGAGAGGTAACACAGACCATCAACAGCTCCATTCTGTCCCTCTTTTCTTGTGTTGACACTCTGGCCATACCACCAAAGCTCTAAAAAGTAATTGGAGATTCGATTGTGGTCCAAAACAGTACTCATTTGTGTACTTTTTTCTTTTCAATGTGTGATTTGTATGTTGTCTACCTTTCCCTTTGGGAACATAGATGCACTTGTCTCCAATGACCAGGGTGCAACTTTTATAAAGCCATTAAACTGAAGCGACTAGTATTAGCTACACAGGACTGATAGGGCTGCATGAGAAAGGCTTTCTCCATGGGGATAACGTTTTTGCCTCAGAGAAAAACAAGTGTGCGTTAGTGCAACAAGATCCACTCTTCCTGCGCTGTATTATACACTATGGGGCCGATTCCGATCCGGGTCGAAGGGCACCGAATGCGATCCGGCCGGAAAAACTACGAGCCATACGCGTGTTTTCCACCCGACTCGTACAGCTGTACGAGCGAGCAAGTACGATGCAAGCTACATGAAATTCACCGACCGAGTTGTTTCCGGGTCCGAACCGCTCCGTATGTCTCGGTCGTAAGCTAACCGTGGCGTGCAATGGATGCGATTCATGACCGAGCCAGTACGATGCAAGCGTTGGACAGCCTGTGCGAGCCGGAGTGTCCGGCTCGCAAATTGTCCGGGTGGGTGCCTTTGGGGGTCTGCGTCGGACCTCCTGTCACCCGCAGCCCTACGACTCGGACACAATGGGAGACCCAAGGGTCCCCCCAACACAGGCATGTACAGTGCGGATGGTACCGACGTGTACTCACTGTAGGGGGCGCACTTGACCGCGATGTACCCATTCAGTCAATGGGAGCCCATGTACGCGTCGTACGACCGGCTCCCATTGACTTCTATGGGAGTCCGACCGAACCGAGTCCGACAGCATACGGCCGCATCCTACTCGCTCGGTCGGTCTGCAGGACTCCGGCTCGGTCGGAAAGCACTCCGGATCCGGCTTGGTCGGTCGGAGTGCTTTCCGACCCGGATCAGAATCAGCCCCTATGCAGTAAAGCACAGGGAAATAGGAACCTGGGAGAGATGTCACCTAGCATTCCCAAAGGTATGTCTGGAAACCATTGCCTGGCTCAACTCTCCAGGTGCACTACTGGAAATGTATGTGAATTTCAAAAAGTAGTAAATCTGCCATGGTACGTAGGTGCACTTCCAGTGGTGCATATTGATTACTTTATTTGTGAATTAGGCCCATAGTCTGAGCTCAAGAACGTTCAAAAAGATATAAATTAGCAGTAGAGGTCATAAAATCTCCTCCCTGTAACACACCACAGTCCAACACAGGCCACACCTCACCTTTCTTTCATGAAAACCTGCACTAAAGACAAGACATGGACTTGGGAACACAATTCAGACAGCACACCAACATTTCTTCTGAGAAAATGTGTAAAACACACAAGTCACAGGGACAGGACAGCAGACAAAGAAGACCAAGGGCCATATTTAGATTTTGGTGAGCAAGATACTCTGACAAAACCTGTCAGAGCCCAGCATTGTATCTAGAGTTCTGCCACATATTTGAGTGCCCTTCTCTCTCCACTCTAAATAAAGCCTAAATCGGCACTGTATGCCTAGGTTTCGAAATTTCACACTTTTTGCGGTTTGTGTACCCTCCCCACCCCAGCTGGCTCATATTGTGCTATTGACTGATCTGCAAAAAGAAGGCAAATCAAGTGATGTCACATTTAGGGGCCGATTCCTATCCGGGTCGGAAGGGCACCCAACGTGAGCTGGCCGGAAAAACTACAAGCCATACGCGTGTTTTCCGCCCGACTCGTACAGCTGTACAAGGGAGCTAGTACGATGCGAGCTACGTGAAAATCACCGACCAAGTCGTTTCTGGGTCCGAACCGCTCCGTACCTCTCGGCCGTAAGCTAACTGTGGCGTGCAATGGATGCGACTTACGACCGAGCCAGTAGGATGCACGCGTCGCACAGCCGGTGCGAGCCGAAGTGTCCGGCTTGCAATATGTCCGGGAAGTTGCCTTTGGGGGTCCGCATCGGACCCCCTGTCACTCGCAGCCCTACGACTCGGACACAGGGGGAGACCCAAGGGTCTCCCCAACACAGGCATGTAGGGTGCGGATGGCACCGACGCGTACCCACTGTAGGGGGCGCCCTTGCGCGAGACGTACCCATGCAGTCAATGAGAGCCCATGTACGCGTCGTACGACCGGCTCCCATTGAGTTCTATGGGAGTCCGACCGAACCGAGTCCAGCAACATACGGCCGCATCGTACTCGCTCGGTCGGACGGCAGGACTCCGGCTCGGTCGGAAAACACTCCGGATCCGGCTCGGTCAGAGAGCTTTCCGACCCAGATCGGAATCGGCCCCTTAGAAGGGAATTCTCAAAACCATCAGTCTGTCACCTGTACCAATTCACCAGCTTGAATGCAAGACAAAGCATGCCCAGACCTACCTGAAAATGTGCCATTATATCCCCTGACACAAGAACTATCACTCGCTTGCTTGGCCACCTTGCACCATTTACTCACTCCATCTTCCTTCCATCAACTTTGATAAGTCATAAAGGAGACAACTTGGAAGATGTCTGAGGTCCACGAATCAACTTTGAAGGTGACTTCCATGTTGGGGTTATGGTGGTAAACGTACGTTTGTTGGCTTGAACAATCTTTACCTGAGCCATAAAATGCAAATTACGACAAACATTTTTTTAAAATGTATTTAGGAAAGAAGGCACTTTTTGATGAAGGGATCCTGCCCTGAACCCTTTAGAAACTGAACATAAAAATTGAAAAGAGATAAACAAAATGCAAGCAGCACAGTACCTTCAATTCTTTGAAGTAGGAGTGGCCCAGTATTCTTGTCATGCAAAATGTGGTGCATGCCTCCAAGAAGTCCTTCCAAAACAGAAGATTTTCCATTAGGTTTATTTGAAAAAGAAGTAAGCGGTTTAACCAAAGAGGGTCCAGGAACAAGTAAGAAGAGTCTGCAACCTTCAGTTCATAAGAGTCTAAATTCCAGGGTATATTGCATAAACATACACACACAAGAATACCAGAGAGCACTTCAGACATTTTATTCAGTTCAGAGCCTGTGACGCCTGCACAATCTGGAACTCACAAGTTCTAAATGCGTGACTCAATCAGTGTAAGGTGACAGAGGTCTGTAGAACAGGTGTGTGCAAATCAGCCGTCGCTGCGATATGTACTAGCCAATGATGAACCTAGGTGACAAAATATACTTTGCCATCAACTGGATGAAGAAATATATAGATTACCATATTTTCCAGCAGTACTAGGACAATTCTTAAACCATTTAAAAATGCTAAAGAATACCATTCCGTTTTGTTTGCGTAACAGCAGGTTTGCAGTATAATGGTCGAGTTAATAACTTCTTGTACAAAAAGAGAATAGAATTCTAAATGCCATGAACTAAAATAAAAACAGTGAAAGCATGAAAGTTTGAAAAAATTGACAAAACTGTGATGAAAAACAAATACGGTGTATTCACTACTTAAATGAATAAATAAAACAATCTAAATGCTGAACAGCATTACAAAATGGCCAGCATGTTAGATAGTGGCAGTTGAGGCTTGATGAACACCTAGACAAGAGAGCAAGGTGAACAAAAAACCACAGAAAGGAGAAAAGTACAAAGTCTCAGAAAGTAAGCATTAGAAAAGGAAGACACAGGCACGGGTGTGTTCCTGAATATAGAGGTAGAGGGGATGAAGCAGAGGTGTGGTGTTGGAGATTAAAAAGAACAAAGTTCGAGATTAAAAAGAACCACAACCTTTTGAAAAAATGTTGGTACACCACATTTTTGTTGTCTACTGTCTCTTGTAGACATTTTTAGTTTCAATCTACTAGAGACATAAAAACATTCCTCCTTTTAAGACAGCAAGTAGGCCCCAGGGCCTCTCCAGCTTCCTGAACCCTAGAATTGTAATTAAGGAATCTGCTACACTAATTTAAACATAAAGGGCAATATGCTTCTGCTAGGAATTTTCATACAACCGTATTTTCTTAAATATGCTTGAGTGGTAATTTAGAAATATTTCGTTAACATCAGAACATTAAGTTCCCCTGTCTATCACCTACTCTTGTCCGTAGCACCGCTGACATACCTCATTCTCATTGCCTCTGATAAGTAATGAGGTTGCCCATCACTTCCCACATATATTACGACTACTTTATTTTACTATGAAAACTCAAGTCCTAGTATGACAAATGAAGTTGCTGGTATCCTTAAATTTCTGTTGTTAAAATAAACAAAGATTCACCCTTTACTATGCAACCCTTTTTATGGAACTATTTTAGAGGGAAAGGAACTGGAGCAAAGAGCTAGCATACTTTTTTGAGAAGGTGATCTAATAACCCGGGTTGAAAGCTTAAATTGTTGTAGTATTGCAAGACAATCTGCACGAGCATTTATAATATCATCAAATACTAAACGGAAATGTGTACAACATGAAACTTAGCTTCAGGAACAAAGAAACTGCTGCCTTTTCAGGATGTAGAATTCAGCGTTGTGACTAACATACTTCAAATCTGAGTTCATAGTAAACCAACATCTGAGCATAGTAATCTACACTTGGGGTTTGGTGATCTCAAAAGATTTAAAAAAAAATCTCTTAAGGTGAAGTCTTAGGAGCTAAGAGAATTTGAAGTAATCATGAAGAATACTATAAAAAATTAAATGCATACAAACATATTTTTCAGCAAGACAGTGCAATAGAGATATTATTGAGCAAATAACACAAAATGCAAAAACAACTACTGGAAAGGAACTTTTCCAAAATTCAGAAAATTTGATTTGAAAAATTAGATACATTACAGAATACACATTGGAAAGTAACACGATTTATGACACATTAAATTAAATCTGAAATATGTAGAAACTGGACATTGCAATTAGTCTTCATATCAGAAGTTCATGGGAATCCTATGGTATAACAAATTTCTTAAATATAAAGGTAGATCTTTCTATTACAAATACTGGAAGGAAAAGGAGATCTTTTTTGTTCATCAGTTTTTGAATGGGTTTTCTATCATCTCCTTCCAAGAACTACAGACACGATATCAGCTCCCTGACTCCTTTTACAAGGAATACATTATTATCTCTAATGCTATACAAACCCAATTAGCTACTTACTCTCTCCCATCTGTTTCACCTCCTTTAATTCCCTCTTCACCATTATACTCTCTATTCCCGGCGCATAAACTTAAAGCTGCCACTGTTTATAAGTTATTGTTATCTAATGCCAATGTTCGTTCTAAATCCAACATTGAGAGTGCATGGGAAATGGACCTATCCATCTCTCTTTCTATTGATAATTGGGACAAATTATGGTCGAAATTATTTAAAGTTTCGGCTGCAGCCAGGATAACCCAATCTCTGTTTTTTCTGTATCATAGAGCCATTATTACTCCTGTTGCTATTTGCAAGTTTTCCCCTACATCCTCTCCCCTTTGCTGGTCCTGCTCTACCGAAACTGGTACATTAGTTCATCAGCTATATGAATGTGCATCTGTTCTATCTTTTTGGAATTCAATTTGGAATGTATGCATGTCAGTTTTCAACTTTAATGCAACCTTAACTTTTGTAAATATCTTTTTAGGTTCTTTAGCTCCTGATATGGAAACTGTTTTACCTAGTTCTAGGTTATTTGATCTTTTTATTGCATTAGCTTTTAAAGTGATCCTGTCCACATGGAAAGACAATTCCAAACTGTCGTCAATTACTTGGTGGAATTTTATTTGTGACGAACATAGGATTGCTTCCGTTTCCTCCTCTTCTGTTTCCCAAAAAATCAAAGCTGATCTTCTTTGGCTCCCTTTTACTACTTATCTTTCCTCGCACCCTCCCATGTGATAATTCATTTTCTTTTCTTTTTCTTCTCTCTCTGGCTTTCTCTTTTCTCTTTCCCTCTCTTCTCTTTGGTCTTTCCTCTTTTCTTCCCCCCTTTTGTTAATGTTAATGTTAATGTTATTTGACATTTGTTAAGCGCTCGTACGCCCGGGGGCTTCATGGCGCTGTAGGGAGGAACAGGCGTGGCCATTGGTTGGTGGAGATAAGGCAGCTTAGTGATGCGCCTGAGAGAAGAGCCAGGTCTTCAAAGAGTGTCTGAAGCTGAGGATGTTATCACTAAGTTTCAGATGAAGAGGGAGAGAGTTCCAGAGGGCAGCTGCAAGATGGTCAAAGCAGCTGCCTCCGAGACGCTTCTTCTTGTACGGAGGGATAGTCAGAAGGGCTTTATGAGCAGAGCGGAGGTTGCGGGAGGGGCTGTATCTTTTAAATAGGTCTCTAATGAAAATGGGCCCAATGTCATGTAAGGACTTGAAAAGGATACACCCAGCTTTGAAGGCCACGCGTTGCTCAACCGGAAGCCAATGCAGCTGTTTCAAGCCAGGTCTGACTGATTGCCTCCTAGGGATGTTCAAGAGAAGTCTAGCTGCCTGGTTTTGAACCAACTGGAGGCGTTTTAGCTCTCCAGCTTGGAGCCCAAGGTATAGACTGTTGGAAAAGTCCAATCTGGACAAAACCAGGGAGATGACGATCTGAGTGAGGGCAGCTAAGGAGAAGAAGCGGGCGATTTTTTTTATTTTCTTCAGCTGAAAAAAACTGGAGGAAACAACAGCTCCAACTTGTTTTTTCAGGGAGAGATCCTCGCTAATGAAAATGCCAAGGCTCTTAACCGAGGATGATTTGGATGGGGGGGCGGCCATGCAGGAGGGCCAGAAACTGGGGTTCCAACTGAGGGTGCTCTGTCCAGGCAAGACCAGTTCGGTCTTGCCTGGGTTAAGTTTCAGGTGATTGCAGCTCATCCAGCTCAAAATGTGGGACATGGTGTTTTGGAATTCTACCACAGAGTCCTTGGTGTTCAAAGAAAAGATGAGCTGCAAATCATCGGCGTAATTGAAAATGGTGACCTTAGCGTGCCTGAGGGAATACAAAAGAGGGCGTAGATACAAATTAAAAAGCAGGGGAGACAACGAGGAGCCTTGAGGTACTCCACAGATGGTAGATATGGTGGGAGCCGTGAAGGAGCCCAGTCTGACCGATTGAGTTCGGTCAGTGATAAATGAGCGGATCCAGCTCAGCGCAGGGCCCCTGAGGCCTGCCTGTTCGACACGGTCGACCAAGATGGTATAGTCGACCGTGTCGAAGGCAGCAGAGAGGTCCAAAAGCACCAGAGCCTGATGGATCCCTTCATCCGCATTCCGCCTCAGGGTATTCTGCACCGAGAGGATGACCGCCTCAGTAGAATGGCAAGGGCGGAAACCGGCCTGATTAGGTGCAAGAAACTCTGATTTTTCCAGGAATGTGGAGATGCTGTCACAGACATGAGACTCCACAAGTTTGGCGCAGTATGGCAACAAAGATATAGGCCTGTAGTTGAGTGGGTCTAATGGGTTGGCTCCTGCCTTTTTTATGAGGGGAATAAGGAGGGCTTTTTTGAAGTTGTTTGGAACTTTACCCTGAGCAAGTGAACCATTCAGCATGGGAAGTAGGCTCCCAGGAATGCTGGTACCCACTTCTTTCAGGATGTAAGGGGGGCAGATGTCATCAGGGGAGCCGGATTTGATCTTAGAAAGGAGTTTAGATAGGTTAGCGCTTTCAATGGGGGGGTAGGAGTCCAGGGTAACAGGGTTATAAAAGGTGTTCCTCCCATCCCATCTACCAGTGCCTTTTCCTTAAATTACCCTATTATTGATCCTTTTTTGTCTGCCTAGTTATTGTAAACCAATTCTGTTTATATATTGTTTCTTTATGGCGCTATATTGGAATATTTGTTTATTGTATCATTTGTTTTTCTTTTTCTCTGAAAATTCAATAAAAACTTCTTAAACAAAAAAAGAAGTTCATGAGAAATGGAACCACTATGAGTGCAATTTTTAAAACTGATTCAATTTCCGATACATTACAACAAGAAGCACTAACACAGCTTACAAGTGCTCCAAATGCTTGCTATAAATATGAGTCTTGTGTTTGTTGTCTGTATTTGCCAGAAAAAACTGTGGAATTCAGAAATCATTAACAGCCTCATGCATCAAGCCAAAATCCAGTCGGTAAAATACCGAATCGCTAATAACACCCGTTAGCGAGTAAATAAAACCTAATCCCAATGCATCAACCCAAATACAAAAATCGCTATGTAAGGAATCCTTAAATAGCGATTCCTTAAATTGCGATTGCATTTAAGGAATCCCAAATTGAGATTCCTTAAATGCAATGCATGAAAGTTAAAAAATTAGCGAATTCGCTAATAGGGGGAGCAAATTACCATGAAGATGAACTGCATGGTAATTTGCTAAAAGTTTGAAAAATGCACTTTTGTGCATTTTTCAAAGTTTCATGTTGCGCACACACATGTCCTTAGAGCATGTGTGTGTGCAACATATGTGCACAGATCAATTTCAGGGGTGCAATAGGGTGTCATTTTGACACCTTTGCACCCTTGAAATTGCATGAGCAATTTGCGAGAACCTACTGGTACTCGCAATTTGCTCATGCAATCTCCAATTCATTCCTATGGGCCTGGAGGCCCATAGGAATGATTGGGACGGCATTCCTTAATTGCTACTCGCAATTTGCTAGTCGCAATTAAGGAAAGTTAAGGAATCGCTATTTGAATAGCGATTCCTACATGCATAGCCTTTTGCTATTCCTTATTAGCGATTCCTTATTTTTCGCTAATAAGGAATCGCAAATGGCATTGTTGATGCATGTGCCCCTAAATGATTAATGGACTGCAAGCCAGCATTTTGTGTGTACATCATAATTTATATCTGCAATCTACAGTAGGTCAGCTCTACCACACAACAATGGAGGGATAAATGGAAAGAGCATATTGGAGCCATGAAAATAATGACAAATGACATCCTTTTGGAGATCACTGTTCCGACTTAATCGACTAATGTTCAAGAGTATAAAAATGAAAGAGGAAGTAAGGAAGGACTTGCATCATAAGAGAAGAAACATAAAATGGATACAATCCAAGAACTCATTATTGATAATGAACCACATAATTTTTTACAATCAGTACACTGAATTTTTGAAGCTCATTTATGTTGATAAAATAATCTTTAGAATGGACTTTAATTTAAGACGAGATGCAATACAAAAGAGTAATAAATAGAAGTCAAGTACAATTTTGAACATTCCAATATACAAGTAATGCAGCTATATAAGTAAGTTCATTATTAATTCACTCTACTACTGAAGGAACTTGCTTATAATCTGATATATGTTCACGAACCTAAGAAGTGTGTTTTCACCAACAATGTAATTAAAAAAATAGATAATGAACCTTTGGGAAAAAACTTTACTTCTTCGCCGTATTAGCTTTGACTAATGAACTGAGAAAGTAAGGACATTTAATTAAGACTGAGATTATTGGTTATTCATGTTCGACAATTTTCTGCAATGTAAAGACTGAGCATTTCACTTTGAATTGAACATGGACCTTTTTCATGAATTAATGTGTTTGTGCCAATATGTTGCCATTATAACACATTTATTTACAACAATCTACCTTTACAGTGAATCTTTTACAACACATGACCCTTTAAAATGCCTTCTTTATAAGCGCATGCCTTTTCAATGCATGCAAGCAGGAGAAGGTAAGATCTAGTAATAGGATACGTCCTTTAGCTTAAGTGGCAGGTAGAAGTAAATGGAGGTAAGGGTTTTAGGGTTCAGGTACAAGTAAAATGAAATGGAGTCAAGGGTTTTTTAGGGTTCAGGGACTGGTAGGGGTCAAACGAGGTAAGGGTTTTCTTAGAGTTCACGGGCTGGTAGCGGTAAAGGGAGGTAAGGGGTTTTATGGTCCAGGGTCGGGTAGAAGTAAAGAGAGGTAAAGCTTTTTTTTAGGGTTTGGGTTAGGCTAGATGTAAGATCTGACGTCCCTGATGTGTTACTCCCCCAGACTTTTTGTCTTCACTTCCCTATTTTTATTGAATACTTTACCCCTACTAACCAGTGGTAAGGTGCTTATACTCTCTCCCTTAAACATGGTAAAATTGGTATTCACCTAATTTGCACATTTAATTTACTTGGAAGTGCCACTAGAGCATTATTTTCACTAGAAGCTCCATCGCTAGAGCCAAAACCAAGGAAGAAAGACGACAGCCTTGTTGTGTGCCCCTTCTTACTGGGAAGGGGGACTGATATTCGTTGCCCTGTTTTCACTTTTGCCGTGGGTTCCATTTAAAGGAGTCTTATGAGGTTAGCTTTATAGAACTCAATAGGAAGTTCTTCTAATCTCGGGATTTAACACATGGGGGAGTTTCAAATTACCCCTCGAAGTCCCTTTTCATTAAGGGGGCACTTAGAGCCTCTCTCTTCTCCAGCTCCACAGTGGGCAGTGTCGCCAAGCTCAATAACTTGTGATTCTGGACCTGGCAATCATCGGAGATTATAGAGTGGATTATAGAGTACATGATGATAGGTAATGAAGGCCCTATGTATTTCATCCTGGCTGGTGACCACTACTGTCGGGGAGACTTGGTCAGCAGTCACAGGCGCAGTGGCCATCGCACTCCTCAGTAGACATGCCAAAAGGAGTCTAGGCTTATTGCTCTCCTAGCCTGATTTTCCTCACAATCAATGCACCGTAATGTCTCCAGCAGGCGGGCATCCTGTTCGTGCTACTCAGCCAAGTAGGTCCTCACAGAGACATCATCTCATGCATCACTCTCAAACATTTCTAGCAAAGTCTCCGGTACACGATGGAGGGCACCACTCATACCCTCCACAGTATGAAGGCAGTGACCTTGATGATTGTCTTTAGGGCCTCCCACTGCCCGAAGCGGGTGGCAGCGAATCCCCAGTTGAAAGTTATATATTTTGTTAAGGCATTACCATTCGATTCATGAAATGCAGGGTTCTCTAATGTTGTGGGCTGCAAGCACCAAGTTGTACAGGTGGGAGAGGTGCTCCCCATGTTAAATGGAGTAGTAGCGGGTTGTGGTCTGACAGAGCTTTCCCCAAATATTCTGCCACTGGTACATTCAGTTGTATAGTGTGATGGCATAATTTTCGGTCGATGCGCACATGAAGCTTGTGTGGTGTGAGTAATAGGAGCATTCCCTAGAGTATGGATACACTGTGCACCAGCTACCAGCCAGGGACTAGTGTGTAAGCCATTGGGACAGGTATTACACTGCGCTTACTATGGGAGAATTTGGGAGCGGGGTGTGCGCGGTCCAAATGGGGGTCTAAAACACTATTAAAGTCCCCACCGAGGGTAGATGAGACCATCTTATTAGTAGTGATGATAGGTGCGCTAGGAACTGCTGGTGTGCCTTATTCAGGGCGTAAAGGCTCTACAGCAAAACATTCCGCACATGCTGTTGTCCCACTACAAAAACTTAATGTTCATCAGTCTGTTTTACCCACCAAGCTTTTGAAGGGCACTGAGGGCCGGATCCATATGTGTTCACCTGGCATTGCCTGAATATGTCGTGTTATAACATATTTATTCTCGTTACTCCTCACCTTGGGAGTTGAAGGATTTTGGCACATTCCCAGGTCTACCTTTTTGGGTGAATCTGGGAGTGTGTCAAAATCAATGGATGTTTCATGGGAACACTACCTCAATGACCATGGAGATAACTCACTGGCGCAGAGTAATGCAACCCAAGATTTATAAAGCCACTCAGAGCCTCCCAAAGTGGCCTTGCATGGCTTCATAAATCTCATTTAGGAATTGCATCACCCTTGCACCACATTGGCACAAGAGCAACGCAACTCTACCGGATTGTTGAGGAATATTTTGCAGTTAGTAGATAGATGTTTGCCTACGCAATATTTTATGATTTTCTGCATGGAAGTTATGTTTGCCATTACCACTCTTGTTGCAGTGTTATGATGCTACCCTAAACAAAAAAATTCTTACATTCACGGCCACTGAAATTATATGATTCGGTGCCTGCTGCAATCTTGTGTGTATTTATGACTTTGCCACATAGTCCATCATCTGCTGCATAATTTAATAAAAAAGAAATTTCTAGCTCAAACAGATCACAAATTACTAAGCACACTGGGACACACGTTGCCGCGCAGTGGAACACCCTTTACTGGGGTTGACTGGTCACCTTTCTTTTGCTTGTTGCTGTGTTTGGGTGTTGGGCTAGCGCTATTAACCCCTTCGACGCTCATGACGGAACGGTTCCGTCATGAGCGTCGGTTGCGCTGTGCTCATGACGGAACCGTTCCGTCATGACCACGCCCGCGCAAGCAGCGGTCAGCACCGCGGGGGAATCCGCCCCGCATGGAAGGGGTTAAGGTGTAACTTTGCCCAGACAGTGTCAATGTGTAGAAATGAAAAAATTTGGTCAACCCAGCCTCAATGACAATGCCATGCTTTCAGACTTCCAAACAGGATTCCGTCAAGGAAGAGGCACAGAATCTTCCCTCCTTGCCATCTGGAATTACCTTAAGAACACAGTTGACCACAACGGGGTTTCTGCGCTACTCCTCTTGGACCTCTCGGCTGCCTTTGACATGGTTGACCATGACACTCTGGTACAAAGACTCTACAAAGCCGACATAGAGGGGACTGCTTTAGACTGGATCATGTCCTACCTTCGAAACAGAACTAATGTCATCCATAACCCACCTTTCTCATCCAAACCGTACTCCCCAAAAGCTGGGGTCCCTCAAGGCTCTATCATCTCGCCCATGCTTTTCAACATCTACATGAAGTCATTACAGGAACTGATCAATCAATTTCACCTCACGTGCTATAACTATACAGATGCCACGCAAATACTCCTTCAACTGGATTGCCCCAAAGACATCGGAAACTCGCCAATTTTCAGTTGTCTCAGAGTCGTGGATCAATGGATGACATGGAGCAATCTCAAACTCTGCGACAAATCTTCCCCCATTTGAGATTTCTATACAAGGTCCAAGCTACAATCTCCCTTGTTCTGTCCAAACTCAATTACGCCAATAGCCTCTACCACGGATCACCTTTAACCCCTTGAGTGCCCCGCCCTTTCCACGCCCTGTGCCGGGCGTTTCATTAGCGGGCGGGGCTCATGACGAGATAGTCTCGTCATGGGCACAGCGCAACCGCGGCCCATGACGAGACCATCTCGTCATGGGCACTCAAGGGGTTAATGACTATGAAAAGACTATAACGGATTCAGATCTTGGCTGCCAGACTACTCTTGCATATCAAACCGCGATACCACATCTCCTCTGCCTTGAAAGCCCTGCATTGGTTACCGTTTGCCAGAAGACCCAAGTTCAAGCTGCTTACTATCACCCACAAAGCGATACATGGAATGGGACCGCTCTTCATCAGGAATAAAATCACCAAACACATTCATCATAGGAACCTCTGCTCTGGAGTGGCACCTCACCTCAAAAACCCAAGATACAAGAAAAAAAACATGGGGGGCACACCCTTCTCTGTTCAAGCAGCCAAAATATGGAACTCTTCACCCCCCAACATAAGATCCACCGACAACCACCTTATCCTCAGAAAACTACTCAAGAATTGGCTCTTTCCCACATAAGCACTACACGCAAACAGAAATATACAGCATATCCCTCTGTATATAAGCATTTCTTTGTACTATAGATATGTGCCTACATATGTGTATTGCTTTGTATAAACACGTCGAATAATTATGTTTAAAAAAATGAATACATAAATTAAAAGTACAACACTTGAAAACCAGAGTTTATTGAATGCATCTTTAATCTACTTATACTTACTCCCTTTATGCATCTATATACCTTCCATGTACTTGGATCTATGTATTTATTACTTTCCTTAAAAAAAAAAACATATTCAATACACTACCCTATTTTTCACTGTATACCGCTATCAATATATCCTCTAAATCCACTCTCTCATTCATCTCAAACCCCCTACCACTACTATGACCCCCAAAATAGCCATTTCTAGACTCTCCCCTACTCTAACCCTCATTGCACCATCTGACACCTCTTTAACTATACTGATCCCCCAAAACAAGCCTTTCTAAACTCTTCCCTCTGACTCTTCCCCTCCACATCCCTTTTTACTCATCCCAAGCCTCCCTCTACTGCTATGACGTCCCAAAAAATAAATAAATAAAAATCTAAATCATCCACTAGCCTTTCCAATCAAAACAACAGACTAACATGTCCACTTATCAAATTTCATATGTCACTCTACTAATTCACCACTAATCCTTTATGGGTTCCGAGTAGCGTGCTACTCACCAAAAAAAGCACTTCAACACCTTATTAGGGGTGGCAAGCACCATGTAAATGCAACCCTTTTCCCCTCTTCTATCCCTCCGCTATCCTTCTCAATCCAAATAACTGACTAATATCCACCACTCAAATTACTTTTATATTTCACTACACTAATTCACCACTAATCTTTATGGGTATTGGAGTAGCGTGCTGCTCGCCGAAAAAGCGCTTCAACACCCCATCAGGCGTAACAAGGGCTATATATATATATATATGCAAACCTCTGTCCCTCTTTTATCCCTCTGCTACCCTTCTCAATCCAAATAACCGACTAACATATCATCCACCACTCAAATTACTTTCATAATTCACTAGACTAATTCAACACTAATCCTTTAAAGGGTTCCGGAGTAGCGTGCTACTCTAAAAAAAAAGCGCTTCAACACCCCATCAGGGGTAACAAGCGCTATATAAATGTTATCCTTTTTTCCTCTTTTATCCCTCCTCTATCCTTCTAAATCCAAATAGTTGACTAACCTATCCACCACTCAAATTACTTTCATATTTCACTATACTAATTCAACACTAATTCTTCTTGGGTTCTGGAGTAGCGTGCTACTCACAGAAAATTCGATTTGACACCTTGAAAGGGGTAGTAAGCGCTATATAAATGCAATTACAAAACAATACAATAATGCTGGCCTCCCCAGCATTTCTGGAGCTGAAGAACCTTGCCCTTGGTGACACTCGTTTCTTGAGGAACACTATGTGGGCACCTCTCCTCCTAGCATACTGATGCACTGGATGGCGTATTCGTACTGTACCCATCCCTCGAAAGTTCCATGTTAAGAACGTTATCCTAGCCTTGTTATGGTCCCAGTCTGGGATGTGCAGGATGAACAGGGGTGTGTGTGCCGTGCCCCCGCGGCACACTGGTGTGAGGGCAGACAGCGTGCATGGCAACAAATCAGCATGTCATATGGCTCAGTAAGAATAATGAACAATACTCCCAACTCCCAATCCCAGGGTGGCAGAGTAACATCTAGTTGCCCAAAGAAGTCACATACATTCCCACCTGCGAAACCACGAGGCATTCTGCTGTAGTATGGGATGGTGCTATAGTATGGGATGGTGCACCAAGAAGGCCAGGCATGCATGTGAACAATGTGGCGCAGGGTGAAGAGGGGGTTGACCCGATTTGACACTGCAGAGGTGGAGTGTGTCAAGTCATCCGTGCTCGCCATCCCAAGCCCCCCACCTATGTAAGGCCCCTTTAATGCAGGGTGGTAGAGTAGGATACTGGGGGGAAGGCATTCCCCTAAGCAGTGCCAAGCCAATCAGGCCTCCTCCCTTCAGCCCCATAGGCTGAAAGTGGTAGCACCCCACACACGTTCAATAGGGCGCTGTCGTACGCTGTTTACGATGTAACGATGGGGAGACCGGCTGAGGCAGTGCTGTGGTCTAAAGTGCTCAACCCTGCCTCTGATGGTGCACCATCAGTACAATCAATGGAGTGAGGTCTCCTTCCTGCCCACATGTTGGTGGCAGTCGAAAGTGCCTGCATCTGTTACTCACGGGCCAGGGTGGGCAGAACCACTATCACAGTGCCTCCCCCCAACTGTGACTGTGCCCCCATCCACATCAGGGAGGAGGGGTAACCGGTCATGGGCACACCTCCAGGGTTTCTGACTCCAAAGGCTCGTAGGTTGCCCCACCTAGTCCCAAGCGAAAGTGGGCTCCGTAAAGAAGTACCTGGCATGATTCATGACAACTTTCAGTTTTGCCAGGAATACTACAGAATAAGTGAGACCGGCAGACTGCAAATTCTTCTTCACTCCCAGAAACGAAGCCCTGCGGTGCTGGACCGTGAATGTGTCAGGAAAAGAAGTATGTGGGCATTGTTGCAAGTGATGGGTCTGGCATTTCAAAATGCTTGCAGGATTGTTTCCTTGTCTCGAAAGTTCATGAACTTAGCCACCATGGTCCACAGCAGTGCACTGGGTAGAGGCAACCAGGTGGGCACCCGATGTGCCTGCTCCAACAAGAAGAAGTGTGACAGGCCCATAGATGCCACAGCAGTGGACAACCAGGTCTCAAAGAAGGCAACAGAGTTCGACCCCCATGCTCCTTCGGCAAAACCAAGAATGTGCAAGTTATTACGGCATGACCTGATATTAACATCTTCTGCTATGCTCTCCAACAGGTGGAATCTGGCCATGAGGTCCCTAACCTATCCCTCAAGGTCCACTGTAGGTGGTTGGAGGGTAATGTCCATTTGCGTTCATTGTGCTGAGAGTTTCCATTAATAGTCTCGCAGCAAACTCAACTCGACCGCCACTGTGTCCACTCTACCTCCCGGATCCTGTTTGGTGTTGGCAATAGATGCAAGAATTTTGTCAAGCTTGGCATCTGGCATCCACAGCGATGTTGGTAAGTGGTATGTCGCCTCAAACGGGATCCCAGCCACTCCCTCTAATGTCCAAGTTACCCCCTGCTCCAACCGCCCTGCCGACCCCTGCACCATGCATGGTCCTCCTTCGTTCTCTCAGTCCAGGCCCTAACCATGAGGGGTCAGGGAAGAGTCACTGTCTTGATGGCAGGTGACTCAATCACCGGCTAATAGGGATCTACCCTGCCCCTGGGTCCCCCATAGGATTATCCTTCCGGGGAGGCACGTGATTTCCGGGCACCAGAGGTTTCAGCAGTTCCAGTGGGGGGGCCTCAATGACGCCGCTCAAAGGATGATATCTCGTGTCTCTCAGACTCGCCTCAGCCCCAAGCCCCCAAGGAACAAAACACTGTCTTCCTGGGTGTGGGGGTCCACTGAGGAAATACACTGAAAAAGTCAATTGTAAATTGATGTTATAGGGAGGTAAGCTAAACATAACATTTTAAACTCAAAAAGGCACTAAAACTCACCAGTTATAGGAAGTAACTATAACTCAAGTCCTCCAAATCCATGCACTGCGTATGACCTCACTTCATCACTATATCCTTTGCTTTTTCTTTGTAAATGTGTATTCACAAATTTGAATATAAATATTACCTACTGGTGGTCGCCAATAGGTAGTTATAGAGTTTTGGTTGCTTTAAACATATTTTTATTAGCATTTTGAGAATACAATCAATACATTTCAGTGCCTCAAAGTTTGACAGGCACCATTGCTGTAAGTCCTTATCTAACATTTATGCTGGTAACAGTCCCACAGAGTGAATAACTGGTACTTTCCAGATCACTAATTAATACTACTCAATAAGAATAACGTCCTAAGCGTGTGGGTATGTAGGTATAATTAACTGGACATAGTGGGGTAATGAGGGCCCGAGGCCCATACGCTGTTTATTTATTGCTGGTGGGTACAGTCTGATAGAGCCTATGCCATAGTGCAATCCAGTCGGGATAGCAGAATGTAAATAACAAAAAAAGTGTAAAAGAAAGTGTCCACTGAACTAGTAAACTATACGGGGTGGCATGCCGGTTCAGGCGCTTATTGGACAGATCGTAATTAGTGAGGAGAACCAGGTCAAGAGCGGGGGCACCTCACCTTGCAGCCTTGGGCGTCCGACTTTCAGTATACCCTGAGGAGCAGCATGACCATGTGAATACAGGATGTATGGGGGATGGGCACATCAGACCAGGGGCACGTCATAGTGTGGGTGCTGTGCTGCCCTTACTAGTCCATATTGTTAGTGTCATCCGAGTGAGCTCTGGATTCTGCCTCCTCACAAAGGGATTGGTATCTTTCCAGATGTTCCCAGTTTTCTAGAACCTCCCTCCATTGGCCTGCCATGGGATGGCTACACATCCCTCGGGTATCCTCCCTAGCCAGGGCCGCTCTTCCGCTCCGCCCAATGTGTTACAACCCTTTTCCAATCAGCTATTGTAGGCACCTTTATCCATTTCCAAGTTATTGCTATTCTCCTTTTAGCCAAAACTAAAGCCAGGTCTATAAATCTCGTACCCATTAAATGCTTGGGGGGCCTCGGGAGAAGGCCCAGGATACAGGCCTCCATAGTAGGCTCAAATGCACATCCTACTGTCGTTCTTGTCTGCTCCACAACTGCACCCCAAAACCTACTCACTACTGTGCAGCTTCAGATCATGTGTGTAAAATCAGCATCACCATGATTGCACCTTGTACAGTTACGAGTCTCACCACCAAACGTGACCCAAATCCTATAAAGTGTTGTATCTGTATAATTAAGTTGAAAATAGGGCAGCCTGGTGTTTCAGGAGAACTTTTTTGGATATGTCAGTATTTTTTTCCAATCCCCGTCCGTACCTTCTCTGTTCAAGACAGATACCCATTTCTCACGTAGTTTTTGAAGGGGAATTAGGGAAATTTGTAGAAGTGCGTTATAAAACCATTTCACCTGGTGACGTGCCCTAAGTTAAGTATAGCTTATAACAGTGAGTGTGTCTCAGGTTCTTCCTACCCTCTGCCCCACAAGGTTCGGAAAGTGCGTGTCAGAACTTCATACTCGAGGAACTGTCCTGGGGTTGGAAACGATAGGAGACTGCTACCAGCAGTCGTCACTGATCCCATTAGTAGACTTGATGGATAGTTATGGACTTCCACCAGGACAGTTCCTCCAGTATGAAGTTCTGACACGCACATTCTGAACCTTGTGGGGCAGAGGGCAGGAAGAACCTGAGACACACTCACTGTTATAAGCTATACTTACCTTAGGGCACGTCACCAGGTGAAATGTTTTTATAATGCACTTCTTCAAATTTCCCTAATTCCCCTTCAAAAACTACGTGAGAAATGGGTATCCGTCTTGAACAGAGAAGGTCCAATTGAGATTTAAGGGAAGGTCCACAGGGCAGCGCCTGTCCGGGGTCAGCAGGAACAAGTACGCCTTACCTTTGTTAACCTGGAGCCCAGGGACTCGCTCAAACCTATCTAAAAGATCCAAGGCTGTTGAAGCGCCTCGCACATTGTCGTTAAGGTATATCAGGTGAAGTACTGGGTATTTTAAGCCCAGCGGTGCAGGGGAACACACCCTATGACTTCGGGGTTCTTCCTGTTTCAGACCTACAGAAACACAGAGTCTTCTGGGTGAAGTCAAAGATCAGTTTAATGGCTGCAGACCAATTACAGGCGTCCTAGAAGTACAACAGCGTGTATGTTCTCAGGAGACTGCTGAAAATCACAGAAACGGGCTTCTCCTTAAATACAAAATATCCTGCCTCAGGCATACATTCTTTAGTTTAGGATATGGCCATTACATGTATACATTTCAAACGAAAAGGCAGAGTCATGATGACCATCCCACATTCCAGTTAAGCCAGCCCGTAATTATTTACACAGCAAGGCTCAGATCCCACATCAGATATCGATAGGCCCCAATAAACATGAGCATCTCCTGTTTTGGGAAACAAGCCATAAAGCAGGAACAGTCAGGTGTGAAAGAGATTAGCTGGAGGCTTGTGTAGGATGAAAAGACTTTATGGTGTGTCAAGCCCTGATGCTAATCACAGGTGGCCAGAGGACGGGGAACTCGTGAGACCAGTTTGACCTGGGGCAGCGGAGCCAAGCTGCCCAGGTCACAGAAAAGTCAAAGAAAGCCACATGTGCTCTAAAAGGCCCGTTTTCGCTTTATGCTATATAGCCTATGTGAGGGCAACCATAAGATGGCCACCGCTACAAAATGGAACCCACGTAGTGATGTGAAATAGCGTATACACAGTGCATTCATAGCTAAAACGTTACAAAAGCACTTATACATACAGCATTAACCATTCGCGGTTCACTAATACCGGGATAGACGGGGGTAGGGCTCTGCCTCCTACGCGGTCCCAAATTCTAAAGTACGACAGACCCTCCTTTTGCCCTTACATAGGCAATAACTATACTCATTTCAATCCGAGTCTAGGTCAATATTCACGAAGTCATGGAGATGTTGCTGTAGCATCATCCTATTACTTAGCTCGTCCCTCGATACAGGTTTCCTTACACATAATGTAGCACAGAGGCCACATATCGCAGGAGCACACTGTATGCACAGACAGAACAGGAAAAGGATGGCTAAGATCATTCCAATGACCATCAGAACTTTCCAACCCCAGGCAGATATCAGTTCCCAGAACCACCCCACCAGTGACCAATCTCCTTTATCCACGTGTATGGACTCAGATATCTTATGCAGTTTGGAGATGGCTTGATAAACTGTCGGAGCATTGTCTGGTATGAAAATGCAACAACTGGATTGGATAACCTTACATACTCCACGACGATCTGCAAGTATGACGTCTAGAACCATACGGTTCTGCAAAGTCATGAGGCGATCCGCTTGGAGCTCAGCTGTCAAATTACCAAGGGCACCAGCCGCTACATTAACAGTGGATTCAACCACACGAGTCAGCTGTCTCAGGTTCCTACTATTGACCATAGGTCCCCAAAACAGCAGGAAACCCAAAAAGAAATCTCCCGCTTCCTGACCGGCAGTATCCTCCTTACTAATCACGCCTCTCACAACTCTGGTCTTGTGATAGTCGGAGGCGGCAGTAAATGTTGGCGGTAGCAGATTTGCAATATAACATGTGCCCGAGAAGTCAGGGGGCAACCATGTATATGCTCGGTCATTGCAGATAAAATATGTACCCTTGGCAGCCAAAAACGCTGGGGAGAACTGTGACGGAAAAGTGTACGTTTCAGTACAGTCACTTCTTCCCAGTTGAGCCCTAGGATTCTGACCATTACCTTGCAAACAGAACCGACCTATGTGGGGTAAACCCAGATTGGGGATGAGATTTTCCGCTGTCTTTCACCCAGACTAATACTATACCCCGTCGCGTTCCACCCTACATAAGCTCTCAATTCTTCTTTGGGAATAGATGAGTATGCATCGATATCTCTACTCATATCGGCAACTCCTTTCACTAAAGCTTTATTATTGGTGCTAGGTCTGATGGAACGCGGTTGTCGCGGGGAGTAGGCGTCTAGTGCATAGAGAAACATGGTCTGGAATGCCCATGACGATCCATTGTAACTATACGGCAGCACCAAATAGGGAATACCCTTATTAATGGTATGTGGCATTAAACCACACACCCAACAATTTGTTGTATTCATGACTAGTTGGTGCTGGTGCAGGAGCTGAATAAACGAGTTGTTTACAAATTCAGACCGTCTAGCTTGTTCATGTTCAGGCAGAGGGTGAAAAGAGTGTGAGGAGATAGTAGGAGGAGGTGTAGGCTGTGCAGTGGGTGCATTGGGCTCTTGAGAGGAGAAGAATACATATCCTACAGTGAACACTACCATACTACATAATACAAACAGGCATAAAAACACAAAACGTTTGCTCTTCATAATTTTACATGTTCTTGCTTTAAAGTTCATTTCCTCAGTGAGTCTCTCCATCTTACAAAACTCCATCCTCTAATCGTGCCGCTCGCGGCGGGTGAGTATCTTCTGCTAAGGAGTACGCCTGTCGGTCCAGGGAACGCCCTAGACCAACCAGAACCGTCGACCTAACGTCTTCGGCCTGGACCCCAAAGTCTTGGCACCGCGACCCTGCGGCTGAACCCGGATGGTGGTTCAAAAAACAAAAATCAAGAAAGTCCTTCAGATGGGAGAGCTCTGGTGATCAAAAAATAAAAAGGTAAAAGAAAAGGAATATTTATTTGTCCATAGGCCTTGGTCTTAAATTGTAATGGAGACGGCCAGGTACTGTTTGATCTTGGAACAAGAGTTCAGGCTCTGCAGTGTCCAATCGAATTGACGGTGGCACAGCTTCTTGCAAAATATCGTCACTTTCCTGCACTGAAGTTGTGCCTTTTATGCGTGCATCACTGAATGGCACAAAACGAGGTATAGTGTCTGTTTCAGAGTCTGCGATACCCTCCTGGACCCACTGGTCATACGGCAGAGGCAAAGTGATCCTTTTGATGTGGGCGCCGTGGATCCAGTTTTTCTTCCCCTTCACTCGAACAGCTGATCTTGTAGACAGTAGTACGAGGTGAGGGCCAATCCAGCGGGGCTCATCGTTGGTTTTCCGCTGAAAATGTTTCACCAAGACCCACGTGCCAGGGTCGATAGGGTGTCCTGGAGCCTCAGAGGCCAGAGGGAGAGTATCGTGCACCTGTTGGTGTAAAACACGCAGTTTAACCGTCAAATCATACAAGTAATCAAGCAGTACTGGATGTTCGATTTCACTGAATTTCGTCGGTCTTGGCACACCCCATACATTGGCGGCCAAAAACGACCTCGTAGGGACTAAGTCCCACTCGTGAATGCACGGTCATTCTAGTGGACAGGAGTGCTAGAGGCAGAGCGTCAGGACATTTAAGACCTGAGCTCGCTTGGATTTTGGCCAGTTTGAGTTTTAGAGCGCCATTATAGCGTTCTACTAATCCAGCTGATTGGGGGTGATTTGCAGCGTGAAACTTTTGCTTTATACCTAGTCCCTCACACACATTCTTCATCACTTTACCCACAAACTCACTTCCATTATCACTCCACACCATTCTTGGCATTCCAAACCTAGGGAAAAATTCCTTCACAAGGGCTTTGGCTGTGGATAGAGCAGTGTTATCTTTTAGAGGATAGGCCTCTATCCATTTTGAGAAAGCGCAAACAACCACCAGTACATATTTCAGGTTGTTGCATCTTTCCATGTGGATAAAATCTAACTGCAAAACTTCAAATGGGTATGATGGAGGCGCAAAATGACCAGCTGGAGTTGGGGTCCCCCTACCAGGGTTGTATTTCAAGCATACCATACAATTCTTGACCACGTTCTCTGCACACTTAGGAATTCCAGCATTCTGCCATACTGGAGCCAACAACTTACATATTCCTTTCGTACTGATATGTGCCATTCCATGTGCCATAGTAACCACTGGAAGCACATATGCATCAGGTAACAACCATCGCCTATGTTCTGACAAATCAATCCAACAACCATTCTCATCCAACTTACCCATACTTTCTCTCCACTTGCTTAATTCTTTCTCTGTGGCTTCAGCTTGAAGGGACTTTACACTCTCTATTGTGTTTTCACACATTCCAACATCACCAACCCATCTGGCAGGGCCTGCAACATACATTCGAGTCTTTACATCTTTTGCTGTTTCTTTTGCGACTTCGTCAGCAAACGCGTTACCACGACCAACATCATCAGTGATTTTCTTGTGCGCACTGCATTTCATAATCGCAACTTGCAACGGTAGGGTCAGCGACTCAAGGAGATCATTCACCAACTTGCCATTCTGAATCTTAGCTCCATGCGAAGTCAGGAATCCACGTTCTTTCCACAATCGCCCAAAACTATGAGCCACGCCAAAGGCGTACTGGCTATCTGTATAGATGTTCACTTTCATTCCTTCAGACAACACGCATGCTGTCGTAAGGGCAATCAATTCTGCTGCTTGAGCCGAATTTTGTGGCACACGCGCAGTTTCCACAATCGTGTGCAAAGTCGTGATAGCATATGCAGCAGTCGTATCACCATTCGGAAGCTTGAAACACGAACCATCCACCCATAAAGTACCATCACACTCAGTCAGGGGAGTATCTTTGAGATCTACTCTCCCTTTCGTCTCTTCTTCTGTTCTGAACAGACAATCATGTTGCTCAATCTCATCTAGGTCTGCTGGGATTGGTAATAGTGTAGCTGGATTCAACGTGTTGCATCTCTTTATGTGTATATGGTTTGCTAACAGTGTCAGCTCATAACCAGATAATCGCGCACTAGTTAAGTGTTGTGTCTTGGTCCTGTTTAACAATGTGTCCACAGCATGTGGAACCATAACAATCAATGTATTATCCATTACTAGTCCAGCAGACTGTCGAATAGACATAGCTGCAGCGGCTGTGGCTCTCAGACAACTTGGCAATGCCCTCGCTACCGGGTCCAAGGTTGACGAAAAATATGCGCATGGACGCGGTCTGTCGCCAAAAGGCTGTGTTAACACTGATAATGCGCAACCATCTTTCTCATGAACATACAATGTGAAAGGCTTGCTGTAGTCAGGGGTACCCAACACAGGAGCTGAACACAACGCATCACGCAACCCCAAAAAACTTTTCTGACACTCTTCAGACCATGGAATAGGATTCGATGTGTCTTTGCATGTTAATGCTAACAAAGGTTTTGCCAACAAGGAAAAATTTGGTATCCAATGCCTACAGTATGAAGTAATGCCCAAGAAAGCACGCACTTCTCTCTGTGTTCTTGGAACACTCAACTGTGCAATGGCTTGAATTCTTTCTGGGGTCAGTTTCCTTCCCTCCTTCGATAAGAGATGACCTAAGTAGGTCACTGTACTGCTCGATTTCCCCGGCCTTTTCGTGTTAAGGGGGGCCTAATGTGACTTCAGTCTCTTTCCATTCAAGTCTAAGGGTTAGAGTAGTGTATAGAGCCTATTTATTAGGCACTTCAACATGATCCTGTGTTCTTCCCCATAGATCAGGGTTTGCATACATATCCTAGGGGATAGATTCGTTAGCATTAGGGGTAATCTGTTCTGTAGTGAGGGTATCTAATGGAGCTGTGCTGCATTCAGGCCTGGTAGGCCTTAAACGGGAGAGACTCCATCTTTCCTCCTGCTCTGGCAGCTTGGGAAGTTTCTAGGTCATAGGCAGTGTTTTAGTTAGGAGGTGTTATTCGCTTGGAGAGAACCGGTTCAGGCCGGCCCTTATCGAAGGATTGTATTCTCCTTCATGCCGAAGACACTACATCAGGCCGGCCGGCTGGGAACGTGTCCTTGGCACGGGGAGGTACAGGAATTTGGTGGGCGGCAGGTTTCGAGCTGGAAATTTCCATGAGAGAATGCACATCTATATTAGTGAAAGTCTGAGGCAGACACTTGCACTTGCTTCTAGTCCGTAGGCGGCACCTGGCCGTTAGCAGAAAAGCTACTACTTGTTTCAGGGAAGACAGATGACGAATTTGAAGGAGAAGAAAACCTAAGAATCTAAAGAGGAGAGAGTAGTCGATGAGGAAGAGATCCCAGTAACTCGGAGAAAAGAGAAGGGAGTAGATCTGTGACTGCAGAGGTGTGACTTCCAGGCGAAGCCGAGGCGCAGACGGGAGGGGAACCTAGATGACCTTTGAGTACAGGCTACATATGACCAAGGTGACGTCGACCCCTTTCTATTGAAGTGTGTAACTTAACCTTTTTACTTTCCTTGCAGGATATATATATGATGTATTCTGTGAATGTGCATGTGGCATTTAAATAAAGTATTTAGCTTGTCGTGAGTTAGCATGTGTTGTGTATCTTTGTATAGGAGGATAGCCTATTCCTTTAGTCAGAGTTAACTCAACATGAACAGAGGTTAATCCTGGTCAGGTAAGTGGTAACTGGATGAGGGGGAAACGAACCCCTCGAACTAGAGAACAGGTTGTGCTCAACTAATAGTCTGTGTGTGATCTGATATATAGTAATCCCGATTCCCCTGTCGTGTACCACGGTAATAATAGGATGAGCTCGTGCTAAGGCTGCCGTCTGGTAGGAGATTCTGGGTCTGCCTGAGGCCGCGAGACTATGTGTGTTGCTGCCGTCTGGTAGGAGATTCTGGGTCTGCCTGAGGCCGCGAGACTATGTGTGTTGCTGCCGTCTGGTAGGAGATTCTGGGTCTGCCTGAGGCCGCGAGACTATGTGTGTTGCTGCCGTCTGGTAGGAGATTCTGGGTCTGCCTGAGGCCGCGAGACTATGTGTGTTGCTGCCGTCTGGTAGGAGATTCTGGGTCTGCCTGAGGCCGCGAGACTATGGGTGTTGCTGCCGTCTGGTAGGAGATTCTGGGTCTGCCTGAGGCCGCGAGACTATGTGTGTTGCTGCCGTCTGGTAGGAGATTCTGGGTCTGCCTGAGGCCGCGAGACTATGTGTGTTGCTGCCGTCTGGTAGGAGATTCTGGGTCTGCCTGAGGCCGCGAGACTATGTGTGTTGCTGCCGTCTGGTAGGAGATTCTGGGTCTGCCTGAGGCCGCGAGACTATGGGTGTTGCTGCCGTCTGGTAGGAGATTCTGGGTCTGCCTGAGGCCGCGAGACTATGGGTGTTGCTGCCGTCTGGTAGGAGATTCTGGGTCTGCCTGAGGCCGCGAGACTATGTGTGTTGCTGCCGTCTGGTAGGAGATTCTGGGTCTGCCTGAGGCCGCGAGACTATGTGTGTTGCTGCCGTCTGGTAGGAGATTCTGGGTCTGCCTGAGGCCGCGAGACTATGGGTGTTGCTGCCGTCTGGTAGGAGATTCTGGGTCTGCCTGAGGCCGCGAGACTATGTGTGTTGCTGCCGTCTGGTAGGAGATTCTGGGTCTGCCTGAGGCCGCGAGACTATGTGTGTTGCTGCCGTCTGGTAGGAGATTCTGGGTCTGCCTGAGGCCGCGAGACTGTGATTGCTGAGATTGCGAGGCTATGAGGTCTTGATATATATATATATAATAGGAATTCCCTGTCCTTAGGTGGTACATATATATGTGGTTATTTAGGTGTAAAAAGGCCCTAGGGAGGGGGTAACGTTCTGGTTTGGGTCAGAAGGGCTCTGTGGAGCGGGTTCTATCTGGAGGGAAAACCAAAGCAGAACATTTGGCGTCACGAACTGTTTACGTATTCTGTGTGCGTTGTGTTGTCCCGTGTTTGCTGCCGGCGTGTGCGTGACTTTGTTTGTATGTTCTTTGTGATATACTGGTGTGTCTAGCCTTTCTTCTTCTTTCTTTTCTTTCTCTTCTTCTCTCTTTTTCACGATCTGTTCTAGACAATGTTAATCTACTTTTAAGTTGCCCGTTGATATTCCCGGCTGGGATTCAATGCCTTGTGAAGCCTTAGCCCGTGAGTGGGCTGAGTATTTGGAAGCAGACTGTTACATATCACTTGATTTATTTGCATGGGGGCAGACCGTATGATGTGCTGGCTCGTGAAGTGAGCTACCTGTGCTGATTTAGAATTGGTATGTGTGTGTTTCAGCGTGTCTTGTAAAGAGTGCTTATACATAGCTTGCTACGTGAGGCAGAGAGGGCTGGATCCCTTTCAAGTGTTAGTTAAGGAATGCATATCTAATGTTTTCAGTTGTAAAGTGCATGTAAGATCTCAGAGCATGGCTCTGAAACGTGGGACTCCCTTGAAATTCCAGTCTCCGTAGTTGCAAGGACGGGTGTTATTCAGCAGGTGATTAATGACATTTTGGAGAAAGACAGCGGTGTTATTTTCAAGTGTTGGTTAACATGCATTACACATGTGGGCATTTGCAATGAGAACGTAGTGAGTTGAAAACGGAGCTGGTTGATGCCCAGTTTGCTAATATATCTTTGAAGACAAAATTAAACGTGTACCAGGCTGTGAAGTTGTTCACTTTGCCATGCCAGAATGATTCAGGTGTGATAAGTGTAACAGAGAATGCAGGCAGGCTATGAGCTACACGGACGGTTTTAGTTAATTCCTCTGAGGAGCTTTCTCAGCCTGAATGGAATGTGCATGAAAGTAAATAGACTAATGTTTTGGGCTTCACGATCACCGGTTGCGGACATAAATTAGACATGACAGTGTATGATACATTTTGCTTTAAAAGAGAATTGCAACAACGTGATTTTTGATGTGAACGGCTGATTGTGTACAATAAGTCTGATATGTGGCCACTTCATTAACATGAACATTTATTTCGTGAGTTACTTCTAGAGCAATGTGCCCTTTTTAGTTACAGGAAAGTGCAGGGAAATAATAGGTCGCTTTTGAATTCAGATTGCTGTCTGGGAGTCTTGCAGTGAGATCATCCAGCAACGCTGGGCAGGGCTCGGGCTTTCTGTGAAGTCCGAGAAGGAATTCCTACGGGAGGGGTCATCTCATCTCAGCTCCTCTCCTCCGTAGGCAGGGACAGCTTCCTGGACATAGATGTCTGGGAGGCTTGCACAGGCGCAGGCCCCCCCCCCATGAGGAGAGTCGCAGACAGTCCAAGAAAGTTGGCAGGCGTGCAGTTCTCTCCGACCTTGAAGGAGATAAGGTGTGAGCTACGGACAGCCGGAGAAGCCTCTGCTTGTTATATTTGGCAAGGGGCCATTTAGTGTCCGCGGAGATTTGTGAAGGGGGGCAGCACCTGTGAGGGGTGCAGTGAGAGAAGTGAGAGAAGGAGACTGCCCCAGCCCTTCTTGCTGTGTATTGAAACAGAGGGATTTTATCAAGACTTTAGAGGCTAAAGCGTTAGTAGTATTACACGATTCCCCAGAGCTGGAGGAGACCTATATAGACAGAAATTAAAATATTGTACTTTTGAAAATGTTCTTTGCAAGAAGAGTGATGCTTGTTTCTTTTTCAGATTCGCCCAGTTCTCCGCGTGTGAGTGGGACTCCCTTCTCCCGTGTGAGTGGGGCCCTCCCTCTCCCCCCCCCTCCCCCCTTCCCTTCCCTCCCCCCCCCCAAGCCTGGAGTGATCACCAGACGAGACGGTGGCGGCTGATGCCGGTGGCTATCCAGACTGGATGGGGTCCTCCCTTATCAAGAAGATACAGCTGCTGATGTATACCGGAGAGCATGATGGCCTGCTTCTTTCCAAGCGAAATGGGATCAGCAAAGTGTGGAACTGTTTCCTTCACGTGCGGCCAACTTTATTTGCATGAAGGCTGTGTGGTTTTTTTTTTTTTTCATACTGAAGGACTGGTTTTTTTTTTAGGGATGGAGATCAATAGAGACGCTTTGCAGCGCTCAGAGTGGATATTTTCTAAGTTAGTGAACAGTTATAACTTGTAGCTGTTGCTACTATATCTGAGTTTGACAGTGGAGTCTCCAGTTTAATCATTAGAAGCATTAGGAGCGTTCAAAAGCTTGATTGATTTATTTTCTGTATCCATTCAACATGTATCCGGATGTCTATGAGCTATTTCTAGCTGCACCTGAGTTGTGGCTACTACATGTGTTTGGAGAATGCGGACTTTATTTGCTCTAAAGTGATTATCACATACCTTTGATGAGTTTTTTTTTGCTTTTTAGTCATGCTTTGTTTTGAATTATGTATTTTTGTGTAGCAACTTCAAAATATGAGTTGCTGTTTCAACATGTGCTTTTTAGTAGTTGTGACTTTTAATTTAGACATGTGGTTTTCAATGGTTTTTGCTTTCAATTGCGATATGCAGTACTTTACTGATCATTTTGCTTTTCAGTTATGTAATACAGTTGCTATTTGCTAGATTTTGTTTTTGACATATGTGAATGGTGATGATCAAGGGTCATGGGGTGCAATGTAGTGAATCAGCCACTTGTGGTCTGACACCCTATGGTGACCCTCAACCACCACCATTCTGTACTGACTTAAGTGTGTTCTACCTTTTAGTGGAATAGTCTTTCCAAGAATAGAAGGTATGGTATGTTGAGGTGCAGTCTTGTGGGTGGTGGTGCACACATGTGCTCAATGTTGTATACTGAGGGATTTAGCGTATAATGTTATTTGGGTTAGGTGAATTATGATTCTGACCTATTGGCTTTGACGTGGTCTAATGTGATTCTGCCTTTTGACTCTACCTTGCTTCAAACTTCTCTGTGTGTGTAAGTTGTGTGGATGAGAATTATTGGTGTTCCTGCTTTGGCAGTCTATAATGCCAAATCTATTGAGAAAATGGCCTGCTGGATGGTGAAATCCATTAATAATACTTCTACAGTCCTGTCTGACATGCTATTGGACGCTCAGGGTGAACGTAGGACCATTTTGCAAAATCGAGCGGCCATTGATTATCTTTTGCTTAAACATGGACACGATTGTTAGGTATTCTGATTATTATCGGCATTTTGATTTCTATCTGTTGCTTTATTCACGTGTATTCCTTCAATGCTTCAATTCTGCACACTTGGTACTAGACATAGATCAGTTCGTTTTGTTTCATATTAGGTATAATAGACTGAAGTCAAGGGTGGAATGTACTGCTCGATCTTTCCGGCCTTATTGTGTTGTACTGCTATTGATGTGACTTCAGTCTCTTTCCATTCAAGTCTAGGGGTTAGAGTAGTGTATAGAGCCTAGTTATTAGGCACTTCGACATGATCCTGTGTTCTTCCCCATAGATCAGGGTTTGCATACATATCCTAGGGGATAGATTCGTTAGCATTAGGGGTAATCTGTTCTGTAGTAAGGGTATTTCATGGAGCTGAATTCAGGCCTGGTAGGCCTTAAATGGGAGAGATATTATTCTTCCACCGATGTTAGTCCTGTTTAATGAATGTATAATAGACTGAAGTCAAGGGTGGAATGTACTGCTCGATTTCTCCGGCCTTATTGTGTTGTAGAGCGATTGATGTGACTTCAGTCTCTTTCCATTCAAGTCTAGGGGTTAGAGTAGTGTATAGAGCCTAGTTATTAGGCACTTCGACATGATCCTGTGTTCTTCCCCATAGATCAGGGTTTGCATACATATCCTAGGGGATAGATTCGTTAGCATTAGGGGTAATCTGTTCTGTAGTAAGGGTATTTCATGGAGCTGAATTCAGGCCTGGTAGGCCTTAAATGGGAGAGATATTATTCTTCCACCGATGTTAGTCCTGTTTAATGAATGTATAATAGACTGAAGTCAAGGGTGGAATGTACTGCTCGATTTCCCCGGCCTTTTCGTGTTAAGGGGGGCCTAATGTGACTTCAGTCTCTTTCCATTCAAGTCTAAGGGTTAGAGTAGTGTATAGAGCCTATTTATTAGGCACTTCAACATGATCCTGTGTTCTTCCCCATAGATCAGGGTTTGCATACATATCCTAGGGGATAGATTCGTTAGCATTAGGGGTAATCTGTTCTGTAGTGAGGGTATCTAATGGAGCTGTGCTGCATTCAGGCCTGGTAGGCCTTAAACGGGAGAGACTCCATCTTTCCTCCTGCTCTGGCAGCTTGGGAAGTTTCTAGGTCATAGGCAGTGTTTTAGTTAGGAGGTGTTATTCGCTTGGAGAGAACCGGTTCAGGCCGGCCCTTATCGAAGGATTGTATTCTCCTTCATGCCGAAGACACTACATCAGGCCGGCCGGCTGGGAACGTGTCCTTGGCACGGGGAGGTACAGGAATTTGGTGGGCGGCAGGTTTCGAGCTGGAAATTTCCATGAGAGAATGCACATCTATATTAGTGAAAGTCTGAGGCAGACACTTGCACTTGCTTCTAGTCCGTAGGCGGCACCTGGCCGTTAGCAGAAAAGCTACTACTTGTTTCAGGGAAGACAGATGACGAATTTGAAGGAGAAGAAAACCTAAGAATCTAAAGAGGAGAGAGTAGTCGATGAGGAAGAGATCCCAGTAACTCGGAGAAAAGAGAAGGGAGTAGATCTGTGACTGCAGAGGTGTGACTTCCAGGCGAAGCCGAGGCGCAGACGGGAGGGGAACCTAGATGACCTTTGAGTACAGGCTACATATGACCAAGGTGACGTCGACCCCTTTCTATTGAAGTGTGTAACTTAACCTTTTTACTTTCCTTGCAGGATATATATATGATGTATTCTGTGAATGTGCATGTGGCATTTAAATAAAGTATTTAGCTTGTCGTGAGTTAGCATGTGTTGTGTATCTTTGTATAGGAGGATAGCCTATTCCTTTAGTCAGAGTTAACTCAACATGAACAGAGGTTAATCCTGGTCAGGTAAGTGGTAACTGGATGAGGGGGAAACGAGCCCCTCGAACTAGAGAACAGGTTGTGCTCAACTAATAGTCTGTGTGTGATCTGATATATAGTAATCCCGATTCCCCTGTCGTGTACCACGGTAATAATAGGATGAGCTCGTGCTAAGGCTGCCGTCTGGTAGGAGATTCTGGGTCTGCCTGAGGCCGCGAGACTATGTGTGTTGCTGCCGTCTGGTAGGAGATTCTGGGTCTGCCTGAGGCCGCGAGACTATGTGTGTTGCTGCCGTCTGGTAGGAGATTCTGGGTCTGCCTGAGGCCGCGAGACTATGTGTGTTGCTGCCGTCTGGTAGGAGATTCTGGGTCTGCCTGAGGCCGCGAGACTATGTGTGTTGCTGCCGTCTGGTAGGAGATTCTGGGTCTGCCTGAGGCCGCGAGACTTTGGGTGTTGCTGCCGTCTGGTAGGAGATTCTGGGTCTGCCTGAGGCCGCGAGACTATGTGTGTTGCTGCCGTCTGGTAGGAGATTCTGGGTCTGCCTGAGGCCGCGAGACTATGTGTGTTGCTGCCGTCTGGTAGGAGATTCTGGGTCTGCCTGAGGCCGCGAGACTATGTGTGTTGCTGCCGTCTGGTAGGAGATTCTGGGTCTGCCTGAGGCCGCGAGACTATGGGTGTTGCTGCCGTCTGGTAGGAGATTCTGGGTCTGCCTGAGGCCGCGAGACTATGGGTGTTGCTGCCGTCTGGTAGGAGATTCTGGGTCTGCCTGAGGCCGCGAGACTATGTGTGTTGCTGCCGTCTGGTAGGAGATTCTGGGTCTGCCTGAGGCCGCGAGACTATGTGTGTTGCTGCCGTCTGGTAGGAGATTCTGGGTCTGCCTGAGGCCGCGAGACTATGGGTGTTGCTGCCGTCTGGTAGGAGATTCTGGGTCTGCCTGAGGCCGCGAGACTATGTGTGTTGCTGCCGTCTGGTAGGAGATTCTGGGTCTGCCTGAGGCCGCGAGACTATGTGTGTTGCTGCCGTCTGGTAGGAGATTCTGGGTCTGCCTGAGGCCGCGAGACTGTGATTGCTGAGATTGCGAGGCTGTGAGGTCTTGATATATATATATATAATAGGAATTCCCTGTCCTTAGGTGGTACATATATATGTGGTTATTTAGGTGTAAAAAGGCCCTAGGGAGGGGGTAACGTTCTGGTTTGGGTCAGAAGGGCTCTGTGGAGCGGGTTCTATCTGGAGGGAAAACCAAAGCAGAACAGTCACCTCTTGTCGACAATATTGCAGCTTTGAGAGAGACACTTTGTGATGGGAGGCAGACAAATGACACAACAATGACAAGGTAGCTTCTTTGCAAATCTTTTCAGTATCCGCGGCGATTAGTAAATCATCGACGTACTGAATGAGGATAGCGCCACTGGGTAAAACCAGTGCATCAAGCTGCGCTTTTAAAGCCTGACTGTATATCGATGGACTTTCACAGTAGCCCTGGGGAGCGCGTTTAAAGCGGAAGCTGCGACCTCCTAAACTGAAGCCAAAAATGTCTCTGCTCTCCTCTGCAATTGGGATGCTAAAGAAGGCATTCTTTAAATCGATCACTGAGAACCATGCAGCGGAGGCTGGAATCATGGTTAACAAGGCAGTTATATCAGGGACAACTGGAAACTGTGGTACAACAATCTTATTAACCTCTCTAAGATCAATCACAAATCTGTAAACAGGTGGCTGTGAAGGGTCCGTTCGTTTTAAGACAGGTAAAACAGGACTATTGCAAACGTTGCCTCTTGTCTCTTCAATTACACCCTTTTTAATCAAATCACTGACAATTGCTAACAATGCTTTCTGACCTTCATTGGAGATCTTGTACTGGGGAATGCGTGGCAATCTGACATTGGCTTTTAAAGTGACCACATATGGCGGTATTTCCAAAAGACCCACATCATTGGGACCAGTGGCCCAAAGGACATCCGGAAGGGATGACAATTCAGGTGGCATTGCGTTTTTAGACAAATACATCGGGGAAATCACTTTCTTACCTAATGTAAGTTGTACCCCTGAGGGAGAATAATATAGTGTTGCATGCAATCTTTTTAGCAAATCTAAACCTAGCAAATTTTCACCACAACCTGTTGTTAGAATGAGGGGTGCTTTTAGCTCACAAGGTCCAACAGAAAGTGACATAGGACTAGAAATCGGGTTCCTACCTGGGGCGCCAGAAAATCCTACTGAGACATTTATTTCGCCAGACAAAGGCGCGCCAGGGAGTTTTGAATGCATGATTGAACTCTTTGCAGCACCAGTATCCAGCAGAAAGGGCTCCGTTACATTTGCTGTAGTTACTTTAACATAAGGTCCGCTCTGATCCACTGGCACTGAAACAACTCCCTCTCTCTGTCTACGGCGGTCCTAGTAATCATCATCGTCTACATTGTCATCTTCTGCATAATAATCACTATTGTAGTACTGAGCTGTATTACCAGTCGCATTGGCCTGCTGATCAAAGCTATTTATGGTATTTTGTGGTGGAAGAGGACGCGCGTTCTGGGGAGCATTTCCACGCCCTCTGCCTCTAGGAGCTTGCTGACCACCTCTACCTCTTGCGCCATACGCATTACTGTTACGCTGCATTAATTTAGGGCAACTATATTTAAAATGACCTTCCTCTTTGCAATATGAACATTGGTTGGGACCTACAGGGATTCGTGGTTGATAATACCTGTTCATTGGCTGATTACTCTGAAACTGTTGGGGCTGCTGATAGATACCTTGTGTTTGCCTATAATTACTCTGTCCTCCACGTGGCGGATAGGCCTGCTGCAAAAGGACCTTTGTCTTTAGTTCTTTCGTTTTCTTATCTGTTCTATCCTTCTCATCTTTGTCCCTCTTCTCATAATACTGTGCAGTAGCCAGTATTTGCGCTGAAGAGGAAACAGCCCAAGAACTTTCTGAGTCTTTTAATTTCTTACACAACTCGGGAAGTAGATTCTGCACAAATTTATCAACAAATAACCGTTGGCCACCTTCAGTGCTCATGTCTTGACCACTGTGGTCGATAAACGTTTCTTCAAACCTAGTAAAGAAATCAGACACTGTCTCATCTTTCTTCTGCTTACATGCGGATAATTTATCCCAATTCACGCGCATCGCAGGCATTATAGTTTTCATGTAGGTAATAATTCGACCAGGGAGCTCTGCTACCAAAGGTTCAGGTTTTGCACCACCAACTTGTCTAGAATCTGCGGCAATAATATTAGCCCATGTATCACCCAATTCTGCAGCGTGATCTACATTACGAATGGATCCCCATAAAGGCTGTGGAACAACATTCCCGAATAACATATCTATGTCAGCCAAATTCATGACACACGATTCTGCAGTTTGTGATAGCTCCTTATAATATCCTGCAGGGTTTTTACGGGGATCAGGCAATGTCTGCTTAAGCGCTAACACCTCAGATCGTTTCCATGGGACATGCACCCAAACACGCTGAAAATGTGCTGGAGCAGCAGCAATACCTTGAGCGGCATTAGCCGCAACGGCTTCTTTCCATACCGGAGGGACTTCTCTCATAGGGTATTGTCGCGCTTTTCCCTTCTTCCCCCCAGGGAATTCCTGTTCGAACAATGATTGCTGACAATCCCCATTTCTGAGGGACAGTAAAGTCGCAACTGCTTTATCTACCTTGGGGCCCACAATTACACCTGTTTCGAAATCAAATCGCACTCGACACAATTCCTGTGGGTTTGGGTTTGCACCATTATCCTCCAATTCCTCACAGAGGAATTCACACATTTTATCAATGACATACCTCTGTTTTGGGGCATCCGATTGGTGGAAAACGTTAACAACCGATTCCACATCATAGAGTGAAGGGAAACCAATCCACCTACGCGCCAGATGATCTAACACCTCTTTCTCTTCGGGACCAGGTAGCTGACTGCGCAATTGCTTACGCTGTAAACCAGGAGTCGCACTAGATGACCCAAAGAGAGGCGACATTAGACTAGTAACTACATTAGCTAGTCGTTGTCGTGCTGAAGAAGAAGTTGAGGCGAAAACGGGGGGATAAACAGAGGGAAGAAAAACAGATTCAGATACAGGTACCTGGGTAGTATAAGAAAGAGCGCCAGGGGAAACCGCTGGCGTGTTAGACAAAGTCGCAGGAAGCGCGGGGGTAACAGGTAACAAAACCGGCGGCCCTTGAGAGGGCTGCACTGCAGGGATAGGAGCCAGCTGAAGAGGAGCTGGCGGCTGCGGGGAGGCTTGCGGCATATTTACTGGAGGCTGTACATTTACAAGCTGTGGAGGTGCTGTGGCATTTTGCGCATATGGGGGTGGCGAACTTAACAAATGGGACATTAGGGAATCCTTCTCCTTCTCTTTTGTGTCATCTTGCACAAGGGGTGACAAAACAGGGTAACATTTATCAATCCCTAGTTTGCGCTGTCTGTGCAACTGTTCCCTCATTTGTTCCTCCTCATTATCTTTAAATTGCACAGCTGCTTGCATCACTGACATACCTCTCTCTCTCTTATTTCTTTTCGCTAGCTTAATTTCCTTCTGTTTGGCTTCCTTTCGCCATAGGCGGAAAGAATCAAACATCGCCGGCCGGGCTTTCTTTTTAAACAATTTAACTTCCAAATTATCTAAGATATCTGTATCGAAACTACCATTTTGGGGCCATTTTAAAACACCGTCATTTCTGGTGTATCGGATCCATATTTCATTATATACAATGGGGCCCACACCATGTTTTACATAAAGCTCATACGTTGGAGTTCTAATTGGAGGAACCGGACATGAATCCTCCAACTGGAAATCCCTTCCACAACCCAAACAAAATAATCTTCCAAATACACTAGCACCAGGCATCTTCGCTCACTAGTCTAGTTCCCAACTTCAAAGGATTATCGATTACGATAGTCTCGTGAATACACGAGTCCTCTGGCTTTGGGGTTTGCAAACTCCAAATAAACCAAAATTATCCCGAAGGATACCAAACAAATTGGGAGACGCTCCACTTATACTTAACTGAATATCGATGATCAATGGCGTCACCAGAAGACTCTCTCGATTGTTTCGCTCTACCAAAATCGTCAAGGGTCCAAAACAGGGCGATTAATCAGGGCAGCAGTCCTTCGTAGCCGTCGGGACGCGGAGAACCTCGCAGAAAAGACCTTCGGACCACGTCGACATGCAGGGGTCGATGAAGTGGCGGCCTTCCTCCAGAATTTCCACACGAAGCTCCTCACGAACCTCTGGCTTGGACCGGTACCGCTGAAATCGCCCCACGTTGGGCGCCAACTGAAGTACTGGGTATTTTAAGCCCAGCGGTGCAGGGGAACACACCCTATGACTTCGGGGTTCTTCCTGTTTCAGACCTACAGAAACACAGAGTCTTCTGGGTGAAGTCAAAGATCAGTTTATTGGCTGCAGACCAATTACAGGCGTCCTAGAAGTACAACAGCGTGTATGTTCTCAGGAGACTGCTGAAAATCACAGAAACGGGCTTCTCCTTAAATACAAAATATCCTGCCTCAGGCATACATTTTTTAGTTTATGATATGGCCATTACATGTATACATTTCAAACGAAAAGGCAGAGTCATGATGACCATCCCACATTCCAGTTAAGCCAGCCCGTAATTATTTACACAGCAAGGCTCAGATCCCACATCAGATATCGATAGGCCCCAATAAACATGAGCATCTCCTGTTTTGGGAAACAAGCCATAAAGCAGGAACAGTCAGGTGTGAAAGAGATTAGCTGGAGGCTTGTGTAGGATGAAAAGACTTTATGGTGTGTCAAGCCCTGATGCTAATCACAGGTGGCCAGAGGACGGGGAACTCGTGAGACCAGTTTGACCTGGGGCAGCGGAGCCAAGCTGCCCAGGTCACAGAAAAGTCAAAGAAAGCCACATGTGCTCTAAAAGGCCCGTTTTCGCTTTATGCTATATAGCCTATGTGAGGGCAACCATAAGATGGCCACCGCTACAAAATGGAACCCACGTAGTGATGTGAAATAGCGTATACACAGTGCATTCATAGCTAAAACGTTACAAAAGCACTTGTACATACCGCATTAACCATTCGCGGTTCACTAATACCGGGATAGACGGGGGTAGGGCTCTGCCTCCTACGCGGTCCGAAATTCTAAAGTACGACACAGGAGGTCATCCACGTAAAGGGAAATAATGTGAATTTCGGAGCCAACCATCAGTCCCAGTCCCTTCCTTCCCTGATGAAACAAGAGTGCCAGCGGTTCTATGGCCAGAGCAAATAAGAGGGGTGATAGCTGGCACGCCTGACGCGTGCCGCAGAAGATGCAGTATTACTTAAAGACTACTTTGCCTGTTTTGACTCTGGCAGTTGGGTATTCGTAGAGTAATTAGACTCATTTAACCCAGCTCTCACCCAAGCCCATATATCACACCGTATCAAATAAAAAGTCCCACCTAATTGTATCAAATGCTTTTTCTAGGTCTATTAACAGGAGGGCCACATTAGGGGGAAAATTCCCTGCAGGGCGATATAGTACCGAGTATACCCTTCGCAGGTTATAGGACATGTTTCTTGCAGGGATGAAGCCATTCTGATCTATGTGGTTAGTGTGGACATATACTGGAGCAGAAGCTGGGCCAGTATTTTGTTCAGGATTTTGAAGTCAGTGTAGAGCATTGAGAGGGGGCAAAAATCTCGAACCTGCGGGCCCTCCAGTTTTGTTTTAGAGGGAGTGACTACCAATGCATCTCTAATAGATGTGGGGAGGCGACCCAGGCGCAAAGACTCCACATACAAGGTTGTCAAGTGTGGAGCCAGTTGTGAGACAAACATAGAATAAAATTCGACTGGCAGGCCATCTGGGCCTGGGGTTCTGCTCCTGGCCATGTTAGTGATTGCTGCACAAATCTCATGGGACTCAATAGGGTCGCCCAACCTCTCTGCCTCCAACCATTCCAATAATGCAAGTGGCAGCGGAGACAGAAAGGCGTTCTGTTCACCTTGCGGTAACAGTATGGGTTTTTAATACAATTCTGCATAATAATTGCAAAATTGGGTATTAATAGACTCTGGGTCATGCATGGATTGATTTGTTTCCATTCGAAGATGAGTGATCGGAGAACCTATAACTTCTGGTTTAATCAACCACGCAAGAAACAACCCGGTTTGCCCTCTTCCTCCTGTACCTTATCAAGGTAGCTTTTATAGTCGTAGTACCTTAATTTCTGAATGGCTGGTGGTAGAGCTTTCAAGTTTCTTTCAACCATCGATATTGTGTCGCGTCTGATCCCTGCGCATTATCTAGTTCATGAAGTTGGTCCTCTAGCTGTGTTATTTACAGGTGCAACTCTCTCTGCATTCCAGGCAGTACCCCCTCATCACAACCTTAAAATCTTCCCACTCTAATAACACCGTGGACACAGTGTGTGAATTAATGTCCAAGTATGTATCTTTAGACGATCCCAATGTCTCTCTAAAACAAAGATCCACCAGCTATTGTAGGTTAAGGCACCACAATTGGATTAAGGGGTGCTTTCCCACTGGTTGCAAGATCAACAGTAGGGGGCTATGATCTGAGAAAGTATGCCCTAGGTATTCCATGTGGGTGATATCTTGCCCTAGATCAGGAGTGCAGAGAAACGCATCTATTCATGTATGTAGTTGGTGTATATTGAAGAAAAAAGAATAGTCCCAATCAACACGGCGTTGTGTCCTCCAGATGTCTAACAAATCCCAGTGGTCTATCCAAGCCGTAAACCCTGCCGCAACATGGTGAGCCTGGGCTCTGGGTATGGGGGGTGTGAGCGATCTAGTGTAACATCTGATACGCAATTGAAGTCCCACCCCTATAATTCTATTTTTGGTCACCAAAGTAGCCAAGTGAGGGGAGAGGCCGCTGAGAAAAGTCACTTGGTCTTGATCGGCGGCATATATGCTACCCAAAGGAACTCACACCCTAGGAGTCTCCTCATCAACAGCACATATCTACCCTCCTTGTCTGCCAGAATGTGGAGTGGTTTGAAAGGCACCACCACTCAAATCCAAATTAACACCCCTCTAGCGTGTGCTGAGAAAGATTTTGCGTAAATGTGACCTCTCCAGTGTCTGCAAAACCTTTCTACTCTGCTATAGGGGAGGAGCGTCGCCTGTAACAGGACAATCTGTACTCCCCTCCCACACAACTATCTATGTATGTTGTACCTTTTCACTGCCGACCCTATCCCCCTGATGTTCCCAAACATAAGTTTCAGTGCGTGTGTTGCCTTCTGGAGGAGAGTGTCTCTGTCTTTAAAGTGGAGGAGCCTCGCCACCACGGGTCTCGTTGGGCGCCCTGGGCCGGAAAGTCGGGTAGGAACCCTGTGGGCTCTCTCCAATGTATAGAAGGTGGAAAGACCCTCCGGGGCCACCACCGTGAGGAGCCAGTGTTCCAAGCAAGTTAACATATCTGAACCCTCAGCTCCCCCTAGAAGGCCAACCACCCAAATGTTGTTCCTACAGGTGCGCCCCTCTGCCTCCTTCGCACTGCGCTCCACGGTGTGCACTTGGTCCGCAAGTTCTTCCACTGTTCTATTCAGGGATTGTTGGGCACGATGGAGTTCTACAATGGAGAATTCTGCTGTAGCTACCCTCTCTGCCAGTTTCCAGTGTTCCGTACGCAGTAGGCTGAGGCCCACTGATACTGTGCTAATGTCCTGATGGAGTGTAAATTTTGTGTCCGCTATGGCCGCTAGTATTTTTGCTAGTTGCTGTTTGACCGGGTGAGGTTCCAACGGGGTCTCTGGTTGTTGGGTCGCTACTTCATCCCCCTGGTCTGCTAACACACCAGTTGTTCTAGCCAGGGTCTTGCCATTGTCTCAGCCTTACTTCTAACAGAGCCCAAGGGGGCTTATCCATAGATGTTATGGGGTACCGAGAGACCATAAGTGCTGGGAGTCCCTCACCGGGTCAGAGTGCAGCCAAACAGAGTGACATGGAGGCTATAGACATGAATGACTGAGCGGGCATTCTAAATCCATGGGCGGGAGCCCTCCACTCCGTGCCACCGTCCATGGTCCCAGCCCCGGGGGATCCCAGGCTGTGCACCACAGAAGCAGGATTAAGTGGCTACATGGGCCAGTACAGGTGTCGTTGTAGCCGGGGGGGAGGCCCTCAGCCCAGCGCTCTACCATAGGGGCGTCGCTACCCCCCACGTAGGGAGGAAAGTCCCAACCATCTTGTCATGCAAACCCAGGCCCCAGAGGTTCACAGTAGTCACTGCGGAGGTTAGCACAAGGGCTGCCTCAAGATGCCAGGAGAGCAATGCGCGGACAGCCATAGCAGGACAGGAGGGCGTGAGTGATCTCCGGCCCTCCCGCAGTCTCGTCGATGTGGTCAAGCCACCTAGGCAGGTGCTAGTATGGTCAGCTTCACCTCCAACACTTGCTCGTCCCAGAGGCTGTCACCAAGCCCTGGACACCTCCCAGGCCTGCACAGCCGTGGCTCCGTCTGCCCGGTCCATTCCTCGGAGTGAAGCTCCCCTCAGGGGGCTAGGCTAGCAGGTGTGTGCAGCAGGGAGCTGCCATCTTGGCAGGCACGGCTTACGTCTCGCCGTCAAGGATTACTTGATCAAGATGCCACTTTGCGGCTCTGGATGCACCTGCTCGTGAGGAGAGGTATCTCGTTGCGACCTGCGGCACTCCGGGAATGTCGTGGCTTCGCTGTTTTCAAATATTTAAAGGATAATAGCTGGCGGGAAGCTGCGAGCTCCCACGTCCACCATTGGTGGCTTACAAAACACCCCGAGTCAATAGGTAATTAAAGAGTTATAGTTAGGGTTATAGTTAGGGCCATGTTTCCATAAGAAAGGTGTTTTTTGACTTGCTAATATCTTTGGCGCTGTTTTCTCAATCTTCACAAAAGTTTCTAAAACAAGTGTACCGGTGATTCTTGATGCACATTGAAAGTTTCGGGGCAATCTGTTTAGCGGGGGCCGAGAAAAGGGGGGTCAAAATGTGTTTTTCCCATGTTACTTTCCATAGAGACTGTAGTCACAACTACAGCGTAAACCGCTGGCCGGAATTACACCAAATTTGGCAAAAAGGTAGCTCTTAGTCCAGAAAGAACTCTTTTTGTTATTTGGTGTAAATCCGTTCTAAAGTTTCTGACATATTAAAGAACAGACAAATTTGTATATATAGAGACAAAATAGCTCCGCAATATCTCCTAATCTTGTGCTAAGATCTGGGTGGCCGCCAACACTTCAACCAGGAAACGTTGCCATTCATCTTAGGACCTGGCTTCAGCTGAGTCCCACATAAAACATTAAAAAAAAGAAAATGGAGCAGGGTAGGAATATGACCCCTTAGTTCTGCTCATGGGGTCTCATAGGGACCCCGACAAGGCCAAAAAGCACTTGAAAAAAAACCATTTTGCTGTGAAAAATGTGATAGAGCCACAAATCCATTTAAAATGTTTTTAAAAAACCAAGCACGGGCTCTCACGCTTGTTTTTAATACAGCCCCTGGATGGGCCAGGTCCTGGGGTATTTTTGTAAAAAAGAGAAGGGCACACGGGGCCCCCCCCTGAGGCTCAATGAGCTCCAAGGACTACCACCTACCCGGGGCTAAAGAAAGATTAATGGGGGGCCACAGGGACACCGAACCCTGGGGAACACCACCTCCCCAGGGCCAAATAACACTTACAAGTGAGTTCCCCACAGCAGGATTGCTCAGACGTCATTGGATGCCTGCCCCCTTTCTTCAACACTCTACAAAGGGGCCTCCTGGCACACTATTGGTTGTGGGATGAAATCCCCTTGGCTGCTGAGGGTCATTGGGGGCAAGAACCCCACACAGACCCACTCAGACATCCATGCACCCACTCACAGATCCACTCACAGACTCACTCATAGACCCACTTAGAGACTCATGCACCCATTCACAGAGCCACTCAGACACTCATTCACCCACTCACAGTCCCTCTCAGAGACCCATGCACCCACTCATAAATCTACTCGGGCACTCATGCACCCTCTCACAGACCCACTCAGGCACTAACACACCCACTCACAGACCCTCTCAGGCACTCATGCACCCACTCACAGACCAACTCACAGACTCATGAACCCATTCACAGACCCACTTAGAGATTCACAAACCTACTCAGAGAACCTCTCAGACACTCACAGACCCACTCACAGACCCACTTAGAGACTCACACCCACTCACAGACCCACTCACAGACTCATGCACCAACTCACAGACTCAAGCACCCACCCACAGACCCACTCAGACACTCATGCACACAATAACAGACCCACTCAGAGACTCTTGCACCCACTCACAGACCCACTCATAGTTATGCACCTACTCACACTTCCACTCACAGGGTCATGCACTCACTCTCAGATGCACTCAAAGCAGTGGCGGCTGGTGACATTTGAAAGTGGTGAGGCGTAAAACAATTGTCTTACTTCAATGCAGCGAGCGAGCGTAGCGAGCGGGCCTGAACCACCTATGGGGAGTTCGGAGGTGTTCTTAACCCAAGAAAACACGTAGTCCCACTAATCCTCTTTAACACAAGCCGATCCCACATGTGTTAGTGTGTCCTGAATGGCAGTGACCCCAAGTCCGTGGCAGCAACCACAGCAGCATACTCTCTTTGATCAGTTAGACATATTTCAATGTGCAACGGCAGCGACACGTGGTGCCAATACCTCTGTTCAACACAACCCGATCCCACATGTGTAACTGTGTCCTGGTCCCGAATGGCAGTGACCCCAACTCCGTACCACCACACTCCCTTTGATCAGTGAGGGGAATTTCCATATGCAACTACAGACTCCAGTAGGCAAGTAAGTATCACAGTCCTACACCCTACATATTATTCTTTTAGTATCCTTGCTTCAAGAACTTTTTTTTATATCAGTTATAGCTTTAATACAATGACCAAATTAATCTTCAAATGAAAACTAAAATGGAATAGCAGTCTACACTGCAGGCAGTACAGCTCGCAATTCCATTTTTAAATGCTAATTTCTAACAACAAGATTGTACTCAGAAAATACAACACTTCGTCAGTGTATTCTATACTTATTCCATATTTTCATCATACACCTACACTGCACTCACTAGGGCTCCCAATGGAAATTATTTCTTCATTCATTAACTACAGAGTCCACTAGGCAAGTAACTATTACAGGCCTCAAATCTACATAATATCCTTTTAGAATCCTTTCTCCTTGAACATTTTTTATATCAGTTATAGCTTTAGAACAATCACCAAATTAATTTTCAAGTCCAAATGAACACTCAGCAGTCTACACTGCAGGCAGCAGACCTCGCAATTTGAATTTTGGACAAGTGGTGCCAACTAACACTGTCCAACACAAGCCGATCTCACATGTGTAACTGTGTCCTGAGTCCTGAATGGCAGTGACCCCAAGTCCATTGCAGCCAACACAGCAGCAAACTCTCTTTGATCATATTTCCATATGCAGTGACCCAAAACATTATGGCAGCGACCACACCACCACACTGCCTTTGAGTAGTGAGGAGTATTTTCATATTGAAGGCTGGCGACAAGTGGTGCCACTGAACCTGCACTACGCAGGCCGGTGATGCCACCAACGTATGCACGTGGCTGTGGGCCCTTGCTCACCGCTACCTCTGGTCTACACTACGATCAGCAGGCCTCACAATTCAGATAGAGTCGTGATTCCACATGACGCAGTCCTATTGCCAAGACACATTGCTCCTGTATCTATCACAGATGCACAGGGTTAGTGCCACCCAAAGCTCATATGGCCATCAGGGGCCTACCACCACGTGGCACAAACTTGACTTCCACAGGTTTAGTGGCCCCAAAAGCTGATGTAGTCTCCGCCATTGATGACTCAGGACTCAGCGACATGTATGAGATCTGCCGGGCCATGGAGAAGATGATGTGGTCTCCGCCATTCATGACTCAGGACTCAGAGACATCTGTGAGATCCACAGAGAACCTGATGTGGTCTCCACCATTCATGACTCAGGGGTCAGTGACATATCTGGGATGCGCAGAGTTTTGATGGGCACGTGGACTGTCCACTGCTGCACACTCCGGTGGCACCAGGTAATTATTTGCTCATCGATGTGCAGGGATGGCAGTGTCTCTCTCTCTCTCTCTCTCTCTCTCTCTCTCTCTCTCTCTCTCGCCCCCTTTCTCTCTCTCTCTCCCTATCTCTCCCTATCTCTCCATCTCTCTCTCTCTCTCTCTCTCTCTCTCTCTCTCTCTCTTTCTCTCTCTCTCTCCCTCTCTCTCTCTCTCTCTTCCTTCTTTTCCTTATATCTCTCTCTCTTCCTTCTCCCTTTCTCACTCCCTTTCTTTCCTTCCCTCTCTTTTTCTCTCTAGCTTCTTGTTTCCTTCTCTTTTTCTCTATGTCTCTCGGCTTTGATATGCACATTACACATGTCCTTATTTTGTGCTTTATTTTCCAGGCTCTGTCATCCACATCCATGGTCCCTTCAGCAGTGCTCCACTTTGTTATTTTATATTTTGGATAAATTTTGTTTATGACTTTATCGTTCATATATGTTAATAAAAAAAGAAAGTTTGAAAAAAAAATTAATAACGTTCCTGGTTGTTTTCTTAACTGCTGTGTAACTCTTTCTTGTTCTTATTACTGTTATTTGATGAAGTCCACCATGGACTTAAATTTTGTAGGACTTATCGCGCGAATACTGGTGATGTCTGCAGTTTCCACCAACTTCTGAATAGTGTGTTAGATTTATCTCAACTTTACTTCCATTAAAGTGCTGATAATGAAATGCAGACTAGCTGTTCCCGTGCAAAAAGACACGAGGTGCACCTTTGCGATTTATTCTAAATACTAAAATCCTGTATTGAATTGCACTGATGTAGTGGCTGCACTCACAGTGCGCACACAAAATCATTTACGAAACCTCATTGTATTTATATTGATTGGGAATCGGGCGTCAGGTGCTGGATCTTGAGGAGATACACTGCCCAGTTTGTATATTGTCCTGCACATGCAAAAAATCTCATCACAACTTTCACACCAACTGCAATGCAAAACAAATTCCGGCGATAAGCCATGTTAGCACCAGGGATTTTACACCTGCTTTCTGATGGTGTTAAGCAGGACGACTACCTGCACCATGCAAGAGAACACAGCCAAGAACCACACCAGAACACCCACAGGTGCCATAGAATAAATGAGCATGATACAAGGATACCCATGAGGGCCACAAGACTCTTCGGAACAACTCCAGGACCGCCAACGCCCCCCAAGCCCGCATCTGAGCAAGTGTTTCCCTCTGGTCATTGTGTTAGCATGATAGGCACCAGCCCTGCAACATCACAGTGTGCTATCACCTCAGCGTTGGCAGTGAGCCTGGACATGTAGCTACGCACGCATCCTTCTGCATGCACAACCGGCGTGTGCTGGTCCGGAGTACAGAGGTCAGTGCAGGGGTGTGCCTATCTGACAACAGGAACGGGGTGTCTCCGACATCTCCGTGTACAGGAAGTGCGGTAAGTGTGTCTCTGTGTTCTGATGTGGCCTGCCACAAGGGCCGGAGCAGTCGATGTTGTAAAGTGGCATGCACCACCTCCAAACGGCACTGTGATGGTGTAGTTGGAATACAGCAGCACATGCGCAAATAAGCATTACAATGGTGCGCACCGTACAAAAGTGTGGGAGCTCGTGGGAGGGAGGAGCAGCTGTTTGCAACGTAACAGACAGTGAACTCGCCCATGTGCCACGTGCTGGGCATCTCATCCATGATGACCACGGTCCCACAACATCAACAACCCGCCTTTGTACACATCCTCTAGGAATGCAGCGTGGGTTTTACTTCTATGCTCGCTCACTGGTGTGATGTTGGCGAGTTGTGTGACTTTTGCTCCTTGTTGGTGTGTTTAATTTTGGCCATTGTTTGTCTATACTTGTGCTATACTTAATTGTGCATGTCTGCCATTCTGCCCATCTCCCCCTGCCCCCCCACTCCCTGCTTCTTCCTCTTCTTGGTGCTGTTCTGTCTATAATTATAATAATAATATAATTTTGTTGCTCCACACATAAATACATGAAAAGAACAAATTAGAATAGTTCCTTGATTCTTTTAGGTTTCCAAACTTCTCTCTCTTGGTTTCTTTTTAATTTTCCATATAAACAGGTTTTTTTTAAATATTCAACAACACAGTCAGAAGTGCAAAGTATTCTATCAACACACTTTCTAGAACATTTAACGGCACGTGCAGGTTAAAAGTTCACGATTGTTTTAAGTTTGAACAATGCCTTCCAAATGCAAGTAGCAGGTGTGGTTGACTTGACAACTTTTATCCTATGTTATGTACTCCACGTTGAAACTGCTTTTTCTTAACCAATCACAAAGATGCTTTTCCACAAAACGAATGTGCACCCTACTTTTAAAAAAGAATGCTGTTCGCCTCCCAATCACGTATCGTTTTGTATGGCAATAAAAAGTAGTTCCCCATCTTTAAACATATCTCTTATTCTACCAAGGAACTGCACGAGCTACAGACATCTTTCCATACCTTCCAGTCATACCTTCAAAATGCTAGTGTGGATCGTAGGACATAGCTATATTTTCTGGTGCAAGAGATATGCAGAACAGAGACGTATTGACTTAGACCTAGGTTTACAAAATTTGGACATTTTGGTGCCGATTCCGATCCGTTAAAAAAAATTCCCGTACGACTCGTATCTGTATTTTTTTACGTACGAATCGTACAAGTCCCGTACAAACGGCCAAGTACGATTCGTACGTGGAAAATACATACGAATGACCTCGGGAAAAGTCTACGACACGTCCTCGGACAGTTTTACGTACGATTCGTAAAACTGAAGTCCGAGCGCACAAGTACGATCCGTACCGGCGTTCCAAATACACATTCGTATATAAAACGTTCCGGACGGCGCTAACTGTGTACCACCCCTACCCCAGGTACACCTGGGCGAGGGGTACAAGTCGTAAGGCCCCCCCAGCCTCCCACCCCACCCCCGCATGTACGACGCGTACCCCACCCCCGTATGTACGGCGCGTACCCCACCCCTCGTATGTACACGTCGTACATACGAGGGTGGGGTACGGTGCGTACATGCGGGGGTGGGGTACGGTGCGTACATGCGGGGGTGGGGTACGCGCCGTACATACAGGGGTGGGGTACGCACCGTACATACGGGGGTGGGGTACGCGCCATACATACGGGGGTGGGGTACGCGCCATACATACGGGGGTGGGGTACGTGCCGTACATACGGGGGTGGGGTACGGTGCGTACATGCGGGGGTGGGGTACGGTGCGTACATGTGGGGGTGGGGTACGTGCCGTACATACGGGGGTGGGGTATGCGCCGTACATACGGAGGTGGGGGTACAGTGCATACATGCAGGGGGGCTGGGAGTACGGTGCGGACATGTAGGGATGGGGGTACGGTGCGTACCGTGCCCCCTTTTCCTCATGCTTCGCGGCGTACTTAGTTTTTCCGGCACTTTTTGGCTCCCGTAAAAATATTCCCGTGCGAAGTGCTGTGGGTACGAATCGTACTTGCTGGTCCGTAAAACGCTGCCTGACTCAGTGCGAATGTCGCGTACGCGCTGTCCCGGATCGGACTTGTATGTATTGTTTAGTCGCACGGTGTTTTTTACGATTCGTACGGAAATGGTATTTCTGTACGAATCGTACTTGCTGGTTTGTAAGGTGCATTCCCCGGGTACGAGTCGTACGGAGAAAACGCGCCGTACGACGATTCGTACCCAGGCTTTACAGGATCGGAATCGGCACCTAAATGGTTTGCACAGAGAGGATTGAAGTGGCACCAATTGTAGCCTTTGGTTAAAACCTGTTTGCATCTCCAACACCCTGACCTCATGATTGTGCACTGTGGCGGAAACGACCTAGGTGCATTGACTGGGGTAGGTTTGGAAATGCTTATGAAGGACACCTTTGGACAACTGATGTCACTTTTCCCTCAAACTGTCTTTGTATATTCCAATATATGCCAAAGACAGAAGTGGAAATGGTCAAAACTATTTTGTCCTCAGATTGAAAAATCTAGGAAGAAACTCAACAAAGCTGTGTCTGCATACCTCAGAGACCACAAAATGGGGTCCATCTACAACAACAACATACGTTTTGATATGGCTGATATCTACAGAAGTGATGGAGTACACTTCACAGATCACGGAAATCAAGTTTTCCTGAATAACTTGAAGCTGTGCATCCGCACTTATATGTAGCTCCAACTGATCAACACAAGGGCTCTTTTTAGAGCCACCCTATAACTGTCAACTAAGGCCCTCTATTTTAGGGCCAGGTAACGGCAACTCCCGGACCCTCGCCAACATTTATTCTCCACACAGCTGTGACGCAGCGGCCAGACCATCTGGCTTTGCAGAATAGAGCTCTCACTTTGATCACCACCTCTACTTCCCCATATGGGTGAGTAGTTTGCGCTTTACAAATACCGTATTGATTTACCTTTGCACTCCCTGTACAACACCACCTAAGTACCATATACAAGTTGGACAAGTGTGGCACAGCACCCAGAGCGCATGACTTCACAGCATAGCAAACACAGGCTCACGGTTTCATACCCGAGTCCAGCAGCAGCTCAATTTCGCAGCATGACACTCTTGGCAATACCTCACTTAATTTACGTACCCAGCACTTTAAGGCCAGTAGGGGTCAGTAGTTCACCGGCTTTACCCCAGCTCAGCTTATGCCCCCAGCGCCATCAGACCCGTAGGAGTGAGTAGTTTGCACTTTACAAATACCGAATTGATATGATACGTGCAAATTTACCTTCGCACTCCCTGTATAACACCCCCTAAGCACCATAAACAACTTAAAATGTTCGAAATAAAAGCTCCTCCGAGTAGGTATAACTACATACTGACACTACTTGGACAGATGTGGCATAGCGGCCAGAGCACATGACTTCACAGCATAAGACACACAATTTGGGCTCACGCTTTCATCCCCGACTCCCGTACCAGCTCACCTTAGCAGCATCAGACTCTAGGCAATACCTCACTTAATTTCCTTAGCCCTGCACTTTCACACCGCTAGGGGTGAATACTTTGCTTCACACTCCCTCTATAGCACACCCTAAACACCCCACAGAGGTTACAGTGCTCCTACCCTCCTCTTTCCCACTTTTTTTGCCCTTTTTTCCCTTTACTCGCTTCGACGGAATCACAAAATGGCGGCCAACACTTGCTAGTTGCAACCGCTTGCAGCGCTCACAACCAATAAGCAGCAAGCTCGTGCTCGTAACGCCTCAGTCAATCTGATGGCAGAATTTCCAAATATCCATATCTATAAATGTCTATATTTCTCAAACACTACTGAACGGATTTACACCAAATAAACAAAAGCGTGCTTTCTAGACCAAGACCCTTGTCTCTGCCAAATTTGGGGTAATTCCGTTCACCCGTTCAACCTGTAGCCTTGTCTAAAGTTTCCTATGGAAATTAACATGGAGAAAACACGTTTTGGGACCCCCTTGTTTCTCGGCCCCCCCGTGACGAATCACCCTGAAACTTCCTACATAGGAGCTGATATGAACAAAGAATTAGTTTGGAAAATTTCATGAAGATATAAGCAAAACAAAAAATGCTCATCCTATGGAAACTTGGTCTTAACTATAACTACCTACTGGCGACCGCCAGTAGGTAATATCTATATATATATATATATATATATATATATATATATATATATATATATATAGATATTACCTACTGGCGGTCGCCAGTAGGTAGTTATAGTTAGGACCCTGTTTCCATAGGAAATCCGCAACATTCTATTTTGAATAACTTTGGCGCCGGTCGACGAATCCTCACGAATTTCTCAAAATAGGTGGGGCGCTTCGCTCCGCTCCTACCCTGAAAGTCTCGGGGGGATTCGTCAAGCGGGGGCTGAGATAAAAGGGGGGTCCCAAAACGCGTTTTCCCCATGCATTTTTCCATAGGACCTTTAGACAGGGCTACAGCCCGAACGGCTGAACAGAATTACTAGAAATTTGGCAGAGAGGTAGTCCTAAGGTCAAGGAAGTGCCTTTTGTAGGTTGGGTGTACATCTGTTCAGTAGATTCTGAGAAAATAGCCTTTAAATCAATATATATATCTGAGCCAGCTTACGGTACGCTTACGGTACGCTTACCGTACGCGTACGGTGGCGTGCGCGAGCGCGATTCTGATTGGCTCTTAGATCTTAGTAAACATTCGAATCGGCCGAAACCAGGAAGCGGCGGCCGCCATTTCGTGTGTTTCACTCAGAAAAAAAAGAGTGATAACAAGAAAAGGGGGCAAGGAGGAGAGTTACAGACCCCCTTACATTTGTGAGGGGGTCAAAGAAGGACAGCAAAGTACAAAGAAAACATTTATTGATTTTAAAAAAAATCACGGGGTACGCGTACGGTAAGCGTACGGTAACAAAAAAAATAAATAAAAGAAATGAAATTCTGATTTAAGTGTTTAATTATTAGGGGGCTCTAAAAAGAGCCGTTGTGTTTATGAAGTTATTTTTTAGTGGTACCTACAAGTAAGTACCGATGCAGAGTCTAAGGTTCAAGAGGAAGACTCTGTTCCCTTCATCATTGAAGTGCACACCATCTCCTCTATAAATGTCTTGCATGTCGTAACGCAAGTTGTTGTGGTAAATGGAACCCATACCATAGTCACGGAGGAAAGCAGAAACAGATTTGTTGACGTGCTCTCTTGCTTTGTCAATCTGCGGACAGAAATGATTGGACCAGTTCCATTTTTGCCTTTGGCATATGTTGGAAAACACAAAGGCAGTTTTAGGGAAAAGTGAAAACAGTTGTGCAAAGGTCTCCTTCATAAGCATTTCCAGACCTACCCCAGTCAAAGTGCCTAGGTCATTGCCACCACAGTGCACTATTATGAGGTCAGGGTGTTGGATTTGCATGAAGGATTTCACCAATGGCATCAATTGGTGCCACTTTAACCCTCTCTGACCAATCCATTTAATGTCTACATTTGGCAAAGCAAGGTCTCTCACAATACCTGTTTTCTCTGCAAACTTTTCACTCCAGAAGACATAGCTGTGCCCTACAATCCACACTGTGAACATCTTCAAAGGAGATCTGGATGCACTCAGGAGGTGTAATTCAGTAGAATGGTAAAAAGAAATGAAAGACAGTTTGGAAATGGAGGCATACATATTTTTTTATTAAAAAAAAGAACTGATTGGCTGTGTCATACCATTCTACACTAAAAACTAGGCTGTATGTGTAAATTTATAGAAGCATGTTTTGTATTGGTACAGAAAAATGTGTTACCAAAGAACAGTACTATGGATTTGCTGTAAGGTTTGAAAAGTCAAGCACTCTTGCTCTGTGGAATTGAAACATTGTTTGGCGAACTTCTGACCTAACTCCACACAGCAGTGTTCCATGAGCTGTTGCTATGGTAGCAGGCAGAAGTCAAGTTGGGGGAAGGGTACTAGGCAGAAGTCAAGTTGGGGGAAGGGTACTTTTGGAAAAGGGTTGGTTTTCAACCAATAGAAATGTGTGATTACATTTGAAAAAAAGGGGGAAGCACTGAGATTTGAAACTTACATGTATATGTGTGGAAAAATAGAGGGAAACTTTGCCATTATCTGGTTCTGCTGAGAGGAGAGAGGTGTAGAGAACAGAGATCCTGGCTCTGATAATCTGCTGTTTGAGTGCCACATTTCTTTCACAACTAACTAATTTTAAAGGTGAGGTTAGAGTTTGAGAGGAGATGTATATGGTAAATTAAGAAATGAATAATAGAAATGTAATTCTTTTTGTTGAAGTTGCGTTTATTATTTTCTGTTTTGGGAGAAATTTAAATGTGAGGAACATGTAAAATAATATGGACTATGTTTTCACGATAAACTAAGGTGTATTGGTATAAAAAAAGAATAGTTTAAGGGTTTGAGGTTGGACTCAGTAATGCAAATACATTCAGCATCACTAAGGCTGGTTGCCCTTGGTGGAATGTAGGCAGTCACCCAGGTTACACATGTTGGGAAATATAGGCAGAGATTTATTGCGTATTGCTCTGGTGATTTCACAGTTGCATTAGTAGGAAAAAGGGGGAGCGATTTTTTGGCGCAGAAGCAGACTCTTAGCACACACCCAGCTGCTTTCCATGTATAATCATGCACAGTATTTACAAGCGAGTGGGGTTTGAGGTTTGAGTCTGTAATGCAAATACATTCAGCATCACTAAGGCTGGTTGCCCTTGCTGAAGTGTAGGCAGTCACCCAGGATACACATGGTGGTGGTCTGAAAAAGCAGTCTGGACATGGGCTTTTTTAAAAATCTGAAAAGTGGATTCATAATGTGTCAGTCTGTAAAAGTGATTATCACTTGCCAAAAAAAAGAGCAGTAAGTGTGCATTCAAATTGGCAAAGAAATTTCGTTTTGTGACTAATGTGAAAACATGACTCTGTGTGCAAATAGGAATTACAGGCAGAGATTTATTGCGTTTTGCTCTGGTGATTTCACAGTTGCATTAGTAGGAAAAAGGGGGAGCGATTTTTTGGTGCAGAAGCAGACTCTTAGCACACACCCAGCTCCTTTCCATGTATAATCATGCACAGTATTTACAAGCGAGTGGGGTTTGAGGTTTGAGTCTGTAATGCAAATACATTCAGCATCACTAAGGCTGGTTGCCCTTGCTGGAGTGTAGGCAGTCACCCAGGATACACATGGTGGTGGTCTGAAAAAGCAGTCTGGACATGGGCTTTTTTAAAAATCTGAAAAGTGGATTCATAATGTGTCAGTCTGTAAAAGTGATTATCACTTGCCAAAAAAAAAGAGCAGTAAGTGTGCATTCAAATTGGCAAAGAAATTTCGTTTTGTGACTAATGTGAAAACATGACTCTGTGTGCAAATAGGAATTACAGGCAGAGATTTATTGCGTATTGCTCTGGTGAGTTCACAGTTGCATTAGTAGGAAAAAGGGGGAGCGATTTTTTGGTGCAGAAGCAGACTCTTAGCACACACCCAGCTCCTTTCCATGTATAATCATGCACAGTATTTACAAGCGAGTGGGGTTTGAGGTTTGAGTCTGTAATGCAAATACATTCAGCATCACTAAGGCTGGTTGCCCTTGCTGGAGTGTAGGCAGTCACCCAGGATACACATGGTGGTGGTCTGAAAAAGCAGTCTGGACATGGGCTTTTTTAAAAATCTGAAAAGTGGATTCATAATGTGTCAGTCTGTAAAAGTGATTATCACTTGCCAAAAAAAAAGAGCAGTAAGTGTGCATTCAAATTGGCAAAGAAATTTCGTTTTGTGACTAATGTGAAAACATGACTCTGTGTGCAAATAGGAATTACAGTCAGAGATTTATTGCGTTTTGCTCTGGTGATTTCACAGTTGCATTAGTAGGAAAAAGGGGGAGCGATTTTTTGGTGCAGAAGCAGACTCTTAGCACACACCCAGCTCCTTACCATGTATAATCATGCACAGTATTTACAAGCGAGTGGGGTTTGAGGTTTCAGTCTGTAATGCAAATACATTCAGCATCACTAAGGCTGGTTGCCCTTGCTGGAGTGTAGGCAGTCACCCAGGATACACATGGTGGTGGTCTGAAAAAGCAGTCTGGACATGGGCTTTTTAAAAATCTGAAAAGTGGATTCATAATGTGTCAGTCTGTAAAAGTGATTATCACTTGCCAAAAAAAAAGAGCAGTAAGTGTGCTTTCAAATTGGCAAAGAAATTTCGTTTTGTGACTAATGTGAAAACATGACTCTGTGTGCAAATAGGAATTACAGGCAGAGATTTATTGCGTTTTGCTCTGGTGATTTCACAGTTGCATTAGTAGGAAAAAGGGGGAGCGATTTTTTGGTGCAGAAGCAGACTCTTAGCACACACCCAGCTCCTTTCCATGTATAATCATGCACAGTATTTACAAGCGAGTGGGGTTTGAGGTTTGAGTCTGTAATGCAAATACATTCAGCATCACTAAGGCTGGTTGCCCTTGCTGGAGTGTAGGCAGTCACCCAGGATACACATGGTGGTGGTCTGAAAAAGAAGTCTGGACATGGGCTTTTTTAAAAATCTGAAAAGTGGATTCATAATGTGTCAGTCTGTAAAAGTGATTATCACTTGCCAAAAAAAAAGAGCAGTAAGTGTGCATTCAAATTGGCAAAGAAATTTCGTTTTGTGACTAATGTGAAAACATGACTCTGTGTGCAAATAGGAATTACAGGCAGAGATTTATTGCGTTTTGCTCTGGTGATTTCACAGTTGCATTAGTAGGAAAAAGGGGGAGCGATTTTTTGGTGCAGAAGCAGACTCTTAGCACACACCCAGCTCCTTACCATGTATAATCATGCACAGTATTTACAAGCGAGTGGGGTTTGAGGTTTCAGTCTGTAATGCAAATACATTCAGCATCACTAAGGCTGGTTGCCCTTGCTGGAGTGTAGGCAGTCACCCAGGATACACATGGTGGTGGTCTGAAAAAGCAGTCTGGACATGGGCTTTTTAAAAATCTGAAAAGTGGATTCATAATGTGTCAGTCTGTAAAAGTGATTATCACTTGCAAAAAAAAAAGAGCAGTAAGTGTGCTTTCAAATTGGCAAAGAAATTTCGTTTTGTGACTAATGTGAAAACATGACTCTGTGTGCAAATAGGAATTACAGGCAGAGATTTATTGCGTTTTGCTCTGGTGATTTCACAGTTGCATTAGTAGGAAAAAGGGGGAGCGATTTTTTGGTGCAGAAGCAGACTCTTAGCACACACCCAGCTCCTTTCCATGTATAATAATGCACAGTATTTACAAGCGAGTGGGGTTTGAGGTTTGAGTCTGTAATGCAAATACATTCAGCATCACTAAGGCTGGTTGCCCTTGCTGGAGTGTAGGCAGTCACCCAGGATACACATGGTGGTGGTCTGAAAAAGCAGTCTGGACATGGGCTTTTTTAAAAATCTGAAAAGTGGATTCATAATGTGTCAGTCTGTAAAAGTGATTATAACTTGCCAAAAAAAAAGAGCAGTAAGTGTGCATTCAAATTGGCAAAGAAATTTCGTTTTGTGACTAATGTGAAAACATGACTCTGTGTGCAAATAGGAATTACAGGCAGAGATTTATTGCGTATTGCTCTGGTGATTTCACAGTTGCATTAGTAGGAAAAAGGGGGAGCGATTTTTTGGTGCAGAAGCAGACTCTTAGCACACACCCAGCTCCTTTCCATGTATAATCATGCACAGTATTTACAAGCGAGTGGGGTTTGAGGTTTGAGTCTGTAATGCAAATACATTCAGCATCACTAAGGCTGGTTGCCCTTGCTGGAGTGTAGGCAGTCACCCAGGATACACATGGTGGTGGTCTGAAAAAGCAGTCTGGACATGGGCTTTTTTAAAAATCGGAAAAGTGGATTCATAATGTGTCAGTCTGTAAAAGTGATTATCACTTGCCAAAAAAAAGAGTAATAAGTGTGTTTTCAAATTGGCAAAGAAATTACGTTTTTTGACTATTGTGAAAAGAAATGTAGTAATATATTTAAATAAAATAAAGGATTTTTTTTTTATTTTTTTTCAGGTATTGCTGAAGAGCAGTGAACAAAATTTAAGATGCCTACAAAATCCAGAGTTCAAAAAACTCACAAAAAACACCTATATTTGAAGACAACTGGAGGACCAAAGTTAGTAGAAGATGCTCATGTTGGGAAAAAGAAAAAATCTTCTGGTAAGCAGAAAAAACAATTTCTAAAAAATATATTCAAAAGAATGAAAAATGTACAAAATGTCTGTACTGGAAAGAATGTTTTGAAAAGAAAAGGACAGGAAAAAATTGAGAATTTAGTTAATGCAAATATACCTTCTGCAACTGAAAAGATTTACATAAATAGAAAAACAGCGTTTAAAGAGATACGTAGAAAAATGTTTCAGAGAAGAGTTATGTCCAATTTGATAAAGGATGTGAAGAAATATAAGCAAAAGACTAAGTTTTATAAAAGAAAAAAAGAAATTGAAGCCATTGCAGCAAAGGCATTAGAATTAAAAAGGAAACTATTCATTTTAATTTTGAATAGGATGCGTACATTAGACAAAATGGTTAATGTACTGAAATCACATAGCAAAAGGAAAAGAGTAGTGAACAGAACAAACTTTTGTAAAGTGTTTTTAGGAAAGTGGATGCATAGTTCAAGTAGTGAACCTTTTTTTAATGAAGAGAGCTATTTTCAAAGTAATAGTTTGCTGCATGCAGTTGACACCAGAGGTCGTGCTTACGAAGTAAAAAATGGTTGCATAATGGAGAAGGAGATAATGGTTCCAAGAGATGAGGTACAAGTGATGGCGGATGAGGCTATGGGGAGACGTCCTAAAGCCCCAGTGTACACTTGGAATTGTAGTAGTATTTGCACTGTGCGTCAGGAATCTATTGACAAATTTCGTGAGTTTCTAAGAGAATATAGTAAAAAAAGTATAAAACAGAAGATTAAGGTGCTTCAAAGTCTGGATCCATGCAGAGTGAGAGAGAATACTGGTTTGCAGGGTCATTCTCTGGCTTGTCTATCTAGAAAAGTGTGTAATAGTGTATTCCATCATTTTAGGATGCTGGCTGTTCATCATACTGAAATGAGAAAGTTTGTGAGACGGTTGTATTTTGCCAAAAGTCCAGCAATAAAGTTAAATGAATTGAATAGGGCTCTGTTCCGAGGAACGGTATCAGATGTAGAGAAGGTTGTTGATGAAATTCAGTTTTGTTACTTTGGTCCTGAACAAAACAGTGCAGAGAAGGACACAGTAAATGAGGAAGAAGTGGAAGAGAATGTAGAACCCTCTGTTAGTAACACATTTAATGATCACATAACAAAATTTGCAATAATCTCTAATGAAAGACCAAATTTTACTTGTATTTGTTGCCGCAGAACTCATTATAGAAAACAAACTAGGAATGTTGATCTCTACAGAAAGAGTGAAAATGAAGATAATTATAAGTGGAAGGATTTTGCCACATATATATTTCTTGAAAATTGTTTTGATTTGGGTGAAGATCAGCGTATTTGTAAATACTGTTACAACAAGTTAGAGGAAAATAGAATGCCGACCAGAGCTGTACATAATAATTTAGAATTGGATGCTATTCCTGCTGAACTTTCTGAATTAAATACATATGAGTCTATACTCATTCAATGTGTTCATCCGTTCCAGACCATAGTACGTATGGAGCCCAAAACTGGTAAATTACCTCCTTCAGATTTACTGAGAGGTTTAAAAGGTAGAGTGGTGTATTTGCCCTTGGATTTGAAAACAAATATGGAAACTATTGATGCGGATACTTTGGAAACTGAACCATTAATTATTCTGGTTAATGGTGTACCTACAAAGAATAAGAAGATTTGGCAGGAGCTGGTAGATGTGCGGAAAGTACAAAGAGCAAATTTGTATTTGAAAAGGAATAACAAATGGTATGAATCAATTTATATAGAAGAAGAAGAAGAAGAAGATTTACAAGAAGACACAGAAACACCAACTGGACAAATTGAAAAAGTGGACAAGTCAAAGGAAGAAGAAATTTATGAACATTTTAGCATACATCCTCTTCATTCAAAAGAAGTTATGGGAGACAATATTGATCTCTTTCAGATGAAGAAAGCAAAAGGAACTCCCGTGAGTGTATGGGAGGAGAGCTTGGAAGCTCGATGTTTTCCCCAGCTGTTTCCTAAAGGAAAAGGAGGACGATACGATGAACGTCCGGAACAGATTCCAGCTTCTGAGTATCGGACTACAAGACTATATGCTGAAGATCCCAGATTTCGACAAAGTATTCCTTATTTGTTCCATCTTTTATTTGAAAGCGACTTGTCTGCACTGTCTTATGCAGTAAATCACATTTTAAAAAGTGGAGTACATTTACAAAATGTGTCTGCTAAGGATTTTATGGAGAAAGTGCAGCACCGAGATGATCATTTGGAAACACAACTGATCAATCTGATGGCTTGTCAGCGTGGGACTAATGAATATTGGTACCGACGCCATGGTGAATTAAAATGCATGTTACAGAATTTAGGAACACCAACATGGTTCGTTACACTAAGCTGTGCCGAGTACGCTTGGGATGATTTACTGGATTTTCTACGAGAGGCAAATTCAAACATTAAAAACATCGAATACAAGACAGCAGGAGAACTGTGCTCATTGGATCCGGTTAATGTTTGCAGATATTTCAATCATAGATTTGAGGCTATGATGTCCTTCATCTGCAATAAAAAAAATCCACCTCTAGGAGAAGTAGTAGATTTCTTTTGGAGAAAAGAGTACCAGGCAAGAGGTGCTCCTCATATTCATATGCTGTTGTGGATCAAGGATGCCCCAAAGTTTGGAACAGATACTGATGAAGCAGTGTTATCTTACATTGAAGAATATGCAACATGTGCTATACCAAAAAGCACAGAAGAGAAAAAGTTAAAGGAGCAAGTTTTACGTTTCCAAAGTCATCGGTGTGGAAAATACTGTCGACGGAAATACAAGAGCAAAGATAAATACTACACTAAATGTCGATTTGGATTTCCTAGACCTGTTCTTTCAAATGGAAGAGTAAACAGTTTTATGTCATCTGTGAGACATACTATCACAAGAAAATCACCTAAGAATACCTACAACCTTAAAAGAAAAGAAGAATCAAAAAATATAAATGACTACAACCCAGTCATTTTATCCATGTGGAACGCTAACATGGATATACAGTATGTAGCTGACAATTCTATTGCTGTTGCTCGATATGTAACGTCTTACATTACGAAATCAGAAAAAACAGAATTGAAGGAAATGTGGGAAGAGATTTCTCACGAGAAGACTGTCAGTAAGAAGCTGTACAGTTTCAGTTTGAAGATGTTATCGCATCGAGAAATTGGATCCTACGAATGTTCAGATAGGTTATCTTCTGCAAGTCTCTACTCGAAGTCAAGAAGAATAATTTGGGCAAGTTTAGGCCTTGCAGCAATGAGAAATCGGGTACTAAAATCTGTTGGAGAAATTGAATATTTGGCCGAGAATGACCCAGAAAGTACAGATATTTTGAAATCAAACATGTTGGACACATATTATCCCAAGAGAAGTCATCATCTGGAGAACATGTGTCTCTATGAAGTGCTGCAGAACTACATTTATTCACGGAAAGCCGCAGAAGACATCAACAATGGAAAATATAAAGTCATTGGTGAGGAAGGATGTTTGGTGAAGCAAACAAAAGGAAGTTTGATAAATCACAGGAAGCTGAGTTGCGACACTACTGACAAGAAGGAATTTTACTACTTGGCTCTTTTACAGTTGTTTAAACCATGGCGTACAGAGGATGAACTACTGGGAGAATTTCAAAGCTATGAAGATTCTTTTAATGCTTGCAAAGACAGCATACAATGCAGTACATTCTCAAGTTATCTGCAAATGTTAAATGAAGAAATTGAACAGGAAACTACAATTGCAGCAGAAATAGCTAGAGACAGTTCTCAGGACAGCCAAAGTTCAGGAACACTCAGTCAAGATCCCCTAGGACAACCAATCGTTGAAAATGAAGCATCAATAGCCATGAATGAAGTGGAAACGGCTATGAATCAAGCTCAAGAAGAATTTATAGACTTACAAAATTTGGAAAGACAACTGAACGAAGAGCAGCAACAAATTTATGAAGAGATCAGAAACAAAATTGATCACGGATTTCTACATGAAAAAAAAGAGTGCTCATGCACATCATTTCATCCAATCAGGATGTATGTAAGCGGACAAGCTGGAACTGGAAAAAGTTTCCTAATTAAAGTCATCAGAAGCTACCTACAGCAAAAAACGGATTCTACTTTGTCTTGTGTGGTTACTGCTCCAACTGGGTTAGCAGCATATAACATAAAATGAATCACCTTACATCGTTTGCTAATGTTACCAGTGGAGCATGAAAACAAAATACAATACAACAAGCTAACTGGAGAAGCATCCTTGGAAGTTTCAAGAGTATTGAAGAAGATGCAAGTTCTCATTATTGATGAGGTGAGCATGGTTTCAAACTTAATGCTTGCCTTTGTGCATTTAAGAATGCAGCAAATTCTGAAGACAGACTATGACATGTTATTTGGTGGAAAACACGTCATAGTTTTTGGAGATCTTTTGCAACTTACTCCAGTTAAAGGACAACCAGTGTTTAATACTGTCACACATGAAGACACGAAGAAGTCATTGGGAAGCATCAGAAATACAAATATTTGGTCCTTCTTTGAGTACAAGGAACTTACTACTAATATGAGGCAAGCAAGCGATGAAGAATATGGAAGTATTCTGAAAGATATCAGAATTGGACTACTCACAGAAGTTGGCAAAAAAGCATTACAGAGTCGGCTTCTATATAATTTATTTCCAAAGGAAGAAATAGTTGCAGAGAAGATATACAAGAACATTGCAGAAAACAAAAGTGTCATCTGCTTAATGCCAACTCTACGTGAATGCTCAATATTCAATGAGGAGCTTTTGAAATTGGAAAAGGAAGAGATCAGGAAATTAGAAGCAGTGGACAAAATTGAGGATGGAAGAATTACTGTCACAGTAACAGGCACACTGAAAAATAAATTGGATTCACTAGAGAAGAACATTTCCAAAACAGCTGGATTAGAAAAAAATCTATATGTTTGCATGAACTGTAGAGTATTTTTAAGGAGAAATTTGGATGTTGAAAAAGGCTTAGTTAATGGAGCTATGGGAAGAGTTGTGGGTTTTATTAATTATCAGAAAAAAGATGGAATTGAATGTTTAAAAATTAAATTTGATCAGATAGAAGAAGTTAAAGACATTTGTCGTTGTACAGTTCGTTTCATGCTTGTGAAAGACTTATATGTACGTAGGAAGCAGTTTCCGTTTTCGCTAGCATATGCTGTAACTATTCACAAGTCTCAAGGATTGACTGTAGATTGTGCATTTGTGAACATTGGTTCAACTGTGTTCAAAGAAGGTATGGCATATGTTGCTTTGTCACGAGTGAAAACATTATCAGGTTTATTCATGATAGACTTTGATGACTCAAAAGTTAGTGCTGATACAAATTGTGTAAAGGAGTATAATAGATTAAGAAGAAGCTATGCTCCTCATTTAGGTCAGTATCCTGTGTTGGAGAAACGTGTAGTTTCTCGTAAAAGGAGAAATGAGAATATCTGTGATGAAGATGTAGAGAGGAGGAAAAAAAAGAGGAGTGATGTAATTGCAAGCAAAAAGAATAAGGAAAAAGAAGAACAGGTTGTAGTATGTCATTTTGAAAATAGCTCTGGTGTCAACTGCTACGCTAATGTAGTGCTGAATGTTGCATTTTATCTGGAAAGTTTGCAAGAGCAGATAATAGTAAATCAGGGAAAAAGATTCTGTTCTGAGCTGAGTCTCCTTTTTCAAAAGCTGAGTAATGATAAAACTCAAATAGAAAGTGCTACTGAAATTAGAAAACTTTTAGATATATGTTCAGGACGAACACAGTTTTCTCAAAATGAACAGCAAGATGCACACGAATTTTTGATGTTTTTTCTTCAGGTTCTGGAAGAAGAAGAAGTTGCAATTGATAATTTATTTGGTCTTTCTTATAAATGGGAACATAGTTGTGAAAACTGTTATAATATATGTGGCTCTAATGTTGATAATGAAAGGTTTATTTTTTTGACATTGCCAGAGAGTAAAACAGTCACTTTTGCTAAATTAGTTAAAGATGCTAATCATAGCATGCAATGCGGTGAGTGTCAATCTGACATGTTTTCAACGTTAATTTTAAAGGAATACGGACAGTATGTAATTTTAATGATGCAACGATGTAGAGCTGATGGTTCAAAATTGGATACTTTAATAAAGAAGTTTACAGGACAGCAATTATCAATTTCAGGAAAAACTTTTGTAACTGTTGCAATAATTTTCCATGAAGGACCTACTGTTACTTCTGGACATTACACAGTTTATCTTAAATGTGAAAAAGGCTGGACACTGTGTAATGATTCCCAATTGGTTTTTAAGCAACGTTTGCCTTTTGATTTAGCAAATTCCTATCTAATCTTCCTGAAACCTAAATTTTAGAGAGACTTGGCAAGATCTGGACAAAACAATTTTACCATTTTATTGGATTACCATTGGAATTTTCAAAAATAAAGATTTTTTAAATTATCATTTGGCCTAATGGAAAGATAACCAATTGTAATGTGGACTTTTTTAATTTTTAATGAAACTTTCGAAAACCAAAAATTTAGAGAAAATCGGTAACATCTGCACAATTTAAATTTTGGAATGTTATTGGAGTGCCATTGGAAATTTTTTCAAAAAAGATTTTTTAAATTACTATTTGGCCATGTGGAAAGGTAACCAATTCTATTGTGGACTTAATAAATTATTAATAAATCTTTCGGGAACCAATATGTTACAGAGAATCGGTGAGATCTGTACAAATAAAACTTTAGAATTTTATTGGATTACCATTGGAAATTTAATCAAAAAAGAATTTTAAAATTACTATTTGGCCTAAAGAAAATGGAACCAGATGTATTGTGGAGTTATTTGAGATATAATATTTTGATTATACTTCTGAAACAAAAATATCATACGGTATTTTAAAGAAATAAGTATTGATATTAGATGATATTTTTTTAGAATATTATGCATTTCTATAATGTTAAGTTTAAGTAAAAAGAGATTCTGGGCTTTTTTAATACAATCTTTGAGATTGTTATTTTTTTTTTGCCCGCTGTTAAATGATGAATGCAATTGCTTTCACAATTTATAGTGAAATGCAATATATTCTGAAAACAGCAAAAATAAGGCAAAAATATATTTTGATAAATATGTAAATATGTGTACTGTATTATAAAATGTTTTAAAAATATTAATACTTTTTCTTTTTTTTCAGATTGATATAGAAAATTTTCGAAAACTAGAACCATTTTTAAAGCAATTTTTTTAAAAAACAAATGAATAAATATTTTTTTGAGTGGGTATGGTAAGTCAATAATAATAATTGTAGTCTCTCAAGGACCTTGTAATGTGAAAATTGATTTTTAGTGTTTTTAAAAAAAAAAAAAAAAATTACGCGCACCGTACGCGTACGGTAAAAAAAAAAAAGTTTTTAAAAACATATATAAAAAAAAGATGAAAGATAAGGTTGGCTCTTAAAAGAGTCGTTGTGTTCATGCAGGGACAGAGGAAAGAAAGATTGGGAATATTAGACGGTACGACAAGTGTGCTGATCTATTTTACTGTTCACCAGGGAAACACTGGTCTCCCTATAAGTAATTAGATCATGACAATGGGCGCACCGTACTTCAACCCTCGCAAACCGAGGGTTAATTTCCAGAGGGCCAGCAAAAGGAGATGCTCCCCCCACAGATGAAGGGCTCACCTGACCTGCAGAAGAAGGACTCAGCCCTGCAGATGATGGTCCAGGCTGAGCTGCTGTGGATGTGCTTGGTTGACTTACTGAAGGGTTACCTCCAGTAAGTCGAGCATGTGTCCTTCTGTGTACATCCTTGAGGTGCCTCATCATGGTATGATTCCCAAAGGAATACTTCCTGTCAGGATTACCTCTTGAAAGTACACGCTGACACAGCTTACAAGTAACTAAGGGTGCATTTACCTTTTGCTGGCCTTCAGGAAAAGTAAAATAATCCCATACATAAGAGGTCTTTTGTTTCCTCGCTCTCTGCCTCAAGGTAGTGCTGCTAGTGCTAGCCTCACTCTCAGAAGGGCTCTGCTGTTCTGCCATCGTATCACAAAGACAACCCAGCTCCTTCTCCAAAGAGATCACAAGCAGATATGAGGGGAATGGGTGTGGTGTAGGAGAGTTCTAGAACTGAAAGTAGTTTCAACCAATCAAAAGTTGTGTTTCATGATCACATGACCTACCGTACGCTTACGGTACGCTTACGGCAAAAGTACGCATGCGCGTAAAAAAGACACGCGCTTGCGCGCATGCGCTTAACAGTCACTCCCCGACACTTCCGCGTAACGTGCGCGTGTAGCGTACACGCGTACACGTCCCACGCAGAGTACGCGCGGCTACGCAAATTGCGTAAATATACGCAAACAGCGTAGATAAATTACGGACGTTGCGTAAACCGTACGCTTACCGTAAGCTTACGGTACGCGTACTAAAAAAAATATTAAAAAAAAGAAAAAAAGTATTGCAAATAAATTTTACATGTTTATTTTAAAAAATATATTAAAAAAAAACATATTATGGAATTTTAAAAATTTAACCATAGTCTTTAAAAAAGGATAGAAAAATAAAAAAAAAATATGTTTAAAAAAATAGAAGAAAAAAAAAAAAATTAGCATTTAAAAAACCTTGCAAATTCAATGAAAAAACCATGGGTTTCACACACGTTATAGTTAGGAATTAGCATTTAAAAAACCTTGCAAATCCACTGAAAAAACCATGGGTTTCACACACGTTATAGTTAGGAATTAGCATTTAAAAAACCTTACAAATTCAATGAAAAAACCAAAGGTTTCACACATGTTATAGTTAGCTGGACATTTCACTCGTAAAAAACCATTGAAATTCTCCCGTTATAGTTAGTTCAGCTAACTATAACTCGCGCGCCCGCAATGCACTGCTGATGACGTCACATATTACATCACTCATGACATGGTCAGTGACATCACTCATGACATCACTGATGACATCTCAAATGACATCACTGATGACATCACTGATGACATCATCCTTGTGATAGAGTGGCAGACCTCCTCTCATCCTAATATAACCTTTGATACACACATTCAAAAATAGAAATAAAAAATTATAAAAACAATGGACATACCAATACCAGTTACAACAACCTATACAGTAATTCTAAGATCCAAATACACATCCACTCATTCACCAACAGTCCTATACAGTCACTCATACATTTACTCACTCATCATATGTACTCATACACCTATACATCCTGTTACACAACGCCACTCATCCATAGAGTTACTCACACACATAGTCACTCATGCTAATAAAGAAACAAACATACATTTATTTGCATATACAGTTATACACACACCACCACACTTACTTCTACGGAAACTTACACATACTTAGTCTTTTAAACAATCACTTATAGAAACACATACTTATTCATACAGGAACTCTTTCAATCTCTCACTCTCACATATACTCGCTTATATACACCAATAGTCACATATACTAGTTTAAAACATATGTAGTTACTCATAAAGACACTATTGAGACAGTCATTCACTCACTAACACACCCATACACTCACTCATCCACCCATAGAGTCCTGCACACATGCTGTCTTCAACACATACAAAGAGTGAGTCATTCATTCATGCACCTATGCACTACGTAATACCCCCACCGAACCATGCAGACACTCAGACTGATACTCATAAAACCAACTAATAACCTATATAGACACCCATGCAGCTACTCACCAACCCATGCAGCCACTTATACACAAAGTGAGAGACTGATTCAGATATTTACATATTTAAACATTACTCACTAAGCCATGTATTCACTATGATACACTTAATCAGTCAGTTACACAATCAATTTTTATTAAACAAATCATCCATTTAGACACTTATATACCCATTTATTCTTCCATCGTCCTTGAGATATACATATATAAAACATATTTAATTTTCAGAAACACACACATTCACTGGATGATGTCATCAGTGATGTCATCAGTGATGTCATTTGAGATGTCATCAGTGATGTCATGAGTGATGTCACTGACCATGTCATGAGTGATGTAATATGTGACGTCATCAGCAGTGCATTGCGGGCGCGCGAGTTATAGTTAGCTGAACTAACTATAACGGGGGAATTTCAATGGTTTTTTACGAGTGAAATGTCCAGCTAACTATAACATGTGTGAAACCTTTGGTTTTTTCATTGAATTTCTAAGGTTTTTTAAATGCTAATTCCTAACTATAACGTGTGTGAAACCCATGGTTTTTTCAGTGAATATATATATATATATATATATATATTACCTACTGGCGGTCGCCAGTAGGTAGTTATAGTTAGGACCCCTTTTCCATAGGAAATCCGCAACATTCTATTTTGAATAACTTTGGCGCCGGTCGACGAATCCTCGCAAATTTCTCAAAATAGGTGGGGCGCTACGCTTCGCTCCTACCCTGAAAGTCTTGGGGGGATTCGTCAAGCGGGGGCTGAGATAAAGGGGGGTCCCAAAACGCGTTTTTCCCATGCATTTTTCCATAGGACCTTTAGACAGGGCTACAGCCCGAACGGCTGAACAGAATTACTAGAAATTTGGCAGAGAGGTAGTCCCTAGGTCAAGGAAGTGCCTTTTGTAGGTTTGGTGTAAATCTGTTCAGTAGATTCTGAGAAAATAGCCTTTAAATCAATATATATATCTGAGCCAGCTTACGGTATGCTTACCGTAAGCTTACCGTACGCGTACGGTGGCGTGCGCGAGCGCGATTCTGTTTGGCTGTTAGATCTTAGTAAACATTCGAATCGGCCGAAACCAGGAAGCGGCGGCCGCCATTTTGTGTGTTTCACTCAGAAAAAAAAGAGTGAAAACAAGAAAAGGGGGCAAGGAGGAGAGTTACAGACCCCCTTACATTTGTGAGGGGGTCAAAGAAGGACAGAAAAGTACAAAGAAAACATTTATTGATTTTTAAAAAAATCACGGGGTACGCGTACGGTAAGCTTACGGTAAGCGTACGGAAGAAAAAAAAAATTAAAAAAGAAATGAAATGCAGATTTAAGAGTTTAGATATTAGGGGGCTCTAAAAAGAGCCGTTGTGTTTATGAAGTGATTTTTTAAGTGGTACCTACAAGTAAGTACCGATGCAGAGTCTAAGGTTCAAGAGGAAGACTCTGTTCCCTTCATCATTGAAGTGCACACCATCTCCTCTATAAATGTCTTGCATGTCATAACGCAAGTTGTTGTGGTAAATGGCACCCATACCATAGTCACGGAGGAAAGCAGAAACAGATTTGTTGACGTGCTTTCTTGCTTTGTCAATTTGCGGACAGAAATGATTGGACCAGTTCCATTTTTGCCTTTGGCATATGTTGGAAAACACAAAGGCAGTTTTAGGGAAAAGTGAAAACAGTTGTGCAAAGGTGTCCTTCATAAGCATTTCCAGACCTACCCCAGTCAAAGTGCCTAGGTCATTGCCACCACAGTGCACTATTATGAGGTCAGGGTGTTGGATTTGCATGAAGGATTTCACCAATGGCATCAATTGGTGCCACTTTAACCCTCTCTGACCAATCCATTTAATGTCTACATTTGGCAAAGCAAGGTCTCTCACCATACCTGTTTTCTCTGCAAACTTTTCACTCCAGAAGACATAGCTGTGCCCTACAATCCACACTGTGAACATCTTCAAAGGAGAACTGGATGCACTCAGGAGGTGTCTTTCAGTAGAATGGCAATATGAAAAGAAAGACAGTTAGGAAATGGAGGCATACATATTTTTTTTAAACAAAAAGAACTGATTGGCTGTTTCATACCATTCTAGAATAAAAACTAGGCTGTATGTGTAAATTAATAGAAGCATGCTTTGTATTGGTACAAAAAAATGTGTTACCAAAGAACAGTACTATGGATTTGCTGTTAGGTTTGAAAAGTCAAGCACTCTTGCTCTGTGGAATTGAAACATTGTGTGGCAAACTTCTGACCTAACTCCACACAGCAGTGTTCCATGAGCTGTTGCTATGGTAGCAGGCAGAAGTCAAGTTGGGGGAAGGGTACTAGGCAGAAGTCAAGTTGGGGGCAGGGTACTTTTGGAAAAGGGTTGGTTTTCAACCAATAGAAATGTGTGATTACATTTGAAAAAAAGGGGGAAGCACTGAGATTTGAAACTTACATGTATATGTGTGGAAAAATAGAGGGAAAGTTTGCCATTATCTGGTTCTGCTGAGAGGAGAGAGGTGTAGAGAACAGAGATCCTGGCTCTGATAATCTGCTGTTTGAGTGCCACATTTCTTTCACAACTAACTAATTTTAAAGGTGAGTTTAGAGTTTGAGAGGGGATGTATATGGTAAATTAAGAAATGAATAATAGAATTGGAATTCCTTTTGTAGAAGTTGTGTTTATTATTTTCTGTTTTGGGAGAAATTTAAATGTGAGGAACATGTAAAATAATATGGACAATTTTTTCATGATAAATTAAGGTGTACTGGTAAAAATAAGGAATACTTTAAGGGTTTGAGGTTGCAGTCAGTAATGCAAATACATTCAGCATCACTAAGGCTGGTTGCCCTTGCTGGAGTGTAGGCAGTCACCGAGGATACACATGGTGGTGGTCTGAAAAAGCAGTTTGGACATGGGCTTTTTAAAAAAATCTAAAAAGTGGATTCATAAAGTGTCAGTCTGTAAAAGTGATTTTCACTTGCCAAAAAAAAAGAGCAGTAAGTGTGCATTTAAATTGGCAAAGAAATTTCGTTTTGTGACTAATGTGAAAACATGACTCTGTGTGCAAATAGGAATTACAGGCAGAGATTTATTGCGTTTTGCTCTGGTGATTTCACAGTTGCATTAGTAGGAAAAAGGGGGAGCGATTTTTTGGGGGAAGAAGCAGACTCTTAGCACACACCCAGCTCCTTTCCATGTATAATCATGCACAGTATTTAGAAGCGAGTGGGGTTTTCAGGTTTCAGTCTGTAATGCAAATACATTCAGCATCACTAAGGCTGGTTGCCCTTGCTGGAGTGTAGGCAGTCACCGAGGATACACATGGTGGTGGTCTGAAAAAGCAGTCTGGACATGTGCAATTAAAAAAATCTAAAAAGTGGATTCATAATGTGTCAGTCTGTAAAAGTGATTTTCACTTGCCAAAAAAAAAGAGCAGTAAGTGTGCATTTAAATTGGCAAAGAAATTTCGTTTTGGGACTAATGTGAAAACATGACTCTGTGTGCAAATAGGAATTACAGGCAGAGATTTATTGCGTTTTGCTCTGGTGATTTCACAGTTGCATTAGTAGGAAAAAGGGGGAGCGATTTTTTGGGGGAAGAAGCAGACTCTTAGCACGCACCCAGCTCCTTTCCATGTATAATCATGCACAGTATTTAGAAGCGAGTGGGGTTTTGAGGTTTCAGTCTGTAATGCAAATACATTCAGCATCACTAAGGCTGGTTGCCCTTGCTGGAGTGTAGGCAGTCACCGAGGATACACATGGTGGTGGTCTGAAAAAGCAGTCTAGACATGTGCAATTTAAAAAATCTAAAAAGTGGATTCATAATGTGTCAGTCTGTAAAAGTGATTTTCACTTGCCAAAAAAAAAGAGCAGTAAGTGTGCATTTAAATTGGCAAAGAAATTTCGTTTTGGGACTAATGTGAAAACATGACTCTGTGTGCAAATAGGAATTACAGGCAGAGATTTATTGCGTTTTGCTCTGGTGATTTCACAGTTGCATTAGTAGGAAAAAGGGGGAGCGATTTTTTGGGGGAAGAAGCAGACTCTTAGCACACACCCAGCTGCTTGCCATGTGGAATCATGCACAGTATTTAGAAGCGAGTGGGGTTTTGAGGTTTCAGTCTGTAATGCAAATACATTCAGCATCACTAAGGCTGGTTGCCCTTGCTGGAGTGAAGGCAGTCACCGAGGATACACATGGTGGTGGTCTGAAAAAGCAGTCTGGACATGGGCTTTTTTAAAAAAATCTGAAAAGTGGTTTCATAATGTGTCAGTCTGTAAAAGTGATTTTCACTTTCCAAAAAAAAAGAGCAGTAAGTGTGCATTTAAATTGGCAAAGAAATTTCGTTTTGGGACTAATGTGAAAACATGACTCTGTGTGCAAATAGGAATTACAGGCAGAGATTTATTGCGTTTTGCTCTGGTGATTTCACAGTTGCATTAGTAGGAAAAAGGGGGAGCGATTTTTGGGGGGAAGAAGCAGACTCTTAGCACACACCCAGCTGCTTACCATGTGGAATCATGCACAGCATTTAGAAGCGAGTGGGGTTTTGAGGTTTCAGTCTGTAATGCAAATACATTCAGCATCACTAACGCTGGGTTCCCTTGCTGGAGTGTAGGCAGTCACCGAGGATACACATGGTGGTGGTCTGAAAAAGCAGTCTGGACATGGGCTTTTTTTAAAAAATCTGAAAAGTGGTTTCATAATGTGTCAGTCTGTAAAAGTGATTTTCACTTGCCAAAAAAAAAGAGCAGTAAGTGTGCATTCAAATTGGCAAAGAAATTTCGTTTTGTGACTAATGTGAAAACATGACTCTGTGTGCAAATAGGATTTACAGGCAGAGATTTATTGCGTTTTGTTCTGGTGATTTCACAGTTGCATTAGTAGGAAAAAGGGGGAGCGATTTTTTGGGGGAAGAAGCAGACTCTTAGCACACACCCAGCTCCTTTCCATGTATAATCATGCACAGTATTTACAAGCGAGTGGGGTTTGAGGTTTGAGTCTGTAATGCAAATACATTCAGCATCACTAAGGCTGGTTGCCCTTGCTGGAGTGTAGGCAGTCACCCAGGATACACATGGTGGTGGTCTGAAAAAGCAGTCTGGACATGTGCAATTCAAAAAATCTAAAAAGTGGATTCATAATGTGTCAGTCTGTAAAAGTGATTTTCACTTGCCAAAAAAAAAGAGCAGTAAGTGTGCATTTAAATTGGCAAAGAAATTTCGTTTTGGGACTAATGTGAAAACATGACTCTGTGTGCAAATAGGAATTACAGGCAGAGATTTATTGCGTTTTGCTCTGGTGATTTCACAGTTGCATTAGTAGGAAAAAGGGGGAGCGATTTTTTGGGGGAAGAAGCAGACTCTTAGCACGCACCCAGCTCCTTTCCATGTATAATCATGCACAGTATTTAGAAGCGAGTGGGGTTTTGAGGTTTCAGTCTGTAATGCAAATACATTCAGCATCACTAAGGCTGGTTGCCCTTGCTGGAGTGTAGGCAGTCACCGAGGATACACATGGTGGTGGTCTGAAAAAGCAGTCTGGACATGTGCAATTTAAAAAATCTAAAAAGTGGATTCATAATGTGTCAGTCTGTAAAAGTGATTTTCACTTGCCAAAAAAAAAGAGCAGTAAGTGTGCATTTAAATTGGCAAAGAAATTTCGTTTTGGGACTAATGTGAAAACATGACTCTGTGTGCAAATAGGAATTACAGGCAGAGATTTATTGCGTTTTGCTCTGGTGATTTCACAGTTGCATTAGTAGGAAAAAGGGGGAGCGATTTTTTTGGTGCAGAAGCAGACTCTTAGCACACACCCAGCTCCTTTCCATGTATAATCATGCACAGTATTTACAAGCGAGTGGGGTTTTGAGGTTTCAGTCTGTAATGCAAATACATTCAGCATCACTAAGGCTGGTTGCCCTTGCTGGAGTGTAGGCAGTCACCGAGGATACACATGGTGGTGGTCTGAAAAAGCAGTCTGGACATGGGCTTTTAAAAAAATCTGAAAAGTGGTTTCATAATGTGTCAGTCTGTAAAAGTGATTTTCACTTGCCAAAAAAAAAGAGCAGTAAGTGTGCATTCAAATTGGCAAAGAAATTTCGTTTTGGGACTAATGTGAAAACATGACTCTGTGTGCAAATAGGAATTACAGGCAGAGATTTATTGCGTTTTGCTCTGGTGATTTCACAGTTGCATTAGTAGGAAAAAGGGGGAGCGATTTTTTGGGGGAAGAAGCAGACTCTTAGCACACACCCAGCTGCTTGCCATGTGGAATCATGCACAGTATTTAGAAGCGAGTGGGGTTTTGAGGTTTCAGTCTGTAATGCAAATACATTCAGCATCACTAAGGCTGGTTACCCTTGCTGGAGTGAAGGCAGTCACCGAGGATACACATGGTGGTGGTCTGAAAAAGCAGTCTGGACATGGGCTTTTTTAAAAAAATCTGAAAAGTGGTTTCATAATGTGTCAGTCTGTAAAAGTGATTTTCACTTTCCAAAAAAAAAGAGCAGTAAGTGTGCATTTAAATTGGCAAAGAAATTTCGTTTTGGGACTAATGTGAAAACATGACTCTGTGTGCAAATAGGAATTACAGGCAGAGATTTATTGCGTTTTGCTCTGGTGATTTCACAGTTGCATTAGTAGGAAAAAGGGGGAGCGATTTTTTGGGGGAAGAAGCAGACTCTTAGCACACACCCAGCTGCTTACCATGTGGAATCATGCACAGCATTTAGAAGCGAGTGGGGTTTTGAGGTTTCAGTCTGTAATGCAAATACATTCAGCATCACTAAGGCTGGTTGCCCTTGCTGGAGTGTAGGCAGTCACCGAGGATACACATGGTGGTGGTCTGAAAAAGCAGTCTGGACATGGGCTTTTAAAAAAAAATCTGAAAAGTGGTTTCATAATGTGTCAGTCTGTAAAAGTGATTTTCACTTGCCAAAATAAAAGAGCAGTAAGTGTGCATTCAAATTGGCAAAGAAATTTCGTTTTGTGACTAATGTGAAAACATGACTCTGTGTGCAAATAGGATTTACAGGCAGAGATTTATTGCGTTTTGTTCTGGTGATTTCACAGTTGCATTAGTAGGAAAAAGGGGGAGCGATTTTTTGGGGGAAGAAGCAGACTCTTAGCACACACCCAGCTCCTTTCCATGTATAATCATGCACAGTATTTACAAGCGAGTGGGGTTTTCAGGTTTCAGTCTGTAATGCAAATACATTCAGCATCACTAAGGCTGGTTGCCCTTGCTGGAGTGTAGGCAGTCACCGAGGATACACATGGTGGTGGTCTGAAAAAGCAGTCTGGACATGGGCTTTTTTAAAAAAATCTAAAAAGTGGATTCATAATGTGTCAGTCTGTAAAAGTGATTTTCACTTGCCAAAAAAAAAGAGCAGTAAGTGTGCATTCAAAAAGGCAAAGAAATTTCGTTTTGGGACTAATGTGAAAACATGACTCTGTGTGGAAATAGGATTTACAGGCAGAGATTTATTGCGTTTTGCTCTGGTGATTTCACAGTTGCATTAGTAGGAAAAAGGGGGAGCGATTTTTTGGGGGAAGAAGCAGACTCTTAGCAGACACCCAGCTCCTTTCCATGTATAATCATGCACAGTATTTACAAGCAAGTGGGGTTTTCAGATTTCAGTCTGTAATGCAAATACATTCAGCATCACTAAGGCTGGTTGCCCTTGCTGGAGTGTAGGCAGTCACCGAGGATACACATGGTGGTGGTCTGAAAAAGCAGTCTGGACATGGGCTTTTTTAAAAAAATCTGAAAAGTGGTTTCATAATGTGTCAGTCTGTAAAAGTGATTTTCACTTGCCAAAAAAAAAGAGCAGTAAGTGTGCATTCAAATTGGCAAAGAAATTTCGTTTTGGGACTAATGTGAAAACATGACTCTGTGTGGAAATAGGAATTACAGGCAGAGATTTATTGCGTTTTGCTCTGGTGATTTCACAGTTGCATTAGTAGGAAAAAGGGGGAGCGATTTTTTGGGGGAAGAAGCAGATCTTAGCACACACCCAGCTCCTTTCCATGTATAATCATGCACAGTATTTAGAAGCGAGTGGGGTTTTCAGGTTTCAGTCTGTAATGCAAATACATTCAGCATCACTAAGGCTGGTTGCCCTTGCTGGAGTGTAGGCAGTCACCGAGGATACACATGGTGGTGGTCTGAAAAAGCAGTCTGGACATGGGCTTTTTTAAAAAAATCTGAAAAGTGGTTTCATAATGTGTCAGTCTGTAAAAGTGATTTTCACTTGCCAAAAAAAAAGAGCAGTAAGTGTGCTTTCAAATTGGCAAAGAAATTTCGTTTTGGGACTTATGTGAAAACATGACTCTGTGTGGAAATAGGAATTACAGGCAGAGATTTATTGCGTTTTGCTCTGGTGATTTCACAGTTGCATTAGTAGGAAAAAGGGGGAGCGATTTTTGGGGGGAAGAAGCAGACTCTTAGCACACACCCAGCTCCTTTCCATGTATAATCATGCACAGTATTTAGAAGCGAGTGGGGTTTTCAGGTTTCAGTCTGTAATGCAAATACATTCAGCATCACTAAGGCTGGTTGCCCTTGCTGGAGTGTAGGCAGTCTCCGAGGATACACATGGTGGTGGTCTGAAAAAGCAGTCTGGACATGGGCTTTTTTAAAAAAATCTGAAAAGTGGTTTCATAATGTGTCAGTCTGTAAAAGTGATTTTCACTTGCCCAAAAAAAAGAGCAGTAAGTGTGCATTCAAATTGGCAAAGAAATTTCGTTTTGTGACTAATGTGAAAACATGACTCTGTGTGCAAATAGGAATTACAGGCAGAGATTTATTGCGTTTTGCTCTGGTGATTTCACAGTTGCATTAGTAGGAAAAAGGGGGAGCGATTTTTTGGTGCAGAAGCAGACTCTTAGCACACACCCAGCTCCTTTCCATGTATAATCATGCACAGTATTTACAAGCGAGTGGGGTTTTCAGGTTTCAGTCTGTAATGCAAATACATTCAGCATCACTAAGGCTGGTTGCCCTTGCTGGAGTGTAGGCAGTCACCGAGGATACACATGGTGGTGGTCTGAAAAAGCAGTCTGGACATGGGCTTTTTTTTAAAAATCTGAAAAGTGGTTTCATAATGTGTCAGTCTGTAAAAGTGATTTTCACTTGCCAAAAAAAAAGAGCAGTAAGTGTGCTTTCAAATTGGCAAAGAAATTTCGTTTTGGGACTTATGTGAAAACATGACTCTGTGTGGAAATAGGAATTACAGGCAGAGATTTATTGCGTTTTGCTCTGGTGATTTCACAGTTGCATTAGTAGGAAAAAGGGGGAGCGATTTTTGGGGGGAAGAAGCAGACTCTTAGCACACACCCAGCTCCTTTCCATGTATAATCATGCACAGTATTTAGAAGCGAGTGGGGTTTTCAGGTTTCAGTCTGTAATGCAAATACATTCAGCATCACTAAGGCTGGTTGCCCTTGCTGGAGTGTAGGCAGTCTCCGAGGATACACATGGTGGTGGTCTGAAAAAGCAGTCTGGACATGGGCTTTTTTAAAAAAATCTGAAAAGTGGTTTCATAATGTGTCAGTCTGTAAAAGTGATTTTCACTTGCCCAAAAAAAAGAGCAGTAAGTGTGCATTCAAATTGGCAAAGAAATTTCGTTTTGTGACTAATGTGAAAACATGACTCTGTGTGCAAATAGGAATTACAGGCAGAGATTTATTGCGTTTTGCTCTGGTGATTTCACAGTTGCATTAGTAGGAAAAAGGGGGAGCGATTTTTTGGTGCAGAAACAGACTCTTAGCACACACCCAGCTCCTTTCCATGTATAATCATGCACAGTATTTACAAGCGAGTGGGGTTTTCAGGTTTCAGTCTGTAATGCAAATACATTCAGCATCACTAAGGCTGGTTGCCCTTGCTGGAGTGTAGGCAGTCACCGAGGATACACATGGTGGTGGTCTGAAAAAGCAGTCTGGATATGGGCTTTTTTAAAAAAATCTGAAAAGTGGTTTCATAATGTGTCAGTCTGTAAAAGTGATTTTCACTTGCCCAAAAAAAAGAGCAGTAAGTGTGCATTCAAATTGGCAAAGAAATTTCGTTTTGTGACTAATGTGAAAACATGACTCTGTGTGCAAATAGGAATTACAGGCAGAGATTTATTGCGTTTTGCTCTGGTGATTTCACAGTTTCATTAGTAGGAAAAAGGGGGAGCGATTTTTTGGTGCAGAAGCAGACTCTTAGCACACACCCAGCTCCTTTCCATGTATAATCATGCACAGTATTTACAAGCGAGTGGGGTTTTCAGGTTTCAGTCTGTAATGCAAATACATTCAGCATCACTAAGGCTGGTTGCCCTTGCTGGAGTGTAGGCAGTCACCAAGGATACACATGGTGGTGGTCTGAAAAAGCAGTCTGGACATGGGCTTTTTTAAAAAAATCTGAAAAGTGGTTTCATAATGTGTCAGTCTGTAAAAGTGTTTATCACTTGCCAAAAAAAAGAGCAGTAAGTGTGCATTCAAATTGGCAAAGAAATTTCGTTTTGTGACTAATGTGAAAACATGACTCTGTGTGCAAATAGGAATTACAGGCAGAGATTTATTGCGTTTTGCTCTGGTGATTTCACAGTTGCATTAGTAGGAAAAAGGGGGAGCGATTTTTTGGTGCAGAAGCAGACTCTTAGCACACACCCAGCTCCTTTCCATGTATAATCATGCACAGTATTTACAAGCGAGTGGGGTTTGAGGTTTCAGTCTGTAATGCAAATACATTCAGCATCACTAAGGCTGGTTGCCCTTGCTGGAGTGTAGGCAGTCACCCAGGATACACATGGTGGTGGTCTGAAAAAGCAGTCTGGACATGGGCATTTAAAAAAATCTGAAAAGTGGATTCATAATGTGTCAGTCTGTAAAAGTGTTTATCACTTGCCAAAAAAAAAGAGCAGTAAGTGTGCATTCAAATTGGCAAAGAAATTTCGTTTTGTGACTAATGTGAAAACATGACTCTGTGTGCAAATAGGAATTACAGGCAGAGATTTATTGCGTTTTGCTCTGGTGATTTCACAGTTGCATTAGTAGGAAAAATTACTATTTTGGCCTAAAGGAAATGGAACCAGATGTATTGTGGAGTTATTTGAGATATATTTTTGTGATAATATTTCTGAAACAAAAATGACAAACGGAATTTTAAAGAAAAAAGTATTGATATTAGTTGATATTTTTTAAGAATATTATGCATTTCTTCAAAGTTATGTTTAAGTTAAAAGAGATTCTGGGCTTTTTTAATACAATCTTTGAGATTGTTATTTTTTTTGCCCGCTGTTAAATGATGAATGCAATTGCTTTCACAATTTAAAGTGAAATGCAATATATTCTGAAAACAGCAAAAATAAGGCAAAAATATTTTTTGGTAAATATGTAAATACGAGTACTGTATTTTAAAATGTTTAAAAAATATTAATACTTTTTTCTTTTTTTTCAGATTGATATAGAAAATTTTCGAAAACTAGAACCATTTTTAAAGCAATTTTTTTAAAAAAAAACAAATGAATAAATATTTTTTTGAGTGGGTATGGTAAGTCAATAATAATAATTGTAGTGTTTCAAAGTCCTTGATATGTGATTATTGATTTTTAGTGTTTTTAAAAAAAAAAAAAAAAATTACGCACACCGTACGCATACGGTAAAAAAAAAAAAAAAAAGTTTTTAAAAACATCTATAAAAAAAAGATGAAAGATAAGGTTGGCTCTTAAAAGAGCCGTTGTGTTCATGCAGGGAGAGAGGAAAGAAAGAATGGGAAAATTAGTCTCTGTGACAAGTGTGCTGATCTATTTTGAGGTTCACTAGGGAAACACTGGTCTCACTATGACAAATTAGATCATGACAAGAGGCACATCGAATATCAACCCTCAGAAATCGAGGGTTAATTTCCAGAGGGCCAGCAAAAGGAGATGCTCCCCCCACAGATGAAGGGCTCACCTGACCTGCAGAAGAAGGAGTCAGCCCTGCAGATGATGGTCCAGGCTGAGCTGCTGTGGATGTGCTTGGTTCACTTACTGAAGGGTTACCTCCAGTAAGTCGAGCATGTGTCCTCTTGTGTACATCCTTGAGGTGCCTCATCATGGTATGATTCCCAAAGGAATACTTCCTGTCAGGATTACCTCTTGAAAGTACACGCTTACACAGCCTACAAGTTACTAAGGGTGCATTTACCTTTTGCTGGCCTTCAGGAAAAGTAAAATAATCCCATACATAAGAAGTCTTTTGTTTCCTCGCTCTCTGCCTCAAGGTAGTGCTGCTAGTGCTAGCCTCACTCTCAGAAGGGCTCTGCTGGTCTGCCATCGTATCACAAAGACAATCCAGCTCCTTCTCCTAAGGGATCACAAGCAGAAATGAGGGGAATGGGTGTGGTGTAGGAGAGTTCTAGAACTGAAAGTAGTTTCAACCAATCAAAAGTTGTGTTTCATGATCACATGACCTACCGTACGCTTACGGTACGCTTACGGTACGCTTACGGCAAAAGTGTGCATGCGCGTAAAAAAGACACGCGCTTGCGCGCATGCGCATAACAGTCACTACCCGACACTTCCGCGTAACGTGCGCGTGTAGCGTACACGCGTACGCGTCCCACGCGGAGTACGCGCGGCTACGCAAATTGCGTAACTATACGCAAACAGCGTAGATTAATTACGGGCGTTGCGTAAACCGTACGCTTACCGTAAGCTTACGGTACGCGTACTAAAAAAAAAAGGTAAAATGTACTGGAAAAAATTATAACATGTTTATTTTATGAAATATATTTAAAAAAACATATTAAAGAATTTTAAAAATTAAACCATAGTCTTTATAAAAGGTTAGAACATTAAATTAAAAATATGTTAAAAAAAATAGAAGAAAAAAAAAAAATAACTTTTAAAAAACCTTGCAAATTCACTGAAAAAACCATGGGTTTCACACACGTTATAGTTAGGAATTAGCATTTAAAAAACCTTGCTAATTCAATGAAAAAACCATAGGTTTCACACACGTTATAGTTAGGAATTAGCATTTAAAAAACCTTAGAAATTCAATGAAAAAACCAAAGGTTTCACACACGTTATAGTTAGCTGGACATTTTACTCGTAAAAAACCATTGAAATTCCCCCGTTATAGTTAGTTAAGCTAACTATAACTCGCGCGCCCGCAATGCACTGCTGATGACGTCACATATTACATCACTCATGACATGGTCAGTGACATCACTCATGACATCACTGATGACATCTCAAATGACATCACTGATGACATCACTGATGACATCATCCTTGTGATAGAGTGGCAGACCTCCTCTCACCCTAATATAACCTTTGATACACACATTTATAAATAGAGACTAAACTTTTCAAAACAATGGACATACCAATACCAGTTACAACAACCTCTTCAGTAATTCTAAGATCCACATACACATCCACTCATTCACCAACAGTCCTATACAGTCACTCATACATGTACTCACTCATCATATGTACTCATACACCTATACATCCTGTTACACAATGCCACTCATCCGTAGAGTTACTCACACACATAGTCACTCATGCTAATAAAGAATCAAACATCCATTTACTTGCATATACAGTTATACACACACCACCACACTTACTTCTACGGAAACTTGCACATACTTAGTCTTTTAAACAATCACTTATAGAAACACATACTTATTCACACAGGAACTCTTTCAATCTCTCACTCTCACATATACTCACTTATATACACCAATAGTCACATATACTAGTTTAAAACATATGTAGTTACTCATAAAGACACTGTAGAGACAGTCATTCACTCACTAACACACCCATACACACACTCATCCACCCATGCAGTCCTGCATACATACTATCTTCAACACATACAAACAGTGAGTCACTCATTCATGCACCTATGCACTACCCCCCACCAAACCATACAGACACTCAGACTCATACTCAAAAAAACAACTAATAACCCATATAAACACTCATGTAGCTGCTCACCAACCCATGCAGCCACTTATACACAAAGTGAAAGACTGATACAGATATATACATATTTAAACATTACTCACTAAGCCATGTATTCACTATGATACACCTAATCAGTCAGTTACACAATCAATTTTTCAAAAACAAATCATCCATTTAGACACTTATATACCCATTTATTCTTCCATCGACCTTGAGATATACATATATAAAACATATTTAATTTTCAGAAAAACACACATTCACGGGATGATGTCATCAGTGATGTCATCAGTGATGTCATTTGAGATGTCATCAGTGATGTCATGAGTGATGTCACTGACCATGTCATGAGTGATGTAATATGTGACGTCATCAGCAGTGCATTGCGGGCGCGCGAGTTATAGTTAGCTTAACTAACTATAACGGGGGAATTTCAATGTTTTTTTACGAGTAAAATGTCCAGCTAACTATAACGTGTGTGAAACCTTTGGTTTTTTCATTGAATATATATATATATACACACAAACAAAATCCCAAAGCATTAAAGCCTCAGCGGCGCAACACAAAGGCACAGACTCCGGTAGCAAAGGTATAGGAATGTTCTTTATTGCAACATCAAGGTCCAAATGACGCGTTTTGGCCGCTGGACTGCAGCCTTGAACACATGGCGCGCTGTTAGCAAATAGGTGACATTTATAGGTACAGAAGTATTTTCTCTATGTTTATACAAAGAGAACCATGTATAGGCATTTTTCATCAATATACTGACATTGATTTACTACATTACTTTACTGCTAGCAGTAAGTCATATGCAAATTACTAAGTAGATGACACACTTTATAAGCCATGGTAGACAGACTCCAAATTGCTAAATATGTTCGCTGGTTGAAAGACAAAGTAAATAGTGACATAAATACCACCCGAAGTGTGTGAGATACAAATACACACACATGTATGCAGTAGTAACTGGTTCCGTATGACAAGGCACATTATAAACCACAGTGGAGAGTAAAAGGAAACAATACTACATATTAGCGCACGCACGATTGACCGCAAAAAATTGAAAGACTACAGTCGTGACTCAGTTGGGAGAGGAGGCGGATGTCACATGTGGCACTGGGTGATGTGTCTCTGGCTCATCGGACGGGCGCCGAAGTGCCAACCCACCGTGAGATAAGAATGAAAGAGTTGCAAAAAGTTGGAGTCAAAGAGCATCATAAAAGTGAGTATGTTCATTCTGGTGCACAAATGCGTTAAAACTCGCTAGTAGGCAAGGAAAATGTGTGGTGCCTACGAATAGATAGTCGGAAAAAATGCAGTGGTGGGTTTGTGAACAGTACCTCTGTGTAAATGTAAAGTGTAAATTTGAAGTGTATAAATATAGAGGGAAGTGACATGGGGAAAGTGATACAGTGCAGAATCAATGACTTTAAAAATTTCAGTGCGCGGAGTGTCGCAGGGATGACGACTCTCCTGAGGTGCTTAAACTAGGCCTGGGCGAAGCACTACGCTACGCTCGCGTAGTTTGCGAAGTTCGCGCTACTTCGCGCTACGCGAACTGCACGTAGCACAGTGCGAACACGCGTAGCGTAGTGTTGCGTAGTGCTGCGGTCATTTTTTGCTTGCTCGCGGTCCTCAACGTCAAGTTGGCGACCGCGAGCAAGCAAAATGACATCCTGGCGAGACTTTTTCCTTGTTCGCGATTGCGAGCATGGAAAATAAACCTCCCGGCGAGATTCCCAACGCGAGAAGGTCAGGTTTCTCATTGCGAGGGGTCGCGTATGCTCGCGACCGCTCGCGATGAGAAACTACCAGTTCGCGTTGAGAAAGCTGCAGCTCGAGTAAAAATCTACTCGAGCAGCAGAAAACTACAGCTCGCACTGTGCAAGATGCCATTTTCAATGATTGCACAGTGCCGGTTGCTTGTCCGCACTGTGCAATCATTGAAAACAACATCTTGCACAGTGCGAACATGTTACTTCGCAGTTCGCGAAGTGCTACGCGTAGCTCGCGTAGTGCGAACTTCACTTTGCGTAGCTTCGCGAAGTGCTACTTCGCGAACTACGCCCACCCTTAGCTTAAACATGTCAGTGAGAAAAGAACAGCTTGGTGAGCTACGGCCAAATGAAACAGTAAAAACAAGAGCCAAACTACATCACACTTCCAGCCGGAAGGTGAAAGACAAAAGAGTGGGAATCTCTTGCTGAAATCTCATGTAATATGTGAGATACCATCTAGCGTCACGGCGCATCCACATAGGCACACGGCATGTGAGATGTTCAAAGGAATAAGAAGCAAAACTGCAACATCTGTCTCATCTGGGGCCATATGTAGGTAAATAATTTTTACCGATTCTTAAATACCGAATTTTACCGAATCGGTATTTAAGAATCGGTAAGTTATATGTAGGTCAACAATCGGTAAACATTACCGAATCGGTAACATTCGGTAAACATGAATCGGAATTTACCGAATCGGTAAATACCGAAGTGGTATTTTCCGAATCGGTAAATACCGAATCGGTAAATACCGAATTGGTAGTTCAAAAACACATGACTTGAATCAGCCAATCCTGTGCTACCTAAACCCCACCCAACCAGGGAGTGGCCACACCCAGGCAGGTGCACACAATCAGCAGACTCTGGAGAGGCTGGGAGTGCTGAGGAGAGGAAGAGAGCAACTGCCTGATTCAGCCCTGGAAACTGCAACAATGGCCAGCCAGGACACAGAGAGGGAAGGAGGGGAGAGGAAGCGAAAGCTGAAATTCAGCCAAAAGGAGCTGCAAGTTCTGGTGGAGGAGGTCGTGAAGCAGCACCAGAAGCTTTTTGGAAAACAGTCACAGCAAGTGCCTGAGTCAGAGAAACGTAAGATCTGGCTTGGAATCCAGGCACAGGTGAATGCCATGGGAGTGACCCCCCGGGACATCGATGTCCTCAAGAAGCGGTGGTACGACATCCGTATCATCACGAAGAGGAAGGTGGCAGAATTAAAAAAAGAGGCCAGCCAGACAGGAGGTGGACGCAACAGGGCACCAGCCCTGACAGAACTGGAGGAGCTAGTGGAGACAACCATTGAGCCAGAAAGCATCGTGGGGATTGGGGACGCTGACAGCCCCGCCAGAGGCACCTCCAAACAAGGTAAGACGCTTGCACAGCAATGTGCCCCCCCCCTACCCCTATCCCAACTCCCCAAATGTGCAATGAGAATCCCACTCCAGTACAGGTGTTAGTGAATGCTAGCAATTCATCATGGGAGATGTAGTCCCTGAAAGCCCAAACATGATACGATTAGCACAGAATAACAGGGCATGTGACACACAGTAGCGAGAAGCAGGCAGAGGACATTGAGATACTGTTCAGAAAATGTTTTGTCATGTCAGCAAATCAATGCTTCAGGTACACTTAGCTGATGTCGCTTTTCTGTCCACAGGCACTACTGCGCACAGAACATCCCATGACAAGGGAGAGAGGGCACACCACAAACACAGCGCGGAGAAGGCCACCACCAGTACTGCCCAGGGAACGGCACCACAGGCAGTCACACCACCCCAGCCAGCATCGCCGCTCCTGCCAGCATCCCCACTCCTGCAGGTGTCACCACCATCTTCACCACCTGCATTGCACAGGTTGAGGAGGCCTCCTGCAGCCAGGTTGGATGTGACCGACTCATCGTCCGATGACTCGAGGGGGCCTGAAACGTCCACTGTACCCCAGGATGTAACCCATGCCAGTGTGCCTTCCGACTCTGAGGGAGCACACACAGTTGGCAGACGGCGCCACAGGGCTCGGCCGCAGAGTCCACCTCGCCTAGGGCTGGGCCATGGAGTCTCCTCAGGGCTTGAGGCCACCATGGTGAAAATCCAACGCATCCAGGCAAGGGCTATGGTGTCCGTACAGCGACAAATGCGTGGCCTCACTGAGACTTTTGGAAACATTGACAAGGGCATCAGCGCCGTGGCAGGGGGCATAGCTGAGATGGCAGCGGGCATGCGGGACATGTCCCAGTCCATCATGCTGCTGTGCTCAAAGTATGATGAGGACAGGGCAGCACGGTGCAGGGGACAACAGAGAAAGGATCGGACCTCAAGGGCAGTCAACCGGCTGGCGACTGCCACATCGCTGCTCTGCAGGCGCTCTGTGGCGATGCAGGAGGGCCTTGCGCACTGCAGCACAGATGTGTCCAGGGGCATGGTTAGGGTCACAAGTGCACTAGAAGTGCTGCTCACCAGCCAGTCTGCAACATCTGGCACTTTGGATGCTGGTGACACAGAAGACACAACCAGCAGGAGCAGCATAACCCCCCCTGTCCCAGACACACGTCGGATCAGCAGGCGGCAAGGTGGTGCCACTGGTACCCCAGCCAGTGAGGACGCTCACTCAATGCCATCACGCACTGGTGCGCATGGGCACAAACATTAATGCGTCAGGAAAAACAATGACACCATTGGGTGAAGTAACCCTTAACTGACATAAGTTTATTTCTTTATGTTGATGGAATAAGTTTTCCTTTGTGTCGTGGCGTAGTGCTGCCTGATTAAACTACGTTATGGCATCCGACTACTGGCTGTGTCCCCTTACTCATTCAGAAATAGTTGCATGTGATCTCTGCCCATCTCACTCTCCCATCTGTTGCAGTTGGCACTCCTGCTGCGTTGGCCTCTGGCTGTGCAGACTCATCATCATTGTCCTCAATATATGTCATTTCGACCTCTGTGCCTCTCTTCGTGGCAAGGTTGTGCAGCATTGCACAAGTGGCAATTATCTTGCAGCAGAGGATGGGTGTGTACTGGCGTGCACCTCCGCTTTTATGGAGGCAGCGGAACCTGCTCTTTAATAGTCCGAACGTGCGCTCAACCATATTGCGTGTAGATTTGTGTGCCACATTATATCGTCTCTCACTCTGGGTTGATGGGTGTAGGTAGGGAGTGAGGATGAATGACCGCACGGCATATGCACTGTCCCCTAGGTGAGTAAAAGGGAAAAAACAGTCACATGCCTCAATACACTATGATTTGCACTGAGTACTATGGAGCGTCACTGTTACTTACCTAGCAGGTATACTTCTCCAAATTCTCCCGCAAGCAGTCGTGTGTAGATCCCACTGTTCTGGAAGATGTAGGAGCCATGGCTGCTCCAAGGGAACTTCGCAACAATATCAGTGATGATGTTCCCTGCATCGCAGATCACCTGCACATTGATGGAGTGGGTGGACTTTCTGTTTCTGTAGATGTGCTCAGTGGCAGCTGGTGGGCAGATTGGGATGTGTGTGCCATCAATACAGCCAATGACATGGGGGAACTGTGCCATGTGATAAAAGTCAGTTTTGGTTTTCTGCAGTTCAGCCTGTGTGTTTGGGAAGCTGATGTAGTGGTGCATTCTTTGCATCATGGCATCCAGGAACTTCCTGAAGAAACGGGACAGGCAACACTGGGATACACCGCCCACCGCAGCTATCACCCCCTGGTAACTGCCAGATGCCAGTAGGTGTAGGCTGCAGAGAACCTGCACATGTGGTGGTATGGTATGCACCCTTCTTGTTGGCTGGTCCAGGAGTGGGTGCAGGTCCCTTATCAGGTCCATGATGGTTTGTGGGTGTAGCCTGTACCTTTCATGTATCTCAGCCTCAGTCAGTTGGAAGAGTGTGATGCGCTGTCTGTATATGCGTTCCTCCCGTCTCCATATCCTCAGACCTGCTGCCTGTAGACGTAGGCGCCTTGCAATGACATACAGAGCGGCCATGTTGTCCACGCTGATGCATTTTGGGATTTCTTTTATGCACTGTTGATGATTACCACCTGCTTTCAATCAGTGTTAATTACCGACTCTTAATTACCGAATTTCATGGATTTCTTAATTACCGAATTTACCTACATATCTTTTCCCGTTTTACCACTTCATATTTACCGATTCGGAAAATATGTATTCGGAAAATATGAAGCGGTATTTTAGTATTCGGTAAATATAAATCGGTATTTACCGATTCATATTTACCGAAATTGGTTTTTGGCCTCCTACATCTCACTTGACTAAATACCGGTCGGTAACGGGAAATTTACCGAATTTCGGCCGTTACCGACCGGTATTTAGCTACCTACATGAGGCCCCTGGTGTCTCAGATGCCGCAAAGTGCAACTGGGCCATAAGGTGGGCACAAGGCATGCACAAGGATAAAGAAAGTGAACTGCGTGAATGCATCATAAAATATCAAATTTATAGTCGAGCAATAAACTCATGCAGTCAGACTAGAGGGTGACATATTAGATAAAACAGGAAATTCACTGTTCAATAGTGCAAAACATCAGCAAACCCATGCGGACTACTGGGAAATGAAAGGCAATCTTATCCGCATAGTTAAATCATGCATGGTACTACTACATATCAAGTGCCTATCAACCAGTGCATGGACACTCAGACAATTTATTGGTGAAACAGTTACATGTAGTCGGATGGTACAGGAAATTGTGTAAGTCCTCACTCGCATTGAAGCCTGCAGGTGCCTTTGTGTTAAAATCGAGGATAAATCTGGTTTCAAGCTGGCAGAGTAGTTTTCCCAGTTGCCTTCCCATCTCAATAGGGGTATGCAATCAATGACACAGTATTGTAAGTGGTTGAGGTTATTATTATGCATCTCCTTGAAAAGCCAGGCTACAGTATAGGTAGGATCACTGTTCACAATCGCCCTGAGATATTGCAGGATGCGGAGATGTACTTGCCAATGTACCGTAAGCAACATTTTCATTCAAGTACGTAGATCGCGTGCTCATTTCTGCAGGTGAGTCTGTGTTTGATGGTCAGTGGCTCCCTCCTGAAGCTGGAATCTGACTGAGTAATGTTTCTACCAAATTTGCACGCTCTGCAGCTATTCCATTTGAAGAAACCCTTGACGTCAGAAAGCCAATTGGATTTTGTAATAACTTCAGGGCTTCTCCTCACCAAGGTGTTGTGCATGGAGAATGCACGCCTGTAAGTGATGTCTGGTCATTGGGCAACAAGAGGGCCCAAAGTTGTGTCAGATTTGATGATCCTCCAATGCTTGTTGATAACAGACCTGATGGCATGTTCCTCCGTGTTATATGTAATGATGAGCCTAGTGCTGACAGTAACTGGACTGTCTAGGTCATTTGTTGTGTCAGTGTTAGTGTTTGTCGTGGGCCTCCCAAAAAGGAGTTCCTTTCTAGGTATGGAGTTCGCCCTGTTGGTGGCTGTGATGATCTTATGTTTGGAGTAGCCACAGACCCTAAATCTGTGTTGTGCCTCACTCTGACATGTTACAAGGCCATCAGTGGAACTGCATATTCTACGCAAGCGGAGCATTTCACCATAGAGAATGCTCGCAATCAAATGTCTAGGGTTAAAGCTGGAGGCGTGTAAGGTAGAATTGCCTGTGGTGGGTTTCCTGTGTAGCTTGGAGTGTAGTGTGCCCTTGGAGACATACAACAACACATTAAGGAACTCAACAGAGATGTTCCTTATGTTGGCATTGAACTCAAGATTAAGATTATTGGCATTGATCTCAGTTATAAAAGACCTAGCACTCTCAGTGTCCCCTCTCTATATATATGTGTATATATATTAGTTAGGACCTTGTATCTATTCAAAAAGCATTTTTTCTTTTGCCAATATCTTTGGTGCCGTTTGAGGAATCTTCACGAGATTTCTAAAACTAATGGTCAGGTCAGCTGCTATGTTGAAAGTTTTGGGGTGATTTGTCAAGTGGGGGACGAGAAAAAGGGGGGTCCCAAAACACGTTTTCTCCATGTCAATGTGCGTAGGAAATTGTAGACACGGCTACAGCCCGAACTGCTGAACGGAATTATACCAAATTTGGCAAAAATGTAGCTCTTGGTTCAGCAAGCACACTTTTAGTTAAATGGTGTAAATCCGTTCAGTAGTTCCTGTGAAAATGTAAACATTTCTCAGATATCCATATATCCAAGCGAAGGATCCGCGAACCCTCCCGATCTCGAGCCTGTGATCTCATTGGTTGCCAACAGTTCCAACCAGGAAGTGTTGGCAGCCATCTTGTGACTTAGTTGAATAAAAAAAAAAGAAATGGCCAAGCCCAGGGGGATTGGGTTCCCGGGGCCGAAAATGGCCTGGCGGGGGGGATGTCATCAGTGATGTCACTGACCATGTCATGAGTGGTGTAGTATGGGACGTCATCAGCAGTGCATTGCGGGTGCGCGAGTTATAGTTAGCTCAGCTAACTATAACGGCTGAATTTCTCTGGTTTTGTACGAGTGAAATGTCAGCCTAACTATAACGTTCCTGTAACCTGTGTTTTTTTAGTGAATATAATTGGGGCTGGAACGTTAAGGGGACTTGAGGGGGCACCAGGACATCATTAAACCAGGACTTGTTATTACTGGTAACTCTGCGCCTTGCGCCAGTTGAGGTGTATGGACTATGGAGTCAAGGGTCATAATTGACTTCAATACCCTGATACCTGCAGGATTGAACTCTAGTGAGGAGATGGCTGCACATCTATAATTGAGTAAACATGGGATCATGTATTTTTATCTTTTTCTTTGGAAGTTTCTGGTATGTGATTAATGAATGTTTTGTGGATTATTTTGGGGATCTGTGTGAATTTGAAGGTATTTGTTATCTTTTTTGTCACCCTCCTTTTTCTAATACTGACAAATTTAAGTAAAGGTGATTTCCAGAACAAACAGAAGACATCCAGTGGCTTTTATGGGATTTTGTGTGATGATTTGTAAAGTTGTTTTGTGTTAGATGCTGATTTATTTTATTTTTTGAAAGCCCAATTGGGTGAGACTCTTCTTAAAGAGTGCAGCATTTGCCTATTGTCAATGTATGTCAGAATTAACTGGTTTATTGGTGTTGCAAATCCAATACAATGAATTCCTATACATATATGTAAAATTGTGTTGGTTTGAGTATATGGTTTTGCCCACTGGGGCTCAACTGAAAAGTGCCCATTTAAATGGCAATGTTGATTTTGATGCCGCTAAATTTGGTTTATCAAAACTTTATGTGTCCTTACACATTATGTTTGCCCACTGGGGCTAAATTATTTAGGCCATTTACAAAACATATTTTATCTGAATGACAACTTTGCAAATAATGAGTTTGGTGTTTTTCATGATTTCGTCAATTAAATGTGATAGTTTGTTTCTAAAAACCACTCCAAAATGGCGCCCAAACTCAGGCTTAGAATGTAATGGTTGTTTACAGTACTATTTCTGTGTTGTTTACACGATTGTATATAAGGAGGGTGCAAACAAATTTTTGCCATACCGTGAACAAGCTTTGACAGCAAAACGCGTTGGTGAGGCGTCACTTTGCCTTGAATAAACTTTAAATAGCACCTCCGAGAGTCCTGGATTTCTTTCCTTGCAAGGATGGAAAGTTGGTGGTGAGATTGACAGGGCAGCCTGAGCCTGTCCAGAACCGCCGTGTTTGAAGCTCCGTACATCCGGGGTTTGGAGATATATATATATATATATATATATATATGAATGCAAAACGCCACTGCCAGTGCTTCGCTTGAACACAGAGACGAGAAGCGGACCCAAACGATTAGTGCCAATCAAAAGTGCTTTATTTAGTTGCCCAGCCTGTCCGCCATAACGCGTTTCGACCCCCACTCGGGTCTTGATCACATGACACATTGCTGACGGTAAGAGTGGTATTTAAAGTGGTAAACAGGAAATGATTTTCAGGTGTCATTGCAGCCTGTTTGACATAGAAGAAATACTACAACATGTCGTCATATATACACAGTAAGATCAATCATTGTATAAATACATAGAATAAATACTTACAAAAATATATAAATCTATAAAACCTGAATATATATAAAAACAGATTTTCCTGTGTAACTGTCTACTTGCTATTGAGATTATTTACAGTATTCACAAGATCCTTATTTGCGACATTTATTTAGGGTGTCAGATAGACCTCCCTGAGTTGTTTGTATTCCTTTTCTATTGAATTCTTGGTCAATATGTAGCTGACATTTCCCTCAGTAACCGGCTATCATTTTATATTTTGTAAAATGAATGAATGAATAATACCGCCCAAGTGGGCCGTTGTTATTGAGCCAATAATTCCATTATAGTAACCACAATTTAAATAACCCACTCAAAAAGTTTGTGCAAATAGTGCAAAAATAGTGCAAAGGATATAATCCTTCCTCTAAAAAAATATATATATACATGCCAGATAGTTTCCTTATTTTAAAAACAGTTAAAAAAAGATATACGGGATCTAAATTCATGTACGATATTACCATCTCCTGGTAATAGATGTTTTATTTTCATTCCCTCAGATTTCAAATATCCCTTTCTTTTAACTGTTTGACACTTGAAGTTGTCACTCCCCACACAAACGTCATGAATATACCCATTATATGAGTGATTAACAGGTCCTATAGGCAGGTAAAAAAGTCCTCACTAGCATTTAATCCAGCCGGATTTTTTGTGTTGAGCTCCAAGATGTATCGTGTCTCCAAGAGGCGTAGTTTGCCCTCTCGGTTACCCCCACGTTTCATCGGTGGAACCATGTCAATAACATAGTAATGGAGAATCTTGGGGTTACAGTCATGTAATAGCTCAAAATGTCTAGCGACAGGATATGCCTGATCCTTCCCTGTAATTGCGCTGATGTGCTGGAGTATCCTTTTGTGGACCGGTAACCTAGTGCTACCCACATATTTCAGTCCACAAGGACACTCCAGCACATACACAGCATATTCTGTCTTGCATGTGGTTCTCTTCTTTATAAGGGTGGGTTCAGATTTAAAAGGACTGCTGTAATGGGTTTTATTTTGTCCAAATTTGCAAGCTTTGCAAGTGGAACACTTTTTAAAGCCCTTGATTTGTGCCATCCAGGTTGTCGGAGTATTCAGTTCAGGACAGTTGCTAACTAACTTGTTACTCATCGAGACTGATCTCCTAAAGGTTAGAACTGGTTTATTGGCTACTAAATCGCCAATAACGGGATCCCCCTGTACCAAGTTCCAATTGCGGGAGTAGATTTTCCTTAATTCCTGATGTTGTCGACTAAAAGTTAATATAATCCTGGATTGCACATTCAAAGTATCCTCACTAGAAATAACTTGTTTCTTTTTGGGGACCAAAGTTTCACATCTAGATATGCCTCTTGTTTTCTTGATCGCGCTATCAATAATTTTACCTGAATAACCCCTTTCCAAGAAGCGAAGTTTACTGGCATCTTGGGCACGGATGCAATCCGTGTCTGAACTGCAGATCCGTCGTATACGCAGCATCTCGCCATACGGGATGCTGCGTATTAAGTGCTGGGGGTGATATATATATTCACTGAAAAAACCATAGGTTTCAGGGGTGTTATAGTTAGCTGGACTTTTCACTTGTACAAAACCATTGAAATTCCCCCGTTATAGTTAGTTCAGCTAACTATAACTCGCGCGCCCGCAATGCACTACTGATGACGTCACATATTACATCACTCATGACATGGTCAGTGACATCACTCATGACATCACTGATGACATCTCAAATGACATCTCAAATGACATCACTGATGACATCACTGATGACATCATCCAGTGAATGTGTGTTTTTCTGAAAATTAAATATGTTTTATATATGTATATCTAAAGGTCGATGGAAGAATAAATGGGTATATAAGTGTCTAAATGGATGATTTGTTTTTGAAAAATTGATTGTGTAACTGACTGATTAAGTGTATCATAGTGAATACATGGCTTAGTGAGTAATGTTTAAATATGTAAATATCTGTATCAGTCTCTCACTTTGTGTATAAGTGGCTGCATGGGTTAGGGAGTAGCTACATGGGTGTCTATATAGGTTATTAGTTGGTTTTTTGAGTATCAGTCAGAGTGTCTGCATGGTTCGGTGGGGGGTATTACGTAGTGCATAGGTGCATGAATGAGTGACTCACTGTTTGTATGTGTTGAAGACAGCATGTGTGCAGGACTGTATGGGTGGATGAGTGTGTGTATGGGTGTGTTAGTGAGTGAATGACTGTCTCAATAGTGTCTTTATGAGTAACTACATATGTTTAAAACTAGTATATGTGACTATTGGTGTATATAAGTGAGTATATGTGAGAGTGAGAGATTGAAAGAGTTCCTGTATGAATAAGTATGTGTTTCTATAAGTGATTGTTTAAAAGACTAAGCATGTGTAAGTTTCCATAGAAGTAAGTGTGGTGGTGTGTGTATAACTGTATATGCAAGTAAATGTATTTTGATTCTTTATTAGAATGAGTGACTATGTGTGTGAGTAACTCTATGGATGAGTGGCATTGTGTAACAGGATGTATAGGTGTATGAGTACATATGATGAGTGAGTACATGTATGAGTGACTGTATAGGACTGTTGGTGAATGAGTCGATGTGCACGTGGATCTTAGAATTACTGAAGAGGTTGTTGTAACTGGTATTGGTATGTCCATTGTTTTGAAAATTTTAGTCTCTATTTTTGAAGGTGTGTGTCAAAGGTTATATTAGGGTGAGAGGAGGTCTGCCACTCTATCACAAGGATGATGTCATCAGTGATGTCATCAGTGATGCCATTTGAGATGTCATCAGTGATGTCATGAGTGATGTTACTGACCATGTCATGAGTGATGTAATATGTGACGTCATCAGCAGTGCATTGCGGGCGCGCGAGTTATAGTTAGCTGAACTAACTATAACGGGGGAATTTCAATGGTTTTGTACAAGTGAAAAGTCCAGCTAACTATAACACCCCTGAAACCTATGGTTTTTTCAGTGAATTTCTGAGGTTTTTTAAATGCTAATTCCTAACTATAACGTGCCTGAAACCTATGTTTTTTTTCTGTGAATTTTAAAGGTTTTTTAAATGCTAATTTCTAACTATGCCTACAGAGATAGGACATGTGAAGAAAGAAGAAAAAATGCACAGAAAGAAAAAAAAGAAGTGCAGAAAGAAGCAACAGAAGTCCTCAAAGACGAAGAAAAGTGCAGGAAGAAGGATAACGTGCAGAAAGAACAAAAAGAAGAGCAGAAAGAAGCCTTGTTGCAAAATCATCCTGTACCCTCAACTTTTTCAGACGGATACTGGTGGTAACTGAGTCTGACTAACCAGTCCTAGAGCCAGTGCTATGATAAAAGACACTTAGAATACAGTGAAAACACTTAAATACACTAGGGAACACTATGCGTTGGGTCCTCCTGTGATTAGCATGACCTCCTCTGTAAGCCCCTAGTATATAATAGGGCAGGGGGATTAAAACTACCTCTTAAAACAGGCCACAGGGCGTTTTTGCACACCTTAACTCAGGCCCCGTCCCCTCCCTTCACCACTGTGTAAACACGCCCTGTGTCCGTTTTTAGTTGGGAGATTAAGTTCATTTGAATCCTGAGGGTCCCTAGTGTCCAACTAGCCCACTAGGTACCTCCAGTAAGTGCCACAGAGCTGCGTTGCAGAGAGGTGTAAAAAGTGGCACGGCCTGGACCACCTCTCTGCAATGCAGCTCAGTGGCGCTTACTGGAAGCACTTGGTGGGCTAGTTAGCCCCCAGGGGCCCTCAGTATTGAAGGGAAATTATATCCCCAATTTAAAACGTGCCATAGTGCGTGTTTGCACACGTCACCTCAGGCCCCGTCCCCTCCCTTCTCCACTGTGTCTGTTCTAAGTTGAGAGATTAAGTCCCCTTGAATCCTAAGGGTCCCTAGGGTCAAACTAGACCACTAGGTACCTCCAGTAAGCGCCACAGAGCTGCGTTGCAGAGAGGTGTAAAAAGGGGCTTGGCCTCAGAACATCTGTCTGCAGCGCAGCTCCCTGGCGCATACTGGAGATGCCTGTTGGGCTAGTTGGCCCTCAGGGACCCTCAGTATTGAAGAGGAATTAATTCCCCAACTTACAACTCGCCAGAGGGCGCGTTTGCAGAGTGCTGCAAGGAGGGGGCGTGGCCTCCGGCACGATGCCAGTCTTTTATTTATTTTAATTTTTTAAGAAGGGGGGCTGTGTGGTTCCCCTTCTTATTCTAATTTATTGGCCCTGATGACCCCATCCCCCAGGGCCTGTCTCCTAATTATATTTTTTTGACCCCAATCTCCAGGGCCGGCCACTGTTTTTTATTATTTTAAAAAAATATATATTTATAGACACACCTAGGACATGCTGGACAAACCGTACGTACCTATCACCATGACGATTTGCGTGATATTCATTAAAAGGCGACTATGCATACAATGAATCCACGTGGAATGTATTTACACCACTAGTGAAGCTCTGACATGTCTGATGCCCTACCGTGCCTAGTCCCGGTAGACACCCTTGTCGTTTATTTATACAAACATGGGTAGCTATTGACGGGCACATTTAATACACATGCACACCAAGCAATTTAAAGGGGATTCGACAAAAATTCGACCAAAACTATGCAAGAAACCCCCCCTCACGGTTAATAAAACACACATCCACTGCCGGATGTGTAATACTTTTTATTTTACTCTCTGGAAAGGGGACGAACATCACTTGAGAGTCACAGCGCGCTCCTGGCAGAGCCCAATGCTGTGTTACACCCACCATTGCTTGCTGAGTGCCACAGACCTCTGTGTTGTATTCCACTAGCTAGTGCATATGCTATGACACTCTCTAGCCCATGTGCACTGTAACACCACCCCGTGAATATGTCATGCCACACTTGTCTTCGCACGGGTTATATTGCCCCATCTAACGTGCCTTCCTCGATGCCTATAACGCACAGTGCTATGCCATACATATTACCATCTGGGATCCATATCTTTGTCACAGTGCATATGCAACGTTACACTCCTGAGGCACATATTTTATATTACAACTTTAGAGACTAGCTAGGTTACACAACACTGCCCTGTGCATATTACACTCCAAGGCGCATATCGCATAGCACACGCTAGTGCCTGTGCTATCTCACGCTCTCCAATGAATCTGTCATTGCGCACAATGTATTGCATATTATATTTCACGCCCAGTTCATCTTATATCACACTTTTTGGTGCATAGTTTATACCATACACTATATCTAGTTTTCATTTTCAATCGTGCTCTCAGGACTATGTTCTATATAACACTGTGTTCACCTACCCTTTTCACGGGCATTACATTTTGCGATGGGGGTGGAGGGTCAGAGGGTGTTTCTGCCAAGTGAGCCCGGAGTCACAGTCACAAACGTCCTCTTCTTCCTGAATAAAAGTGAGATTATGCTGCATACTTGTTCATATTTTAAGTAGTTCGCACAGACACACGTTTTCAAAACAATAAAGTTCCTAATATCCGCCTTCTCTGAACAGTTAGCGTGCTGCCCCATCCCCCTCCGCCCTATCCTCTGTTGTGTGAATCCATGGACTAGCCTCCTCCCTCCTGCCATGCATGGTCTGATGTGCTGCCACTGCCCTCAATTTAGTATGATGTACCAGTCCACTCCTCCTGCCCTCCATTGCCCAATTCTATGCCCCATCATTGACCTCCTGCTTAAACTCTGTGCTTAGCTTGCTGCCCCTATTCTCCTTCCCCCTGCCCTCCGATGTCTTTGTGCATGCCCCTGCTCCATCATTTTTGCCCACCATGTTCCATGGACCTGCCACTCCTATCTACTCTGAGTGTTCTGTTGAGCTGCCACTCCCCTTCCACCTGCCTAGCATTGTCAGATGACTGTAACCTGTCCCTGCCACCTCCACCCTGCCTGTCCACATGCCATGCCCCTATCCTCTTCCTCCTGTCCTACATGGTCCATTGTACTGCCACACCCTTCTGCCCTCCCTGGTCTGTTGTGCTGCAACTGCTCCTCCTGCCTGCCCCGTGCGGTCTGTTGTGAGGCCCCTTCCCCTGAACTTTCTTGTCTGTGCACAGGTCCTGACCCTCCCTTCTATCCTCCATCGTCCTTTGTGCATGCCCCTGCACCCTCCGTCTTGCCCATCATAGCCATTGTGCTGCCACTAACCCTCCCACTTGCCATGAATGGTCTTCTGTGCTGCCATGGCCCCTCCCACCTTCCCTGTGTGGTCAGTTAGCTGCCCCTGACCCCCTCCCACCTTCCCTCCATGGTCTGTGTGTATGCCATCACAGTCTCACTGTTGCTATTCATGGTGTGTCTTGCTTCTAGTGCCCATCCTGCCTGACCTCCATGGCTATCTTGCTGCTCCTGCCTTGCCCCCTTGCCCCAGCCCTCTGTTTACATGTGCAGACCCCTACTCACTCCCTCCTGGCTTGTCTGTTCCATTGTAATGCCCCTGATCTGTCCCTCCTGCCCTTTATGGTCTGTTATGCTGCAGCTTTCTCTCCTGTCTGTCCATTATGGTCAGCTAGCTAGCATTGCCTCGTGCCCCTCTGTTCTCTGTTGTCCATGTGCATAGTCCTGTCCCCTCCCTCTTGCTTTCTATGGATTGTTGTGCTGCACTCCCGTCCCGCATGCCCTGTGTGGTGTATTGTGCTGCTGCAAACCCCGATGCCTGCCCTGCAGGGTCAGTTTGGTGCACCTCTCCATGTCCCTCCTGTCCTCTGTTATCCAAGTCCATGTCCCTACCCCATTTCCTTCCATGATCCAATGTACCATACTTGCGAACATTTTGAACTTGGTAAGAGGGAGATTTTGAAAAAAAACTGGGGTATTGATTTTCCCCTTTGAGTTACATTGAAAAAGAGGAGATTGTAGACAGGAGACAGATCAAATAAAGCCCATTTGAGCTTAAAAACATTGGACGTTTCCTGGCTGAATCGGGTCTGTTGGCATGTATGGTTGTACTACCATTGCCTCTTCCTTCTGCCCACAATGGTCTATTACATTGCCACAGCCTCTCTTGCAAGTCCTGTATTGTTGGTTTGTTGCCCCTGCCCCCCTTTGCACTGCCCTCCATAGTCTGCTGTGCTGCCACGGCCCTTCCTGCCCGCTCAGTGTGGTTAAATTGTTGCCTTTGCACCCTCCTACCTGCCTTCAATTTTCAGAGTCCGTGCCCCTGGCCTCTGCCTCTCAACAGTATCCTAATGAACAACTAGATTGCTAACATTCTATATTTATTACAAAAGTGTGGAACGCCTGACGTCATCTTGATGTAATCAAAACTGTAATACCTAGAGCATTTCCTTTAGAAATTACATATAAGAGAGGGTCTTATTGGCATCAAAATTATGGTTAGTGCTCTAAAAGACTAAAATAAGGACATATTTTCTGAGTTTTCAAATAGCGACAAAGCACTTTTAAATTATTTGTTATCTTTATGTTTTTTCATCCAGTTGACCACTTGATTAAATGTTGCACTTAGGGGAGAGGATGTGGTGTTACTTCCAGAACTGCAGACTTTGCAACTGGGAAACCAGGTTGGAGTTTCTGCTTCAGCTCGACATTCTGTGATTCTGGTCAAATCACTTAGTCTCCCCATGTCTAGAACCAAAATGAATTTGTTCTTGTGTGATGTAACCAATGCTCATGTAAAGCACTCCAATACCTGACAAGTCTGCACTATATAACACTGCAAAAACACAAAATAATAAGTGTTTTGCACACTTCTGTCATTGGGCTATATTTGGGCTACATCTGGGTGATTTTGGGCTACATTTGGGCTCTTTTGTCTCCGGTGGCCATCTTGGGAGATTTATTTGTTATGAAGTTTCCTAATTTCCTCATGTACTGCAGTCTCCTCAGAGGGAAAGGTTTCAGTTTTTTACTTTGATTCCATCATGAAGGTATTCAGATATTTCACACATTTGCCATACATTATGAATGTTAGCACTCTAGTTGCTCATTAGATCACTGTAGTAAAACTACTGTTCACCATGGAAGTCTGCTCCTGGTATTAAAAGTGCATGTTTCAGTCTGCATGTCAGAATTTTTTAATGAAATAGAAGAGGATTTGAGAAGTCACTCAAAATGTGCCCTCATTTTCTTTCTTCAGCATTAATCATAATTTCTATGGCAAAATGAACCCCCTCATTGTGTTCCTTTTTAAATTAAATCTTTTAAGTGTTACCAGTTTATTCCAATCAAGATGGCTTCAGGTGTGCCATACTTTTGTCATAATGAAGACAGTAAGCGCTCTAGTTGTTTTTAAGAACACTCTGGGACATTCTGTCATTGGGCTATACTTGGGCTACATCTGGGTGATATTTGGGCTACATTTGGGCTCTTTTGTCTCTGGTGGCCATCTTGGGAGACTTATTTGTTATGAAGTTTCCTAATTTCCTCATTTACTGCAGTCTCCTCAGTAGGAAATACTTTCAGTTTTTTACTTTGATTCCATCAAGAAGGCATTCAGATGTGTCACACATTTGCCATAAATTCAGAATGTTAGCACTCTTTTTGCTCATTAGATCACTGTAGTAAAGCTACTGCTCACCAGGGAAAACTGCTGCTGGTATTGAAAGTGCATGTTTCAGTCTGCATGTCAGAATTTTTTAATGAAATAGAAGAGGATTTGAGAAGTCACTCAAAATGTGCCCTAATTTTTCTTTCTGCAGCACTAATCATACTTTTTATGGAAAAATGAACCCCCTCATGTTGTTCCTTTTTAAATTAAATGTTTTAAGAGTTACAACTTTAATCCAAGCAAGATGGCTTCAGGTGTGCCATACGTTTATCATAAGTAGGACTGTTAGCGCTCTAGTTGTTCTTTGGAACACTCTAGGAAGCTGCAGTAGAACACAAAGGAATCAACTGACAGTCTCTGCCCTTGTTGGATGTACATGTTTTACTGAGAATGTCAGACTTCATTCTCACATGACTGAGAAAGATAATGTGAATTTACAGAAAATAAGCTCTCAGTTTAGCTTATAGATCACCTTCCAAACCTCTGTGGGAAAAGCATGAGAAAATATTTTTCTCTCAATCATGATATCCCAGCAGAAGGCTTTTTCACATGGTGAAATCACCTTAGAACATACCACAATTCCTAAAATGAGTATGGTACCATCAACAAATGATTTATAATGTAACTAAAGTCTTAAAACCTTCTATTAACTGCAATGCTTTTTAATGAGGTGCTATCATGTATATTGGTACCAAGATGGCTGCCAACACTTCTTGGATGAAGTGCTGACAGCCAATCAGATCTCAGGATGAGATGTGTGGTTAGGCTCCGCCCACATATATATATGATTTTACTTTTGATTTTCTCAGGAACTACTGAACAGATTGACACCAGACCTGCAAAAGGCACATCCCTGAGCTGAGGACTACCTCTCTGCCAAATTTCAAGTAATTCTGTTCAGCCGTTCGGGCTGTACCTTGGACTAAAGGTCCCTATGGAAAATTGCATGGGGAAAACGTGTTTTGGGACCCCCCTTTTTCTCAGCCCTCGCTTGACGAATCCCCCCGAGACTTTCAGGGTAGGAGCGGAGCGGAGCGCCCCACCTATTTTGAAAATTTTGCGAGGATTCGTCAACCGGCGCCAAAGTTATTCCAAATAGAATGTTGCGGATTTCCTATGGAAACACGGTCCTAACTATAACTATCTACTGGCGACCGCCAGTAGATAATATACATATATATATTCAACACACAGGGTAGCCCCAATGGGAGAGAGCCAACAGGTACGTGTAAAATATTCAATCTTTATGATGGCTGCTTACATGCAGATGAAAAAGCAGTAAATATTCATCCATCCTTCAGCCAAACGCGTTTCAGGAATCCGTTTCCCTTTTATAATGGCAAAGACCAGCAAACACCCAACAGTGAATCGCACACCTTTTTATTCACGAGGCTCAGACCCAGTAGGCGTGGCCATCACTCTGGCCTTATGGTCCTTGTAGTGGCGAAAAATAATCTACAGTGAGTCTGTTAAAAAGGGCGCTGGCATTACAAAAATACTTTAAACCTCAGTGGGTCGATGAAAATCCCGCCTGCATGCCTGCTGTGCTCACCAGCTGTCACCTTTAACACCGCCTCCCGTTGTACCAATGAAGCCGATCTGGCTCCATCATGGGCCCGCATACTTGCGGTGGGCCTCTCCCACGGCTGGGCTCAGCCGCTACAATCCAACACACAGGGTAGCCCCAATATAATTGTGAGGTCTTTTCTGCTCACTGCTCACCTGGTCTCACATTTACAAATTGTGTCACTTTAGTGATCAGTAGTGTAACTTATTGTATTTAGTTTTCCAAAACAACTCTCACTATTACAAGAAATCTAAGAATTAATAGAAAAAATTTGCCATTCATGTCTAACAAGACATTGCAATTTAATATATATATATTCACAATTAAAATATCATAAGCCAGTGGTAAATTATTCCTATTCATAACAAGCACATGAAGATAATGTTTTATCATGATCCATCTTCAACTATCTCTCCGGAGATGGTCTCAAGACAGGCCAGATTCTCTCACTCATACAAAACTCCATACTAGAACCAGCTGACCTCGCCAACTACCGGACCATCATTCACCTACAATACAGTGGCAAGCTCATTGAAAATGATCATTGTATAGGTTTAACTCCAATGCTAACCATCTCCTGTATGATTACCACTCTGGCTTCAGATCACGCAGCTACATGGAAACCACTAACTCATACATTATGGACGATGCCTTCTTGACCCCAGATGAAGCTAGACCCCTGCTATTGCTGAACCTCTCAGCTGCCTTCAACACAATCGAACATTCCACCCTCTTATGCACCTTGGACTCTCTAATTGACTTTGAAAATATTGGAGGGCCATGTATACAGTGTGAGAAGATGACATTGAAGGGGGCGTCATTGCTCTCTCTTTGGTCTAGGTTAAGGAGAATAGGACTTGCTGACCCAGACGTCTGCACCATTCTGATTCTAGAACCCTGATTCTAGCTTGTAGACATCTTGGCTGTTGTAAAGCCGGAATAAATAGATCCAGCACAGTGCATCCTGAAGCATTCCGGAGAAAGACTGGGCACATTTTTGCCTGTATACACCTGTGAATGCCAAGCAGAAAACAGGATTGGACGTCCCCACCTTTCCCCTCCTTGAGAAAGACCTTATGTAAACGAAAATAACTGGGTGTAGCTAAAGTTGCATATTTTACATCTCATAAGAATACAGAGACAAGATACTGAAAACGATTCTCCTGAGGCATCAACAAAGAAAGCCACATCCCAGAGCCAAATAGAACTCTTGGTGTGATCTGTACCCACCCCAACCTCTAGCCTACAGCTTTTGACGTCCCAGTTACTCCCACAATAATAAGACAGCATCAAGCCTGAAGCACTGAAATTGAAGAAGCTGCTTCATAGTGCATCTGAGCACATGGACAGGGGCACAGTTAATGAAGTATCTTTTGCAAGCAGAAACTCATTTGACTTAATTTCACTTGGTTGCATATCCCAAAACCGACATTTTTACCTTCTGATAAACCCTAGGTCTGCGGGTGAATAAAAGCATGTCTATTTGCTTCAGGGCACCAAGATTTGCTTATTAATGATTTATATTTTCTTGTGCAATATCTTGTAAATCATCAAAGAAAATGCTACCTGTCAAATCGTTTGCAGTCAATATCATAAATTCTGGATAGAAATAAATCCAAACCATCGAGGAACCCTTACGAGTGGTAATTAAAAAACAGAAACATGTAACGGTGATGGGCACAAACTTGAACATCGGTGCAACATAGGACACACTAGGTATTGCACGGTTATCCATATAAATAGGGCATTTTGGCTCTGCTGTTAAAGGCTAGACTTAATATCTTAATATCTACGTTGATGATACAGCAATTGATTAGTCTAATCACCTACCCTCATCAGAGCAGGCTCACTCCCTTTGCATAGTACAACATGGACTCTTACCTCAAATATACCCCTCGGGCTACTATCTGAATGGTGATGTTTTGGTTTTACTTCCTCCTCGTCCATTGGTCAAATGCTGCGACTAATGAATGATTCTGCCTAACAATACCTGATGGGATATTCCTCCAGGGGTCAGCATGCCTAATCCCTGGGCTCTATGTACAGTAATTATCTGACCATGTTGTCTTGCTGTGAATCAGACTCTGATAAATTAGGGGATAGATTAGATGACCCCGATTTGTGTTTATTTTTTTATTGATGATCTAATCTTTGTTTTTCAGGAGTCTTAGTTGAAGGGTGTGTGAGAAATTCCCCTCTTTCTTGCATGGTATGCCCCCACTTTTTGCTGATGCCAGTGTGGGATTCAATGTAAAATGCACCACAGCGGGCATCTTAGAGATGCCCCCTGAAAATGGACCAACTACTAGTGACCATACCTGTTTCTGGACCCCTGGGTCGAGAGTCTGCTGCTCTCGGGGGCCTGAAACAATGCACATCCTGGGACGAGGTGCCAAGCCTCCTCTCCCAGGATGGGCAGGGTTCACAAAGGAAAAGCTTCAAAGGCATGCCACCTTTGTGAGCCTCTCCAGATCATTTGCTGCTTTCAGCAACTGGTCCCCACTGGTTCTATCCCCCACTTTGGGTGGGAGAACTGGTGGGAAAAACAAGTGAGGAAGAGAGGTGTGCCCACCTCTGTCAACTCCACCCCTAAGGTGGGGGAGGCGAGGTGAAGCACAACCTCGAGTCCCCGCCATCTTGAAGATGGGGGGACCCAGCCAACCAGGGACAGGCTCCTGCCCCCCTCTCACTGGAGAGTGGCAGAATAGGGGGTGTACCCACCCCAGGGAAGGGGCCCATTGGTCTGTGGAAATATGGATTTTTATGGTCGGTTATGTCCCCTATCCTGGACCCCAACGGTTTCATGTATAAGTCACAAGTACATGTATGTTCCCTCCAGTTCCAGTTATGAAGACGCAAACACATGTGCGTCCACCGTCAACATGTCCTCTTTCAGATCCGGCATGAATGGGCCGGATATTCTATTCCTAAGTATGAAAGGCCACCGGCTTTATATGGTTAATTTATCCCATTTTACAGTCCAGGCGAGTAGGCCCTGATTCTGCCACCAAGCCTTTTCCTGCCTTCTGCCTCTGAAAGCTCCAGTCTGAGCCTGCATCTGTGACCATGAACTTTGTCTTACTCCCTGCGCGGCTAACGGTGCCTGATCCAGCCCATAGCCTGCCAGAAAACTGTATTTCACCTTCAAGATTATCTCCTCCGCCCCTCATCCGATGCATTCCTGTCTAGCAGTTTAGGTAAACATTCCTCCAGCTACCGTGCAAAGGGGCCAGGCCTCGCTGTCCTCATGCAAGTAATTCATAAACCCTGTTACCATGGAATATTCCTACCCCCTCGCATCTAGTGTAGACACTTAGACGCTTGTACACGCACTAACAGTCAGTATAGTCAGTATAGAATAAGATTCTATCCTAAGAGACCTCTCTTTTTGGATAACACAGTTCTTTAAACATAGGATGTTAGATATGATTTGGGATTAGGTTGACATAACCCCAGACTTCTGTCTCCACATGTAGAGCTAAATGTCAAGTCCCATTCTCCCCCTAGTTGCACGTCAAATCACACGTCATGCTGCCGCGCGCGCATCTCTGCCAAGTATTTTTGCTGACATTGCGAAATTCTTTCATGGAACCACCCATTTGTGACATCATACCTAATGACGTTCTTTAGTTACGCCTAGTTACACCCATTTTAGTTACGCATGTATGTCTTTATCTCTGTTATCAACTGTTACGCCTCCTGCATCTGTTTCACTGTAATGCCTCTTCTATAAAAATGATTACCTGTCAATAATGTAGGAGTCCTTCACTTCCTGAACCTCCGTGGTGATGGAATATGAAGCCCACAATTCGAATTGTTATTGGAATAAAGCCCGTTCCGAATCTCTAATACCACGGATTCTGCCTCTTATTTTACTGAGCTATTCTTATTAATTTTCCGCATCAAATTAAGTACCGGTAATTAAATTATTTACCACATATATGGCGCCCGAATAGGGACACTTTCTCATCTCACGCGCCGGAGGTGCGTTGCAGGCCCGGTCTCCTGCCACAGCTGGACGGACAACAACGCGTACCCACAGGATTTCCTGTATCTCCCTCCTGCCGAGCGGGGGTAACTGAGGCTGCGATCGACACCCAGACGAGGCGGTGAGAAGTGCGAAGTATCCCGACCAGAGCCTAGCTGAGAGAGCAAGATCCGAGGTATACAGAGGCCCACCAGGTTCCGAAGTTCCGAAGTTTCGAGTCGAGTCCAGTCCGGTCCAAGTCCAGTTCAGTTCAGTTCCGAGGCCTTCCGTTCCGAGCTACCCGGTGAGTACCATTGCTGGGGAGGCGTTCTGACGTGCACATAGGTTGTGCCGGTCAAGACGGGTTTGGGTACACAAATCCGGTCTGCACTGTTTCAGCAGTGTATCTGTACTGTTTAGCAGTATATCTAGTATGTCTAGTATATAATTCAGAATTACCTAGTTAGTGCCGAGTATTATGCTCAGTGACTAGTTCCCTAAATGGCCATCTTTGTTGTTCATTAAATGTTAAATGTTAAATGTTTTAAATACGTTCTGCATATTGTGGTGTGAATGACTGTTCATTATTGTGTTTTGTTGTATTAAACGTGTTCAAAATTAGGTATCAGATCAGTTCTCAATATGCCGCTCTTTTCGAAATTAAGACAGATCAAAACTAGAAAAGGGGTACTCGAAGAAGCTGTTCCCATTCCTCCTAGGGACACTCCAGGGTACTTCATGTATCATAAACATGGCCTAGACGCCATATTATTTCTTGATTTATGGGTAGACTACACCAAGGAATTACCAGAAAGTCAGAGGTGGCCCGCAGCTGGGACCTGGGATGCAGATTGCATCATGAAAGTAGAGGAAGAATTATGGAAAAAGAAAGCTAGACAATCACAGAAGGATGCCATTGAATTATGGCGCAAAGAATCATATAGACGTACAGAAAAAGCACTCAGACAGGAAGAGAAAAGTAAGGAGAATTCAAATAAAGTCCGAGAAAATCTATTAATTGAAGAAGGTACCCGAGCAAAATCAGAACAAGTAGACAGACAAAGAAATGCCCTTATGAATGGTATGTATCCTCTTCTGGCCGAAGGGTTACCTAAGGCTACTCCGGAGATACCAAAAGACTTGCCACCCCCATTGTTTCCGATAAAAGCACATCCCAAAGGGCATCCCAGAACCGCAGAAGATGTTTTCCTTTCCTCTTATTTAGATGACGCAGCTCCCGAGTATGCTAATACTGCACCACATAGACCGCCTGCCGAGGAGGTTCAACGCCAAGACCCTCCGTCTGTACCTCCGCAACAACAAACTCCGACACAAGTTCCGGCAAGCACATCTGTTTCTACAGCTGTACCCACACCTATGGTTGCTATATCACGTTCAACGAATCCTTTCACATCCAGCACCCCAGGCGGTGCTACAGGAGGTACAACAAACATTTTTTCCACGCCACCCAGAGTAAATAAACTTTCCTTTCAAGAATTAGCCCACCAACGTACGCCCAAACTAGTAACTCCCGACATGCTTAAGGAACTTCTAGTAGATTGTAGATATGACCCTGTGCCCGGCAAAGAGGACGAAATGCTGCTGGCATCATTACGTATCCGACGAGCTGCAATATATTTAGGGAGGCTACCAGGAATGACTACACATTTAGAAAATATATATCACTTTGTCCAGTCAGGGCGAGATTCTGAAAGTATTAATAGAGCCATGGAGTACCAGAAAGTGGAGATACAGGGGGAACTGTTACGTTTCCTCATAAATTGTGTGATCAGAAATCAAGACCGACCAGGGGTAAATCCGGAAGAAATGCGAATTCTTACCACATGGAGTCGGAATATATCAGAGGGGAGACATGATAAACTATTAAGTATAGTAGCTATGTGCCGAAAGATCCGCAAAGAAGTAGAACGAATACACGAAGAAAGATTAGCGGTAGACCAGCCTGAACAAAACGAGGAGGAGGAAGAATTAGAACTGCCCACAGGACAGTTAGAAACCATGGCCTATGTAGGTAGAGGAAGATCTTGTAATAATACTAGATGCTTTACTGATCCGATACGTCCGATACGTCCAGATAATAACAGAAATTTCCAAACCTCTATAATAAATATAAGGTCCCCCGAACATTCGTTCCAAGCCGCTGACAAATTACTCCGAGAACGAAGGGGTTATCATATACTCGATTCTATGGACGAACAAGAATTAGCCAGGTCAGCCGTTCACTGGGTTGACAGTCCCGGAAAATATAGTGATGATACACTAGCGCACACGTTTTTGAACCTCACCCCAGATGAACAGCGTTTAGCTGGAATCTACATGATTCAACAACTCCTTATATTATATAAAAGCCAACACTCCGATCCTGGTCCCTTACCTGATATATTGACTGAATTACTCACGAATAAATGGAGAAGTTCAGGTACTGAGTTAATTAGAGAAATACTAGAATCCAGAAAGCAGTACATTCTTTTTGTATGTCCCGAACATGTCTCACTGCCCATCAAAGAAAGAACGACGTATTATATGGATAGACAGAATCCCTTACGCGAAGTGCACCCGATAAAAGGTGATGACAATCAGTTTAAACGTGTATTTGTATACACACCCATATCTAAAATGGAACTATTAGAAATGAAGAAAGTGGTACCCAGTCATGACAAAGACCCAGCGGGTTTCCACCGTGAAATTAAAGACATGTTGCTCATGGGAGAGTATACCTATCCCGACATTATGAAAATATTAAAGGTATTAATGCCTGCGGGCATTTACGAAAAACTCAAAGAAAAGGATTGGGAGGTGGGAGACCAAAAGATAGATTGGACAGCATTAGAAAACGAAGAAACAGCTCGAGGTCCAGGTTTAGGGCTTGGGGAAAAGACCAAAATACTACCAGGTTTATTAGTACAGGTACTGCCACGTTTATTAACTACGAAAAAGGAAGACTGGGGTGCAATCTCAGCCTGTAAACAAAAGCAAGATGAAGACACTAGTGATTTCTATGCCCGATTCGAAAAATGTTTTGGTATAAATAGTGGAATAAAAGCAAGTAGCGAATCGTATCCACATCTGTTTGTGACAAAATTAGTTGAAAATTCCTTGCCCCAAGTTAAAAATAGAGTATTGAAGTTCGAGAGTACCTGGCAAGGTAACACTCCGTCACAAATGTTACAAATGCTACAGTACCATCACAATAGAATTAGAGAGGAACAAGAACATGAACAAAGACGCATGAAAGACACGAAAATGAAAATGCTAGTTTCCCAGACAGTTCCAGCTGACGGTCATAAAAAGGGTATGACACAGTCCAGTGTTTCAGCAGGTTCTGTAAAAGGGACATGCAACTATTGTAAACAGCCAGGTCATTATGTACACGATTGTCCAGTTTTAAAACATAATATCGCCATAGGTAATACAAAAGAAAGACCACGGCCACTTAGACAGGATCATAACCAACAAGGAGCCCCGCAGCATGCACAGTCCATGCCAGCTCCGCAACAGTCTATGCCAGCTCCACCACCGCAGCCTCTTGCTGCCACACAAACAACGACACGACAGATGTACCAGACCGCACAGTATGACTATCCTGATTATCAACGATACTCATGAAACAGCCTAGAGAGGGAAGTTGGCTTACCCCTTATCGAGGTCCCTGTAGATCAAGAAGGACCTTATGTACACAGTGAACTATTAGGCCAAGATAGAAAATTTTTACTTGATACAGGGGCAAGCCGAACAACCATAAAACGTAGTGAAGTTCCAGGGGCACCCCTCTCAGGCTCACAGAATATTTCCCTTGGTTTTTCAGGAAAACCTATCATTAACGAAGTATCACAGCCTCTTCCACTTACGATTGGTCCCTTGACACGAACTACAGATTTATTGCTTACTAAATCATGTCCAGAAAACCTGTTAGGTATAAAAACATTGAAAGCTCTAGGAGCTATAATATGTTGTTCTCCGGAAGGAGTAAGATTGTTTTTACGTGATTTCAAAGGGCACTATGTGTCCCGAGACATGGATCACCGACTGCAGACTTTACCCACACATTTATGGGCACAAGGCCCTACAGATGTTGGTTGCATGAACATTACACCATATCGAGTCACACTAAAGACAGGAGTGGTACTACCACGAATGCGACAATACAAGTTACCCCCAGATGCTGTAGTGGCTTTACTGCAAATCATTGACGAGCTTATTACCCAAGGAGTGGTTGTGGAAACCGACTCCAATGTATGTAATTCACCGATAATTCCGATTCTTAAACGAACTGATCCAAAAGCCCCGCCAGTATATCGATTGGTTATTGATCTGCGCGAATTAAATAAATGTATTGTACCACAATACCCCGTAGTCCCAGACATTTCTTCATTACTGACAGCCATTGATTCCGAAGCAACATTCTTTACTGTAATTGATCTCAAGAATGCCTTTTTCAGCGTCCCAATAGATCCGGAAAGCCAATACTTGTTCGGATTTAGTTTAAATGGACGAAGCTTTAAATTCACACGCGCACCTCAAGGATTCACAGAAAGCCCCAGCATCTATAGCCAAGCACTGAAACGAGAACTTGACAGTATCCACATGCCAGTAAACACTGCCCTGCTTCAATATGTCGATGATCTGCTGATCACCGCTAGAAGCGAACCTGAATGTGAAAAAGCCTCACTGACGGTTTTACAATTTTTGGCCGAAAAGGGGCACAAGGTGTCCCCTTCTAAGCTGCAATTCTGTGTCCAGCGAGTTGTTTACCTTGGGCACTCGCTGTCCAAGGAGGGAAGGCAGCTTACGTCAGATCGCATCCAGTTAATTGCTAACATGCCAATACCCAAGACACAAAAGGAGGTACGGGCTTTTATAGGCCTCACTTCATATTGTAGGCAGTGGATCCCTCAGTATGCATTTCTAGCAAAACCACTCATTCAGTTGACAACACAGGAGGCGGCCACATCGACTGTCCTCCCTTGGACTCAGGAACATACACAAGCTTTTGAAAGCCTAAAGAAAGCTTTATGTCAAGCACCTGTTTTAGCAACACCATGTTACAATAAACATTTTACGCTCTTTGTTACAGAACGCGAAGGTACTGCCTTGTCAGTACTCACACAGGAACAAGCAGGATCACACAAACCATGTGCTTATTTTTCTAGTACATTAGATCCCGTAGCTCAGGCTCTGCCTGCGTGCCTGAAATCAGTGGCAGCGACAGCTTTAGCAATCAGACAAAGCGATGCCATAGTGTTAGGACATCCATTGACAGTACAAGTACCACACGCAGTAGAGGTTCTTGTGAACCGAACACAAACACAACACTTGACTATAGCAAGACTTACCGGTTACGAATTAACATTGTTTCAGCCACACATAGAAATCAGACGTTGTAGTACATTGAATCCTGCCACACTTTTGCCAGTAAACGGAACAGACCCACTAGCACATGATTGTATTGAAGTTATTACTATCACGACGAAACCCAGACAAGACTTGACAGACGTCCCATTGTCAGATCCAGACCTGACGTTGTATGTAGATGGTTCATGTATGAGAACAAGTACAGGAGAGCTAGTGGCCGCGTATGCAGTCACAACAGACACTGAAGTCATTGAAACAAATTGCATAAATACCTTGTCAGCTCAAGCAGCAGAGCTCATCGCTCTGACACAAGCCTGTATTCAAGCCACAAATAAGAAAGTCAACATATACACTGATTCACGTTATGCATTCGGAGTTGTACATGACTTCGGCGTGCTGTGGCGAGAGAGAGGTTATTTAACTTCTCACGGTGCCCACATTCAGCACGGACCCCTCATTCATGCCTTATTAGATGCAATACATCTACCCACTGCAATATCAATTATGAAATGTAAAGCTCATACGAAAGTTACTGATATCATTTCCCAAGGCAATGATCTAGCTGACAGAACAGCTAAACAGACTGCTCAAACTCACACATCTGACATGACAAAGACAATAGTTCCGACACCAACACATTGCATGACGGTTAAGGATCCCGCTCTTGACGTAATTGACATACACACACATGCTACACCAGATGAAATAAAGAAATGGACTGAATTAGGAGGGATCCAAACGGATCAAGGATGGATGACGAAGGAAAAATCTGTATGGTTCCTTCCTGACTCTATGGTTCAAGTTATCATTAATACAATACATAGTCCAGCGCACCTAGGAGAAAAAGCTATGCTAGACAGCATTCAACACATTTGGTTCAACAAACATTTACGAGCAGCAGCTAAACAAAAAGTTCGTACCTGTATGATCTGTTGTCAGTTTAACCCAGGTAAAAGCATTCCCGTAGAACAGGGTGGATTTCAGCCTCCTGATCACCCTTTTGAAGTCCTCCAGATGGATTATATCCAGATGGAACGATGTCGAGGATTCAAATATGTTCTTGTAGTTGTCTGTGCTCTTTCCCGTTGGACAGAAGCCTACCCGGTTTCAGATTACACTGCCCCGACTACTGCCAAGCAGTTGGTTCGAGAATTCTTCCCACGGTACGGTTTACCACGTGTTGTCTACTCAGATAACGGCCAGCCGTTCTCATCCGAACTAATGAAACACGTTTCACTTTTGTTAGGCTATCAATGGAAATTTCACTGTGTCCGACACCCCGAGGCAGCAGGTCTCGTGGAACGACATAATCAAACTCTGAAAATTAGATTGTCCAAAATATGTAGAGAGAAAGGTGTCGATTGGGTAGTAGCCTTACCAGTTGCACTCTTTTACATGAGAATGGTAGCGCACTCTCGAACAGGGCTATCCCCTTATGAGGTGATCTTTGGCAGACCACCAAATATGTGGGGGACGCTTATACCACGCAAAATAACTGATGTTGACTGTAATATGCTGACAGATTACCTGGCTTCCTTGATGTCTGCACTACAATCTTGTCGTTCACAGGTAGCTGCAGCCTTTCCCGACAACACCGAGGTGAAACCCCATGACGTAGTTCCCGGGGACCTGGTGTTAGTGCGGAATTTTGACCGGAAGACTCAGCTGGATCCTAGGTGGAAATCGCCTCAACTTGTACTACTCACCACGAGGACAGCCGTGAAGATCGAAGGTCGCAAAGGATGGTTACATTCAAGTCATATCAAGAAATTTCATGGACTACCGTCTGATGTAAACGTTACACCTCGCGTGTCTTCACCGATTGACTCAAAGCTTCCTTTGGTTGAACAAAGCGATAAGGAACTATACAAACTAAAATTACGGTCTAATAAGTCAGGCAATTTGATTGTTTAAGTCCTCTCCAAGGTGAATCGGTCGAATTTGTCTCTGACATGTATCCCCTAGACCTGAATAGAGAAAGAAACCGAAAGATGCAGTTGAAAAGGCATGCGTACTGTAAATCACTGCGTAGTCATTGCACAGTGACGTTATTAATTTTGTTTTTCTTAAGTCTTTTAATAATCGCTGCAAGTATATTGTTGCACATATATTATCCTATTTCTAAACATGTTTATAATGTTACTGCTGAACATTCTTTTAGTGAATTACCCCCGCATGAGTTGTCCTATAGATTTGCGCTGCGCAATAACACTTTTATTAGTATGTTACATCATTCCCATCAGACTAGCAATGCTACAAATTGTTGGATATGCGGCCGACTCCCTCCCTATCAGAACTATAAGGGAATTTTGCCCCTCTTTCCATATCCGTTCACACACAATGGCTCCTGTGGAGCATGGTTTAGTTTGATTAATTCCCTAGATTCGAATTCCGCAGTTTATCAAGACAACTGGGTATGGGGAAACCTGAACTTAGTTTTGCTTAAAGTCTGCTACCCTAACAAGGAGGGACTTCCCAAAAGAACAGGAACTGATCTAGAAAATGAAGTATACGGATTAGGTAATTTCACGCTTAATCTCATGATCCTGAATGTTGAATCTGAAGCTACACCAATCTTGCCCGCCATGTCCGTATTCCCAGTAAAAGGGGAACTATGTATAAGAAAGAATGGCTCCATACACATGGGCCATAGTAAATGCACCACTGTGATAAAATTCAGTGATCAAGGCAAGTCTACATTTAGAGCTTCTCGTCATTCCTACTTCGTATGTGGTCAGACTGCATATATACGTTTGCCTCTAGATTGGGATGGTACCTGTTACATCGGATTCCTTTTGCCACCTGTTTTCCTAGCTCCTCCTGATTATCATAGAAATACTCATTTAGTACACAATAGACAGCAGAGAGATCTCCCAATCGTCGATTACACTGAAACAGCATGGGAAAAATACACAGATTTCAATAAAGGTTTCTTCCCCTATATAGGTACAGTCACTAATAGTAAGTTGATACGTAGATTAACCAGAACCCTTGAAGCAGTAGTGAACGAAACTATTTCCGCCTTAGGCAATTTAACAGAAGAGCAGTCTGCTATGCGGATTGTTGTGCTTCAAAATCGTCTTGTCCTTGACGTCATCCTGGCCGATAGGGGCGGAGCTTGTAGGGTCATCGGATCAAGTTGTTGCATTTTCATACCAGAAAATTCGCCGTCAGTATATAAAGCCATAACCCGCCTTCATAAGATTGTAAGCCAGATACACCAGAGTCCAGGCACCTGGACTTGGTCCGGTTGGTTCTGGGGCGTGTTGTCAGCCTGGGGATGGAGAATGCTCTCCTTCCTAGGTATTGGCTTTCTCATACTATTCAGTTGCTGCTTATGTCTACAATGTGGGCCAGCGATTTGTGGTCTGTGTGCCACCTCGTGTATCCCACACCCAAGTTTTCGTTCGAGATCCCGGAAGAAGAAAGAAGAACAAATGATGTTATATGAACAGATCGATGGATTGATGAAGATTGATATCTCCTAAGGGCCAGTAGGGGACAAGGAGGGAATGTGGAAATATGGATTTTTATGGTCGGTTATGTCCCCTATCTTGGACCCCAACGGTTTCATGTATAAGTCACAAGTACATGTATGTTCCCTCCAGTTCCAGTTATGAAGACGCAAACACATGTGCGTCCACCGTCAACATGTCCTCTTTCAGATCCGCCATGAATGGGCCGGATATTCTATTCCTAAGTATGAAAGGCCACCGGCTTTATATGGTTCATTTATCCCATTTTACAGTCCAGGCGAGTAGGCCCTGATTCTGCCACCAAGCCTTTTCCTGCCTTCTGCCTCTGAAAGCTCCAGTCTGAGCCTGCATCTGTGACCATGAACTTTGTCTTACTCCCTGCGCGGCTAACGGTGCCTGATCCAGCCCGTAGCCTGCCAGAAAACTGTATTTCACCTTCAAGATTATCTCCTCCGCCCCTCATCCGATGCATTCCTGTCTAGCAGTTTAGGTAAACATTCCTCCAGCTACCGTGCAAAGGGGCCAGGCCTCGCTGTCCTCATGCAAGTAATTCATAAACCCTGTTACCATGGAATATTCCTACCCCCTCGCATCTAGTGTAGACACTTAGACGCTTGTACACGCACTAACAGTCAGTATAGTCAGTATAGAATAAGATTCTATCCTAAGAGACCTCTCTTTTTGGATAACACAGTTCTTTAAACATAGGATGTTAGATATGATTTGGGATTAGGTTGACATAACCCCAGACTTCTGTCTCCACATGTAGAGCTAAATGTCAAGTCCCATTCTCCCCCTAGTTGCACGTCAAATCACACGTCATGCTGCCGCGCGCGCATCTCTGCCAAGTATTTTTGCTGACATTGCGAAATTCTTTCATGGAACCACCCATTTGTGACATCATACCTAATGACGTTCTTTAGTTACGCCTAGTTACACCCATTTTAGTTACGCATGTATGTCTTTATCTCTGTTATCAACTGTTACGCCTCCTGCATCTGTTTCACTGTAATGCCTCTTCTATAAAAATGATTACCTGTCAATAATGTAGGAGTCCTTCACTTCCTGAACCTCCGTGGTGATGGAATATGAAGCCCACAATTCGAATTGTTATTGGAATAAAGCCCGTTCCGAATCTCTAATACCACGGATTCTGCCTCTTATTTTACTGAGCTATTCTTATTAATTTTCCGCATCAAATTAAGTACCGGTAATTAAATTATTTACCACAGGTCCCTGCCCTTCACCTACCTGAAACACCCCTAAATTTAGTATTTAGGGGCACCCTGAACCTTCCTTCCTCAGATCCAGCAACTACAAGAAAAAGAAGAGAAGAAGAAGGACGAGAAGCCGTGCAGAGCTAACAGAGGACAAAGCCCACTGACTTGGCCCCAGCCTACCGGCCTGTCTCCCCCTCGAACCTGCTCCTGCAAAACCCCGGCGTGTCCAGCGGACAGCAACCTCAAAAACCGCGAAGGATCTGCTTGCCTTCAATTTCCAAGCTGTTTCTCCCGTGAACCCTGGACGTGTTTGAACTGCAGCTCCTGGTGCCAGGCAGGACCCGTGAATCCAGCCCACTCTGCACCCGCCGAACCCGGCCCGGGATCAAGTGGAAAAATACCACGAGGAGGTCCCCCCGGCGATCCTGACCCAAGATCCGGCAACCCCTGACCTACCTCAAGCCACCCGACGAGGCCTGCACCCTCAATCCAGAGGACCCCCCCTACCGTGACCAGAGCGGGTAAGAAAATCCAACGTCCCAAGGCACCCCTGCACCCGACGCCCCACGGCCTTGTGTGCCCAACCCAGCGGTGCCTAACCAACCCTCAACATCCCAACTTACCCCTCGAATCGGTGGTCACTCCTGGAAGATCCTTGTTTCCGAGCCTGCAGTGTTTCTTTGTCCCGGAAAATCTCCATTTAAATCAACAGGGCACCCAACCTCAAAACACCACCCTGCACCTGGCCACCATAGTGCAGCTGAGGGTGCCCCTTTTGTGCTAACCTGGTCCCCAACTTGCCCTGAGCTTAACCCTAGGAGCTTGGCTCCCACAACCATGTGGCCTGCTTGCCAGCAGCCACCAACCGGAGACCCCCTCTCCTCCATAGGATAACATTGGGCCTCAACACTCTGCACCCGGACGCCCTAGTGCCACTGGGGGTGCAACAACAGTGCATCACTGACCCTGGGGGACCCCTGAGTCTTACCCCAGAACCCTAACTCAAGAGACTGATTACCTACCTGGAAACCAATAACCTCTTTTTCCTCATAGAATGACATTGACACAAAAATTTCTCCCAAAAAGTTTGTGTCAACTTTTGAAAATTACAATTATTCCTTAAAAATCAGCAGAATAACCAAAACTCATTTTTTCAACTGTTTTCAGGAAATGTCCGAGTGCTGAATCTAGGTATCCAGCACTGAGTAAGAAAGAGTATCATTAACATAACTTACCTGCTAAGTGAATTTCCTCCCATAGGATAACATTGGTGATTCTATGTGAAAAAGTTTCTGTCAACTTTTGAAACGCAATAATATTCTTTAAAAATTGTACCTCTAACTAAAACGCATTTACTCACCTGTTTTCAGGAAATGTCCCAGGGCTGAAGCTAGGATCCAACCCTGTGTTAGTAAAAGTAATCTGAAAAGTAAGTACTGCTATTTCTTAAAAAGCCCATACTATACCGGCAATGTGTTGCAAACTGCTTACTTAAAACTGTAACCAAAACCAGTACAAGTTATACAGCAATTTTGAACTGTGTTCATACAAGTAATTTACTACTGCAAAGTATTTATATGCTTAACTGTGCCAGGCTTGCTTGGTTCTAGAAATAAAACAACAGTATATTTTTTATACAAAACAATTGGCCTAGAGTTCAGTTCGTTAGTGTGTGAATTCATTTGCTGACTGAGTGTGTACATCAAATGCTTTACACTGTCCTCTGATACTGCCTTACTGCTCGACCAAGCTACCACTTTAGAGAGTAAGGTTCTATCTAACTTTAACCTCTGCCAAACCTCTGGAGACCCTTGGACTCTATACACACTGTACCTCACTTTGGTGAAGTATATACAGAGCCAGTTTCTTACAGGGTGCAACAGAGATAAGGGTGTTAGTAGCACTTCAGAGGGTTAGGGCTTAAGGGGGTACCATCAGTATAGTATTTGATGTGCATATACACTACATTAAAAGCTGACATGTGGTTTATGCTGATGCATTGTATATTATGCTGATGAAAGTAACCCTGCTAGAACAGTTCATTGTCAATGTGTAAAATGCATACATTAGATAAGTTCCTGCTAATTGGGTATTGTTAATATGTAAAATGCATACATTAGACATGTTCGGGCTGGAACCAATCCCATGGTTCTTTACAATTTAGATCGTCCTTTGTAGAACTGTGAGAAATAGCAGGTTTCTGGGCTTAGATTGCTTATGATACATTTGTGCACCTCAAGTGCATCATATAGGGTATTATGATATAGACCTTGATAAAGCAAGCAGACTTTTCTTCAAATAACGCCGGTAGACTGTAAAACATTAAGATAAATCATGTCAAAAAGAAAGAGAAAAATGAAAATGTTTCTTTCACTAAACATGCAAATTAACATGTGATATGTTTAGTCTTATTTTTTTTTCTAGTAAGCATTCATTTCTTTCGTATTTTTATTCTCAAGTTAAGCTAGGCCTCATTCATTCTTTATTCCTCTGCATTGCATTTATTTTTGCCTCTTCGCGTGTTTAAGCAGAATGTGGCATAGTTCAATTTCAAATAAATAATTGACCTTAGCTTTAGAAAAAGTCATTCTTGTAGAAAGTGCTGACTTCGACAAATGATTTCTTACCCTCCTAAGCTGCATGTTCTCATGGCTTTTAGATAGACTTTAGCTGTCGCTTGCTGTTACTGAGGAATGGTGAATATTTAAAACAAGGAGTGTATGCATAGAAAATTAAGCCTATTATGTAGATCCGTAGAAAATACTACTAAAATGTTTCTGCTTTAGACTAGTTCATTGTCATGCAGTGGAGTTCCAAATAGCTGATAGAGTGAGCTATATGGTTCTCGTGGGAACTCAGTGTGAAACTAGTGTACATAAGCTTTTGCAAGTTAGTATTTCACTTGAAGATAATGTTGGTTGCTTTCTTATGTTGCCATGGGAATGAAGAAGGATGCGATAGACTACCGGATGATCCTTTTACCATTGGCTGATGATGAACTGACACGATGGATACATACATTTTTTTGTGTTTAAAATACGCGTTCCGAGTTAAAATTCAGTCAGAGTCTAGCAGCCACTTTTCCAATACTCATTCCTTAGAAACGCACTTAGAGCTTTATGCTGATCAGCCTGGTCTAGGCTAATTGCTTTGTGACTATCTCCGACCTTTACACTATAAGCTGCGTCTTATGGTGTTTTCAGAACTTTAGGTATACAGCAACTGGTGTGACTAATTCCTGACTGGGAGAAGGCTCAGGCGAGTTTTCCAGGACTACTCTTCAAGAGAAGTTGACTAAACTCTAAAAGCTCCTGAATATTATTGCTCTTTTCTGAAAGGACTCTTTATGGGTTCTGATAGGTTAGGCTCAATTAGAGTAGAGTTGGGATTTAGTAAAAATTCATTTATGGAGCACGCTGTGCTATTTATCTGATTACTGCTACCCATTATTCACCCTTATGCATCAAGCCAAAATCCAGTCGGTAAAATACCGATTCCTTATTAGCTCCCGGTATTAAGTAGAAAATACCCAATCCCAATGCATCAACCCAATGCAGAAATCGGTATTTAAGGAATCCTTAAATAGCGATTCTTTAAATAGGGATTCCTTAAATACCGATTCCTTAAATAGCTCTTGCATTTAAGGAATCCCAAAGTGAGATTCCTTAAATGCAATGCATCAAAGTTAAAAAATTAGCGATTTCGCTAATAAGGGGAGCAAATTACCATGAAGATGAACTGCATGGTAATTTGCAAAAACTTTGAAAAATGCACTTTTGTGCATTTTTCAAAGTGTCATGTTGCGCACACACATGCCCTTAGAGCATGTGTGTGTGCAACATATGTGCACATATCATTTTCAGGGGTGCAACAGGGTGTCCTTTTGACACCCTGGCACCCTTGAAAGTGCTCCAGCTATTAGCGATTCAGTAATACCGAATCGCTAATACAGAATGGCTTTACATTCATTCCTATGGGCCTCCAAGCCCATAGGAATGAATGGGTAGGTATTCCTTATTACCGATTCGGTATTACCGATTCGGTAATAAGGAATGTTAAGGAATCGCTATTTGAATAGCGATTCCTACATGCATAGCCTTTTGCTATTCCTTATTAGCGATTCCTTATTTTTCGCTAATAAGGAATCGCAAATGCTAATGTTGATGCATATGCCCCATTATTCTCAACATTTCTGTAAACTGCTTTCACTAATTTGAATTTAAATAAAGAGAATACAATTGAAACCACTAAACATAAAAGATAAATACAACTTTTAAAATGTACTTAAACTCACGTTATTGTCTGAACATAAGAAACAGTGATATCAATTGATATTGATTTATGCTCCATTCTAAAATGGAGGCAAAGATTTATTTGACCTGGAGAAGATCAAGGCGCGAAGTTGGAGACCATTGTTGTAAGTTAAAAGGTGTGAACTAATTTTAAGCAACTCACAGACCAACAGCTAATAATGGGAGAACGCCAAACCCACACAGCATTTCTAGGTAAGCAAGTGCTTAATGTGATCTCCTTGGCCGGCATTTAGATTCAGGGCCTGATTTATATTCTGGCGGACGTCTTCCATATTACAACTGTCACAGGATATAATGCACTTGCATTGCGACTTATGTCACGTTTGTGATGGAGCATCCCATCCCCTGAAATTAAAATCAGGCCCTTAGATTTTGATTTGTGAAATATTTAGCATTGAGTGTAATGAAAGGATTTTAAGATTTGATCAGGGTAAAGATATATTTCACTCTTTTCATTTTGGACAGCAATAAGAAGAGACTACTACAAAACATGCATGGGAAGCTTTGTAAAATTAAGTAATATGAAAGGAGGCGTTCTTTGAGGATTGTTTATAAATAGGGCTCAGACGGTATTTATTTTTTGGGAATTTCATCTGTATTTATTCATATTGCTTTTTTGCTAATTTTTCTATATCTATTCTTATTTTGTTTTTAGTCTATAGATAAAGCTGCAATGGGCCAAAATATAAATTTGTTTAACTGATGAATGTATACTCACATTTGAATGACCAACACGTTTCAGCTATATACAGTATATTACTGGTGCAGTGTATAACAGAGTAAACATTAGTGTATCTGCAATTATTATTAGCATCATTAGAAAATATTTCCTTGCCTGTCTATCTGCACACCTACTGATCTGAGAGTAGTGAGAGTCATCCAAAGAAGACATATTTCCATATAATTCTGTGTTTAAAAATAAATACTGACAGGAAAATAGTTTTCTGTCTGTATTTATCTGTCAAAAAAGCATAAAAGTAAAAAAAGAAAATGGAGCCCTCCCTGTATATAAAGTATAAGTAAAAACTCTTCGGAGGAAAACCAATTCCCTCAATAGCCTGAGGGAGTTCTATTATACTACTACTACTAATGGCTGTATTTTTTCAAAATTCTTTTGTAAAACAATTACATATGAATCAAGAGAAGTAGCCAGGACACACAGGAAGTATTGGGAATAAGGCATATCTGTATTCCACAATAGGACATAAATACATTTTGCAGCAGATTAGGGTGCTACAAATGGTGTATGTTGTTGCTGTCTAGTTCTCTGGCGCAAAGGACAATGTGCAAAAAAGGTGAAAATGATCCACTTGAAGCACAAAGACACAAGGCACATCTGCCGGAACGTAAAAAGAGGGCAGAACTTAGGAGATGCCATGTGTATTCCCTCAGTTCCCAATACATCCATCTTGGGTAAAGGAAATGAGGTGAAATGCTGTGTATCCTTTAATTTCCCAATACAGTATGGGATTAGTGGAAGGCAGGGGCCCCAACTTGCAAAAATTGAGCACCATTTGAAAGCCGGCCCAACCACAGGGCATTTTAAAATACAGTAGAGAGAAAAGTTGCTATGTATTCTTTAATTTACCAATACAATATGGAATTAGTGAGAGGCAGGGGCACCCAACTTGCAAAAATTGAGCACCATTTGAAAGCCAGCCCAACTGCAGGGCACGTTAACATACAGTAGAGAGAACAGAAAAAGCTCATCTTTGTTCCACAGCTGTATTAAAGAGTTGACCTAAAAAGGCCTTTGGGGGCAAAGGAGCCCTCATTAAGTCATGGGGTTAAAAAAGTGCATGCCTCAGGTACACCCAGGGGGACAGTGGGAGACACAAACTTATGAGAAGAGTTTAAGGATGTCTGGAGTTGTGACACATCCACAAAAGCTCCCACAGAGCAGGGACAATTTTGTGGCCCAAAACATTTCTTGGGGTCAATTCTGATCCCAAAAGAAGATAGGCCTATGTTGTAACTCACTCCCAGGGATGAGTTTTTGTATTGTCCTGGGCGTTTTAGATCCTGTCTTTTGTGGTTCCTGAGTGGCAGCATCTCAGTCTGATGGAAAAGAAGATGTGTGTAATGTTGCTGAAATGCTAGTTTTGGATGCACTGGCTGTTGTTACTTCTCGAAAGGCAAAAAGAACAATTGATGGACAGAATGCTGAAACAATGTCAAACATTCAGCCCCACTACAGAGATCTGGGCCTAAATCTATAGTTTTTCTGCACACCATGCTATGCCGTTCCAGTTTAGACCCAGCCATATGCAAATCAGTCTCGACCCTTCTCCCGATGGGAACAGTCCAGCCCGAACTGGCAGGCCAGGTTCTCTCTGGACCGAAAACAAGCATCCTCGGACCAGTTTCAGAGTATCACCCCTCATCCGCCAGGCTAGCTTGACTCCAACGGCATGGTGAGCACGGGACCCATGTGTGACCATACCCTTCCCATTTAGGGCGACAAATGGAAAAAGAACAATTGATGAATGGAATGTTGAAACTATGTCAAACATTCAGCCCCAGTACAGATATATGGGCCTAAATCCATCTGTTTTTTGTGCACCATGCCAGGGTATCACCCCTCTTCAGCCAGGCTAGCTTGACTCCAGTGGCATGGCGAGCACAGGAACCACGTCTACGCATACTCTTCCCACTTAGGGTGACCAATGCAAAAATAACAATTGATTGACGGAATGCTAAAACAATGCCAAACATTCACCCCCAGTACGGAAATCTGGGCCGAAATCCATAATTGTTTTGCACACCATGCCGTTCCAGTTTAGACCTAACCATATGCAAATCAGCCTTGACACTGCACCCGTCAACAGCCATGCTAGCTTAACTCCAGTCTTATTGTGAGCATAGAACTCTCGTCTGGGCATAACCTTCCCACTTTTGATGAGATGGCGGTGGGCACAGTTTTTGCCAAACTGCACACTCCAAACGGAGCGCAGAGTGTCAAACCTCCACCAACTCCACCCACAAACTGAGTTTACCGCACACCCATATTTTCTGGTTATGCAAAGTTATAACAAAGCAATGGGTTTGACTTCATGATAATAAGTGACAAAAATCATAACTTTTGTGGTAGAACAAATATACCTTTGCGCACTTTTAATTATTAGAGGCTGTATGACTGCTTTTGCCATTGTGAGCCCCCTGATAACCCGCATGAGCCTTATTGTTTAATACTGCATATCTTTCATTAGTTTGCAATGGACTGATTTAAGTGTAACGCTGTTTTGGGGGTAAGGGTCTGTGTTTAACCTTGCCCTTTCTGCTGGGTTTCCACAAAACATTTTGCCTTTCTCCTCTATTTTTTCTGACCTTGTTTTTGTTGGCTTTAGGATTCTTGCCACTTTTCTACTGCTAACCAGTGCTAAAGAGCACATGCTCTGCACTGAAAACATGGTAACATTGGCTTATCCACAATTGGCATATTTAATGTACTTATAAGTTCCTAGTAGAGTGCATTATATGTACACAGGGCCTTTAAATTAAAATGGTACGAGTGGGCCTGAAGCACTGATTGTGCTACCCACTCAGTAGCCCTTTAAACATTGCTCAGGCCTGCCACTGCAGAGCCTGTGTTTGCAGTTTTGAACTGCCATTTTGACCTGGCAAGTTAACCTACTTGCAAGGCCCAAGTCTTCCTTTTTATTACATGTAAGTCACCCCTAAGAAGGCCCTAAGTAGCCCCAGTGGGCAGGATACAGTGTATTTAAAAGGTAGGACAAGTACTTATGAGTTTCTCATGGCTTGGTAATGAATTTTTTTTTTTTATTTATTTCCATTTCTACGGCACAAACACTTATCCCCTAAGGGATAGAATGGCGCTATAAAGATTTCTATCTTTCCAACTGTGAGTACTGACCATTAGTTTGTGGATCAGTTGCTAAAATATCTTAATCTTTAAAAAGTCAAGTTGTTAATTTTTTCCTAAATTGCAGATGGTCATCAGTCAAGTGCAAATCTATGGGTAAGATGTTCCAGTGGGTCGCTGCCAGATGTGAAAACGAGCGGCTGCCTGGCAAACGCAAGGTTACGTGTCCTCAGTTCACGTGCTGGAATGTAAAATTCCACTCTGGTTTGAAGATTTTTGGTCCCGATCTTATAAGTAGTCTTGTGTGGATGACAGAGAAGCTTAAAGTAGGATATTTTCCTTTTTGACAGGCAGTGTAGAGTTGACAAACAGGCTGAAGCCAAGCTGTATCCAACCAGATTGTAGATCAGTTTCACGGCCACTTTCTGAATCACCTGAAGTCTGGAAAAGAGGTGATCACCTATACTCACATTTAGGGCATTGTCATAATCCAACCCGATGGTCATTAGGACTTGAACTATTGTTTTACGCTAGTTGACCTGCATATATCGTAACACTCGTCTCAGTAATTTAAGGATACCAAAGCATTTTCCGCAAGGGGCCTTAACTTGCTCATGCATTGAAAGTGAGTCATCAAGGATGATCCCCAGATTTGTTGATGATTTCTTGAGCAGTAGTGCCTCGCCTAGAGATGTGGACCACCAAGAAGAATCCCATGTTCTGAGGGCTCTGCCGAAAACTAAAATCTCAGATTTGTCGGCATTAAGTTTCAGACACTGCTCGGTCATCCAGTCTACTACTTCTGAAAGAAAATTTGTTAGATTATCTTGGGTTTCTTTGTATTTTTCATCCATGGAAATGACCAGTTGAGTGTCGTCCCCATGCAAGCAGATCTCAATGTCCCATTTGCCTTACCAGCTTTGCTAGGGAGGTGACAGAAATGGTAAAAAGAGTCAGTCTCAAAGAGGAGCCTTGAGGGACTCTGCATTTGGATAGATGGGGGCACAATCTAAAAGCACTCAACATAACAGACTGCATTCTGTTCTTTAGGAAACTATCCAAACCACTGTAGGGGTTTGGAGTGGAGTTAAATTTTGTGATGTTTCCCAGTCAGCAGACTGTGATAGATGGTATCAAATGACGCCGACATGTCGAGTAGTATCAGAGCAGCGACCTTAACATGATTAACTACTGACATGATATTGTCCAGTACAACCAGGAGGTCAGATTAAGTACTATTATGAGGGTGAAAGCCCATCGGTGAAGGGTCTAGTAGGTTGTTATTTTCAAGAAAGTTAGTGGACTATCTATTCACAACCTTTTCCAGCAGTGGAAAATGTTTTTCACTACTGCAAGGCCTAACTCCCCCAGAGGTTAACATGGGGATTGTCTTAAAACATCTTTTAAGTGTAATTTCCCATTGGGAGCAGATTGAAAATTGGAGTTTGGTGTCTCTGGACTCACAATTTAAAAACACATATTTCAGTAAAGTTAGTTTTTAAAATGCAGGTCTAAAAATACCACTTTTGGATAATTGGCTTTTTTACCGGAGCCATTTTGTACCCCTGCCTATCTCTGGATACATGCCTGGGTTAGGGTGACAGCTGGGATGAGCACAGGTTAATTTAGATTGTGTATGTATCTGACTTACCCTGACTAGAATGGAGGTCCCCACTTGGACAGGGTACATACCTCTGCCAACTAGAGACCCCATTCCTCCCAGCCTGCTGACACATAAATGGTTTGGTGTGCATTAGATTAAGAAGGTCCATACTGAATAGTCCTCTGTGACCTTTTGTTAGTGTTATTTGCACTCTGGGCAGTAAAAAGGTCCTCTTTACGCGTGGTTCCAATTGGTTTTTCCATCTCCCATTTTGTAAATATTTGTAAAATTGTGTGTAGTAGTTATTCGTGTCTGTATTGAACTTTGTCCCTTTTTAAAAGAAAAATCAAAGACTGGACATTGGAGTAGTAGGTGTTATTTGAGGTGTTGCTGACACCATTGTTAACTAGTAACTTCTGCCTCCTCACATACCCCCTGAACCAGATTTATCACAGTTCCAATGTCTTTGGAACAACAAGAGATTACCTGCTCTGACCCTAAGGATTATACTCTTGAATATCGATAACAGCATATTGTACTTACTTATGCATACTACCCCTCCTGGGGTATAGGCCATCAACCAGGCCTCTCCAACCATCACTGACCTGGGCTTTTCTTTCAGTCTGACTTCATGGCCCATCACCTTGCAGTCAGCTTTAAGGCCTCAGCGACAGGAGTTTCTTGCCTTTTCTATTTTGCTTTTACCTTAAGGGTTCCAGGTCAAGGCTTGCCTGGTGGTGTTTGATGCGGGTCTGTGGAGGGTGGGATCTATCCAGCCCCAGCGTCTTCTCATAATTTCTTCATGAGCAGGCAGTTGTAAGGTCAGCTGCCATAGGTCACTGTTGCTGATGGTGTTTAGCCAACTGACTTTATTTCATATAGGTGTTGATAAAGATCTGGACTTTGTTGACTGTGGACGTTATTGTCGCTGCCCTGTACAGAAGGATCAATTTCACATGTGCATCCCAGGAAAGCTTGTCAGCTCGTTGGCTCAAAGTAACCTTTTAAACACAAGGGGGGAGGGAGCACATTGCCTCTCATCCCAGCACAGTTCTCCCCTTTGCATTATGGTAAACTTTCAAAGTTTCTGTAGTTTTTCACCAAGGCTGGTGCAGGTAGTGCTGTTATCTCTAGACACAAATTTCTGGGTTTAGCCCTCCATCAGTAGAGTGCAAAAGCAGTAAAGAGCAGAGAAAAGTCATCAGGGGTTGCTAAAATGGTGCCCAAGTCTTCACAGGTCACAGTACCACTCCACAGGCACACAGGTGCATCCCAGGAGAGCTTGTCAGCTTGTTGACTCAAGGGAGCCTTTCAAACACAGGAAGGGAGGGAGCACACTGCCTCTCATCCAAGCATAGTTCTCCCCATTGCATTCTTGTAAATGCAGTACGCTTACTTTCAAAGTTGCTGTAGTTCGCCAGCAAAGTTGGTACAGGTAGTGCTGTTTTCTCCAGACACGTGTTTCTGGGTTAAGCCCTTCATCAGTAGGGAGTAAAAGCAGTAAAGAGCAGAGAAAAGTCATCAGGAGTTGCTGAAATGATGCCCAAGTCTTCACAGTTCACAGTACCTCTCCACAGGCACACAGGTGCATCCCAGGAGATCTCGTCAGCTCGTTGGCTCAAGAGAGCCTTTTAAACACAAGGGGGGAGGGTGCACACTGCCTCTCATCCCAGTACTGTTCTCCCCATTGCATTCTGGTAAATGCAGTACGCTTACTTTCAAAGTTGCTGTAGTTTTTCTCCAAAGTTGGTGCAGGTAGTCCTGTTATCTCTAGACACGTGTTTCTGGGTTTAGCCCTTCATCAGTAGAGAGCAAAAGTAGTAAAGAGCAGAGAAAAGTCATCAGGGGTTGCTGAAATGGTGCCCAAGTCTTCACAGGTCCCAGTATCACTCCACAGGAGCTCCGATTTGGTGTGAAGTCCACGGTCCCAAAATCATCACAGCGACCTTCCACACAAGGAAAAAGAGGATCAACATAAATGTTATCCTGTGCTGTGCACATACAAATGACAATCCATCCTGGAGAAATACCTTGAGAAAGACATTACGATACTGATGGGGGACCTCAATGCCAAAACTGGAAGCGACAATACTGGGCACAAAGATGTCATGGGCATCCATGGCATTGGCAACATGAACAAGAATGGTGAAAGGCTCACAGATCTCTGTGCTTGATAGTCAGTGGTGCATTCCCACACAAATTAGTACACAAGGCAATGTGGTTGTCACCAGACCATTCAACAGAGAATGAGATCGACCATGTCTGGTTGGCCAAGACGTTCCAGAGGTCCTTGCACAATGTGAAAGTGATGAGAGAAGCAGACATGACATCAGATCATCATCTTGTTGTGGCCATGCTAAAGCTAAATCTGAAGAAAGCATGGATGGAACTGACAAATCAATGCCAGCGATATAACACCACCTTCCTCTAAGATGCACAGAAACAAAGTGAATATTCACCTTCAAGCATATTGTGGCACACTAGTTTCATGGCCAACATATTGAAGGACAAAATATCAAAAGGTAAGTGCACAGAGGTAAGTAGAGATTCGCAACGCAGAACTCCACATCTATGTACCTTGAAGGTATATATATATATATATATATATATATATATAAAAAATATATATATATATGTGTATATATATATATATTCACTGAAAAAACCATAGATTTCACACATGTTATAGTTAGCGGAAATTTTACTGATAAAAAACCAATGAAATTGCCCCGTTATAGTTAGTGCTGGCAACTATAACTCACGCAACCGCAATCCTCTGCTGATGCTAATACTGTATTTAGACACTTATTTGCCCATGTCTTCTTCCATACATTTTTAGCTATACATATATTACAAATATTTTTTTTTATAAAGACACATATGTCATCAGCAGAAGATTGCGGTCGCGTGAGTTATAGTTGCCAGCACTAACTATAACGGGGCAATTTCATTGGTTTTTTATCAGTAAAATTTCCGCTAACTATAACATGTGTGAAACCTATGGTTTTTTCAGTGAATTTGCAAGGTTTTTTAAATGCTAATTCCTAACTATAACGTGTGTGAAACCTATGGTTTTTTCAGTGAATTTGTACGGTTTTTTAAATGCTAAGTTACTTTACGCCATTCGAGGCGTGCGCGCCCACTTAACGCAGTGCGTTCCGTGCACGGTTTTTATCAACTTTAATAAGCCCTGTACATTTGGTGGCCTTCGGCCACCAAAAGCACAGGGGGTGGGGTCAATGTGGATAGTGTTTTTTTTATTTCGATTTTATAATTTCATGTTGCCAAAATATAGTTTTTTTTCCGGTGTAATAAGCCCTGTACATTTGGTGGCCTACGGCCACCAAAAGCACAGGGGGTGGGGTAAGTGTGGATAGTGTTTTTTTTATTTCTATTTTTTACCGTACGCTTACGGTAAGCGTACGGTAAGCGTACTCGGCGAAATTGCCGAAAAAAAAATAAAACCGTTTTTGCTCTTGGGGGATGTTTGGGGACTCCCTCAACATGACTATGTGGGAGGGAGTTGTCAAAACAGCCCCGTAACATGTTTTTGGGCATCATGTTTGATAAATAACACTCAGTGCGAGAGACAAAATGGCGGACGTCGCTTCCTGGTTTCGGCCGATTCGAATGTTTACTAAGATCTAAGAGCCAATCAGAATCGCGCTCGCGCACGACACCGTACGCGTACGGTAAGCGTACGGTAAGCGTACCGTAAGCGGGCTCAGATATATATATTGATTTAAAGGCTATTTTCTCAGAATCTACTGAACAGATTTACACCAAACCTACAAAAGGCACTTCCTTGACATAGGGACTACCTCTCTGCCAAATTTCTAGTAATTCTGTTCAGCCGTTCGGGCTGTAGCTCTGTCTAAAGGTCCTATGGAAAAATGCATGGGAAAAACGCGTTTTGGGACCCCCCTTTTATCTCAGCCCCCGCTTGATGAATCCCCCCGAGACTTTCAGGGTAGGAGCGGAGCGGAGCGCCCCACCTATTTTGAGAAATTCGCGAGGATTCATCGACCGGCGCCAAAGTTATTCAAAATAGAATGTTGCGGATTTCCTATGGAAAAGGGGTCCTAACTATAACTACCTACTGGCGACCGCCAGTAGGTAATATATATATAAATATATATATAGATAGATAGATAGATAGATAGATAGATAGATAGATAGATAGATAGATAGATAGATAGATAGATAGGTAGGTAGGTAGATAGATAGATAGATAGATAGATAGATAGATAGATAGATAGATAGATAGATAGATAGATAGATAGATAGATAGATAGATAGATAGATAGATAGATAGATAGATAGATAGATAGATAGATAGATAGATAGATAGATAGATAGATAGATAGATAGATAGATAGATAGATAGATAGATAGATAGATAGATAGATAGATAGATAGAGATATTTAGATATATAGTCAAGGTACATATATGTGGAGTTAGGTATAGAAAATCACTATATACTAACCTTTCAATATTGTGTCCTCCAATATTTTGTTTATGATAATAGTGGCCCATGATATCCTGAACTCGATAATAAGGAGTCACACTCTTGAGAAACACTTACAAAGCATGGGTTCAAAGGAAACCAGGACCTAAGGCCTCAACCCTTCACCTATTTATTATTCTTGTCTTCTTCCAAGTCTTGTTTTCTGAAATTTCTTCAGTGAGACCCTTTTTCTAGTGTTCTTATAGTATTCATTTGCTAGCGAATGGCAATGATATCTGATTCTACCCAAAGAAAGGCCCATGCTATGTTCAACACTTTATTCTTTTTACTATGATAGCACACAATAAATGTACACAGCCATCAGTGCAATGAGTTGTACATAGTTCATAAGTTAACAAGATCTAGACAGCAATTCTTCATAAAACCTTAAAATAGATGTGGGTCTCCAGCAGCAGGTTTACAAATATTTCTAAAGAACAAAATAGATCCAAACCACATAAAGCGCAAGTGTAAGGTAAAATTACCTAAAGGCGAACCTGGCCCACCCTCAAAGAAGGCCTCAGTTGAGACACTACCCTCAATTCTCCTACTGATACTTCAGCCAACTGGTAAGGATCCAAAGATCTTTAGGAAAAGACTCAAGACTTTTCTTTTTAATTAAGCTGTCTTTCCTTTTCCTTCTCCTCACCAAGGGCTCGCACCTGGACACTGTTCTGAGTAGCTGTGCGCGCTACAAAAAATACTATAACATAACATTAACATAATGGGGGCCCATATCCTACGTCCCAAGCTCTTTTTCTTTTGATCTTTCAAGTGATACTAAGGGATTTCCATATTACAGATAGCTAACCGCCTTGCTGTCCAGACTGCAAATGTTGGGGGATCGGGGCGTAACCATTGTGAGGTAATGCAGAGGTGGGCTACTGCCATAGCCACATATGAAAAATATGACTCCCCCCTAACCACATAATTCAATTTGGTACTATGATGCCCCCCCAAAATCATTAATGTGTTAGTAATTAGAACCAGTGCATCTATAATCGCCCCCAGAAACCTGCCAATCTTCTGCAGAAATACATCCAATCTGGTACATAGAAAACATACATGCATGCTATCAGCCAGCTGAATACCACATCTCCTGCATTTGCCCCCAATACTACCACCCCACTTTGCCACCCTTACAGGTGTGTGGTGCAGATTAAAGGTTGCCATAAAAGGCTGGCTTTTCAAATTGCCCATTAACTAGACCTTATTTGCCCGTTTCAATGACTCCTCAATAAAAGTCCCCTCTATCCCTAATCTGGATTTTCCATTTCGAGTTTTGCACTTCAACGTCGTCTGAAAGACCCTGGATCAGTGTCTCGTAGATCTTACCTATCCCTACCCATCTTTTCATTGCCTCAACTAGTGGTAGCTTCATAACCGATTTTGGGTCTTTAATATTTTTGGCAAGAAAACAAAGCAGTTGTAAATATTTGAAAAAGTCTCGCCATGCCAATCCATATAACTCCTGTAGTTCAATAAAGGAGAAAAGCTGTCCATCTATATACATATCCCCCAAAGATTTTAACCCCTTTTGCGCCCCCCTGAATGTTACTTGATTTTGAAATATTCAGTGAAGAACTGGTGATGCCATCATGGGTTTATAAATCGTCAGTTTGGCAATGTTGAATTTCCATCTCATTTGTATTGAAACCTTATATGCGGCTTTTAAGATTTAAAATCTTGTCTTCTTGTAGTAGCTGGGCTCTAAGTTCTTAACCAAGCACCCTCTAGCCTCACTCCCCAAAACTAGCTCATAGATAGTTGGCTTCTCTGCTACATTTATCCTCCCCGGGCTATCTGAAATCAGTATGCCCATATATTTCAGCATACATGCACAGTAATACAAAGAAAAACTGGAGTTAGCTCATTCACCATACTGTCTTGGCAAGATCATCCATTTAGTTGCCCTCCTATGTTTATGATAGCCCTATAAAAATCTAAAACAAATCCTTTCCAGACTGGACAATCAAAATGAGCTAATTTCTAGAGGAATTGTTGGAAAAACATACAGTCTTTTGTGAAAATTGGTCATTTTTAGCACATTGCTTCTCCCAAACAATGAGAGATACAAATGATCCATTCTTTCTAGTATTGTCTTATATCAACGCCATATACAGGTTAATAATCTCATCCAAGGCATCTGTGATTTTTACCCCCAAATAGACAACCTCAGAAACTACCAGTGGGTCCCTGAATTGCAGAACATCTGTACATAAAATCTGTATCTTTTTTCCATTCACTTTATAGCCTGACCACAACCTAAACTGTCCAGCCAGAGTCTCAATCTTATGGAATGCTGTGTATGTCTACTTGTATATTTTAATCCCCATAGAGCATTAGGGGGTGTGACCATGCGGCCAGCTCAGTGTTAAAAAACTCCAGCACCTCAGCCTCGTCTATATTGGAGCTGTATATGGAACAGATTGTAAACGGGGCACACCCCGCCCCAACTCCACACTCCATTATAACTCAATGACCAAATGTATCGTTCTTAACCTGCTTGCGGGGGCAGATCACCTTGTTGGGTAAAATTGCAACCCCTCTTGAGGTGAACCCCTGGTGAGTATAAACCAGTTCAGACAAAACCCAGATCTTTCAGCCACCCCCACTTATCCCAGGATATATGAGTCTCTTGAAGACACACCAGGTCATAAACCATAGACCCCTAGCTACCCTGCCCCTCTTATTTCTTTCATTAAGACCACAGATATTAATAGTGCAGACCTGAATTTTACCTCCTGACATTATTTTTGAGATCAGATAAAACCAATTCCCTGCTTCTGCTGATGAAGTTACTACCCACTACGGAATCATTCATCATGAACCAAAATGTCCTGCTCTGGGCTTGACGGCTGTGACATTTATCAGCAGAATTATAATTTTTTATACCCCCATGACCTAATCCCCACATCTCATCCTCCTACACCTCTGCAACCTCCCCTCCCCCCAGAAATCCTCCTTCTCCCCCCATCTCCACATCCCAGTCACCTCGTGAAAGCAGTTGGACCACCCAGGATGCCCAGCCCCATAAAACCTTTTGAATCACATCACACCTTAGTACAACCAAAAAAAAAGATCCCTCCTCCGTTGACACAATTATAATGCCAAAACTATAGAATAACATACGTTTGCCCCTGGCCAGAATTATATAACCTCAGCCAACAGTTTGCAAAAATTCTTTGGCCTTAATTTCAATTTCAACTTGGTCGGGTTCATTAAAATGCCTGGGCCCCCTTAGCTTGGAATGCTTGTATTAGTTGCTGCAAACACCAGTGGTGCTCTACCATGGACTGGCAAAAATCAGGCCTGACAAAAAATGTACAATCTTCAAAGGAGCGCGTCCAAACCGGACGACCCAAATCAGAGATTGCCTGACGCAGCAAAAAATGTCCTACATAATTCAATATTGCTCTAAATTTGCCCCTTTCCTGAGAGGTAGCTGCTTCCTGGTCCCAATCCTAATTAACCAATTCAGAAAAGACCGTCTTAAAAAACCTCACCACTTAGTTGCATGCGTTATCTCCTTCCAGGCCCTCTGAAATACCCAAAATTCTGAGATTATTGCATCTCAGCCTATTATCAAAATCTTCCAGTTTCCATCGGGTGTCAGACACTTGGGCATCTCTGCGAATGGCCCCTGCATTTTTCGACAAGCTGACTGCATTCTACGGCTCTCTGATTGTGTCTCTTTGCTATGAGCCATAATGCTCTGATAGATTGATTCCAATGAGACAGTCTCAGGGGCCCCCTGTGAAGGGTTTTCACTTGCTGCGCAGCCCCCTTCTAGGGACAGAAGAACAGAATAATCCCAGAGGAAGTCCTTTGCCTTTGCTTTGATTTTACTTGACCTCTCCCATGATGTTACTTTTTTCTTTCTAACTTTCCCAATACCAGTGGAATCTTCAAGAGTCATAACCCCCGTGTTAGAACTGGAGGTCTCTAGTTGGCAGAGGTCGGTACGTTTGAGCAAATAGGGACCCTTGCTTCTAGTCAGGGTAAGGGGGTACACTCCTAAAATAACCCCTGCTCACCCGCTTGGTAGCTTGGCACGAGCAGGCAGGCTTATCTCAGAAGCAGTGTACAAAGCATTTGTGAACTCATACAGTAATCCAGTGACAACACTACAGATGGACACCACACAGGTTTTATATCAAAAGTAAGTATTCTTTATATAGACTTATCACAAGAGCACAAACGACAAAAATCCCCAATACTGTACTTTAAAAATGGTAGAAATAGCTTAGTTCTCTTAAGATGGTAAATGCAACACTTTAAGTTCAATGTACCTTTGGATGCGTAACACTATACAATGAAAGTGTTGCAGGGAAGGTGATGCGTCGGCTCCTTACACAGAAGAATGGTGATGCGTCGGTTCCCTATTCCTGCGTAGGGAACGGTGATGCATCGGTTCTTTTCTACATGGGGAGGTGATGCGTCGGTTTCTTACTGCGCTTCCGTGGCGGTGCGACCCGCAGCGCCGTGATGCGATTAAGATCCGGTGCAATGAAACAAAAATGGCGTCTTCTTCTTCAACGATGCGTGCACGCCCGACGGCTGTGCGGCGACTCAACAAATCTTCTGAGCCACGACAGGCCCTGCGACATGATTTTCTGGTGATGCGACGGCATCTGCTGCGACGGCGACACTCTTCTCCAGGGATGCGGGGTGCCTCGGTGATGCGATGCGATAGCGACAGCGGTGGCACGCTTTCTCAGAGATGCGACGACAGCGGCTACAGCAGTGACACTCTTCTCCGGTGACGCGACGGCATCTGCTGCGACGGTGACACTCTTCTCCAGTGATGTGAGGCGCTTCGGGTGATGCTATGGCAACAGTGGCAGCGGCGGCATGCTTCTCTGGGGATGCGATGGCATCTGCTGCGACACTCTTCTCCGGTGATGCGACAACAGCGGCTGCGGCGGCGACACGCTTCTTCGTCTTGAGTCACGCTTCCAGCTCCCAGCGACACGCAGTCTCTCAGAAGGCCCAGCTCAACAGAAGGCACTTCAATTCTCAGCAAGGGAAGGAAGGGGAGCTGGTTGGTGAAGTCTGTTGTCCCTGAGACTTCAGCAGGAGGCAAGCTCTATCTCAAGCCCTTGGAGATTCTTCACAAGCTGATTTGAAAAGCACAAAGTTCCTTTCTCCTTTCTTTGGCAGTCAGGCAACTGCAGGCCAATCCCCTAAACAGCGCTCAGCTAGGGATAGTCTCTTCCCCAGTTTCTCTGGTTCCTCTCCTCAGCAAAGGTTCTTCTTGTTTCCCAAAGTGATCTAAAGTTCTGGGGTCTGGGTCCCCCCTTTTATACTCATTTTCTCTTTGTTCTCTGAAGGTAGAGAGGCCTTTGCCTAGACCAAACCAGTTCTGGTCAGTCCTATCAAGTTCTCTGAGTCAATTAGGATTATAAAATGTTATAATCAAACTGCTCATTCTGGCCTATGGGGAACAGGTGGCCTTGCAGTAGTGAAAAACGAAAATGGCTGTAATTCACTATTAGGACATGCCACACACGCCAGGGCATGTCCTACCTTATACTTACAATGCACCCTGCCCTTGGGCCTACCATAGGGGTGTCTGATATGAAGAAAAGGGAAGGTTTAGGGACTGGCAAGTGGGTGCACTTGGCCAGTCAACATGGCAGTACCAGACTGCACACAGGCTCTGCAATGGCAGGGCTTAGACACACTTTACAGGCTGCTTCTGTGGGTGGCACAACCAGTGCTGCAAGCCCACTAGCAGCATTTGATTTACAAGCCTACAAGCCCTGGGCACACTCAGTGCACTGTACTAGGGTCTGACAAGTAAACCAGATCAGCCAATCATGGAGTCACTGATCCATACATACATTTACCATAGGGAGCACTTGCACTGTGGCACTGAATAGCAGTGGCACAGTGCCCAAAGCATCTAACACCAGCAAAAACACATGAGACAAGAGCAAAAAATGGAAGGGAGACACACGCCAATGGTGCCAGGTCTAACACCCTGCCTCTCCTCTTGACTACTTAAGTAACTTAATGGGCTATGACTCCCATCTTTCGAACAATTGGAGATATCTGATAATGAGAAAAATGTATCCCCAGAATTCATGTTCAAGCCCCATTTAATACCCATCTCGACCACTGTAGCAGGGTGTCCTTGACTTCGTGATGACTTAGCCAGATTATGAATTTCATTTGCGGTTAACCTTGCTCTTGGATTTTGAGACAGAGTACCTGCCTCCTCAGCTGGAACACCAGTTTCCCTGGACTCAGAGCCGAGTGACTAACCTTCTATGTCCAGATGAACCTTAAGCTCCTCAATAGTTCTCACAGATGTTACTTGTGCCCTGGAGAGCGGCAGCTCAGCGGTACTCTGGTCGTAGTTGCCAAATTCTTCATGTTAATTTCTGCTCACAGAGCCCGAACTCGCTGCTGCTACTCCTACCACCGCTGGACCCCCCACCTCTGAACCGCCTCCTTTAGCCACCATTTCCCATGAGGGCTTCTTGAACAAAGTCACCCAGGGTCCTTCTGCTCCAGCGGAAATCGATGTTGTAGCTGCCCACACCACATCCTGCTCCTGACTTCTCTTCTCCACTGGCTTTTTGTGTGGGGACACATCCAAAAGACCCAAAGCCTGTTCTGCTCATGCTGTGCTTCCACCGCGGCTCTTTGAGCCCCTCGTTACCTTCGGCTGAGACATCGATGATCCATGACCTGCCTTCTGGGCTCTGACAACACCAGCTGCAGCAGCAGCATAGCTAATCGCTCACCTGCCAAGTCTAGTCCAAGCGCGATAAACTTCTGTTGCATGCCTTACAAAGGAATCCAAAAACCCTGACGAGGCTCCTGCGAGGTTCTTCTTGCATCTCATTTCCCCCTTCGCTTGACTTCGTGTTTGAACCCACTGGGCCAGGCAAACGGGAGGACAGAAACAGCCATTCTCACATGGCCACCATCTTGCTTACTTCACCGGCCGGTGGTTCAAAACCTTTTAAAGTATGCCCTGCAATTTTACAGAAAATCAATACCAAGAAGTTCATACTAGGGCCTTTCAAATATTGCATATAACTACTTCCAATGTTGGAGCTTTGTCATCCTTCTCAGGCACAGACCAATGGCAGTAAGGAACCTCCCATTCCTCAGCAGTAGAAAAGCTACTCAGAGTTTTCCCGATACTGGGCCTATGTCACCTTGTGGGCGTGAGTTTGGAGTAGTTACGGTTACTATGTAAAAGTCAGCACTAAAACCAGACTCACAGCAGAGCTCTGCTGCAGTATAAACTATCAGAGTGCCTGTCATGTTTGTGTAAAGGTTGTCATGCCCCTCCCTAATCTTCCCACACCCCTCCTTAAAATCCTCCTACTTTGTAGAAAGAAGTCACTCCCCTTGGTTCCTCCCATATATATTAAAACAATCTATACTTACCTGTGCAGAGCTCTCCACCACTTTGGCAGAGCTCTGCATACAGAAAGGATAGGAGAGGCAGAGATCTTCACCGATAGGTGGGTGAGTGGCATTTTGAAGTACATGAAAAGTATTATTGCTGTGCTAATTCATGTAATACAAAATGCAGTGGGTGAACAGGCCCCATAAAATTCTGAGAAACTGCTGAAATAGACCGTATAATTCTGAGGGATCAGACAGTAGCATAAAAAGACAATTTATAGTAATCTGGTGCAAAGGTATTCATTAACTGAGATTTCATCTTGAATTTAAAGCTCCCGATTGATGGTGAATCTTCGCAGCGAGAAGAAGAAGAGCCCCATAACTTATTGCTTGCTATAATGTTGTTTCACTCTGTAGCTTTTCCTTTTCTTATTGCCTGTGACTAGCTTACAGTGTTTATAGGAATGGAGATTTTTTAAAATTCTTTTTTAGGATAAACAGGTAAGAGAGGTATTTGGGTGAGCTCAATGGGTTGAGCTTGGATGTGTTGCTCTTCATATGACACAGAGGGTCTTAAATGTTATTTATTAAATTATATGGGAAGAGAAATTTAGTTTGAATGTGTAGGAAGAACAATGGAGCAATTTGGATAGAACTAGGATTTGGATGAGGAGACTCATTTGAGGCAAGCCTAAAGTGAAGATTTTGGATATGATGCGAAGAAGTAACTGGGCACATTCAGTGATTTCTTTCACTTGGATGGAAATAGAGAATTCTGAATCAAATATATTTATTGTGTTTTCTCTAATATGACTGCACCATGAGGGGGTTCCAGAAATCGATAGCTTAATATTGCAATTGATACTGAGGGTTTGAGTGAGAAAGTCACTGAGACGACCCTAGCATTCATTTTAGCTGAAAGTGTATAGAATTTAAAGAATTTTGGGAGAACTGTTGTTGGCAGTTTGATTCTGTTGGACAAGATTTATTTGTAAATTGTAACGTTATTTTCATATGCCAATTCAATTACATTTCCTCTTCTTGTAACTATTTTGAAAGATGTGTTGTTGGCACTGTGTTTCTGTTCTCTCTCTGGTTGTGTTGGTACAGTTTCTAATTGATAAGCATAATTTTCATATGCTAATTCAAGACTACTTTCTCTACATTATTTCCTGACTGCAAAATAAACATGTAAGATGCTAGATTTATCAGGTCATTGTTTTGATGTGTGTTGTGATTGAGGTTTCACAATGCCTAAACAAAATCACTCATAGAAGGACAACAGGGTTTTTTTTTTTGGGGGGGGGAACTAAATTGGAATTAAAAGACAAAAGCACGAATATACATTTAGAGATAAGAACAGTAGGATATAACAATGGGCATATCAACAGATAATTAAATAAGGGCACAAAATTCAACATACATCCTCTACGGTAATCTGAGGTCCCCATTTCCTTTAAAATTATGAATCTTGCCCTGACCTTGATCCAGGGGGTATATTGCTGTTTCAACTTCATACATAGATACAACATTTATCAATGTATGGGGGAGTACACTGACCCATTCCAAAGCAATACATAATCTTGCAACTTCTATAGCATTAAGTACACATCATTTGCAGTACTATATTACTTCATCAATCAATCAATCAAGAAAGCTTTATTCGATTTTCAAATTGAAATCATAAAAGCATACATTAAAAAGCATACATTAAAAAGTACATACATATATATACAAGTAAAAATGTTAAGAAAATTTTGTATTTACATAATCAAAGTCAATCAGAACAATCCCCTGTTAATAAAAAATCGTCAAATTGCAGAAAATGCATATAAAAATAATTACATAGAGCTCCGAAACTTAACAGCCAGCTTTAAAAAACTTGTTACTGCAATGATGGTACATTCGTTTTCCAGCTGTAATAACCTAAACATGGCCAGTCTACAAGTACGGATCCCCCAGGACTTTAAAAGTGGTTTCAAAAAAGCCCCCCTGGGCAGCTGATAGAATTTACAAAAAAGAACACAATGAATGTTAGATTGGGCAGAGGTGTCATCACAAGGGCATAGTGGGAGTTCATTTGACCAAGAATTGCAGAAAGGGAAAGCAATCATACGAAAAAAAAATCCAAATCTGAGACGAGTCAGAAGCATTCGGGCATAACAAGTAGGCTGGGTTAACAGATAATTTTGGAGGCCTTCTTGCATAGTTATTTTTTGGAAGTTGATAACTGTATTTTTTGTTTTTTCCAGGTTCCATCTATTAGTTGTTAAGTGGTTTAAGGCCAACTCTCTTAGGGTCTTCCTGGAAACCATTTCCATCGTAGAAGGCCTCGTGAAGAACTCAGGGTGGCCAAGGTCAGTCATCATGTTTCTTACATAGGTGAGCCATTTGATGTTGGTTAATCCATCGAGTTTGAGACAATCAGTGATCAAGTCTCTATTTAGTTGAGTCTCAGGAGTAACACAAATCTTATGCCACAGGAGTATAGGCGCAATTTTAATAATATCTGAAATGTACAGCATACCCAGTTCGATGTGTATAAAATAAGTCGATGTTGATTTAGAAACTCCTAATAGATAACACAAAAACTGATTTTCAGTTTTTTGCAGTAGTTGTGAATTTTCAATACCCCAAAGACCAGCTCCATAGGTGGCAGTGGAAATGCATTTAGCCTTATAAAGAACAATCAGCTCTTTCACTGGTCTGCCACCTAATTTAGCTGAAAACTGTTTAAGGGCGCCAATTGCTCGGGTGAAGGCCAAATTTCTGGCATTTACAGCTGTATCCCCTCCTATCAAAATGTATTCCAAGGTAGGAGAAATGGTCTGTGGTCTCGATCCTCTTGCTATCTAAAAAGATTGAGCAAGGCACTTTCTTTGTTCCGGGGCCACAGGCCATCGTATATGTTTTTGTGATATTAATTTTTAACCCTCGTTCGTTCATATAAGTAGCAAACTTCAAGACAGCCCTCTGGAGACCTATCTTGTTCCGAGACATGATGGCGGCATCATCAGCATAAAGGAGTATTGGGGTCGGAGCTCCCAAAATTTTTGGGTAATCATGCTGTGATTCCATTAAATATTGGCCAATGGAGTTTATGTATAGGGTAAAGAGGAGGGGAGCTAGAATGCACCCCTGACGTACCCCTCTCTTGATAGAAAATTTATCAGAGCACTCGCCTTTATTTCCATAGCGTACTCTAGCGCATGCGTCACTATACAGAGTTTTTATGAATTGTAGAATGTTAAAGTCTAAACCCATTTCAGATAATATGGACCATAGTATCTCGTGGTTCACACAGTCAAATGCGGAACTCAGGTCCACAAATGTAACAAAAAGATTTCCCTTTTTTGCCTGCGTGTATTTTGATAAGACTAAGGCCAAATTTAAACTCTGTTCTATGGTCCCTTTTCCTGGGCTAAAACCGTACTGCAAGTGAGATAATACATTTTTTTCCTCTGCCCAAAGCTGAATTCTATTTAAAATTGCCCGTGCTGCTACCTTCATTAGAGCATCTAGAAGTGAAATTGGCCGGTAGCAGGTGGGGTCATTTCGGTCTCCTTTTTTAAAAATAGGGACGACTATGGCTTCAGACCAAGATGGTAGGAGCCCATGTCGATTAAAATTATTTAAAACATTTGTTAACAGGGGAGCCCAAAGATCAATTTCTGCTTTGTAGACATCAATCGGGACTCTGTCAGGGCCAGGGGCTTTGCCTGAAGGACCGTCTTTAATTGCTTTTGTTATCTCCATACAATTGAAAGAAATGCCTATCGGGAATGTATTTGGTAGAATTATGGATGGTTGGATGGTTACCCCGTCAATCAAGGAGTTACCATAATCGAGGTTTTCTACTTTATCATATAGGTTTTTAAAGTGATTTACCCAAGTTTCACCATTAATAGCCATATCCATAATATCTGTCTGATTTTTCTGTAAATAGGGAGCATTGACCACTTTCCAGAAGGCTAAGTTGTCCTTGGATTTGGAGGCTTCAGTTAAGGCCAACCAAGCCTCTTTCTTTAAAGTCTGTTTCCTTGTTTTTATGGCCAAATTGTACAGTTTTCTGGCTTTACTGATCTCAGCAGGTGATTTGATAGTTTCATGCAGAGCCCTTTTTAGAGCTTGAAGAGCTTTGGTACAGTTTTTATCAAACCAACCGTGGCCAATTTTAGGGTTAGAATGATGCTCTCTAGTTAGTAATTTTTTAAGTTCAAATTGAATTTTTAAAAAGGGAGTCAAGAGTACTGATGACTCCTCTGTTTCTGTCAGACAGGCAAGTATATCAGGTTGGCTGGATCCCATTAGAGTATATAGAAAAACGGCGGGGTTAACCCTATCCCATTTTATGGAATAGCCGTGTTTTGTAGCTAAATTTATATTGGGATGGTATTTAAGCTTGTCTGCAGGGATCTCGTGAGTCTTTCTAATTTTAAGATTAAAGGCGATTGGGTAGTGATCACTGAAGAAAACATTGAGTGTTTCCCAGGCGATAACTAGTCCTTCATTGGATGGAGATATAAGAGTAAAATCAATGGTCGAGTTGCATCCCCGCCCATGAAAAGTTGGTTTGAAGGGAGTATTTGGGATGCAGAGTTTGTTGATAAAACACAAGTTATAGTGAAAAAGCATGTAATTAAGAGTGTCGCCCAGTTTTGAGTGGACGAAATGAGTTGGGTTGTCATCCTTATGTTTACCAAGGCCGCAAATGCCATTGGAAGCATGTGGGCAAATAGTGCAATTAAAGTCGCCCAGCATCATCACTTCATCAACTGAGCCTAAAATAATAGTTTAGTAGTTCAAATCACATAAAATCCTGTCTATTCTGGGATTACACCTGCTATGTGATTCCAGAATTCTCTTAGGGCCAAATGTACAACGCCAAAATTAGCGTCTCGCAAATTGCGAGTCTTTTGCGACTTGCAATTTGTGAGGCGCTATTTTGGATGTACAACAATCTGTAACACACTGTTAGCGATTCCCAATGGGGTCGCAAATCGAGAGGCTCATGAATATTAATGAGCCTCTCATAATTTGTGACCCCATTAGGAATGGCAGGCCCTCCCAGGTACGGTGGCCTGCTGGGCTCAGAAGACCACCATGTCTGGGACTACCGTTTAAATAAAGCAGTCTTTTTTTTTTTAATTCAGCCAGTTTTCCTTAAAGGAAAACGGGATGCATTTACCCCATTACCACCCTCTTGAAGAGGGTGGTATTTTGCGAGTGTTTTGCGACCGCGATTGCGGTCGCAAAACATTTGTACATGGGATTGCGCTCGCTATTAGGAAGGGAACACCTCTTCCTAATAGCGACTCACAATTCCAAAATACCGCGTCGCAAATAAATTGCAACTCGCTAATTTGGTATGGTACATACCCCTATTGGTTTTTGCATGCGCAAACAGGTTCGCAAACCCATTTGCGCATGTAAAAACCGTCATATATCTGGCCCTTAGATTTCTACATTGTGCAAACTTATGGACTTCATCTGCAGACTCTGCATGACATCCGGGGCATTTTGAGTCCTCTCAACATTTAAATGTATATAATTTCATTGGTGTATATATTTTAATTTGCTGCACATGAAGCGTGGGAAATCTTACTATATTGAAGCCCCTTTTCAGGTCTGTAGATATGTCTATACAACTAATAGCCTGTCCCAACATAGTAGTGCATTTTAGATCCATATTTTCCAAGTCAACTCCGCCATAATCCATACATATTTATTACAATTTCTAATCTTAACACTATGTTGATCAGAATACAATAAAGTTGACAATGAATTTGGATGCAGGCGTGTGGTAGACTGAAATTTCAAAAGAAAATTCCAAACCCGTAAGTCATTCAAAAATCCCTCTTTTTTTGGGATATGATCAGTATTCTGCTACTCAGTAAATGAATGAGGTGTTCCTTTAAAAAATAGTTACTGCAATTTAACTGGATTTATTGTAGCCCAGGTCTTTATAATCCTATCAGAAAAAACGCTAGAGTTAAGGAGCTTGGCATATATCAGCGAAATGTAATTTAAAGATTTATTGCCACACAGCCTATCACATTTGTCCCATATATCAATTTCACTAAAAATGGCCTTAAAGTGCCATCTGTTGCGATAACTTGGATTGCTTTGAACTAGACAAACATTTTTTCTAAAGTTCTGTCTCATCTCCATTTGAAACATCATAGCAAACTTGTCATTTACTTCAGTACAATAGTTCGAAATCCACAGCGCCACTGGCGCTCAATAGTATAGCTTAAAATCCGGTATGACCAGCACACCCCTCTCCATTGGTAATTTATTAAATCAAGTGTTCTTCTAGAGGACACCAGGTTAAATCAGATTGCTCTAAAGGCACCTTCACCTTAACCATAGTAGTTTGTGTATGGTTGGAAGGCAATCTTACAGACAAAGATGTATTAGGTATGATATGTAATAAACTAAGAAAACAATGATACTTTTAAAACAAAATAAAGCTCTTAGCTAATTTGAATTAACAAAGTGTGAAAAGCAAACTTCCTCAAAATGATTACAGTGGTAGGAAGTGGTTCAGAAAATATTAAAGGAAACAAAAGTAGGCGATTAGGAAACAATGTAAAACAATTGTCTACTGCTCACTAGAAAAATGATAAAATAATTCTGTGGAAGTGTTGCTGGGAAGAAGTGATCACACAAGGCTTGTAAGCCGAAGCAAGCATCCTGATGGATTTTGGGGGTTGAGACTGTAAAGGATTTCACCTCTGGACCCAGAAATATTTTCAGACAAACAATTTGTCTACCAGGTGAAACAATATGCCTGTTCCTGTAAATGCTACATCATAGCCATATTGAAGGGTGCGGGAACAGACTTCGTGATAATGAAAATGCTTCTAGTGAAACAACACACATTTTCGACAGACCGCTCCATTTTGATTCAAGAAATAATGAAGGATCCACTCTGTCCCTGAGTAAAATTAATAAAATACAAGATTTTCGGGAAAATACTCAGTTTTACCACAAACAGTATAAAGGCTGGTATTGATTATTTTTCCAATTGCTTTTCATTCTGGCTCCTAATGGCTAGCTCAGATGGACAGAGTCCATTTCAAAGTGGCTGCACAAGTGGGTCTCACCAATTGGGACTCAGATTTCTACTACTACTCTACTATTCAAATAAGAGTTCTTGTAGTGGGGAGAAGACTTGTTTCCACAACCTTTAAGCTTCAAACACTTCCAGGTTAAGAACAAACAGGATTCCATAAGTGACTAAAGGCTTGGCTTGATATCAAAATGTTGGACCACCGAGTCGCCACTGTGGTGACGAAAACAACTCCACCTCACCTGTGGCATACAGTCAGCTGTATTTAGACAAGGCACTGTGAGAAATCGGGTTGTTGGTTGAGGGAGGTGTGAGCTTCTCTCAAGCAGCAGCCACAATCCTTAGCAGTGTGATCCACAAAAGTCAATAAATCAACCTGTGTTTAACCCTCTGGTAGTTGGCACAAAATCAGTCAGGATTAAGTTAGAGGCAATTTGTGGAAAGTTGTCACATACTGTGCGGTCACGGAAAGGACGATGGCGGGTTGATTCTCGCCGATGAGGGTGTGCTCTTCCCAGTGCTCCTGGCCACCATCCACAAGCTTTCAGTTTAATGCCGGTTCTGCAAAGCGACAACGCCTTGCAGCTAGGAGTGCTCTCTTGAAATCGTCTGTGTACTGCCACTGCATACTGACGTGTACTTCTTGATGCCACCGCTTCATGGCAGAAGGCTCCAATGATTTTGGAAAATAGCCAACCGGCCTCGCAGATTTGTGGCTCTGTTCCTTTAGCCCCTTATTACTAAACTCACCCCTTATATTATGGCGCCACAGCCGGCGACTGCGCTCTGCAGGGGGCAAGGAGCCCACGAAGCTGCTAAGGAGCGTATTGCTGAGACCTAGGAGCAGCAGTGCAACAAGGAGGGCAAGGCCAGCTTACAGGCAGCGGTTCTCTTGCTGCAAAGTCTCATGTTGGGTACCCTATTTTAAAATAGCTTCAGTTAGGAGCAGAAAAGGATTCTTTGCACTTGGCAGCCAAAGAGCACCCAGTTTTCGGCTAAGGACTTCCATTAGTTGAGGCATTAATGGCGGAAGCTATGAATGGAGGAAATTCAGTTGCATCCCTCTCTACTCCGGATCCGGCTACTGATAGAGGCAACCCTGTAACAGACCCTGCAGCCCTACCAGTTATGCGCCAAGCTATTGTCTCTCCTAGTAGATACTCAGGCCCTGGATGGTTTTACAGAAACAGCGAGTACTTAGCCAGATACTTTGGGGGAGCAGGAGGATGTGGCAGGGCCGGCGAACTGGGACACTAGAGCTAGCCTGCTGGAAACGAATGCTTGGGTGATGGAGCAGCTGGCAGGTGATCCCGACATGCAGCTATGTGGGACTGAGCCCCTCCCCTCTCTCTGTGCTCCTGACCCTTATGTAGTTGATGATCTAGGCTGCAGGGATGCGGGTTGACATGAGGAGGGAGGCCAGTGGGTCCAGACTACTCAGAAAAGCCGGGGCAATACAAAGAGGAAGCCGTCAGAGCCATATAGAATGCAAAAAGCTGGTAAGTCTCTGAAACAGCTGAGGACAAGCAAGATAGAAGACTCTGGTACTAAGACTAGTCCACTACCATAATGGGTTACATCAAAGGGTGAGGTGAAGGCAGTTATTTTTCGTCTATCAGTAGTTCAGACTGGGGCAGCTGAAGGTAAACAACCTATAGAAAGCACTCTCCTCTTAAGGGCTCTACACCTCATCCTCATTTAACCTCTGATGCATCATGTGGTTCTTCCTCTGAACATTCCGCCTTATTGGCCTTCAAGTAAGTTTGTACAGAGGATAACTTCCAAGAGCCATCCGCGCTAGCAATTCTGCGGATACTTCAAGTCCAGAGCTCTGAGGCACAGTCACGTTAAGCCCAGTCAAGAGCAGACAATTTGAAATGCAGCAATCATTGTCTGAGGTGTCAGAAAAGATCATTAAACTTACTTCAGAGATTGCTGAGTTGCAACAGTGTGAGATGGGGAGGAGGTGGGAACACCTGCAGTTAAATCTATTGGCAATCACGACAGTTGGAGTGCCTTCAAACTAAGTTTGAAGAAATGGAGAATCGCCAGAGGAGAAACAACCTCAGGATATTTGGAATACCAGAAGGGAAGGCCGGGGCTGACCCTCATCAATTCATTGTGCAACTGTTTGGTAAAGCCTTTTTTGGATTTGATGGAATGGGTTTTGGAGTCACAAATCCAATGTGCCCATTGTCTTCCTTTTAATTGCAATGTGGTTAACTCAAGGCCAATGCTGCCTCGCACAATTTTGATCTATGTAGGGAATTTTGTTTTCAGGCACACAATTTATCTTAAGGCACGTCCTACTACGCCTGTCTTGGTGGATGCATTGTCAATTGTAGTTCACTCAGATCTCTGTGAGGCTACCATAAACCGATGGTGGAAGTTGCGTCAATTTATCCACCCTCTAAAAGCCATCGTGGTTCAAATATTTCTGCAAGAGCTGCCTCGGCTCAAGATTATTATTGATGGCCGGATTCAGATGTGCTACTCTGAGATCGACGCTAAGCAGGCTATGACTCACTTGAAGGGCTCTACTATTTAGAATTATTGCTGTTAGATGCTTTTCTAGTTCCTAAAACATTTTCTTTTTTATTTGCTCCTTCTCCTCTTCTGGGCTTTTTGCTTTTCCATTTTTCTTGCATATCTTTCTTTTTCAATAGTATTCTTGTGATACTGAACTACAGGCTGGTCTATTTGTGTTGGTGGTTAGTGGACAATGGGGGGTTAGGGCACAGTGCTGAGAAGCCCGCTTTCACAAGGGATGTAAATCCCTGACAATTCAGGGGGTTGGAATGAGTTCTGCCCAATAACAAAGGGGGGAGGTGGGTCTGAGGGTAGAGGGATGGTCACATAAGATAGCCGTATGAAGAAGAGAATAATGTTTTTTTGTTGGAGGATAGGGGGAGAAGTGAAATAAGTCAAAATGTTCTAAATTTTTCGAAAGTATACATACTGTCTATCTCTATTTTTCAATGTGGTCTAGAGGATGTAGGACTACCCAGCATAAGCTTTCAGGCTTATGGCTAAGATTAAATGTATGAACTAGAATGTTGCAGGCTTCCATTCATGAAGTAAGAAGCAGTTGTTTAAGTAAGAAATAGGGACTTAGAGACCACATCTGCTAGCTCTAACAGAGGTCACATTTGGTGTATAAGTATCATCTACTACTTAAGCAGCTGGACTATGATATAACCATCTGTACGTCACAAATGGTTTCCATCTGGGGGTTATCTGCAAATAATTCCCAATGTAAGGTTTTGAAAATTGCAGCGGACCCAACTAATATTATGGTATTTCTGAAGAAAGACAAGCTTCTGGAGGACATGAAGTATCATCAACTTATCTCCCTGATCAACGTGGATGCTAAGTAGTTTGCTAAGATGTTAACTATGAGACTTGCCCCTCTTCTTCTGATGCTAGTTTCCCAAAAACACCACAGATTTCTATTGGTAAGGGACATTACTAGCCACACCAACACACCAATTGCATCAGTCGATGTTGCAGCAACATCTAACACTAGAATATGTATGATTTTAATAGATGTTGAAAAGGCCGGGAGACATTGTTTACAACGAATGCGCTACAACGTTGGTACAGCGCGAACCATTACACTGCAAGTCACTTGCTGTAGGGGGATTGTCCAGCGTGTCCCCTACTTTACTACTACTACTAAGTGCCTTCTGTGAATAACAAAAGTAGCAAGTTTAGGATTTTGTCTCTGATTAGTTCTGTGAATCGGCCCCATTGTCAGTATGCCACCGATGATAATGTGTTATTGGCATCAAAATGGAGATGTCTACTTTCGTCCGACGTTCTTGTCTCAGAGATACAGCGGGCAGTGGTGATTGTGGATAGATCGGTACACTTCATCAATCTGAAACTACAACAATTCAAAACTATCTGTCCTTTATACTATACCCCATAAAAAATCTCCAAATTGTGTGCCAATGTAGATATGGATAAAATTAGGTTCCCTTAGTGCAGTCTGCTTATTGTAGATATGGTACATGTGATTGCTACATGCCCTTACGTCTGGGATGGTGTAACTAAATGAATGCGCTTTTGCCTAGGTCTTCAAGTTTCATTATCTTCTAAAGAGATTCTAAGGGAAGTCAACTTTTAGTATGATGGGGTATCAAGTGCCTAATGACAATAATAGTAGTCTTTACCTGGCTATGTGTTGCTCAGGCATGGATCTCTGCTGCTCCCCCTAAGGCATTGGAATGGTGGGCCCTTCTGAGACAAATTTATGAGTCTGAACTGGTTTTGGTCAAAGCTAGAGGTCCCTCCTCTGTGAGAAAGTTTGACACAATTTGGGTGGGTCTTCGCTGAGATTTATAAAATTATAATGCTGAGTAATTTTGCTTTCTTCAGCTGATTGTCAATCTGTGGCCTAATCATGTTTGTTTGTATTGGGGATATCCTAGTTCACGAACATACTACAGTGGTTAATGTTCCATATCTGCTGGTATACCGGCTTCTAGCTTCTAGTATATTTTGTACAAAATATTTCTTTTTGGAGTGTTATGTAGCAAACATTTCAGACTTGAAATTTGAAAAAGAGGCAATGTGTGAAGTATTTGTGCAACACACAAGCAATAATAAAGTGAAAACACGCATTCATGAAAATATCTCCTCAGTTTAGAAGAATAGAGTACATTTTTAATAAATTATTTGACACCAAAACAAAAACATCCAATTAGCAGAAGCGAAATTATGAATTTTTAAAGTTTAAAGTGAAAAATAGCACTTAAAGATCAAAGTGCCAACAGCGGACATCTAGTCAGGCGAGATGGGGTCAAAGTCGAAAGTTAAAGCTGACAATGATTGAGCGCAACTCAGATACACGAAGTTGATTGGGCTTGGCCTTCACTTACCTTCGGACTTAAAATAATTTTTGTAGTGAAATGCATGAGAAGGTAAAGTTAAGCAGTTTAAGGCAGCCTGTAGTGTACGAAGAAGAGGCTTCATCAGGGAGCAGCTGGACAAAGCAGCAGGTGAAGATTTCTATGTTAGGGCTTAGTTTCTTTTTTAGTAGGTAAAAATCTCTAGCTCGATTAATCTTCAGGTTGCAGCCAACAAGGGCTCCAGGAGGCCGTATACCCTTCCAACAAAGAGCCACAGTACAGGATTTGCTGCACGTAGCAGGCGCTCCTGTAAAGTCAGGCAGAATGGCAATGCACCTTGGGCTTATCAGCGAGCAGGTAGGTCCTGGTCTCCTCACAGTTCTCAGAACACTTTATGGCTGAAAACTTTCAGAGCCCCAAGTTTTGGTTTTTGGCTACTCAGTCACCTATACCATCACTTTCAATGGTCCAGGACTGGATAGGCACCATTTGAAGGGTCAGGACTCACTCAGGCTGGGTCCAGGTGCGGGTTCAACATGGTTGGAGCATTTTCTGTTCCTGAGCATTTGATCAGGAGGTCAGTCAACTAGGTCATGGGGACACTCTGGTAGTCCTGGGTTCAAACAGAAAATCAGATCCCAAGCAGCGGAGCAGTCCTCAGAGGGCCCAGGGCAAACTTCAGGCAGCAGAGCAGTCCTCTTGGTGCAGCGAGGCAGTCCTCCGAAGTTCACAGCAGTCCATAGGCAGCAGGTCAGACCTCTGAGAGTCCTTCACAGGCCCAGAGGTGAACTGAAGAGTGGGTCTTAGGGTTCTAATTGTATAAGTGGTGCCAGGTTAGAAGTGGAAGAAACGTCAGGAGTTCCCCCCTCCAGATGGTGTTGGAATTTCTTTCCTCTCAGCCCTAGCCGCAGGATGTCTGGGGGCACAAAAGGCGAATGAGAATTTCTTTGTATGTGGGATGAGGCAACTTCTTTGAAGTGAAAGTGGAACTGTGCACAGATCTGCCCGTCTCATACTGTCAGTATAGCCCATCCTGCCAATACTCAGTTCCCCTTTTCTGTGACTGTCTCAGAGGATTACACAAAGTCCAATTATATCTAATCATTTGACCCAGGAAACAAGCTGCAGACAATCTAAATCCGTCTTTACCATTAAAGAGGGTTTTAAATTACTATTCCTTAGACACCAAACATGATATCCCTACCTGTTCCCAAACACAAGTTATCCCTTAATAAATTTAATAAGGTAACCCAATGTTATCATATGGGAAAGGTACACCTCACAGTAGTGAAAAACAAATGTGTGAGTTTTTTGCTGCCAGGACATTTAAAACTTAAAAGTGCATGTCCAACTTCTTACATACAATGCACCCTGCCCCATGGATCATTTAGGACCTACTCTAGGGATGACTTATATTTATTAAAAAGGGAGTTTTAGGCTTGGCAAAAGTGTTTTTTGCCAGGTCAAATTGGCAGTTCTGCACAGAGGCTGCACTGGCAGGCCTGATGGCTATTTTAAGGTGCTACTTAAGTGGGTGGACCAATAGGTGATGCAGACCCACTAACATTTAAGTTACTGACCCTGGGTATATGGTATATCACTTTACTAGGGACTTAGAAAAATATTGCATATGTCAATTAGGACTAAGCCAATATTACCATGTTTTAGGAAGTGAGCACAAGCACTTTAGCCCTGGTTAGCGGTGGTAAAGTGCACAGGCCAACAAAAACTAATTGAGCAAAACATGAGGGGAGAAGGCAAAATATTTGGGGTGACCCTGCAGAGAGGGAAAGCCTCTTGTTGGCAGCTGTATTTGACCAGCTATAATCCCAGACATGGCAAAAATTCAAATGACTCATTCCCATCCTATTGGGCCCCATTTAGAAGTCTCATCCCATTTGTCGGTGACACTTCCACTACTCATTTCAAATGTCTGAGAACTCTGTCAGTAACATCCTATTAAACTGGTTCTATAACTCACTCCACTTAAACTTGAGATACATTTTCGACACTCACATTTAAAATGTTTCTAACATGCTGGTAAATGTATTCGAGTGCAGCTGCAACATTTCACAGGCTCACATGTCGCTTTTGAAATGAAGGCAAAGGGATGCAGTACAATGAGGGGTTGTGCTAGGATTCTGTGATCCTGCCAACAGGTGGTGTTTACTAGGACTTGTGTGGCCCTGCCTTTACACCAGATTATGTCAAAATACAATTCATTGTATTATACAACTTGTCCACATCACACTCCAGTCATAATTTCCATACCTTCTTTCTGATGCATTGTAGTCCATGCAGCCTTCCCTCCAACAGTGGACGTCTGCATTGCTACACTTGGTTATTACGTGTGACTGGCTCTGTTCCTTCATATGTTCTCCTCCCCTGCGTTTCGAGATTTGTTTTTGTGAGCTTAGTGCTTTCCATTATCGCAACTGTCTTTATTGCTTAATCTCTATGTAAACTAGTACTTTCTTTTTTTTCTTGTTATATGCCTTGATACTAGACCTGGGCAGAGTTTGCAGAGTTTTACTCCATGGAACTCCGCGAAGTGCTGGAAAAATTCCGCTCCACTGAGTTCCACTTGCAGCGCAGTCTGTTAAGTTGCGCTGCTCACAGTGATTTTAAGTGCCAGGAGTTTGTCCCGTGCTGTAAAATCAGTGCAAATGGCACTACGCCTCCCACCAGAGGGCTCTTCTGCTTTCTGCCACTCTAGCAGACATTCTACTTGAGCGTCATCCTCCTCAATGCAAGCGGTAGATTTCTCAACGTGAGCAGTCGCAACCTGCTGTGACCGCCTGTGTAGAGAAATCTCACCGGGAAGAGGACTAGCGCATGATTTTTTTCTCGCAAGTGCTCGCCAACCTAATGTTGGTGAGCCGCTCAAGAGAAATAAATTCCACTCTGAGTCACTTCGCTGAGTTTTTCGGAAATCTGCACTCCAAGTGGAGTGGGCAAAACTCTGCAAACATGCCAGCGTAGTTGAATTTTTTTGCCCAACCCAAATTGATACTTTTGTTTCTATATCACTGGTCCTTGTTTTTATTCCCCCGTCCCTTTTGTATTCCAGTATTTTAATTCAGTTACTTTGAATCCTGTCCATGTTTGTTTGCAGATTCGTAGTCTTCTATTCCAGTGCTCCGAGGTCTGTGTATATATTTCCAGATCCACCTTTCTTTGTGGGCAGATTCCTGGTCTTGAATTTCTGTGTTCTGTGGTCTGCATTCTTCCAGCCAAGTCTTGTTCTTGTTTCTTAGACTCTGGCCCTGCTTTTCCCTGAGACCTGTTTATGCATGCAGTCATCTTGCTCCTTTCCTCCTTTCCCTTCGTCCTCTGTTGAAATATAAAATAAATGTTCTTGTTAACAGAGGGTGCCAGTGAGTTACAGGGCTTAGTGCCTCTTTCACAAAGACTCCCTTAACACTCTTTTCCTATTTGCTCAGCTGACTATGTCCCAATACTCTGAGATTAACTGTTCCATGCCTTATTACTAGATGTTTTCTGACAGATGATTTTCTATGAAGCTTACAAACTATCATTTATGATAGTTGGCCTAGTGTTCTTATTCTGTGTATTTCTGAATGTATTGCCGACCTATTCTTTGTCGCACTGTATGTGTCTTGTCATAATAGCATGAAGGTTGATTTGCTAAGATGTCATGGGTGTGGAAAGTGACATCATAGGAAGAGACATCACTGATGTTTAAAAACAACTTAAACAAGCACAAAAACAAAAAATAAGCTCAAGATCTAGATTGATAAAAACAATCAAAAAGTTGCTAATGCCAGTGTGGGTGTCATTAAATACTACAAAATTACAGTACAGTTATATTTCACAGATGCAGCAATCACATACTGTGTCCAATTTCAGCCTCAAATGCCTGGTACAGCCCCAAATGCTAAGGCACAACTAAAATTGGAAGCTTCCATCAGGGACACAGATCAGGAAGGTTATGGGCTTTATAATTCCAGACCTCAATCACAGAACGACGGGCCCGATTCACAAAAGTAATCTGGAACAAAATCCTAACTTTACGACTTTCGGTATTCACAAAGGGCATTTACAGTAGTAAAGTTAGGATTTTGTCTCAGTTAAACTTAAGTTTTGGTGCAGGTGACAGTGTCCCAGTTGGGTAAACACTGCAGATCCTACTAAGGACATCTTAAGAAAGAAAATGAAACAAAAAATAATGGTAAATGCAAACACAATGTTACATATAACTGTAACTTCCGGTGGAGGATGAGAAAGTGGTGTCAAATTTCTGTGAAATCCTATAACTATTACTTTACATACCTCCCACTGCTGATTAGCATTGACAAAGGAGGACATAATTCCACCCGCATTAGGGAAATTTATGTAAAACCCTACAATTATATATATTCCTCTTCTCTAATTTTTTGTCTTAGATTAGGAATATTTTGAATGAATGTTTACACTGTTATTAAGCTTGAGGTTAAAAAAACACCTTAGATGTTACCTTGTGAGACGGTGAGTAGACATAGCCCACTCTCCTCGTTATACAGCAAAATGAAAAATGGTGGGAAAGAAATAACCTTTGGAACAAGCAGTACTGCTTTACAATCTCTAATCTACAAATTTAGGATTTCTGGAAAATTATACGTTTCTGTTGCCTCTGACCCTTAATCTGTCGATATGTATGCACTTTGACGCGTTGAAAGAGGCTTTTATGAAGAAATAAACACTAAGGGCATATTCTGAGGATAAGGTCAAGATTGTGAATCACAAGTGTATGTGCTATTGAAACTTCTGTACTGCTTCGTTTCTTAGAAAACCACAGACAGGAACCTGTTTCACAGCTCATATAGGGCTGAAGTTGTCAGAAGGGGACACTCTGCCAGGAAATTCAAGATGTCCCACCAGGCAGCTCTAATCCTTTCAGATTGTCTTGTGAGCAACAAAAAGCATGATAATTTTTGTCCTGCATAAAATGAGTGCAGGTGGCCACCCTGGTGCCAGAATCCCAAGTTTAGGCTACGAAAATGGACTCCTGCCTGATAGTTAGGTTGAATAATTGTTCAATGATTGGGGCTCAGTGAGCCCCTTGGTTCTCAGCACAATTGATATCTACACCCCATAAAAGGAGGCTGCTGAATGACAGGTATGGGGGTGGTCGTTCTGCCAACAATGGACCCTGAGAAGCCTACTATTTGCTTATAAAGGACTAACGGAGAGACTTTGGACATAGTCAACAGAATGCAAACAGTCTTTAGAGAGCAGTGCTTGCTTTTCTGTTTTTGTCACTGTCTGGAGACAGTGGCAGGGGTCCCCAGGGCAGTACTAGGAATCCTTTGGTGATCTACCCATGAAGTCCAGGCTTTCTAGTTTTGTCTTTGAGGGGCTTTACCCAGTTCATGTCTGTGGCCCGATTTTTAGTTTGTTCCAACCTGCTCAGCCTTCAGCTTCTGTCTTGTTCTTCTCCTTCCACATTTTCAGGTACTCGCTTGTATACTCTAAACCCCTTCTTCTGAATTAACCGAACCCTGCAGAGAGACAGCTCTTCCTGTCAGTTAGTCTATTCCTGGTCACAGCAGGGATTCTGACTGGTTGGACCTTATCATAAGCCATGAAACTAGTCTGCCCTTTCTTTCTCAGGTTTCATCATCACCTTTTGGTGGATCCAATGGCAGAGCTGACATTGGATCTGCTGTGGTCTCAATCTATTTAAATGTATATAAAGGGGAACAGCGTCACTGCTTATTTAATGTGAAAGTCAACTTCCTGCCCCTCCTAAAAGAGGTCCCAGTAATTCATTGCCATGTGAGTCTGTTCAAGAGAGGGTCTCCTGCAGTCTTAAGACAAGTTCTTCAAGTCAAAGACTCAGGGTATCTTAGGAAATGTCTCCTGGAATTTCCTCCAGCAGGCGAAGCAGGGTGGCCTTTTATTTGTAGGTAACTGATACCATTATGAAGTGGTCAATGATGTGTCAAAAGGTTTGATGTCACCTGCATTCTGCAAAAGATGCATTTTGGTTCTTGCAGACACACTGGCAATATCCTGGTGTAATCAAACGGGAAATGCCTTTGACCCAGAGAAACACCTCTGCTAGTCTTTGAATGCACCCTTAGGCTCCACAAAGAAAATCTGAAAGAATTTCTGAACAGACAGGACGGCACATAACAAATGCAAGAAGGAAAAGTCCAGAAGGTAGGCCTTGAGAGATTTATGTGTTACTCAAATGTCAAATAAGACATACCTGGCAATGGAGATCAACATTCCTACTCTACAGTGACAAATATGATGAAACAATGTGACCTGACCAGATAGGAGAAACCTTGTGCACGTCATCTATTTCAAAGTTTATTGGCCATTAATGGTTGTATGACAGAGGTACACATGGAAAAACCATGAGTGCCTCTACAAAGCTGCCTGAACAGCGAATGTGTCTGAACAACGCATTCCTTTATGGAATGGAATATGGGTGGTAAAGATCACACCACACCACCCCACCCTGAGCCCTAAAAAAAACCCAGACTCCCCTGAGCCCTAAAAACAAACCCGACCCCCCCTGCCCTGAGCCCTAAAAACAATCCTGACAACCCATGATCCCTAAAAACAACCACATCCCCCAAACCCTAAAACAAAATAACCCAGACCCCTGGCCCATTCAAACAACCTGGTCCCCCGAGCCCTTAAAACAACTCCGATCCCCCCAAAAAACCCAGACGCCCCAGCCCTAGATCCAACTTCTATCCCCAAGCCCAAAAAATAACCACAACCACCCGAGCCCTGTAAACAACTCCGCCGTGAGCCCTGAAAACTACCCCAACCCTTAAAAGCTAGCCGGACCCCTGCAAAACCCATCCCCAGCCCCACTTACCAGACGATGTCTACATCCGATGCTTCCTCTTCCTGTGCCTTCCCATCCGTGCAACTAGGCCATGCACTGCATTAACCACACAAATGCGTGGTTTAGGCAAGCATGGGTCCGCTTGCTGGGAAACGGCATGCGTGACTCAGTCCCCATTGTAAAGGCCATCTCCCACCATTAATAGTTAGGTGCCTTCAAGAGTTATGTTAGTAACCTGCCGCCATTATGAAGAAAACCAAATTGTTCTTTCACTTGTACTGTGTGATCACTCACACTGACGAGCATTGTTTTCCTATATAAACTATACAATTCTGTTATGATGTCTTATGCTTTATTACATATTTTGTCATAAACTAATTCTTATGCATATATGAGGTCCTTCTGAAGTAAGTTTACTCTATATTCATTGATTGTTAATAGATAAAACTATCTTACTAAACAGAATTATTGTTACTATTAATACCAGGTCAGACACTGTTGATTGTGTACCTATACCTCTGTCCTTCGTAGGTCAACAGGTCACTCCTGTGGTTAACAGACAGATGTGGCATTGGGCTGCACTGGAAAACAGAGTGGAGAAGCAGTTCCTTTTATATGCAAAACTAGGGGCGAAAGAGCACCCCATTGGGTTCAGACCTGGACACAGCGCTGAGACTGCCCTAATCAAGCCCAACGAAGAAATGAGGGCGGTCATCGACAAGGGAAGAACTGCAGCCCTTATTCTCCTCAATTTATCGATGGACCGGTGGGAAGGGCAAGGAGCCCACTAGATGCCAGGGATTATCTTTTATATTGTGGGATAGACCCCACCCTTTATATATTAGGGGTGGGGGCTGCTCGAGATGGGAATGTCAATGTCCCCACCCCCGCAATATTCCACAGTCTTTTCTGCTCCTCCAGGAGGCAGATGGGGCAATAGACCCTGATTTGCCTGGGGGGGGGGGGCAGAAAGACAACTAGGCACCAGGGATTGTTTTTTTTATACATGGAGGTGGGGGCTGCCAATGCCCGTACTCCCCAAAAACAATTGTGGGGGCAATAGTCCTAATCTGCCCCCCAGTGGGCGCAGAAAGCCCACTAGGCACCAGGGATTTCTTTTTTTATATGTAGGGGTTGGGGCTGCTGAGAATGGGCAGGCTAATGCCCCCACTGCCAGAAATGGCTTTCTGCTCCCCCGGAAGGCAGATTGGGGCAATAGCCCCTTATCTGCCCCCGCGGGGGCAGAACACCCACTAGGCAGCAGGGATATATTATGGGCATGCCCGTGAGATGCCCCATAGGCAAGGGAAACTCTCTTTTTTTTAGTCACACATTTTGGCTGTTTCAGTAATATTTTTATTCTCATCTCCACGAAAGCGGGGGCAGAAAACCACTAAAAACAAGGGAGAGATTGTGTGTGTGTAAACTGGAGTTTGGCTGATGGTCTGCATGTACTGACCTTTGACTGGCATTTTGCTGGCAGTGTGTGTGGACCTGCACTTGGCTAATGGTATGGGTGGACGCTTAATGACGGTGTGTGTAGATTGGCGCTTGTATATTGGTGTGCGTGGATTGGTGCTTGGCTAGCAGTGTACGTGGACTGGTGCTTGGCTGGCTGTGTGCATGGATGGTGCTTGGCTGCATCGCCGGACTGGCTGTAGCGGGCCCAAAGCGTTTCCCCAGTGAGTCGGAGGGGTTGGTGCCGGTTTTCTGGCCGTGGGAGGCAGTTTTGTCACTGGGGGCCGGTTTTGCAGCAGTGCTGCAATATCGGGCCCCAGTAATAAAAGCGGGAGCAGTGCTTTTTACTAGCACGCCCTCCTCCCTTGGCCGGTCAAGTAGCTATCTGTCAGGGCTGGTTGCTGTTCCCAGTCCGGCCCTGCTTGGCTGGCAGTGTACATGGATGGCGCTTGGGTGGCGGTGTGCATGGATGGCACTTGTCTGGTGGTGTGCGTGGTTGGCGCTTGGCTGGCGGCGTGCGTGGATGGCGCTTGGCTGGTGGTGTGCATTGATGGTGACATGCGTGCACTGACTCTTTGCTGGCGGTGGGGCATGCATGGATCCCCCAGCGTTTTCCTACCCAGAATCCCCCGCAAACCTCAAATTTACTTACAAAGTCAAATTTTCCTCACATTTTTGTGGGGTAAGTTGTAGGATCACTTCGCAGGCACACATTTCCTACTCCCCATCATTCACCTTTGTCTCCCGAGAAAAATGATACCTCACTTGTGTGGGTGCCCAAAGTAGCGTCAGCATAAAAACGTATAAACAAACTGCCCTTTTGGATCCCCTTTGGGCCCCCCTCAATCTCTACATGTTTTTGGCCCTTCCATGTCATAGGCACCTGGCCCTTCCACACAAGTAAGGTATCATTTTTATTGGGAGACTGAGGGAAATGCTGAGTGGTAAGAAATTTGTGGCGGCCCGGGGATCCCACAACTTTCCCACACAGAAATTTGAGCAAAATGTGCTTTTTTCAGCTAAATTTGAGGTTTGCAGGGGATTCTGGGTAGGAAAATGTTGGGCGGTCCATGCAAGCCATATGTGCCTGAACTACCCTGGGTGTCTAGTTTTCAGAAATGTGTAGGTTAGGTAGGTTTTCCTAGATGGCCGCCGATCTCGGGCCAAAAACCCAGGTGTCCCCCCTTGCAAAACCAGATTGCTTTGTGATAGGTAATTTCGATGTCTCCGCAATACGTTTTGTGCCCTTTCCTGCTGCAGGTATTGGTGATGGCAGAGCTAGGGTTCAAAATCTAATGCTAGGCACTTTGCAAAAAAAAGGGTCAGTTTTCACTGTAAAACTGTGGTGTGTCCATGTTGCGTTTTGACCCGTTTCCTGTTGCAGGCACTAGGCCTACCCACACAAGTGAGGTACCATTTTTATCAGTAGACTTTGGGAATGCAGAATGGGTAGAATTTTTGGGATACGTGCATATTCCAAAACTTTCCATCACAGAAATGTGGGGAAAATTTGTTTTTTTTTTACAAAGTTTGAAGTTTGCAAGGGATTCTGGGTAACAGAACCTGGTGAGAGCCACACAAGTCACCCCATCCTGGATTCCCCTGGGTGTCTAGTTTTCATAAATGTATAGGTTTGCTAGGTTTCCATAGGTGCTGGTTGAGCTAGGGCTCAAAATCCTCAGCTAGGCACTTTGCAAAAAAAGGGTCTGTTTTCACTGTAAAAATGTGGTGTATACTTTGGTGACAACCTAAAAACAGTTAACATCCCCAGAAAAACCCGAACCCTATAGTCACCATACCGTCACCTACACTAGACACAGTATGTGGGTTGTCATTATCAAAAAGGCATGCCTATTGGTTTTGTCAAAGTGTATCACAATAATAAATGCAAAGATATGGCTTAATATGTTATGTTATGTTCAGCGATTTGTAAAGTGTTCGTATACCCTGAGGTGTCTTGCTCAAACACAACTGGAGTCATGTCCTAATTATTAAAAAGCCAAGTTTTCAGCTCCTTTCTGAATGCAAGCAACGGAAAAAGCCCCGATCTGAGATGGAAGAAGAGTCCAAGGTTAGTGGCGCCTGTAACTAAGCTTCTTCCTCTCAAAGCTATACATTTCTGAAAAGAAGACAAAATTCTGAATTCAGCAAAGGGTCATTTGTGTAGATCCATTTGAGTATGTTTGATAATTGTCTAATAAAAAGAAGTTGTATGCCTTTTATTCATGTAAACCCAAGGATGATACCTATAAACATAATATAAAAGTAATATAAACATATACCAAAGTACAAATAGAGGTCAATAATAATCCACACATGGTATATCGGTTATCAGTAATGAAAAATATGAGTTAGGAGCATGGCCTCTATACTGTAAAAACCTAAATGCAACGGTCAACATGTCACTCTCGAAGTTCGAAATTCATAAGTATATCTAGGATTCAATATTGTGTGTACAATGGAACCCAGTGACACGGTCTGCCATAATTGCAATTAGTCAATGTATACAAATAACAAGTATCATACATAAATCCAAATTCACTGTAAACCAAGATGACAAAAATCTTGTACGCAGGCAAATCAGGTGGCAAAAACTTTGACCAGAGAGGTCCTTTACGCTCTATCACAGTCAGCTTGAAATCACACCAAGGTTCCAGTCAACTGCAAACCAATATTTTTGAAGAGTGCATTACTTTTTTTAGCTGATTTTGGTCTTAAACTTACTTTAAGAATTCATATCTCCTGCACCCCTTATGCAACATTAATAATTGGGAAATAAAACCCTAGGGAAATCAAAATGAGAAATGCCTTTGACCCAGAGAAACACCTCTGCTAGTCTTAGAATTCACCCTTTGGCTCCACAAAGAAAAATGAAAGAATCTCTGAGCAGACAGGATGACACATAACAATTGCAAGAAGAAAAAGACCAGAAAGTTGTCCTTGAGCGCTTTATGTATTACTTAAATGTCAAATGAGACATACCTGGCTGTGGAGATAAACATTCCTACCCCCACAGTGACAAATATGATGAAACCATGTGACCTGCCCAGATAGGAGAAACCCTGTGCACCCCTTCCATTTTAAAGTTTATTGGCTATTGATAGTTAGGTGCCTCCAAGGGTAGGTTAGAAACCTGCCAACTTTAGGAAGAAAACACAAATTGTTCTTTCACTTGCACCATGTGATCACTCACACTACTGAACATAGTTTTCCTATATAAACTGTACAATTCTGTTATGATATCTTATGCTTTATTACATGTAATGTCATAAAGTAATTCTGTTGCATATGAGGTCCTCCTTAAGTAAGTTCACTGTATATTTATTGATTGTTAATCAATCGAACTATCTCAATCAATTAATTCATTCATTCTTTATTTCGCATTTTTTTCAATGCCTAAAAGTACAGCATACCAAGACACAACTCAATAATATATATAGCATAAATTATTTCATCTAAAAAACTGTTAAAATATTAATCCATTTAAGTACATGGCCGTCAAACATTTATAAAACCACGATCATAAACCATAATAAAAAAAAATTCTGCTAATTTATATAAACATAAGTAACATCAAGCTTCTACCAATCAGCCTTCATTTTAATACCTCTTCCAAATACACCCTCCGTGTACAAAACTGTAATTTCCTTGAGGCCCACCTCACTAGTCTATATATGTGAATCTCTGCCTCACTGCAGCCCAAAGGACAGACGCCATAACATAACATACATGGAATTCTACCAGTTGTTGTAAAAAAACAGAAGTGAATACCGACTGACCCGGACTGACTGCAAAGGCGACGCGCCTTAATAGATACTAAGGACGATTTCTTTACTTACTTATAACTTGACAGGACCCAAGAGTCCATACGGATACACATACGCCCTGTGGAAGACCCAGGCCGGATGGCCAACTAAATGGGGTAAAACACGTGTTGGCTTCACTTCTCTTGTTGCTCGCCCACAAAAAAGTCACAATACCTCGTGCAATTGCAATTAAAAACTTTTTTCATGTTAAAATCGCAACTGCTGTCTCTGGAATTACCTCCACAACTATTAACAAAAAATCAACACCCTTTTGAAAAGCCATAACATAACATACTTGGAATTCTACCAGTTGTTGTAAAAAACAGAAGCGCTGGGCGACATTTTCCTTTGGGCGTCATCTAAAGAGCAAAAAAATAATATATGCATATTGGACTGGGTAGATCGCTCATCCCAAGTATAGGGCGATAATTCACTTGAAGAATGAGAGTTGCCAGGAAAATCTAGCCTAAATGGAACATAATTTAATCGAAATCTGATCAAAATAAAAAGAGGTTGAGGATGTCTTACCATAGCCAAATATGACTAGAAATCATGATTTACAGAGGGAAGATTATGATATGAACCTATAGTGCACTTATTTTCATTTTGCTCTCAACTTTCCTTCGAGGCTTTGGTTGAACATATTCTTTAAATTTCGCTTTAGGGAAGGTTTACACATGTCAGAAGGGAAGCAAATAATTCTTTTAGACCTCGGGCTGCGACGGTAGTTTCTACATAATTTAACCATGGGGTCCGGTGTGTGTATTCCAGTTTTACACAGTCCTGTAGTATTGCTTGATTCAAATTTGAACTCTACTGTTTCCAGATCGAATGCCATAATATCAATGGAACCATTCTAATTGAGTCTCCCAGGTAGGGTAGGGCCAATTCCTTATGGCAGATATAAATCCCAGCTACAAGGCAGAGAAAGCATTCTTTTACCCGTTGCAGTGATTGCGAACAGGAAAAGGCCTTTTGCGAATCTCTATTTTGCGATTGCATTTAAGGAATCGTAAATTGCGATTCCTTAAATGCGATGTAGAAAGCACCTAAGTTGTGTGAATTTGGTATAAGAAATCACAAATTGCCATCAACTGACAGTTGGTGGCAATTTGCAACTTCTTTGAAAAAAGCACTTTTTTACTTTTTTCAAAGTGCCATGTGTTACACATACAAGCCCTTAGGGCATGTATGTGCGCCACATGTGCACACATGCTCATTTCAGGGGTGCATTAGGGTGTCCTTATGACACCCTTGCAACCTTGAAATCGCATTCTCAATTTGCAATTCCTAATTGATAATCGCAAATTGAGAATGTCTTCCTATTCATTCCTATGGGCCTCTACGCCCATAGGAATGATTGGGAAGGCATTCCTTAATTGCGAATCGCGATTCGCAATTAAGGAATATTAAGGATTCGCAATTAATATTGCGATTCCTACATACATAGCATTTTGCAATTCCTTAAAAGCAATTCGCTAAAAATCGCAAAGGAATCGCAAAAGGGCTTGTTCATACATATGCTCCTATTAGACACCATCTCCTTCCATGATAGTTTACCATCAAATAAGACCCCCAGATAGGAGAATGAATCCACAACATCAACCCTCTTTTTATCTACAAGGAAACTTAATGGTTTCTTACGTGTCCCCAGTAAGGATTTGCACTCATTCACATGCAGGCCCAGGTTTGCCATAACTCTCGTGACTCCTCTGTGAGTCTCTGCAGTGCCCTAGCAGTCCTAGCCAAGAGCACTGCATAATCTGCATTGAGGAGTATCGGAAGAGTTGTCTTTCCAAAAGAGGGAGATCCTTAACCCTCCCTGCAAGGACTGCCTACACCTCATTTGTTTACCGGGAGAAAAGGAACGGCGCAAGTACACACCCCTGTCTCACACTTCTTTCAATGTTAAAGGGTTTCGTATACTCTCCATCTTTGCCATAGTGGAACCAAGCCGTTGCACCCGAATACATCTGTCTAACAAATTTATTAATTGCAGAATCCATGGTGTCCCATAACTTACTATGGACCACACAAGCAAAAGGGAAGAGAAATCCATAATGTCCATAACAAACTGGCCTTTCTTGGCCAGCGTGTACTTAGCAATTATCATGGTGACATTTAGGCACTGATCAATCGTCTCTTTGTCCTTTCTGAAGCGATGTTGTGCTACAGTCAAGGCATTCTTTCTCCCTGCCTATTCTTCAAATCTATTTAAAAGAACTTGCCCCATTAATTTCACTGTATTATTGATTAGCAATATGGGTCTATAGTTTTTTGGGTTTAGTCTATCCTTCTTTTTATCAATAGGTAACCTTTTTTTATGCTTCCAAGAGTTTAATGGACCTATCTCCGCTATAGCTTTAAAAACATTTGTAAATAAAGGACCCCACAAAGGGGGGGCGCTAGAGGGCGCCAGGCAAGATGGCCGCACTTTAGTGCAGCTCGGCCCGGCTGATCTTCCATCTGCCTAAAATCCACCCAAGATCGGAGCATTGAAGCCCGCAAACGACTGCGCTGCATCGAGCTCGTAGCCTGTGGCCGGTGATGTAGCTGTGGCTACCTGATGGCAACGTGGTGGCTGTAAACTGCCGAGTGTGCACTGCCTAGCGAGTGACAAGATGGCGACCGCGCAACCTGACGGGGAATCTCCCCACTGCAGCTGCTCTGTACATGGCGGACCACTAGCGAGCAGCGGATCTGCCAGTGCATATCCTGCCTATCGGTGTGTGCTGGAATTGGGCGCCTGTGTAGCGCGGGAGCAGAGGAGGCAGCAGCTATCTATCCCGACATCTGCAATCTACTAAGGGCCTGCCGTGTCGCACGTCGGCCTGTGTCGGCCTGCCGAGCCCTGCTACACACGGGTGCTGTTACCAATGCTGCGGGACATATTAGCGGAGGTTGGGGCGGCTGCGGCTTCCCCTGCTCTAACCTGCCGTGTGAGCGGGGGCGACACTGCTGGCACCAGCAGAGAGTCAGAGGGCCCGGAGTGCTGTGGCCTATCTCGCTGCACAATGCACATACCAGTGCAGACCGGGCCAGGTGATTTCCTGGAGGCGTGGGGGATCCCGGCAGAGCTAGCGCGTTGGAATTGGCCACCTGTGTAGCCTGGGAGCAGAGGAGGTAGCGGCTATCTTTCCCAACATCTGCAATCTACCAGGGGCCTGTCACAAGGCGCGTCGGGCTGCATCAACCTGCCGAGCCCTGCTTCACACTGGTGCTGTTGCCACTGCTGTGGGACATATTAGTCGAGCCAGGGCGGCGGTGGCTTCCCCTGCCCTAAACTGCCGTGTGAGCGGGGGCGACACTACTGGCACCAGCGGTCAGAGGACCCGGAGCGCTGTGGCCTATCTCGCTGCACATATCTGTGCAGACCGGGCCAGGTGCTTTACTGGAGGCGCGGGGGATCCCGGCAGAGCTAGCACCCGAGGATTGAGAGGCAGAAGTCGCCGACTGCAGGCAGTGGTGAGTGGGGTGCGGCCGGGCTCCTAGCCTTCAGCTGCGGTGGTAGGTGTGGGCTGGAGCGTACGGTCACGCTCTGCAACCCGCAGTCTGTTAGTGTGGCCAGGGGGAGATTGGCGCTTGCTCTCCCTACGCGATATGGCGCGGCCTCCGTGTTTGGCCTTGACCTGGTAGGCCCTTCCTTCATGGTGTGTAACTGTATCTGGATGTCTAATTGATCCGGCTATTGGTTTTTGGATCACACAGAGACTGAATCCTGTCAGCCGCAGTGAAGGGTCGTGGCAGTTCTGTTTTGGACGCTGCCTGTACTGCCTGGAACCTCACGAACCTGGCGCCTGCTGGTTGTCACCTGGGTCCAGCCCGCTGTTGTGCCCTACTATAGCTGAGTTGTCCAGGGGGTGGATTGAGTCCCAGCAGGATTTGTATGGGGTTGTGATCTGCTGCATGACACGCCTGCACTCACTGGCTGCAGGGCTTGCACCTCTTGGATCCGGTAGTGGAGGTATGGGACTCTATTTCATCTGGCCAGCGGCAGATATGGGCAGAACTGATAAAACGCAGTCTCGCCTAATGTTTGAGGCGCGTAAGTCCACCAAGTCATAGCAAAGGGCGGCCTTGGATTTGGAGGCGGACGTCCAGGGAGAAGGCCCCTACCCGCTGGAAGCAACTCTGCTCGCCATGCAGAAGAGTCTCCAAACCATTGAAGGGACTATGGCAGTGGTGAATCACAGGCTGGACCATATGTCCTCCCAACTGGAGAAGCAGATTGCAAGGATGGGGGAACTAGAGCAGCGCGTCTCCACAATCGAAGATGGCCTAGGTGAAGTGACAGACAAGGCGCTCCACATGGAGAAGGTTTTAGCGCTTATCCAAGCAAAAAATGAGGATTTGGAAGCCAGGTTGCGCCGCAACAACATCTGCGTCACGGGCCTTCCGGAATCTACTAACACTGGTAGGATGGAGACCTTCATAGAGTCTATGGTCAAGGATATATTTGGCCCCAAAAATCTCTCTCCAATGTTTATATTGGAGCGGGCCCATCGGTCGTTGGCTGCACGACCTGTTCCTCGCGCCCCACCGCGCCCCATAATTGCCCGCCTACTGAACTATCGGGACCGGGATGTCATCTTGAGGCTGGCGAGAGAAAAGGGCACGATTAATCACCAAGGGAACACTCTGCCTTTCTTCTCTGACTTTACAGTGGCCATCCAGTCAGCGAGACAGGAGTTTGGCGCAGTTAAGTCATTTTTGCAGACCAAAGGCATTCCATATGCCATGCTGTACACCGACTTTCGAGATGCACCCTGATGCTCAAGCTGCGGATTGGTTGTCTTTCAATTGACAATTACCTGTTAAATTTTGATGTACTGTATGTGCTTGCATGTTCACTTCCCTTTCTTGCAGGATCCAATTGCACCAGGGGTGCCGATCCCCACTCTTGACTCTACCCTCTTGGTGGACCTGGCCCCAATGTAACATTTTGAGGTGTGTCTTTCCCCTTTCTACGCTCGGCAGGGCAGCTGGGTGGCCGTTGCTGTCTACTGGAGGCTCCTATGTCACAGGCTGCTCATACGGGGATGCATTGTGTTATTAGCTCACTCTCCTTTTGCGGTCATCTCTGTTGCAAATGCTCACTGTGCTCCTTGTTTCTAACGGTCGCCCAGCAGGGCCTGCAGCCTCCTCTGTACCAAGGGTATTCGATGCATTGTATATCGTAACCTGTTAGTAGATCCTCACACATGTCTTGGCTCTGATCAGCCACCTCCTACTTTATGGAAGAGTAGTAGCACTCCGGTGTTCCCCCTATGGGTGTCCCCCAACACAAGTTACGCTCATTGTGTTCTCCCTGTTGGGAATTGTTTAGGCTGAGATGGGATGGCTTTGGCAAGTTCGGGTCACTGAAGTGGGTGGGGGTTTGGCGGGGTGGGTAGGGTGGGTCAGATGGCACTCTCATCTTGCATTCTCAGTGAACCTTTGCGGTTTGGTTTCCATGCTCTATCTCACGTTACTGTTTGCAACTGAGTTTCTGACTCCATGGGTAGTAACATAAAGTTCCTTACATGGAATGTGCGTGGCTTAAATAGCCCCAAGAAGATACGATCAGTACTGACACACTTATACAGGCTAGACATCCAGGCGGCGTTCTTACAAGAAACACATCTCACGCAACACTCGGAAAGGAATGTGGGTGCCCGCTGGGCGGGGCTGAGAGTTGCTTCATCATATTCCTCCTACGCTCAGGGGGTGATGATATTGGTGAAGAAAGGGGTTCCATTCACTGTACATCATACAGAGATAGACACTCAGGGCAGGGTAGCATTGGTTCACGGTCATCTTGGTAGCACGGGGGTCCTTCTGGTGAATGTATATGGCCCAAAAGTTGACAACCCTTCTTTCTTCGCAGATGTCTGGCGCCGTATTTCGAAATTTCCTCCGGCTGAGTTGGTCTGGGGTGGTGACTTCAATGCCTGCTTAGATGGGCACTTAGACAAACAGGGCAGCGGGACGGCGCGACGCAGTCAGGCCTCTGAGACATTATTGATGCAGGAACTATACGAGATATCTGGCGCATGCGACACCCAGGTGCTCTTGAAAGTACATTCATTTGCACAGTGCATGGCACATGGTCCTGCTTGGACTATTGGCTTATCTCGGAGCTTGCATGCACTTGGGTTCTTGACGTACGCCATCTTGCCAAAACATTGTCAGACCACTCTCCCGTTCTGCTAGAGATACAGGCCCCTGCATGTGAGTGCCCCCATTTCACTGGCGATTGCAGCCCACCTCCCTTACAGACCAGGTGTTCAGGTGCACAGTAGGTGCGGCTATTAGTAATATTTTTACAGAAAACTCTGGCTCAGTGGACAGTGCTGGGGTCCTGTGGGACGCGTTTAAATTAACCATCAGAGGCGTTTGCATAGGGGCGCAGGCCGGGGTCATGAAGGACCTACGCCAGTGTATAAATAAACTGGCGGATGTAATCTCTGCGCTGGAGCGTGAGTATGCCCAAAACCCAGCCTCCAACATTCTGGCTACCATCCGAGAGCTAGTCATGGAGCATAATGATATAGTGGACCAGGAACTGGCACACAGGTCTCGACGCTACACCGCTCGGTACTACTGGGAGGGGGGTCGCCCTAGACGCTCGCTGGCTCAGAAACTGGCTGTTCCCCGTAACCAAGGTAACATCACAGAAATGCTAGACCTGAAGGGAATGGGCCACTACACTTACCTAGAAATTAGCGAGACAGTGTTAGACTTCTAATCTAATCTCTATGGGGATCAGGTGCAGGCGCCGGCCGACGATATAAATGCTGATTTAGATGATGTTGCATTGGGGTGGCTGTCCCTTAACCAACGTGAGTATCTCATGCAGCCTTTTGATGTAGAAGATCTCAAATTGGCCACGTGTAAGGCTGCGGGCATTGGATGGACTCCCTAATGAGTTCTACAAGGCCAATGCAGACGATCTGGCGCCCAGACCTTTAGACGTCTTCGCGGAGGCGTATGATAGCGGTATTCTTCCCCCGACGTTTAAAGAGGCCCTCCTGGTGAAGCTTCTTAAGCCGGATAAGCCTGCTAATCAGTGTGATTCCTACTGCCCCCTTTCCATGATAAATATAGATGCCAAAATATTGGCGAAAATGATCGCCACTAGGCTTCAGCCCTTTGTCCCCAACCTGGTCCTTCCGGATCAGTTGGAGTTTGTCCCTGCCCGGTCGATGGCGCACAATTTACGTAGGTTTTCTTTACCCTGCACTATTTTGAGGCTGACTTTCAAGTGGTTGCTGTGCTGCTTGATGCAGCAAAAGCTTTTGATTCTTTGCATTGGAGTTTATGTTCACAGTCCTCCTCCGGATGGGACTACCCCCCTTTTTTCTGAAATGGATACATCTGCTTTATGAGGCGCCTGCTGCTCGTGTTCGGGTCAACGGCTGGGTTTCTACTGCGATTCCTATTCGGCGGGGCACGCGGCAAGGCTGCCCCCTGTCACCAATGCTTTTCGCACTGTCGTTGGATCCCCTAGCTTGTTTGCTTCGTCAGTGCCACTCTCAGGCAGCGTTAAGGTTTAGACAGCGTCTGCAAGTGGTGTCAATGTACGCCGATGATATGCTTCTGTATGTCAGAGAACCTGAAATATTCCTCCCAAGCCTGGTCCGTGAATATATCAAATTTGAGCGTTTTTCAGGGCTGGCCATAAACTGGGCAAAATCGACGGTATTTCAGCTTATCGCGGGTACACAGCGCATGGAACTAGACTTCCCGTTAACATGGTCAACTGACCCAGTCAAATATTTAGGGATATGGCTACACAGGGATCCTGAGGTGGTTATCTCCGAGAATTATGGCCGTGCCCTGACCCACATCACCGATCGAGCAGCGCGGTGGGTCAAGCTCCCGCTTTCTCTGGCAGACCGCATTGCAGTGGTCAAAATGACGTTCTTCCCCAAACAACTCTATTTGTTCATCAATATTCCCATTCGCCTTAATCTAGTGGTGTTCCACTCTCTTCAGTCAGCGCTGCTGTCATTTGTGTGGGGTGGTAAGAACCCTCGCTGTAGCTGGGAGGTGCTGGTATTGCCATTTGAGCGGGGAGGTTTTGAGGCCCTGGATCTACGTCTATACTATCTCTGTGCACAGGCACAGTTCGCTCATTATTGATACTTCCCACAGCGTTTCCGGCCGCATGTGGCTATTGAGGCTGACGTTGTGCTTCCAATGGCCCTTGCTGCGACTGCCCTGATAGGTGGTGGGGGTGGACCCAGGACTGAAATCAATCCCGCACTTTGCACCGCATGGGTATGGAAGATGCTAGCGGCACACGCACGATTGCAGTATCTCTACTCCCCGACACTATCGCTCGCTGTGAACCCGGGTAGCTCCGCTGCGCAAGAGCCGGCTGCTCTTAAAGCACTAGGTGCGGTTGGAATACCACACCTATGAGACCTTTACAAACAAGGCCAGGTTCAGATCGCTGCCTGATATACAAGGTGGCAGGGATCAGAGGTTGATGATTGGATTCATGTAGATGCGCATGCGGCAGGCAATAAGATCCATCTATCCCGACTACCCGGAAGAACCCAAACCGTTGCTGGTGCTGCAGGATGTGCTGGCAGGGTCTGATCGCGCAGGCCTGATAACAAAATTGTATAATGTGTCCTTTAGGGAAAGAGAACAGTGTGACTCCCTCTCATATAGTAAATGGGCAGCGCTACTGGGTACTTCTCTGACACTGGATATGTGGAGATTCTATTGCGCCTTGACAGGCCGGCTTATGGCAAACTGTAACCTCCGCATTATCCATTTCAAATACCTGCACCAGATATACTATACTCCGCTACAACTGATGCGCTTTGGTCTGCGGGAGAGTTCCTGTTGTGTTCGCTGTGGACAGGGGGATGCGGGTTTCTTGCATCTGGCTTGGAATTGTAAAGGTATATACTGTTTCTGGGAAAAGGTAACAAATCTGATTACAAAGGTGGTGTCGGAACCGGTGCCATGCACAACTGAAATTTGCATATTAGGCTGGGTAAAATCACTAAAGCCCTGTAACCGTAGACTTGTGGCTGTTTCAGCCTTACTGGCTAAGAGGGCGGTGGCACAATGCTGGGGCTTTAAACCCACTCCAGCACTGAAGAAGTGGGTCCGAGAATTGTTTTACTACAAGGAGCAATTGGAAATCTACGCTGAGAAATTACCAGAAACATCACACCCTAAAGACATTTGGGCACCGCTGTCTGTGTACCTTCTGAGTAACCCTGATTTATTATAGTGGCTGTCCTCCGAGGTTGTTACTGTGTTTCGCTTGGGACTGCCAAATGTTATACTACTATCATTTGTGTCGAGATGGTTATGTGGAGGTCACTGTATCTTGCTTTAGTGCCATGTGGATTGAGGGTTGAGGGTACTGGGATGTTTCAGGGGTTGCTCTGTTACATTGTAAGGAACGTAACAAAAATCTTGAGCTGTTGGTAATCCTTGATATGAGCTATGACCCCTTGTAGGGGACTCATTGTGTATTATTTCAGCTGTTCAATAAACAGATTAAAAAAAAAAAAAAAAAAAGGACCCCACAAAGTCTTGGTCTCTAAAAATATGCCTTCAATGGTGAGGATTGTTCAATAGCTTACTCTATTTCTATCAGCCAAAAAGTTACATTTGGCCTTATTATAATCCGTAGCATCCAAACTGTGTTTCAGAGACTCTTTAAGGCCTTGGAAAATGTTTTAAAAATCTCAGACCCAGCTCTCTTCATCAATGTAAACATCTAGTGAGGTCTCTTTCTCATTTTTTAAAAAGGGGGAATTTACTATTTTCCAGAACCCTCGACTATCCTTTGACTTGGAGGCTCTCCTCAGATATTCCCACTCCTCTTTTTAGCCTATCCCTTCTGAATGCCTTATGGTTTTTTACGCAAATCCGTACCAAAGGGTCATCTCTGGGGACTACGCACAAAGCCTTGGCAGAGTAGATAAGGCTATCAAACATGTGATATCAAACCCTCTCTCCGCTGGGGTTCCTCTCATTGAGGATGTGTGAATAAACTACTTTTTAATTTTGGTCAAAATCTCCTCGAATGGCCTGGTCAGTTGTTTTGCGCTTGCACTAACATCTAGACTAATCCTAAACTCTGATTATTTGAGATTAAAAACCATAGGCAAGAACTTGATTTTATCCACTTTTTCTCATTTTAAGACATTCCCATTTTTCCTATTCGTACTGGTTTAGGCACTTGGGTCAAGCACCTTTCCCTAATTTGTTCCCACAACAGATCCCACACAAGTAAGGCGTGGCCACTAAAACCCGTAAATTCTATCTGCATATTGTATACTCTATCACTCATACTGTCTGAGGTTAATATAAAGTTAATTGAAGAGCCTTTATCAGAACATTCAGGTAACTGAAACCGTTATGAAGTAGTCCATGATGTGTCAAAAGGTGTGATGTCACCTGCATTCTGCAAAAGAATCATTTTGGTTGTCGCAGCCACACCGGCAATATACTGGAGGAATCAAAATGGGTAATGCCTTTGACCCATAGAAACACATAGAAACACCTCTGCTAATCTTTGAAAACACCCTTTTTTTCCGCAATCAAAATCGGAAAGAATCTCTGAACAAACAGGATGACACATAGCAAAAGCATGAACAAAAAGACCAGAAGGTAGGCCTTGAGCGATTTATGTGTTACTCAAATGTCAATTAAACATTCCTATCTCACAGTGACATATATGATGAAACAACAATGTGACCTGACCAGATAGGAGAAACCCTGTGCAACCCATCCATTTCAAAGTTTATTGGTCATTAATAGTTAGGTGCCTCCAAGGGTTAGGTTAGTAACCTGCTGCCATTCTGAAGAAAACTAAATTGTTCTTTCACTTGCACCATGTGATCACTTACACTGCCGAGCATTCTTTTTGTATATAAACTATACAATTCTGTATTGATGTCTTATGTTTTAATGCATATATTGTCATAAAGTAATTCTGTTGCATATGAGGTCCTCCTGAAGTACCTTTACTTTATATTGATTGATTGTTCATAGATAGAACTATCTCACTATTGTTACTATTGATACTAGGTTGGACTCTGTTAATTTTGTACGCTATACCTCTGTCACCCATAGGTCAACGGGTCACTCCTGTGGTTACTTATATATTCTTAAGAAACAGGCAGCTGTGGCATGAGGCTGATTTGGAAAACAGAGTGGAGAAGTGGTCCATTTGATATGCTAAACTGGGCATGAAAAAACACTCCATAAGCCCCACGTGTGTAGTTAAAAATTAGCATATTTGGTTCTTGTTCGTAGAAGGACAGGGGCACCACCAAGGTTATTTGCATATTATTTGGCTGGTTAAAAGAGAAGCAGCAGACCCCAGAAGGTGATTCAAAAGGGTCACCCTGCCCCTGGGATATTGTCACTATTTCCAGCATTCCCAAAGTTAGTGCATTTAAGCAAAGGCTCTGGGGTGTGAAGAGGCATGTTTATTGGTCCTAAAGCTGCAGTAATACTAAAGGTAAGACTCTTGCATACATTTGTATAAATATTAATAAAGGTATATATAAAATAATGATAAAATATATTTTTTAATGAACATTATTGAATGTAGGTATTATTTCTATTGATTTCAATTGTGCTTATTGGTTGACTTTGGGTGTAGACCTGGACACATCACTGAGACTGCCCTCATCAAGGCCACTGAGGAAATAAGGGAGGCTCTGGATATGGAAGGAACTTCAGCTCTTATTCTCCATGACTTATTGGTGGCCTTTGATATGGTCGACCACATGATATAGACTGACCATCTCGAGGAGATAAGGATAAAAAATAAGGCACTTGCCCAACTGAGCTAAATTTTAGAAGGGAGAGAGCAGTCACTATGATTTATTTAGCCTCGAAACCTTTTTCCCTTCCATGTGGGGTCCTCACTCAGCCCCACATTGTTTAAACTATAAGTAACAGAGCTAGGAACACTAATCAAAGCTCTCCCTTACGTCTTATGCTATTGATACTCAAATTGTGGTGTTGCATTCAACAATGCAGACACAATCGGTAGCAAGTTCAATGATTACATGCGTACAATCAGTGACTGGATGAGCAGTCATTTTCTAAAGCTAAACTCTGGAAAGACTAAGGTTATTAATTTGGAACTAACACCCAGTTTTGGGCCCCATCTTGTTGGCCAGAGGAACGGGACCACTACCAAGTCCAGTGAAAAAAGCAAAGAATTTAGGAGTTCTAATTGATGACAGACTGAATTATGGAAATCAGATCAACTCTGTGGTCTCATCCTTATTTAACACCTTGACGATGATCTAAAACATTCTCCCCTACATTCCTACAGATGCTTAAATAAACTATGATCACAACCCTAATCTTATAAAAAATCGACTATTGAAATGCTTTGTATTTAAATCTGCAAAAACAATATCTTAAACTACAAACCTTGCAAAATGCTGTTCTTAGGTATTCCAAAATTTCTGTCCGTCTCCTGGACTATCCAATGGCTACACTGGTTGGCAGAAATTGCATCAAATTTAAGGCTCTATGCATTGCCTACAAAGCCTTGCACGATATTGGCCCAGAGTATTTGAGACAAACTCAAATGGTACGAAACCAGCAGAAATGTACTATCCACGGGGAGCAGGAAGTCAGTGGTCCCTTGATTCAAGAGGATGAACTGTGGAGGAGGGCACCACTAAAACATGAGGGCATATTATCAAGCCCCTATCGCCACCACAACATCACTATGTGTGACGTAGTGGTGGCGATAGGGTCAGCTCCCTGTTATCAAGGCAGCGTTAAGCCACGTTAAGTGGCTTAATGCTGCCTTGATAATAGTGCCCCTTTCACGCTAAATTTAGCATGAAAGGGGCATGCAATGGGTGTTGCGGTGGGCGTTCCACCGCAACACCCATTAAATTCGACGCTGCCACCTATTATCAAGGGTGGAAATAATAGGTTTGCAGCGCCAAACTTAAGACCTGGAAAGTCCTGGAAAGCCACGACAACACCTATTCACAGCATTCTCAAAGACCAGCCAGATCAGCTGATTTAACACCTGCTCTGACCTGGTGTAGGATGACACCCTGCACCAAAAAGGGAGCTCAGTCCAAAGCCAAACCTGAAGAACAACAGATGCCATGGAGCTACTCATCATGCAGCTCGGAGCCCCAAGAGGGCCACAACACTTACCGCCACCACCCCCAGGCCCGCAAACCCCCACCCCCGGACCACCACAGAGGCAGTGCAGACAAAGACAACGGACCTTCAGAAAATGCACCAGCCTCACAGACTTAACACCAGAGGATGTCATTGCCGTCTACAGACTCAAAAGGACAACCATCCTATGCATCCTGACCATCATTGCCCACAGGCTGACGGTACCAACACAGCAGACAACCAACATCCCTCCGCAGACAAAGCTGCTGGCTGTGCTGCACATGTTGGCCTCTGGGACCTTCCAACTAACAACTACCAGAGTCGGAGGAGTCTCACAGGCAGCCCTATCCAAGTTCCTCACACCTGTCTTGGATGCCATCATCAGCTTGGTACGCCAGTACCTTCACTTCCCACATACTGCGCAGGAACAGCTGGAAACCAAGCAAGGCTTCTACGCCATAGCTGCTTTCTCGCACGTGTTGGGGTCAATCGCCTGCACACATGTACTCCTCGTACCCCCTGCCGCCACTGCACACAATTACTGCAACAGGAAGCACACACATTCCATCAATGTGCAGGCAATAGTGGACCACAGTGGACTCTTCATCAATGTCGTCACTAACTACCCAGGCAGTGTGCATGATTCCTTCATCTTCCGACAGTCCATCATCAACCAGCGCTTTGAGGCTGGCACCAATGGGAATGCATTGCTTGTTGGTAAGTACCAAATGAACACACCACACACCTCAACTCCACAATCATGCAACTCACAACTCTGGGAATGTACATGTTACAAACTCACACACAACATGCCAAACAACAAGTGTGGCGTGGATGCACTGGCCAGACTGCAGTATGCAGACCACAGACATGTCCATGTCGACATATACTGCTGGTGTTTGGAGTGTAGTGAACAGTGTACACAACCATGTTACCCCAGGCAGTGGGGAAGAGCGTGGAAAGTAGCTCATTACATCCCCCCCTGTAAGCGTGAGTGGAGTGGGCTGCCCCGGCGTTCGCCAGGCCAGCATAAGGGTGTGAATAAAATGCCCGTAGCTCTGGGCTTGGTTCTCTTCCGGAATGGCCAACGTGTCTCCCAGGGCCGCGCCTCCCAGCCTGCCATGAGGCCGACGTCGTGAGCAGCGGTGCCTATGACCATGTGAACCTGCTGCACCCCAGGCCGCAGGTCCCCAGAACCGTCTTGGCCGCCCCTGCGCAACCAGGCCACACCGCTCACCTTCCGACACCGGCGTGTGTCAAAGTGGGCCCACCACGTGCCTGTGCAAGCTCCAAGCCCGAGGCCCACAACCTTGGCAGCCTCCTCACACCATCGCAGTCCTCCCTGAGACAGGTCCGCAGCACTCCTTTCTCATTGACGTACTCCACTGGCCTACACTGCGGTCAATTAGGTCACACATTTGGAACTGAGTCTCTTGATTATGCAATGGCAGAGTACACACTTTATGGCTGAGTTTATGTCACTGTACTTCCTTTAATGTGGTGCCACCAACTCTGTGCATAGCATCGGAACGACACCTGTCTGTGGTCCCTTGCTGACTACTGCCTTCGGCCTCCACTGCGGACGAGTAGGTCACACATTTGGAACTGAGTCTTGTTTTCTGTATGGCAGAGTTCATAAAATTGTACGCAAGGAGAGGAGTAAGAGGAAGACGTGGTTCAGTCTGTAGGAAAAAAGGATCCTCCTTACGGAGGTGATCGAACACTACCAACAACTGCCAATAACTCTGTGCATCGCAAGCCAACGACATGTGGCTGTGGAGCCATGCTGACCGCTGCCTCCGGCCTACACTGTGGTCCTGTAGGTCACACATTTGGAACGGAGTCTTGATTTGTCCATTGCAGAGTTTACATCATTGTACAGGCATCATCGCAGACTGCATCCCCTTCCAGCTCCGGTGCCACTGACTCTTTGCCCCGAAAGTCGTGGAAACTCTCTGGTTGGACTTTGGTGGCGACTGAGTATATGGCCTGGGGGTTGTCTTCATCATCATGTAGCTGATACTGACTTGGTGTTAAGAATGAGTTGGTAGTATTCATCTCCTCCATACTGCCTGTTTCTGCTTGGTACTCCCCTCTGCATCACGCCCTGGAAGAACAGCTTCCACTGTCCCCCGAAACACTCTGCGACACTTACCTTGGACATTGACTAGGACCCGCTCAGCCCTCGTGGCCCTACTTCAGTGCACCGCAAGTCACCGTCCCTTGCGGGTGTGCCAATGCTGGTCGCACTGCACCGGGTCCACTAACTCTGTGCAGCTCAAATCATGGTCCCTGTCTGATTTAATATTGGATGGCCTCTGGGTCGATGGCCTGGGGGTCCTCAACTCCATGTGTCTGTGGCCCTGTGCTGACCGCTCCCACCGGCCTCAACTGCGGTCCACCAGGGTTCACACATCAAATCCAGTCCTGACCTGCCCGGATGTTGCATCACTGCAGGAGGCACATGCCACCACTGCCAGGACCAACTCCAACCAACAACTGCCAGAGTCGAAAGAGTCCCACAGCCAGACTACCAGAGTTGCTCCCACCTGTCGTGGATGCCATCATCAGCTTGATACCCTGCCCAGCTCTTCATGTGCCACTGACTCAGTGCACCACAACTCATGGGCCCTTTCTGATTGAGTTTTGTGCTGTGGACAGCTCACGCAGCAATGTCACCGCAGGCAGTGGGGAAAGACCTTGGACAATGATGGGGAAGATGAGGCAGGTTTAACACACCCCACTGCTTCTGCAGCAGGAATATCCCGAAGAGACACAACCCTAGACATTCACTTAACATGGGCACACTCGGCTCTGGTGCCCCAACATCAATGCACTTCGACTCACAGACCCGTCTGATTGCATATTGGGTGTCCTCTGTACTTGCCCCGGCTACCATCATGACGCTTCACAGTTGTTTGTGTTATGTTGGTGTTTTCTGTTTCCGCTTAAATAGTAATCACTGTTCAAGTTGTTGCCAGCAGCAACCACTCCATGAGGGCTGGCTTACACTCACCCCACACCCATCCAGCACAGGCGTCACTGTACATGTGACCCTGGCAATAAAAGGGGCCAGGCGCACATGGCTGTAGCCAGTTCTGCAAACTACCTAAGTGTGTCTGTTTGGTCATTATGTATGCATGAGGGACACCGGGGCTCAGGGCGTGGTTAAGTTATGGCCTTGCCCAGGCAGTAACTAATGTGTTTGTCTCTGTTGTGGTGTCGGCGCTACCCGTCACGCAATGGACAATGTTGCAATGTGGCATTCCCCCAGAGTGCGGGCTCGGCCGAAGGGGTAAATCAGGGAGCGCAAGCCCGCTCGAGGTACGGGAACATACATACCAACTGTTGTGTGTGTCACCATTACCGCAGCATAAGCCAAAGGTCTACCCTCAACCGCATCGCGAGTTCAGCCAGCCATGAACTCTACATCTCTTTCTGCCCTTTCCTTACCATAGGCCTATACACACATGGCCGCCCACCTTCAACGCACAACATCACAGTGTCATAGTCCAGCTTGTGTACATGCGTAGGCAAATGCAAAAACAACAGTTGATGGATAGAATGCAGAACAATGTCATACATTCACCCCAGTACAGAGATCTGGGCCAAAATCCATCGTTTTTTTGCTCAATGGCGAGGTATAAACCGGGGTGGCATGGTGAGCAAAAGAATGATGGATTTAACCCAGATCTCTTGACTGGCGGTGAATGTTTTAATTTGTTCTGCATTCCGTCCAGCAATTGTGTCTTTTGCTTTCTCACCCTAAGTGCACCAGGTATGCCCAGGCATATGACCTGGGCTCACTGTGCCACTGTAATCAACCTATCCTGGCTGAAGAGGGGTGAAACCGCGAAACTGGTCCTAGGATGCTTGTTTCTGGTCCAGGGAGGACCTGGTTTGGCAGTTTGGGCTGGACTGTTCCCATGAGGCACAGGGTCAAGACTGATTTGCATATGGCCAGGTCTAAACTGGGTTTGCATGGTGAGCAAAAGGATTATGGATTTAACCTAGATCTCTTGTTGGAGGTGAATGTTTTGATTTGTTCTGCATTCCGTCCATCAATTGTGTGTCTTTTGCTTTCTCATCCTAAGTGCGCCAGGTATGCCCAGACGTGGGTCCTGGGCTCACTGTGCCACTGGAATCAAGCTATCCTGGCTGAAGAGGGGTGAAACCCCGAATCTGGTCCTAGGATGCTTGTTTCCGGTCCAGGGAGGACCTGGTTTGGCAGTTCGGACTGGACTGTTCCCATGAGGCACAGGGTTAAGACTGATTTGCATATGGCCGGGGTCTAAACTGGGGTGGCATGGTGAGCAAAAGAATGATGGATTTATTTAACCCAGATCTCTTGACTGGGGGTGAATGTTTTGATCTGTTCTGCATTCCGTCCATCAATTGTGTGTCTTTTGCTTTCTCACCCTACATGCGCAGACAGGCATGACAACGGTGTGCCGTAAGAGTGCAAGTGATGCAACCGCGCTACGCACAGTAGTAAATAGGCTCGGGGGAGGGAGGAGTAGCAGGGAGGCTACGCAATTCAAATTGATGCCACTCATTTGCTACAAGCAGTACATGTCAAACAGGAATCACTGAGACACACATATCACACACCAATTAACTAGTGAGCCTGCCAACACATCATGCTGAACCAACTATTGACTCATGTCTCTCTACACTGTCACAGGTGACCAAGGATATGCACTCTGCCCTTGGATGTTGACACCCCTCCGAGCCCCGAACACAGAGGCCCAGAATCAGTACAATGCGGCCTACGAACAGACCAGGGGCATCGTGGAACCCACATTTGGAGTGTTCAAGTCACGTTTCAGGTGCCTGGCCATCACAGGTGGAAGGCTCCTGTACAGACTAGTCATCGAGTGCAAGATGATCGTTGCATATTGTGTGTTGCACAACATATGTGTACGCACCAATGCCCCATGGCTACAAGGGCCAGATGCACCGGACGATGATGAGGAAGATGAGGCATGTGGACCACACCCCCACTTTAGCTGCAGCTGGAATAGCCCGTAGGAACACCATCATTGACAATTTCTTCACATGAGCATGTCACATTGTCACAGTCCTTAGCAGACATGGGACAGTACAAAATGAGCACAGGCACAGCATGTGCAAATAAATTATTTCATACACACATTCCCTGAGTGCATGTCACTCCTCTGTACAGGCACATCACTCTGACAAGTGTAAGTGCAACATGTAGTGCTAACAATTTCGGAAATTTGGAATAGGTTTTGGGGGTGTCACCTCTGTACAGAGAGGCTGTTTGGGGTATCACATATTCGAAATGCCATTTCTGTGTGTCAGGGATAGTACGGAATCACACACATCAGCATCTCACGTGTGTCCCACTTAATTGCATATAGACTGTCATTTGTGACTTACAATTGACAACAGGGCTTATTTTGGGGTCAGATATGTACCACCATGAAGCAGGGATGCACCCTGTGACTCAAATCCCACAACATGTGCAACATGGATGTAAGGGGGAATCACTGCCAATACATTCGTACATGCTTTCATACCTACATGACACATCTGTGTGTATTGGAAGGTATTATTCACGTACAGTGGAGTGTTGAAGCTGTCTTAGTACTGGGCCATGCAGACAACAATGTTGCCCCGTGGAGGGCCAGCCAGAGTCCTATAGGGATTGACAAGTTACTGGGAAGGAAAGAGTCCAGTCCGCAGGCTGATTGCTGTGTCATTGTTTTGCAATGAAATGTGGCAGTCCCTGTCAAGGTGCAAGGTTAGTGTGGCTAGGTGTATCGGGGGACAGTGGAAGGTGTTATTCCAGGGCACGATGCAGAGTGCAGAAGGAAGCAGTGAGAAGCCATATGGTGGAGATGAATGCTACTGCTTCCTTCATACCACTGAGGTACATTCATCCTCATCTTCGGCCTCTGACGTTTCATGTGTCTCACATGTGGGTGGTGGTGTTTGGTCTGCAGCACTGTGTGACACTGACACATCAGGGGCCGGAGATGTGGATGTAGAAGTAGCAGCAGCATTCATCTGCGCAATGTCTTGTGGCATCACTCCCATGATGAGGATCTGCAGGGCATGGAAGATCCCATCTACAGCGTTCTCGTGTGCAGCCGTGGGAGCCATTCTTTGCTCCTGCATGCACTCCATGTTCTCCATGACCCTCCTCATGTTTCCCAAATCACAAATTACATCACTGTAGCCACTCTGACTGGACAGTTGTTGTCATCTCTGAGTCATGACTCCAGCGACACCAGCCATGGATTGTTGGAGGGCATGGGGCGCACTGTGGGTGACCGTTAGGGAGTGTAAGTGGTCCCTGATGGGACTTAGACACCCACGTATGGCATTTAGTTTGGCTGCCATGAGTTGGAACCCCAGCCGCACCTGTTCAGCCAGCCCCCTCCGGCAGTCTAACACACGACGTTGGAAAGGCATGTGTTCTTCGGTGAGGTGCTGGGAGCCAGACCTGGTGGTGGGTGCTGCCTGCTGTGTGGTCTGTGCAGTGGGTGGGCTCACCTAGATGGTGCTGGGCTGACCTGCTACTGGTGGTGGGATGCGGAGGGTGTCCATGAACAGTTCGAGTTCGTACAGGTCGATGTCCTGGTGGTCATTTCCATCATCACTGACGTGATGTAGGATTTGCTCTGCAGGAGGTGTTGATTGTCCCTCTGAAATGTAAAGGGGAGATGCAGTTTCACAGTGTGCTCCATGTATTTTGACGCTTTGGCGAAGTTTACATACAGACTGCATGACAATGTACATTGTGACTGTTTGTGGTGAGTTGCCTATTTGATGCAGTACAGTGGACATTTGTACGACATCAGGGATGTGAGGGTGTACTCGTACCTTGTCATCTCACAGTTTCCTGCTATGCCAGGAGTGATTGGCCATTTTGTACACCCATGCGGCACCAGTTGTGTCCTGTGTACTGTTGTGAAAGTGTTGCAGTTTGTACCATATTGTTGACAATGTTGAGGTGCTTTTAATCTTATGTGTGTGTGCAGCATTGTGGGTGAGTCGCCCCTGCAGCTCTGATTTGGTGGCCCCTTATCCCTTTCAGGCGGTGTGCCTTTGCCTTCAATGCTTCTACAGTGCAGAGATGTACCGGACTTGGTTGTTTAGGGCTCTTGGTCGAGTTATGACTTCGATTTCAATAAAGTAAACTAAATCAGGTGTTAAAAACTACAAATGGAAAGGTGCACCAAGTAAGAATTGCAGTCCATTCAGATCCAATGTATGTTTCGAAATATTTATTTTATTCTATCTTTACTTTGTATCCATGTGTATATTTTTCTTGTTTGTACAAAGGATAACCAGCCACAGAGAACATCCAGCCCAGGCTTTTCGTTCAAACAGCTTTTCTGAACTTCATCAGGGCTGTGAATGACATACAAAAAACAAGAGGAAATCACTTCCAACTCGCACCTTGGGACAGTGCAACACTATGAACACATACAGACAGAAAAGCACAACATTGAAATAAGTTAACTGACATGTAGTACATATTATAAATGCAAAACAAGGACACAAGGTATCCAACAAGACAATGCTTGAAAATGAGATTCAATTTTGGTGATCGAGAACAACAAAAATACATCAAAGTTACACCACCTTACACAGCGCGTTATAATTCTATACACTTCAGTAGGTCATGAGAATCGCATTTAAATTATGGAGCAAACTCTTACAAAAAGACGGTTGTTCGCTCACTAATAAGAACCAGTACTAGATTTTTAGTAGCTGTAGTGGAATGGTAAACTACCAAGGCGTGGTATGCAAAGGTATATTTCAATCATCGTATTTGGTCAATAAGTCCCTAAACATTATATTACAGACTCATTCACTATACATTTGGGGGATATTCTCAAGAACGTGTGATAACTATCGCAAAATTTGCTTAACGCAACTACGCACATCGCAGTCTATCGCGGGAAAATAACGCCGTGTTAACGTTGTATTCTCAACCCGGTGGCACCATGCAATAGTCTCACGATAACGCGCCAAATGACTGCGTTAAAATCAACGTGACGCCGAAAAAATTAGAAACATCAACGCGAAAAAAGCTGCGATGTCCCAAATCGCGAAACAAAAATCAGCGATAACCAGCGACAGGCCTGTAATCCCCACGCCTCATGCGGGTAAATGCGTCATAAAAGCAGTGCAAAACAAATACAAAAATAAATGAACTGCGTAGACCATAGATGCACCCAGACCGAGTGCAGAGGATAACGCCAAACCCACAAGCCCCACAGACGACCTTATGGAAAAAAAGTGGTTCTGTAGGGTAGGTCAAATGATTTGTACAAGGTATTAAATACAGTAAGAAAAATATCACCTAATCAGATTTCCAAATAACACACCAAAGAGGACAACTTGATTATGCAAAACAATTAGAATTTATTTACTTCGTATTCATACATATGTAAATCAAGGAAATTGCTGTCTATGATATAATACACATACGGTGAAAAAACACAATTAACTACGGTGTTTAATTAGTGACTTGTAGTGATACGTGACACGGTTCTGTACAAAGTTGACATCAATGACATATACATAAGACAGGGGGATATTTACCTTTCAAGTCCAAGACTAAATGCATAAACCCCAAAAGTAGTTGTAATTTCCTGTTCAAGTCAGGGAAATTGCGTGGACTAATTGAGACAGTAACATCACAGACGATCAGCAAGGAACCCCGTGGTCGGGGAAGGCCAAGGAGAAGAGGAAGAGGAAGATTCGGTTCAGTCCTCAGGCAATGGGATCATCGACACAGAGGTGACAGAACACCACCAACAACTGTTCGTCACATCCAACGTGTCATTGGCAACAAAGACGCAAATATGGCAGACTATCTTGGACCATGTGAATGCAGATGCAATGTTGAGGAGGACAATGGAAGAGGTCAAGAGGCGCAGGAAGGATGTGAAGGCCAAAACCAAGAAGAAGCACGATGCCAACATGAAAGCAGCAACGCAGATTGGAGGTGGGGGTCCAGCGGCACTCAAGGAGCTGGATGATATGGAGAAAAGGGTGGCCACAGTCAGCAGTCGGGACACGGTGCCAGGAGTTGTGGCACCGGACACTGCTCAACATGACCTGACGCAACATCAGCAGGGTGAGTACCGACCAGGGACTGGGGGAACGAGGGGAGATAGGCACAATGGCACACATGAACAATTATGTATTAACACAGTGCACACCCACTATGACTCTGGATCATGTCCCAGACACCTGTGGCACACTGCAGCACACATATAAACACCAAGTCAGCCCCCATCCACAACGTGCCCAAAAGGGTCCCACCCCACACATCACCAATATAACAACCAACACATGCACACGAGCAAAACCCAGCTAAGAATCGTATTTTTGAGCCACACCGACAATGCAAGTGACACCACACGATGATTAGCATGGCTGCAGTCCAATCATCATGACATTGTGCGCTCCACAACACTGAGGTTGCTGAGTGTGGAACACATCCGGAAAGGAGCATGCCACACTCCGACACATCCATGTGCACAAACCACCCCTGACGGCCACAACACATCTGCGGACAAACTATGCCCAAGAGTCCCAACTGAACCAAGAGCCCAATAAACCCAAGTCCGAAACATCCCAGCACTGTCGAAGCACAGACGTGAAAGGCACACCGCCTGAAAGGGATAAGGGGCAGCCAAATCTAAGCTGCAGGTGCGACTCACCCACAATTCAGCACACACACATAGCAATAACAGAACATCAACATTGACGACAATGTGGTACAAAGTGCAACACTCCCACGACAGAACAGAGGACACAACTGGTTCTGCCTGTGCGTGGAAACTGACCAATCACATCTGGCATAGAAGGAAACTGTGAGATGAAAATGTAAGTGTATAACCTCACATCCCTGATGTAGGTCAAATTTCCACTGTCCCGCATCAAATACTCAGCTCCTCCCAAACAGTCACAATGTACATTGTCATGCAGTCCCGAGATAAACATGAACAATGCGTCAACATACTTGTCAACACAATCTGAAAATGAATCTCCCCTTCACATAGCAGAGGGACAATCAACACCTCCTGCAGAGCAGACCAGACAACTCATCAGTGATGTTGAAGAGTACCTCCACACCCTCGATACCGACACCATACAACAGCTCATGGACATTTTAGGCAACCCACCTCCAGGAGTAGGGCAGCCCAACAGCACCCAGTAGACCCCACCCCCTGCACAGACCACCCAGCAGGAAGCACACACCACCGCGGTTGCCTCCCAGCACCTCAACCAAAATACACATTGCATACCATGGCCAGGTGTTAGACTGCCAGAAGGAGGTGGTTGAACAGGTGCGGGTGGGGTTCTAACTCATGGCAGCCGCACTCAATTTCATACATGGGTGCCTAATTCCCATCAGGGACCACTTACACTCACCAACGGACACACACACTGCGACCTGGCACACGCATTTGCACATATCCAGTACTGAACCATGTCCAGAGCCCCGGGACAAACATTCACACCCCTACGCTGGACTTGAGTATGCCAGCCCAGTCACCTCCACCTACGTATGAAGGGGGACGACAGAGCTACATGTACACAGTCTAATACACTGCATGGGGTGACATGGGTGCGTCCGCTGTACAATGCACAATGTAATGTGGTAGGGCCCGGGGCCATCATGCATACGTAATGAGCACACGGACACACTTTGATAGTCAGTTGAACTGGCCACGGGCATGTGCGCCTGGCCACTCTTTATTACCAGGGTCACCTGACCAGTGACGTCTTTGCTGGATGGGTGTGAGGTGAGTGTGAGCCAGCTCTCAGGGAGTGGTTGGTGCTGGCAACAACATGAACAGTGTTCACCATTAAAGCGGAAACAGAAAACACCAACACAACATAAACAACTGCAAAGCATCATGTTGGTAGCCGGAGCAGGTACAGAGGTCACCCAATATACAATTAGAAGGGTCGTGAGTCTCAGTGCACTGAGGTAGTGGCACCAGAGCTGATCGTGCTCATGTGAAGAAATCATCCAAGATTGTGTCCCTTTGGGATATTCCTGCTGCAGCTTCAGTAGGGTGTGTTACACCTGCCACATCTTCCCCATCATCATCCCAGCCTGAGGTGACATAGTTGCATCTGCAGTCCACAGAACGTACCTTATCCATAGCTCCTGGTGTGTAGCTGGACTACCACCTCCAGTCTGCATTGCTGCCTTCTGGTTGTTGCCTCCTGCCCTCCCATTGTCTGTGTCTTCACCCCTCTACACACCGGCCACATGTTCCCCATCATCGTCCCAGACGGACAAATTGGTCGCATGCTACTATTATCCCCCTGGATTGTCTGGGCTATGGGACTTCCAAGATTACTGGAACCCTTTTGAACGCGCTCTTACTATGGAGCCAATACTAAATATAAATTCACAGGCATTGATGTTTGAGGTATATTTACCTTAAGACGACCAATACTAAAATTGTGGCCTTGAAGAAGTTCTTGTGTGGAACGAAACGCGTTGGCTGAGTCTTTTAAAGAAAATAAATGGGAATACTAAAGATACCTGTTTGGATCTGGACTTTTTTTGACTGGTGCACCTTCCTCTTTTGTTTTCTCCTTCTTCATCTGACCTTCAGTGGAGTTGTTCTACTGCGCACTCCAGAAGATTTGTGCTCAGGAACGGAATATTAACCTTGAGACTTTGGGATTTTAAGTGCTAAACTAGTAGTCAGTCGTAGTTTCTTTTTTCATTGTAGCGTGAGCTGTCCACATCAAAAAAGGTCTATTGGAAATGGCCATGAATTGTGTCACACTGTGTTGGTGGCACCTGAAGAGCTGAGCAGGGTACCAAGCTGATGATGGCATCCAAGACATGTGTGAGCAACTCTGATAGTCTGGCTGTAAGACTCTTACGACTCTGGCAGTTGTTGGTTGGAGGTGGTCCTGGCGGTGGTGGCGTGTGCATCCTGAGGTGATGCATCCGGGCAGGGCAGGACTCGATTTGATGTGTGAGCCCTGGTGGACCGCAGTTGAGGGCGAACGCAGCGGACTGTGCAGGGCCACAGACACATGGTATTGATGAGCCCCAGACCATTGACACAGAGGCCATCCAATAGTCAATCAGACAGGGTCCCTAACTTGAGCTGCACAGAGTTAGAGGCCCAGGATGCACAGCAGCCGGCACAGGCACACATCCACAGGCGATGATTTGCGGTGCACTGAGGTAGGCACACGAGAGCTGAGCATGTCCTCGTTGATGTCGAAGGTGAATGTCGCGTAGGGATTCGGGGGACAGTGGAAGGTGTCCTTCCAGGGCATGATGCAGAGGGCAGAAGCAAGCCGAAACAGGCAAATGGAGGAGTAGAATGCTACAGACTCCTTTTTACCACCAAGTTAGTATCAGCTATGTGATGATGTAGACAACTCCCAAGCCATAGACCCAGACGCCACCAAAGTTCAACCAGAGAGCGTCCATGAATTTCGGGGCACAGAGTCAAGACTTAGTTCCAAGTGTGTGACCTACTTGACCGCAGTGTAGGCGTAGGCAGTAGTCATCAAGGGACCACAGACAGGTGTCGCTCTGATGCTATGCACAGAGTTGGTGGCACAACATCGAAGGAAGTACAGTGATAAAAAATCAGCCATAAAGTGTGTACTCTGCCATTGCATAATCAAGACTCAGTTCCAAATGTGCGACCTACTTGACCGCAGTGTAGGCCAGGGGCAGCGTTCAGCACGGGCCAACCGCTGTTCTGCAAGCTCCTCCTGGAACTCTAACACACAACGTTGAAATGGCATGTGGAGATGACTTGTGGTTGATGAAGGTAGAAGCACCAGAGCTGAGTAGGTGTGCAGCCTGCGACGATGCCGTGTCCTGCCTGGTATGGACTGGATTGGATTGGTATGAATCCTGCTGTGCCGCAGTGTAGGCAGCACACAGGTGACCCCGCGGTGCTGGACCGCAGTGGAGGCTGAAGGTGTAGTCTGCAAGGGCCCACAGACACGTGTGGTTGGAATGCTATGCACAGAGTTGGTAATATCAGACCACAGGAGGTAGCCCGTAAACCACTGGGGCTGTACATTATATCAAACAACAGTGTCTCAATGCGGATTTCATTGTAAGGACCAATTATGCAAAAGCAAAATATTAAATAGAGAACTTTAATATTTTGGATGAATAAATCCACATAGGGAAAAACACAGGGAGACGGAAGGTGTAGAATTACATGTATTAAGAATGCTCAGCACATGATGGACATATTAAACATCATATGTACAAATCACATGGACAAGAAGCACTGCGTAACATTTACTGGCAATGTAACCAACAAAATACTGTGCACAAGTGCTCGTGAAAATTGTGACGGCGCAAGTGACACATGAAGTGGTATATACAGCGGTGAACAACGGGGCGCAACAGGGAGAACAATGGTACAATAAGTCTGACACACTTAGGGCATCCAAACAATTAATACTGGAAATTTACAAAGAACAATAGATCGAATGCCCGTGGCAAAAGGGCGCCATAATTAACGCTGTTGAAGTCGACGGCGTTTCGGCCTGTAGAAATCTAGGCCATCATCAGGACTGGTTACATATACTTTGGGGCAGTGTAGGAGCCAACCGGAGGAAAGGGTCAACCAATAAGACACGGCCTCGAGGTAGTTCGAGAGGTCCGTGAGTAAATTCAATAGTGAGATGGGAGGGCGGAACGCAACCCAGTCAATCGGTAATGATTAGAAGGCGAATAAATAGGCCGTAGGAAACCCGTGGCGTGTCAAGAGCTGGCGTGAGTCAGGCAGTGTTTGCCTCAAACACTGCCTGATGATGGCCTAGATTTCTACAGGCTGAAACGCCGTCGACTTCAACAGCGTTAATTCTGGCGCCCTTTTGCCACGGACATTCGATCTATTGTTCTTTGTAAATTTCCAGCATTAATTGTTTGGATGCCCTAAGTGTGTCAACAAGTTCTCTATTTAATATTTTGCTTTTGCATAATTGGTCCTTACAATGAAATCCGCATTGAGACACTGTTGTTTGATATAATGCACAGAGTTGGTGGCACCAGATCGAAGGGAGTATAGTGATTTGAACTCTGCATTGATGTGTGCCATTGTATAATCAAGACTCAGTTCCAAATGTGTGTCCTACTTGTCCGCTATGTAGGCCGGTGAAGTACGTCAACGAGAAAGGAGTGCTGCGGGTCTGTCTCGGGGAGGACAGCAATGGTCTGAGGAAGCTGCCATGGTCGTGGGCCTCAGGCTTGGACCTTGCACCGGCACGTGGTGGGCCCTCTTTGATGCGCGCCGGTGTCAGAAGGTGAGCGTTGCGGCCTGGTTGCACAGGTGCGGCCAAGACGGGTCTGGAGACCTGCGGCCTGGGGTGCAGCAGGCGCACATGGTCGCAGGCGCTGCCGCTCATGGTGTTGGCCTCATGGCGTGCTGGGAGGCACGCCCTGGCAGATGGATTGGCCATTCCGGAAGAGATCCACGCCCAGAGCTATGGGCTTTTCATTCACACCCCTACGCTGGCCAGCCGGGCCAGCCCACTCCGCTCACACTTACAGGGGGTGATGTAATGAGCTACTTTCCGCACTCTTCCCCACTGCCTGGGGTAACATGGGCGCGTCCACTGTTCACTACACTCCAGACACCAGCAGTATATGTCGACATGGGCATGTCTGTGGTCTGAATACTGCGGTCTGTCCAGCAGATCCTCGCCACACTTGGCATTGTGTACATTCTCATTCATGGGTCACTTGCCTCCTTCGCACATGCCTGGTTCAAACCTCTCCCTACATTCTGCTATTGTGAGCCTGAGGTGCCATGCCATTGATGGCTCATGCAAATGGTTTGCCCAGGTCACCACAGTAAGTTGTGCTGTTGTGTCTGGTAGGTGGGCAAGTTGTTTGGCATGTCGTGTGTGAGTTTATAACGTGTGCATTCCCGGAGTTGTGAGTTGCATGATTGTGGAGTTGAGGTGTGTGGTGTGTTCATTTGGTACTTACTGCATTCCCATAGGTGCCATCCTGATGGCGCTGGTTGATGATGGACTGTCGGAAGATGAAGGAATCATGCACACTGCCTGGGTTGTGGGAGTCCCCGGTGGTCCACTATTGCCTGCACATTGATGGAATGCGTGTGTTTCCTGTTGCGGTGATTGTGTGTGGTGATGGCAGGGGGCATCGGGGAATATATGTGTGCAGTCAATTGCCCCCAACATGTGCGGGAAGGCAGCTTTGGTGTAGATTCCTTGCTTGGTTTCCAGCTGTTCCTGCGCAGTGTGTCGGAAGTGAAAGTACTGGGGTACCAAGCTGGTGATGGCATCCAAGACAGGTGTGGGGTACTTTGATAGGGCTAGCTGTGAGACTCCTCTGACTCTGGCGGTTGTTGGTTGGAAGGACCCAGAGGCCAACAGGTGCAGCACAGCCAGCAGCTTTGTCTACGGAGGGATGTTGGTTGTCGGCTGTGTTGGTACCGTCAGCCTGTGGTCAATGATGGTCAGGATGCGTTGGATGGTTGTCCTTTTGAGCCTGTAGTGGGCAATGATATCCTCTGGTGTTCAATCTGTGAGGCTGGTGCGTTTTCTAAAGGTCTGCTGTCTTTGTCTGCGCTGCCTGTGTGGTGGTCCGGGGGTGGGGGTTTGCGGGCCTGGGGGTGGTGGCGGTAAGTGTTGTGGCCCTCTTGGGGCTCCGAGCTGTATGATCACTGGCTCCATGGCATCTGTTGATCTTCAGATGTGGGTGTGTGCTGGGCTCCATTTGATGGTGCAGGTTGTCGTCCGACTTTACACCAGTTAAGAGCAGGTGTTAAATCCTGCTGCTAATGCGCCTTATTGCATGTTTTGTGAACTTATCGTCGATCTGGCTGGTCGTTGAGAATGTTGCGAAGTGGTGTTGTCACGGCTTTTTGCACGGGAACGCCTAGTCTGCATCTCATTAGCGTTAGTTGCCGGTGTCATCATTTGCGATGCTTTTTGCAGCTGCTATCGCCGTAAAACTGGTGATATCGGCTGTTAGCACCAGCTTGTGAAGAGTGCGATGAATTTATCGCCGCTTTGGCGGTGATATAGTGCCCCTAACTCAGCGAGAGGTCCTTGAGAATATGCCCCATTGTTCCTAACCACAGAGTGATCTCATACATTGTACATACTTGCCCCGTAACATGTATAAATGGTACATACCTCATATATATTTTATTACTCCAAAAACATTTCCCTTCCTTTGTGGAATCCTTTCAAGTATGTTTAATACCTGTCCAATAAAAATAAGTTGTATCCCTTTAATTCATGGAAACCCAAGGGATGATGGCTATAAAGATTATCAAAAGTAATATAACCATATAACGAAGTACATAAAGAGCACAACTTCTCTATTGCAAAAACCTAAATGCAGCAGCCCGAATGTCACTCCAGAAGTTCAAAATTCATAAATACATGTAGGATTCAATATTATGTGGGCAATGGTGCCCAGTGACACGGTCCCCATGATTGCAATTAGTAAATGTATTCAAGTAACAAGCATCATACATAAATCCAATTTCACTGTAAACCAAGATGGCAAAAATCTGGTACTCAGGCAAATCAGGTGGTAAAAACTTTGACCGGAGAGGTTTGCTTAATGTATCCCATTTCTGCTCTATCACAGTGAGCTTAGAATCACAGCAAGGTTCCAGTCAACAGCAAACCAATATTTTTCTAGAGTGCATTAAGTTTTCTAGCTGATTTTGGTCTTTATACTTTAAGAATTCATATCTCCTGCACATATTATGCGACATTAATCACTGAGAAATCAAATCCTAGTGAAGTCAAAATGGGAAATGCCTTTGACCCAGAGAAACACCTCTGAATTCACCCTTTGGCTCCACGAAGAAAAACTGAAAGAATCTCTGAGCAGACAGGATGACACATAACAAATGCAAAGAGAAAAAGACCAGGTGGTAGGCCATGAGTGATTTATTTGTTGCTCACATGCCATTGGAGACATACCTGGCTGTGAAGATAAACATTCCTACCCCACATGTGACAAATATGATGAAACAATGTGACCTGCCCAGATAGGAGAAACCCTCTGCACCCCATCCATTTCTAAGTTAATAAGCCATGAATAGTTAGGTGCCTCCAAGGTTAGGTTAGTAGCCTGCCATCATTATGAAGAAAGACAAATTGTTCTTTCACTTGTACCGTGTGATTACTTACACTGCCGAGCATTGTTTTCCTAATTAAACTATACAATTTTATTACATATATTGTCATAAAGTAATTCTGTTGCATATGAAGTCTTCCTAAAGTAAGTTTACTGTATATTCATTGATTGTTAATCCATAGAACTAGCTCACTCAATTAATCAATTAATTATTTTTTTCTCATTTCAATGCCTAAAAGTAAAGTAAACAAAGACACAAATACAATAAAATAAATAGCATAAATTATTTTATCCTAAAAACCATAACATATTAATCTATTTAAGTGCATGGCCATACAACATTTTTAAAACCACGATCATAAACCATAATAAAAATGATTTTCAAACTCATTTATACAAAAATCTACAACCTCAATCTTCCGCCAATCAGCCTTCATTTTAATCCTGCTTCTAAATATACCCACCGTGTACAAAACTGTAACCTCCTCAGGGCCCACCTCACTAGTCTATATACATCAGTGCAGCCCAAAGGAAAGATGCCATAACATAACATACGTGAATTTATTCCAGTTGTTGTAATAACAGAAGCTCTGGGTGACAATGTCTAAAATAGTATTTGTGCAGCACCGGAACAATAAACGTTTTCCTTTGGGAGCCATATAAAGGGAGAAAAGATATATTCATATTGGACTGGGTAGATCGCCCATTACAAGCACAGGGCGATATTTCACTTAAAGAATGAGTGTTGGCAAGAACACCTAGCATAAAAGGAACATAATTTAATTGAAATCTTATCAAAATAAACTGATGCTGAGGATTTCTTACCACAGCCAAATAGGACTGCACATCATGATTTACAGAGGGCGGATTATGATATACACCTATAGTGCTGTTATTTTTATTTTGCTCCCTTCTTTCCTACAAGGCTTTGGTTAAAAAAACTTCTTTACGTTTCACTTTAGGAAAGGTAACACATGTCAGGGGGAAGCAAATAATTATTTTAGACCTCGGGCTGTGAAGGTAGGTTGTACATGATTCAACCATGGGATCCAGTGGGCGTATTCCAGTTTTAGACAGTCCCGTAGTATTGCTTGATTCAAATGTACACTGCCATTTCCAAATTGAATGCCATAATATTAATGGCGCCATTCTAGTTGAGTTTCCAAGGTATGGCCAATCCCTTATGGCAGACATCATTCAAGCAGCTTCAAGACAGAGAAAGCGTTCTTTTACCAAAGGTGTACTCTATCTGCTGCAGTGATTGTATCCCTGCCGTCCCCCAAACTGCTGCCCCCTATGTGGTAATGGTTTTGCCTTAGCTGCATAACTATTTAAAATTTAGGGAGAAGGCTTAGATCACAATTTTTTCGCAAAGTTAAAAATAGCTTCACTACCTTGTTACAGGCGTGTGACACTATTAGAAACAATCTCTTTCCATGATAGTTTACCATCAAATAAGACCCCCGGATAGGAGAATGAACCCACAACATTAACCCTCTTTTTATCTCCTTGGAAACTTAAGGGTTTCTTTTCATGTGTTCCAGCAGTTAGCAGTGAATGAGGCCATTCTAACTTAGTCTCCCAGATAGAGTAGGGCCAATTCCTTATGGCATATATAATTTGAGCAGCTACAAGGCAGAGAAAGTATTCTTTTACCGAAGATATCCTATAGATGCTGCAGTGACTCTGCCACCCCCCAAACTGCTGCCCCGGATGTGGCAATGGCAGGGAGAACAGGAACAGCACAAGTACGCACCCCTGTCCCACACTTCTTTCAATGTTAAAGGGTTTCGTACACTCTCCCTCTTTCCCATAGCAGACACACGCCATTGTACCCAAATACATCTCTCTAATGAATGTAGTAATAGCCAAATCCACACCCATAGTTATATTTCATATCGGTACCTTAATATAGGTTTAGAGGACTTCGTACTCTTTCCCTACATCATCTTCCCTTCATTTCATATGAACAAGCCTTATAAGGACATAACTCCAAATAAGGACAGAATGCCTTATAGGGACTGAACGCCTTATAAGGACTGACGCCTTTTAAGGATTAAACCTTTCACCTAGTTCTATGACGAGGGTGAGTTCTGCCCGATCGATATTGCTAAGACGTCATCCTTAGCGCATATGAATAATTTATGAGTACCCTCTCCAGAGGGGCATCCTTCACCTCTCCTACCTACACACAAAGGTTTAATCCCCAACGTCATCCTCATAATGAACAATGGGTAACATACGCACATAGATTGTATAAATACAGCACCTCTTGCTATCAGTAGGCAGGAGGGAACCGGGATTTCAAGGCCGACACACTGACCAGAGACGCTGCAGCTCCGGCATGCCATCGCTCCAGCTGACAGTGGTCTAACTATCCCTGACGGGGTGTCCAACTGAAGTCCAGGACGAAGTACCACACTCTCACTATTCAGGTATGGAGGTTCGACTAAATCCTAGCGGGATTCTTGGCTTTTAGATTTTAGACTATTAGGCTCTTAGGCTTAATAGCTCTTCGCACCTACTTACATGCTAGGTACACTCAGGTAAATATAGACAGGCATCTTAGGAGTACACACTATATTTTATAAATGCAGTTTATATTCATGTATGTGTTCATGACTATTGCAAAATGGTAGAACAATACTATTCCTTTTTATTCACTGTACTGCTGATACTATATTTCTGCTACTGTGTTACAGTTGTAGCACCACATTTGTTTTACATGAGAAGAACAACGGTACCATAAATTCTTATTGTATTGTAAGCATGCCCAACACTTTCTTCTGTGTATCTCTCTGAGAGCAAAACAAGCAGGCACGAGTGACTGGGTGAAAAATAATATATTGTTTCCACGAGTCTGACGTTATTGGGCCCGATTCACAGAACTAACTTAAGACAAAATCCTAAACTTACTACCATTTTGGTATTCACAGAAGGCACTTACTCATTTTAGTATTCACAGAAGGCACTTACTCACTTCGGTATTCACAGAAGTTAGGAGTCCTAACTTTAGGACTCCTAAATGCCTTCTGTGAATACCGAAAGTCTTAAAATTAGGATTTTTCTCAGTTTAGGAGTCCTAAAGTGAGGACTCCTAACTTTACTACTACTAAATTGAGAAAAATCCTAATTTTAAGACTTTTGGTATTCACAGAAGGCATTTAGGAGTCCTAAAGTTAGGAGTCCTAACTATACTACTACTAAACTGAGAAAAATCCTAATTTTAAGACTTTCGGTATTCACAGAAGGCATTTAGGAGTCCTAAAGTTAGGGCTCCGAACTTCTGTGAATACCGAAATGAGTAAGTGCCTTCTTTGAATACCAAAATCAATAAGAGCCTTCTGTGAATACCAAAATGGTAGTACGTTTAGGATTTTGTCTTAAGTTAGTTCTGTGAATCGGGCCCCCAGTGTTCTGAGGTTATAAAAACTAATCTCTCTGATAACAGGAGATTCTAGTACCACTACGAGCTAGCTAATGCGAAAACAGGCAAACATGTTCGGCGGGGGTGTACAGAGTCAGTTTGCCACCAGACCCACAGTTTATATTATCCGCAAATGCATAGGTCCTGCATGAAGGGTACTATTGGAACTACACTACACCATACTCTCCATGGTGGCCCATAGTTTACTATGGACCACATAATCAAAAGCAGCGGAGAGATCCATACAGTCCATAAAAACTGACCTTTCTTGGCCATCGTGTACTTGGTAATCACCATGGTGAGATTTAGGCACTGTTCAATCATCTCTTTGTCCTTTCTGAAGCCATTTTGTGCTACAGTCAAGGCATTCTTTTTCCCAGCCTATTCTTCTAATCTATTTAAAAGAACTGGCCCCATCAATTTCGCTGTACTATTGATTAGTGATATGGGTCTGTAGCTTTTTGGGTTTAGTCTATCTCCCTTTTTAAAAATAGGGACAATTATCGAGTGCTTCCAAGAGTTTAATGGAACTATATTCGCTGTAGCATTAAAAACATTTGTCAATAAAGGACCCCACAAAGTCTTGGTTTCTAAAAATATGTCAACAGGAACCCCATCAGGGCCAGGGGTCTTCAATGGTGATGATCGTTCAACAGCTCGCTCTATTTCTACTAGCTCAAAAGTTGAATTTACCATATTATGATCTATAATCTGTTGCATCCAAATTATGCTTCAGAGACTCTTTAAGGCCTTGGAAAATGCTTTGAAAATTTCAGGCCTGACTCTTTTCATCAATATAAACATCTACTGAGGTCAACCCCTCATTTTTTTTAAAGGGGCATTTACAATTTTTCAGAGTCCTTGACTATCCTTCGACTTGGAGGTTCTCCTCACATCTTCCCACTCCTCTCTTAAGCTTTTCAGCCTAGCCCTTCTGGATGCCTTATATTTATTTAGCAAATTCTGTAACAAGGGGACATCTCTGGGGACTGCTCACAAAGCCTTGTACAGAGTAAATAAGGTTTTTGAACAAGTGGTATCAAACCCTCTCTCCGCTGGGGTTCCTCTCATTGAGGATGTGTGAATTAACTGCTTTTTCATTTAGGACAAAATCTCCTTGAATGACCCAGTCAGTTGTTCTGGGCTTGCACTAACATCTAGAATAATCCTAACCTCTGATTATTTGAAATTATAAACTATAGGCAAGAACTTGAATTCCTTCACTTTTTCCCATTTTAAGTCATACCCATATTTCCTTTTCGTACTGGTTTAGGAACTTGGATCAAGTTCCTTTCCCTGATTCGTTCCCACAACAGATCACACACAACTAAGGCGTGATCACTAAAACCTGTACATTTTATCTGCAAATTGTATACTCTATCACTCATACTGTCTGGGGTTATTATAAAGTCCATTGGAGAGCCTTTATCAGCACATTACAATTTGTAGGTATCTGAAAACAATATGAAGGTGTCCATGATGTGTCAAAAGGTCTGATGTCACCTGCATTCTGCAAAAGATGCATTTTGGTTGTCGCAGCCACACCAGCAATATCCTGGGGGAATCAAAATGGGAATTGCCTTTGACCAAGAAAACCACCTCTTTGAATGCACCCTTTTGCTCCACAAAGACAATCTGAAAGAATCTCTGAACAGTCAGGATGGCACATACCAAATGCAAGAAGAAAAATAGCAGAAGGTAGGTCTTGAGTGATTTATGTGTTACTCAAATGTCAATTGAGACATACCTGGCTGCGGTATAAACATTCCTACCCTGCAGCGAAAATATGATGAAACAATGTGACCTGACCAGATAGGAGGAACCGTGTGCACCCCATCCATGTCACAGTTTATTCGCCATTATTAGTTAGGTGCCTCCAAGGGTTAGGTTAGCAACCTGCCTTCGTTATATGAAAAAAAACCAAATAGTTCTTTCACATGGAACGTGTGATAATAACTTACACTGCAGAGCATTGTTTTCCTGTCTAACCTATACAATTATTTTATGATGTCTTATGCTTTATTACATATATTGTCATAAAGTAACTCTGTTATGTATGAGGTCCTCCTGAAGTAAGTTTACAGTATATTCATTAATTCTTGATAGATACAACTATCTCACTAATCAGAACTATTGTTACTATTGATACCAGGGCAGACACTGTCGATTTTGTGGGCTATGCCTCTGTTCTTCCTAGGCCAACGGGTCAGTCCTATGGTTACTTAAATATTTTTTTTAAACAGGCAGCTGTGGCATGAGGCTGCATTTGAAAACAGAGTGGAGAAGTGGTCCATTTGATATGCTAAACTGGTAGCGAAAGAGAACCCCATAAGTCCAAGTGTTGAGCTAAAATTTAGCATTTTTAGTTCATGTTCCTTGAAGGCCAGGGGCCCCACCAACCTTGTTTGTATAGTATTTGCGTGGCTACCAGTGAAGCAACAGCCCCCAGAAGGTGCTCCAAAAAGTTCGCTCTGCCCCTGGAAGAGATGTTGTCACTATTTCCAGCATTCCAAAGTTGGTGCATTTGAGAAAAGGCTCAAGAGTGTGGAGAAGCATGTTTATCGGTCCTAAAGCTGCAGCAGCAGCACAGTGAAACTAAAGGTATGACTCTTGCACACATATTTTTAAATATTAATAAAGTTATATCTATATATAAAAATACATTTTAATAAATGTATATCTCATTACTGAAAATATTTTGAGTACAATGAAAAAGTATATGTTTTAATGAACATTATTTAATGTAGGTATTATTCCTATTGATTTCAATTGTATTTATTGGTTTCGTTTGGGTTCAGACCTGGGCACAGCACTGAGAGTGTCCTGATCAAGACCCCCAAGGAAATAAGGACGGCTATGGATAAGGGAGGAACCGCAACCCTTATTCTCCTCGACTGATCGGTGGCCTTTGATATGGTCAACCACATGGTTTTGATCGACCATCTCGAGAAGATAGAGATAAAAAATAAGACACTCACCCTACTGAGCTTAATTTTGGAAGGAAGAGAGCAGTTGCGCTGAATTATTTCACCTCAAAACCTTTTTCCTTTCCATGTGGGGTCCTGCAAGGGTCCCCGCTCAGCCCTACATTATTCACTCTTTACATCGCGGTTTTATCATTCAACAATGCAGGCACAATCAGTATCATGTGTGTGTACAATCAGTGACTGGATGAGCAATCATTGTCTAAAGATAAACTCTGGAAAAGACTGAAGTGATTCTGTTTGGAAATAACACCAAGTTTTGGGCCCCATCTTGTTGGCCAGAGGAACTGGGACCACTTTCAATCCCAGTGAAAAAAACAAAGAATTTAGGAACTGTTATTGATAACAGACTGAAATATGGAAATCAGATCAACACTGTGGTCTCATCCTCATTTACCACCTAGAGGATGATCTATAAAATGTGTCCCTACATTCCTTCAGATGCTAATAAAACTGTGATCACAACCCTAGTCTTATCATAAATAGACTATTGAAATGTCCTGTATTTAACTCTTCAAGAACAATATCTTAACAAACTACAAACCTTGCAAAATGCTGCAGCCAGGCTGTTTTTAGGTATTCCCAATTTTCAATCTGTCTCTTGGGCTATCCAATGGCTTCACTGCTTGACAGAAATTGCACCAAATTTAAGGCTCTCTGCATTGCCTACAAAGCCTTGCACAATACTGGCTCAGAGTATCTGAGACAAACTCAAATGGTGCGAACCCAGCAGAAATTTACAATCCACGGGGGCCAGGACGTCTGTGGTCCCTCGATTCAAGAGGATGAACTGGGGAGAAAGGTGCCACTAAAAATTGGACTCTTCTTCCATCTCATATCAGGGCTTTACCCTCTGCTTGCTTTCAGAAAGGAGCTGAAAACGTGGCTTTTTAATAATTAGGGATTTACTCCAGTTGTGTTTGAGCAATTGCTAGCGTCAAAACACCTCAGGGTATATGAACGCTTTACAAACCGCCTAACATAACAAAACAGAACAGAACATATTAAGCCACATCTTTGCTTTTATTAATGTGATAACACCTTGGTAAAGCCAGTGGGCATGCCTTTTTGATAATGAAAACCCTCATTCTATGTCTAGTGTAGGTGCGGATATAGTGACTATCAGGTTCAGGTTTTTCTGGGGATGTGAAGTGTTTTTAGGGTGTCAAGAAAGGGTTTTGCATATACCGATTTGTGGATATTTATAAATGAATTGATAGTATTTATTAGTGTGTGTGGAATAAAGTACCTATCCTTTTTATAAGAAAAAGCACTGACTGGACAATGATTTATTGAGTATTGTTATGTGCCACCGAGCTGGGAGTAGTAGCCCACACCAGCTCTCCTGAGTAGGCCTTGGACTGTTCTGCTTTGCTATCCTGAGCGAGTCAAGTTCTATGTTGGGGTAATTGGTTCCCAATAAACAGATAGTTGCAGACATACTACTAGTGAAGGACTCACATCCTTCACAACTAATAACCTTTTTTCTTGAGGGTGACAATACCAATGGCTGAAGAAGTTGCTCATTGACAAGGTGTCTGACTTCAAGGTTTTCTCGCCAGCTTCAGCTTTGGACCTTGCCCACTGGAGGATTTGGATTTCCAAAAAGTAAACTAAATCAGGTGGTAAAAACTTTGACCGGAGAGGTTTGCTTGATGTGTTCCATTTCCGCTCTATCACAGTCAACTTGAAATCGCATCAAGTTTCTAGTCAACTGCAAACTAATATTTTTCAAGAGATCCTTACTTTTTTCTAGGTGATTTTTTTCTTCAAACTTTAATAATTCATACATTATTCATTTTGGTGCTTTTCATTTTTTTCCCATTTCTTGTAAATTGGTTTGGAAATGTTATTGTGTCCTTTTTTGGACTTTCCAATTGTTGTTAGTGCTTAAACTTGACACACATTCTCCAGGGACTAGCCTGCTGCAGAGTTTCACTGAGAGTTGTGTTGAGACTTAGCCGAGAAGTGCTTGTTAAGTTCCTAAGGACCTTTCCATACCAAACCGAAAACCCACTTTCTGGCAAATATACACAATGCATATTTTGATTTATTATAATTACGTGCATCAACTTTAAATGCATCTTTGCATAACATTTTATGAAAGTATGGAGTGAAAATAAAATCGACTTGTGCATATAAGTAAACCTTTGTACTGGTTCCATTTCATCTTCTGAGCTAATGCAATAACCTGAGGTGTAGTTTATTGTTCTTTCCAATGGTGGTAACATTATATAAGGCAGACAAACCAGTGCATAGACAAAGTGTGGAGCGCCTGGGTGCCAGTTGTTCCTTATCAGAGCCTAGACCCTTGCTTGCCATAACATGGCACACCATTGTAATCAGATCTCTGTGGGAACCGATGATGGTGTGCGGTGTTACTGAAAGTGCTTATTCAGTGTAACCTCAGTCACTTTGTCTCTAGCAACACTTAACGAACATGATTGGTCTAATTCAACTACCTGATTATTAACAATAAATTTAGACTTGTGTTCCTATAAATGTCCCCCTTTAATATGTCACCGATGGCCCAGAGGAGGCCTCTTTCATCAGCTTTGTTGTGCTTCTTCGCTGACGGGAATGTCCTGCATTGTGTCTTGGATGCCTCCCTCATCGCCAGGTTAAGAATACTTTCTCAGGCCGCTTTGTTTGCTGGGCAGAGTCATATTTCGTTCAGTTTTCCATCGCTTGTGTTTGCTGTCACCTCGCTTCAATAACACAAGCCACCACACAAACACAAGATTCTATTTATAGATTGCCTTTCCAAAGTCAATTATGTGTTTCTCCTTCAGAGTGACCCCAAAGGTTGATTTAGCTGTTGACATTGAAGTGTAGAATGTTTGTGTTGATTGTGGCCATTGTGTTGGGAGTAAAGCACACATTCTTTGTATTGCTGCCAAAGTTATTTTATGCACAACTTAAGGTGAAAACAGAGCTAAGTAATTTCTGTTGCTATGTTTATGGTCTTTAATTTTTGTCATTAGTGCTAAGCTTTATACCTTTATTTATTTTTGCCTGAGCAGAACGTACACCACAAAGGGTTTTTAAGTATGAATGGAATTGGATGGCAGAAATCCTGCTTTCAGGATGATGAATGTCAGTCAGGGAGTGGTAGTTGTGTTACTGATCACTTGAAACTGTCGACCGCAGAGACAAGTATTTGTATAGCATTCCGCCCTCCTGCATTATTTTTGCAATTGAATACCTGATTGCAACGGGGGCGGGGTTACGTGTGTGTGTTGACTGGCAACCAAGTCTCCACCTGGATGTTTGCCACTGTACTATTTATCTCACCAAAGGAACCAGTGCGCCCACAACTGCCCTTCAGCATCACCATGCTGAACCATATTGAGACAGACAAGGGCAATTGTTCAACACCTATCTGATCAGGTCTCTCGCACAGACCCCCCAAAAAAGCCACTAGAGAAGGATTGCCCTCTATGCTTTGCCTGGTAAAAAACACAAAAGCCTCAGTATCTTACTCATCCAACAAACCAACAACCTCACCCCAGGGAATACACACATCTGGCACCGGTAAATCTAATGTTCCTCCACCTAGGAAAGCCCGCTAGTTAGAAAGTCCTGTTGAGATTGCTCTTATCCACAGACACCCCCGGAATATGCAACCATTCCAAGTTTTAACAGGCTAGATTGCAAATTCTGCAAGCTCAGCAAGAACCTAATAACCATCTGGCAAAACCTAAGTGCAGCCTTACTTGTGGTACAAAACACACCGGCGTGCATGCAGCTTGTGCTACCGTGCTACACAGGAAGAGCCTCTCCCACTCAACCCCACTCCGCCTTGACCATCCAAACTGGCTCCCAATGGCACCCATCGCCCCAAGATAGTACACAATCACCTATTCACATTGAACATAGGAACTCTGCTGCAGCCCTACAAGGACACCTCGCAGACAAGCACACACCCCTCCCAAAGTCATGTAGATCATTGCCAGCGCCAACTGTAGCAGTCCATGTATCTGATCACAATCCTGTTGATCACAGGTCCGCCCTCGAGAAAATACTAAAATGCATGCTAAACAACTGCAGATCAGTGGCGAAGGATGCTACGGCTGTAGCTGAACCAATTCTATCACATGGTCTAGACATGATTTTCCTAACAAAACATGTTTAAAACATGCATGTGCCCTCCCCGTTATGGACATTGTAGTACCCCGAACTCCACGATAAAGCAGCTAGAACGCCTGCATTGGCAAGGCATGGGGATAGCACTCATTCACCAGACCTCCATGCACATCAATCCATTCCTTGTGGCTATGCTGTCATCCTATGAATACATGGGAGTCACGATAATCACAGAGGTAAGATCACTAGCCGAATTTCACCTCATCTACCACCTGACAGATGATAACCCGACCTTCCTTGAACAAATAATGGAAGTCCTTACAGTACACTCCCTTCTGCAGCCAAACTCCATCTTTCTAAAAGACTTCAACCTTCACTGAAATAAAGATAAGGACCCATGTGTGGTCCACCGTAAAACGTCCTGAATGACCAGAACCTTGTGCAAGCTTGCATGGCCCCTGACATATGTCAAGAGAGCTACACTGGATCTTATCACCTGCAAGGAAAGTGCCATGACAATTGAACATATCCTTCCAGCTGATTGGTCGGCCCACCATCCCATCATCTTCCACCTTACAGCACATATACAGAAAGCATGAAGCCAAGGGATCAAACCGAGGCTCTGGATAAAAAAATATCAGATATGTGGACTGAGATGATCTATTTGCGCTGTGCTGAAGGAACCTCACCCCCCCCCCCAAAAAAAAAAATGAACTGCGAAATGCACCAGAATTAACTGATCACTATAAGAGGATGCTGACAGACATAATGGAGGTAGAAGCTCCACTCCGCCTCAAAAGGCAAACAAACAGGCAGACCTGAAAATAAGAAAGAAGGAGACTCCAACAGGCACGAGTTTGGAGGCAAGAACCCTCCTCTCTTCACCTTAGACAACTACGACAGCTGAGAAACTCCTACAAGAAGCATGCCAAATCATTACTTGAAAAAGCCAGAATCTGGCAGGGCAAACTCTTCAAAAATGTTAAACACCAGACCAGTACTGGCAATACCTCTACAATTACAAATACTGTGAAAGGAAACTCTGAAATACTCTCTACCTTTTTGAAGGAGAAAATAGGAAAAATCGAAAACTGGCATTGACAGAGAGTCACCACTCTAAGAGATTCATATCCCTCAACAACTCCACAAAGATACAAAAGGAGGCCACTTGGTGTAAATTCAATGACATTGAGTTCCAAACAACCTAGCCTTAATGAAAGCAAACTCCCATTTTAGCAACAGACCCCCTCACACTTACCTAATTCATCTTCTCGCTGCCCTTTGGATGAATATCGTTAACGTTTCTCTAACCGAAGGCACTATCCCAGATTGCACGAAGAGTGAACAAGTAAAACCCCTCCTAAAAAATAAAAGTGTAAATCTAACTAATTCAAATAATTTTTGCCCAGTCTCAAACATGCCCTTCTTGGTAAAATTGTTGCAAAATGCATAGACATCCAACCTTGCCAAAACATTAAACAGTTCAACTAACTCGACAAGTTACAGACAGGTTCAAACCAGGACACAGTATGGAAACTGCCAGTCACCATCAGCAGCCTGCTAGAATGGAGAATTGGGCTGTCAGGAAACGATTTCAAATGGTTGACCTCACATCTTAATAACTGTTGACAGTGAATCAGACTGAGTGACACACTATGAAGGTTGTCCACAGTTGGTCGTAGAGTCCCTCAAGGATTCACCATCTCCCCTAATCTGGTCAACCTCTGTATGAACTGCTGATGGAGGGGTTTCTGGTTGGCTAGGGTATGCACCTAAGCCAGGCAGAACCCACCACTCTAGTCAAGGCAAGTAAGTTACACAACAAAGATAACCTGTGCTCACCCTCTCATAGCTTGGCGCAGAGCAGGTAGGCTTATCATCAGAGGCAATGTGTAAAGTGTTTGTGCAGCACGCTCAAACAGAAACGCAATGAATACACCAAAAAAGAGACTCCCCACAGGATGATATAAAAATGATATATAGTATATTGTACATAACATAGACTAAAATGATGTGAATCATAAATACTGCGCATATTATGCAAATACTGAGATAGTACTCATTACACTGGACAATGCAAAAGTGCAAATGACATACATCATAACATCAGTGCATGTTATGCCAGTTTTAGATAGGGAAAAAGCACATAAATCACTAACAATATCACAATAAGCATAACGAATTTGCAGGTACTGCAGACTGGTTTAAAAACACCACATGAATCCCCACATATAACCACAAAAAACGTAGGGCCCGCGCCTCTGCACTCCTTCTAGCAGGGTTATGGTACTGGGCCCATGTTGGACTTGGCCCTTTTTGCAGGGTCATTCCTAAACTTTTTGTCTTTCTCCTAGCCTTTTTTTCTGACATGGGGTTGGTGGTTTTAGGACTCTGGGCACTTTAGCACTGCTTTTCAGTGTAAAGTGCTTGTGCTCTCTCTGTTAAATATGGTAAGATTGGTCTATACCTGTTTGGCCTATTTAATTTACTTGTCAGTCCCTTGTAAAGTGGTATCTCATATACCCAGGGCTGGTAAATTAAATGCTACTGGTGGGCGTGCAGCGCTGATTGCGCCACCCACCAAATTTGCTTTGCAAACCTATCTCAGGCATCTGCCATCACAGGGCCTATGCGCGCAGTGTCACTGCAGCTGTGACGTGGCACCTAAAGTGTGTGCCATGTCCGTGACCCCCCTTTTACTACATGTCAGTCACCCCTAAAGTAGGCCCCAGCTAGCCCTATGGGCAGGGAGCATTGTAGGTAAAAGATAGGACATGTACCTTAAGTGTGTGACATGTCCTGGTAGTGACAACCAGCCTTTTTAGTTTCTCACTACTGTGGGGCTGCCCTCCCATGGAAATGCATTGGGGATTCCCTGATAAGTGTTTCAGTGGTAATTCCTGATATGGGAGGCGCAGCGTGGTCAAGTTTGGTATGTTTGGAATAGTGATAATAAATGATACGCAATGGTGTGCGCTGATTTATTATAACTATTTTACAAATGCCACTTTTAGAAGTTGGGCATTTCTGTGTGCTATGTGCCTGCCTGCCAGATGTGAATTGCATGTCTGGCTTTTGAGTGACAGGGGTTAGTGAGGTGTGTGTGGCTCCAGGAGGGGCAGGGTGAGTCAGTGCTAGGCTGAATGGGACATTTGCATTTGGAGTAGGTGGGAGGAGAAGTCCCCAGTCCCTGAATAGGATAGTGCCTGCCCTAGTGAATGTTGGCTCTGCACCCCTGTGGTGTGTCTAATGACGAGCCATCACCTAACAATGGAGAAGAGGAGCCCTGTCAACAGAGTGCTCCAAATCCCCCCTGAACCAGTTGCTTCTGGTTCCCCCAAAGCCCTATGCTGGCGCAGACAAAGAGAAATGGTGTATAAGTACTGGGGCTGTGACCCCCTGAAAGTGTGCTGCTTGGTGCTTACTTGTGGGGCCGGCAGGTTGCCGGACCATCAGGAGGAACCGCCGCTGGGGATTGACCTGCTGCCATGCTTGGCAGCTGAGGGGTCTGCTGTTTGCCTTTGTGCTCCCAGCGTGCTGGCCTGTCTGGGCACTTCTGGGAGGGAAGTGCTACCTGCTGGCGTGAGCCTCTTGCGAGCACTGCCTGTTGTACCCATTGCCCTGGGCCACAGGCTACCCGTAGGGCTGCCACGGCCATTCCTCAGGCGGATGGGACTGAGTGAAGTCTCACCGCCCCCGTGGGAAGTAGATGCGTCCTTCCTGATTCACTCCATTGCCCCCCTTTTTGATGTCCAGGAGGGTAGGACGTCCTGGCACTGTAGGGACAGGGTAACGATTGCCCAGGGCAAGTGTGCATACCAGAGGAGAGTGGAAGGGGGTCTGGTAACCTGTGCAAGCAAGGAGCAGCTGCTCCACCATATGTACAACTTACCAGAAGTTATGGCACTGCACTGCTGATGTCTCTATGAGTATTGTGCACCGCTAAGTACCATTATTGTGGGTTATGCCTCCTAGTGAACCCGACTTAAGGAACAGGTGTTATACTGTACAGTTATGGGTTTGATGTACTTATGAGATGGCATTCTGATTCCCCATGGTGCAGTGATGATGTTTATGACGCAATGCCTAATTCCGGAGGCGGTTGTATTGTGTGCACTTTATTAATGTTACTTTGGTACCCTGCTGCTGATTGTGTTTTACATAACCTGCTACACTGTGAAGTGCTGATGCTCGGTGTACCCTTACCAGTGAGTACTGGTTTTTACCTCAAAATATGAGATGTGTGGTATTATGCCTAATCTAATGTCAATTAAGTTATAATGTGTTTATGCTGATGATATCTATTGCTTAATGTGTTTATGCTAATGAGGTTTGGGCCTAATGGGTTTTAGGCCTAAAGTGATAATGCTAAAGTCATTTTTGTACCAGTAGGTACTGGTTGTGTGTAATATTTACTACCTGCATTTTGATGGTTCTGACAGTGGCCCGACTGGCCCTGTCCTGTATATAGTCTCCTGTGAATATTACCAGTGCCAGTTGGCACAGTGTATATTGTGTGATTATGCTTCTAATGTGTTTATGACAATACAAAGGCTATTTTTGATATAACCTTGTGTGGACTTTCTTTTGTGGTGTGCCTAGTGGGTTGCTGCTGTGTGTGTGTGCTGTGCAAACGCTTTACACATTGCCTCTGAGATAAGCCTGAGTGCTCGTGCCAAGCTACCAAGGGGGTGAGCAGGGGTTATCTTCAGCGTGTAACTCCCTTGCCCTGACTAGAGTGGTGGTTTCTGTCTGGCTTAGGCACAAGCCCTTCCTATGTTGAGGCTATCTGGAAAGTATGCACCAAGTGCACATTGCTGCACGTCTCCCACAGGAAATCAGGTGCGGACACAGCACTGACTGGGAGGCCCAAGAAGCACTAAGCACGCGCTGACTGAATAAAAGAGTACTCACCAAGCGCTGTCCCTTGTGAAGTTGAAATAGTCGGGCTCAGAGTCACATGGCTAGTTCTAGGCTACCCATTGGAATCCTTCTTAAGCCCACAAGAACAGGGAGGTGGCAGGCCAACCAGTCCCTTCAGAGCACTGGGGCACACAGAGCAAGTAGTCAGGCAGTAGGCCAGCACATAAGGCGAGATGCAAAGTCACAGTGCCTTCTGTAGCCCAGCAGACAACAGGCCAACACAGCAAATAGTCCCAAATAGTTTGTTTCTCCTGGCAGCACAGCAGTCCTCTGGCAATGTGCATTTTGTAGTGCCAGAGGAGTCTGGTTACAAGTCCACACAGTGTCTAAAACCATGGGGTCAAAATCAAATCAAAATCAAACTTTATTCGGTTTTAGCATTTAAAACCATAAAAGTTACCAATACATGAAAGTCTGTAAAAAATTGCACAGTTCATCACGTAATAATCCTAAAACATAAAAAGGTCAATAAATACTGAGTTAAATACACAATCCCTTTGACTATTCAGTTGAGACAAGGCCTAGCCTTCATAGCAGATTTCAAATAGCTGAGAACAAAAGGAATACAATCTTCCAGTAACGTGTGCAAATAAATGAGCGCGGGCGGACATGCTTAAAATTCAACCTCTTTAAAATAGGGATGATAAAAGTATTCCGGGAAACCTGATAACATTTACAAAACATCAAAAAATTTAGCAGATCCTGTGGAGACTCATGGTCGCAGCCACAGGGTGCTAACAGCTGGTCCCTGCAACTCCCCCGAAGCATGGCCAACAAGAGATGAAAGAGGCCCAAACGGAACCTAGTCATTAAAAAGCGTTTGTATATGCTAAAAGGCCTCAGTAGATATGGCTCGGTCAATGGAGTTGTTTTTAACATTATACATTTCCGCACACTAGGTTTGCTCGGTTCCAACTCTTCCCTCTCTAATTTCCTGAGGCTAAGGAAGGATACTTTTATCCACTCCAAGTCCTTTTTAGTTAATGTTTAGGGATTAGTATACAGTTCATCTCTACCTAATCGCTCAAGGCTGTTCTTAACATACCTAAGCCAAGGTATGTGGAGAGCATGATCCAAGGTCATACACTCTTTCAATAATAAACGATTCAATGATGGACTCAACCAGATTTTCAACCAAAGTGTGATAGGACGGAGTGCCAATCTATCGCTCAAATAGTGCACCCCATTTATCGCTCAAATAGGGCACCCCCATGGGGTCAGAGCCCCTGCAATTTTACTAAGTGTCTTTGAAGGAGGGGTGACTTCAAAGGAACGCTTAGAAGTGTGCAACAATCCCTTTCAACCCAGCCCTGGCACCCGACCATCAGTAGGGGGCAAATCAGCCTCAATTGTGGGGGCAGAACACAACTTATACCAAAGTAAAGTGTGAACAACCTCTCCCTCTCCCAGCCCAGGAAGACTATCAGTATGCAGATGAATGAAGATGTATACCCTGTCACACCCTTCCTATGTTGTGGCTATCTGGAAAGTATGCACCAAGTGTAGTTGTCACCCTAGCTCAGACATGTATTGGAGTCAGGCTGCAAGGCACAAAGAGTCATAAGCACAGATGAATGTCCACTTTCTAAAAGTAGCATTTCTAAAATATGAATTCAAAATCCAACTACACCAGTACTCAAGTTGCTACACTATCTCCCATTCAAAGCCAGGATCCATCTTTAGCTTGTCTGACATACAGAGTGATTGAACATGGCACACCAAAATACCTAGCCCACAATTGCACTATGCCAATGGCAGTTGCTCCTTATGAGGAGCAAGTTCCTTTCTGCTTGAACAACACTGATTCAGAAAAAAGAAGTTCTACGTTTGTACTTTCTCTGATGCAGCCCCCAGAATTTGAGACATTGTACTAGCTGAGATTTAAAGGAACCCATCGACAAACGTTTTTAAAAAAAAAAAAAAGCTAAAAGACTTAATGCTTCAATTCTGGAGAGATCATGGAAGACAAACATTTGGTGTTAGAAGACCTGTTTTACATATTTCTTCTGTTTGATATGCAATGATATTTGGAACTGACATTATGTAAAGGTAAATGGTGTCTCTAGACAGCACTCTGATATCCTTGGTACACGTTCACGCTTTCTAGAACTCTGTAAATAAAACTAAATAAATAATTAAGGCAGTACAGTCTGCCCTGTTATGTGTAATTTTTATATGTTTGTGTGTCTGTGATTATTATCCGTTATCCTGAGGCAGATGTGGAAGCCCTCTATGCATTGGATCACGGGGCTCTCACCTCAACTGCTTCCCACCCACCACTAACTATTTAAGCATCTGTCCAAAGTCTTATGGCACAAATATTTAATCAAAACTGATGAGATGTATTGTGAAGGTGACTAAATGGGTAATCTCCCCATTTGTCCCTTTTGTAACTATTGGCACTGTAAGGGCCTGCCACCGACCCTACACATCCTTGCAACACTATGATGTACCAACAAATCAAATCTCCTGCTGGTTCTAATATTATAGCCCTTTCTTTTGAACTAACTTCTTTCACTACAAATAGTCTATTTATTCATCACGTTCTCCTGGTGCCCTCCTTTGGTTGCACTTTCCTCGCTTGCTCCTGAGTGGGTGCAATGCCTTCTGATCAGTGTTGTTTCATTCAGGAAAGTTGCTGCTTCCAGTCGTACCTTCACCGTTGCTGGGTGGACCAAATAATGTTTCAGCAGTATTGCTGCTGTATTTACTATAATGTGTGGTTGTGCAACTTTGCCATATAATAAACTCACAAATCAGTCTTAGGTCTTATAAGGCTAGTTTGTTAGTTTGTAAAACCTTAACTTAACCCTTGGTAGCTGTAGCTTTGAGCAGCCAGGCCTTAACAAAGGAACAAGTGCAAAGCATTTAGAATTACTGGAATCAAGTTAAATAAGAAGAAAATCTGACACAAATTTACAAAAAGAAGTTCTTATTTATATGAATTTTTAGACACTAAAATGAAAAAATCCACCAAAGGGTTCCACAGATATAAATTATTAAGCAAATAGTAAATCACTGGCTGTCACACAAATCGTAAACAAGCACAGGCAAGTACAGCGGTTACTTTGGAAACTTTTGAAAACATTTAAATAGGTGTGTTCCAACTCCAACAGGGAGTGAGTCAGAGGGGCCAATAAGGCTTGGTAGGATGTTCACCTCATTGCTGAGTGGGAGCAATTCTAGTAACAAGTAATGCTGATTGGAACGTGCTGAAATAAAATAAATTCACATGCACCGTTCACATAATTTGGAGTGATTGACACTGGGAGTAATAACCCAACCCAATGCACATGGGAATACATGTTTTGTTTGGGGAGAGAAGGTCATACTTGTCCATCTTCAACTTCAGGTTGTTCCATAGAAATTCTGCCTTTGCCCCTTGAGGTCTGCTCTTGACCAGGTTCATTCACTGACCTGGGTCAAGAGCTTATCCAAAAGGGAAGGGGGAGTGGGATGAGAGTAAGGAGAGAAACACTCCTCTGGACTTTTCTGAGCTGGGGTCTGGTCAGCCTTTGATCTGGGCACCTAAGTCTTCTGCATGGAATGGAATATGGTGAGAACCTGTATGCAGACTGCTCCTGTAAAATGTATGGGTTAAAGCGATCAGTGATCCATGACGAAGCAGGTCAACGCCGTCTCCTCCTCCTGCTTCAACACCCTCCGCATGCTTCGCAGGATCTTCAAGTGGATCCCCACCAAAACAAGAAGGACGGTCACCCAGGCCCTCGTCAGCAGTAGACTGGACTACGGAAACGCACTCTACGCAGGAGCCGCAGCCAAACTCCTGAAACGGCTTCAACGCATCGAGAACGCCTCCGCACGCCTGATCCTCGACATCCCTTGCTGCAGCCACATCACACCCCACCTGAGAGACCTACACTGGCTCCCTGTCAACAAGAGGATAACCTTCAAACTCCTCACCCACGCACACAAGGCACTCCACAACACTGGACCAACGTACCTCAACAGACGACTCAACCTCTATACCCCCACTCGCCAGCTCCGCTCCGCAGACTGCACCCTCGCCACGTCCCCCGCATCCGAAGAGTGACCGCCGGGGGCAGATCATTCTCCCACCTCGCCGTCAAGACATGGAACACCCTCCCCATCCGCCAGCGGCAGACTGAAGACCTTATGACCTTTAGAAGTCTTCTCAAGACCTGGCTCTTCGAAGAGTAGCAGCTTCCCCCTCTCTCCAGCACCTTGAGACCCTCGCAGGTATGTAGTGCGCTTTACAAATGCCATGATTGATTGATTAAACCTACAGTAGTCAGTACAACACACAAGATTCTTGTAGTTCACTAAGTAATCTCTATCTCCACTTACTTGCACTCTGAGTCTTTAGGCTTGCACGTGTGTCTGTCTTTTTGACTGATTGGCTGAAATGTAATGTGCCCTTACATGTTCCTACCTAGAAGAGTAGAGGAATAAAAATTAGGGCTCAATAAGGTTGGGTTCCTATGTGGGACGTTACACAAACAGTACGCTTCCCCTAAAATGCTACCTGATCACCAAGTATCATATTTACAGAACAGGCCTCCGAAGTTTGAGAGGTTTACTCCACTGCAATCTGTCCGTGGTTCAATCCAAACTGACTTGTTCATCTATCACAAGTCTCTATGAAGTAAATGTTAGGTGCAGACACTAACCTTTTGTCTTTATCTTTTCTGTGCATGATGCGCCATTGTGCTGTGACCTTACCAGCTCTTACAACAGTCACCAATGTTTTTCTTCTGGTTGGCAGGAGCCTGTCGATGTGGCCAGGGGCATAACACAGGCCCTAGTGGCACCCATGGTCCTGGGGGTACCCCGAGCTGCAGGGGGGCCCCTCAGCACAGTAAACAGGCCTGAGCGCTCCGTATTAAATTCTGGAGCGCGGGCCCATCTGTGTCCTTGCAGGGGGGGCCCTTAAACTTTTGTTATGCCATTGGATGTGGCACCTTTTGGGGAGATGTTGCAGCAGAGGTCGGAGGGGGAATCAGGTTCAGGGGAAGACTCAGGTCCGAAAGAAAATCAGGTAAGTCTTTCTTGTGGAGCCAGGAATCCGAAAGGCTCTTCTCTCTGCAGAAATGAAGCCAAGTGAGGCTTCGGGGCTGGGGCATGCGATTTAAAAAGCAGTGCCCTAGCCACTGTTCCTGAAGTATTGCGAGGGTTTGGAGAGGGGGCGCCCATCCAGATGGCCCAATAGGAAGCCTTTCCAAAGTAAGCCATGAGCAGTGAACCCAGAATCAGGGCACCAAAGGCCCCGGGCAAAAGAACAGAAATTAATACAAGACACAATGGTGCCAAGTGCCCCGGGGAGAAACACTAAAAGCAAGATGGATCTCTGGTAGCCAGGCGAAGTACAGTGTATGTCATGAGCATTATAGAAGGTGTGAGTGAAGTGCATGTGCCCTGTGGAGTGTTTCAGTGGCAGGAGGCATCCACTAAGAGGAGTACTCGTGCTGGGCAAAGGCATCTAAAGTGGAGCGGGGTGCAGACCGCACAAGCAGCGAAATGCATGACAATTATCACTGCTCCAATGGCTGATGCTGACACTATTGCTGAGGAAGACTCTTCCTCCCTTGCTATATTGAGAAGTTGGAAAACTACTAGCTGATTCCTCTAAAAGTCTAAAGTCTTCTTTGGAGCTTTCTTTACAGTTTTTGGTTTCAACCTGTCTTACTTCCCTTCGCAACATCTTTTCTGATAGGCTCCTCTCCAACTCACAACCCGCTTGGTCCTTGTTCACCATCATCCACTGATGGATTTAACCCAGATCCTTGTGACTGGAGGTGAATGTTTGCATTGTCCAGCATTCCGTCCATCAATTGTTTTTTTTGCATATGTCGCCCTAAGTGGGAAGGGTATGCCCAGATGTGGGTCCCGTGCTCACTACACCACTGGATTCAAGCTAGCCTGGCTGATGAAGGGTGATGCCCTGAAACAGGTCCCAGGATGCTTGTGTACATTCCAGGGAGGACCTGGCTTGGCAGTTTGGTCTTGACTGGTCCCAAAAGCAACAGAGTCAAGACTGATTTCCATATGGCTGGGTCCAAACTGGAGTGAAGCGGTGAACACAAGAATGATGGATTTAACCCAGATCCTTGTGACTGCGTGTGAATGTTTGCATTGGCCGGCATTCCGTCCATCAATTGTTTATTTTGCATATGTCACCCTAAGTGGGAAGGGTATGCCCAAACGTTGGTGCCGTGCTAACTACACCACTGGTTTGAAACTAGCTTAGCTGATGAAGGGTGATGAACTGAAACCGGTTCCAGGATGTTTGTTTACGCTCCAGGCAGTATCTGGCTTGGAAGTTCGGGGTGGACTGTTCCCACAAGGAACAGGGTCAACACTTATTTTCAGATGGCTGGGTTCAAACTGGGGTGGCGTGGTGAGTCAAAGAATGATGGATTTAACCCAGATCCTTGTGACTGGGGGTGAATGTTTGCATTGTCCAGCATTCCGTCCATCAATTGTTTCTTTTGCACCATCACCCACTGGGCATGAGATGTAAGACAGTCTATCAAATTCTAGAAATACTAGTGGTGTCATTAAACAAGGGACCGAGAAGTGTAAGCCCATCCAATGAAAGCCACCGCCAAACACTTTATTGTTCACCTTTCTGCTTACCCCTGGAGGCCATTGAGTCCTCCCCTCCCATTGGTCACATTAGGGAGATATGAGTGATGATGAGAATCTAGCTTTCTTTTCCCTAGAGTCTAGCGAGGATGCAGATATGAATGGGTATGTTAGATCTGTTTGTGACTTAGCATTATGACCCACCAGATTGGGATTCAATTTATTCAGAATTCATTGCTCTAAAGAATTCCTACTTTCTAGATCTTAATGGTGAATCAGTATGTGATCTGGAGTAGTTTTGACACCCAAAGTGCTATGAGTGGTTTCCTATTGAGAACATCACTAGGTTTACCAGACATCTGCTCCGTAAAACTCCATAATGGCTTTCCAAGTTTACACTCAAGGCTCAAAGCCTGTGACTTACCTTAGATGTATAAGCATGCTACACCCCAAAACAGACCCTAGTCTGCTCGCCTTCCTTCCCTGTCTGGACTGTAAATATAGGAAGGGAATTAACCACAGCCAATAACATTGCAAGATCACATCCTACACATAACTGTCTCTTTAGTTTGGTTTCAGGACATGTTCGATCACAGTGTCTCATTGTCTCAATCTATTGACCTTCCCTCTCTTGGATGCTGGGAACTGCCAGCTGTATGTCTTCTAGGTGATACCTGTGCCATACCTTCTGCTGAGCATATGAAATCTATCCTGATGCACCTTTCCCCACAATAGATGCTATGGATGCTAAAAAGTGTTACAGCAAACAAATGATGGCCGGAATGCTGACAATGCAAACATTCTCCCCCAGTCAAAAGATCTGGGTTAAATCCACCGTTCTTTTGCCCACTACGCCAACCCAGTTTGGACCCAGCCATATGCAAATCAGTCTTGACCCTGTGCCTCTTGGGAACAGTCCAGACCGAACTGTCAGGCCAGGTCCTCCCTGGACCGGGAAGTGTAAGCACATCCAATGTAAACCCCGGCCAAACACTTTATTGTTCACCCTTCTGCTTACCCCTGGAGGCCATTGAGTCCTCCACTCCCATTGGTCACATTAGGGAGATACGAGTGATGATGAGAACCTAGCTTTCTCTTCCCTGGAGACTAGCGAGTATGCAGATATGAATGGGTATGTTAGATTTTTTTGTGACTTAGCGTTATGACCCACCAGATTGGGCTTCAATTTGTTCAGAATTCATTGCTCTAAAGAATTCCTCCTTTCTAGTTCTTAATGGTGTATCAGTATGTGATCTGGAGTAGTTTTGACACCCAAAGTGCTATGAGTGGTTTCCTATTGAGAACATCACTAGGTTAACCAGACATTTGCTCCGTAAAACCCCATAATGACTTTCCAAGTTTACACTCAAGACTCAAAGCCTGTGACTTACCTTAGATGTATAAGCATGCTCCACCCCAAAACAGACCCTAGTCTGCTCGCCTTCCTTCCCTGTCTGGACTGTGAATATAGGAAGGGAATTAACCACAGCCAAAAAGATTGCAAGATCACATCCTTCACATAACTGTCTCTTTAGTTTGGTTTCAGGACATGTTCGATCACAGTGTCTCATTGTCTGAATTTATTGACCTTCCCTCTCTTGGATGCTGGGAACTGCCAGCTCTATGTCTTCTATGTGATACCTGTGCCATACCTTCTGCTGAGCATATGAAATCTATCCTGATGCACCTTTCCCCAAAATAGATGCTATGGATGCTAAAAAACACAACCACTCCAATATTGGTTTCTTCTTTAATAAACCTTTTCTCAGGAATATGGAAAAGTTTGTGATATGCGGGGTGCATCGCCACTGCCATTAAACCAAAGCCTCCTGATGCTTCTTCCTATATGGCTGCTCCAGCTAAACACCCACTTCTTCAGCGGAAGAGTCTCTGACAAAAGAGAAGGATCTAGAAACAGTTTGTGGAAGAGCTTTCTTACATACTTTCCAAGTGTCAACCCTTTTCTTTATCTCTGTGACACCTACCTTTTATCATAGTAGAATGACACATTGCTTCTTTCCTCCCCAAGTTGAAAAGTACTAAAGCATCTATTTCGGTTCTCCAAACTGACTTGGGGTTCCCTATAGATGTTTACAACTCAAGCATGCTAACCTTTCCCAAACTCTTTCGCTCCAGCTGAGACTTCCCTAATGTGTAAAGGAGTTCAGGTGTTGCTGCTCCTGCACCACCTCATTCATGCTTTGCAAGTTCCTTCGTCTTAGTTCACAAGAAACACAAGGGCCTAACACTAAAGATATACCTGAAATCCTTTAGTTCTTTCACTGACTTTCTCCATTTTAAGGTGGAAGGCATTTACCTCCTTTTGGAATTGAAGGACCCCTAATTCTACAGTCCGATCCATTTACTACACCAAAGGTTCCAATAGAATATTTCCTATTGTCAATTCTCCTCTTCAGTCTTTCCTCTGTCTTTAGTGCTTCACTTAGTTTCCTAGGACAGTCGTCTTCTGCCTGAGGACTTCAGAAATAAATCTACCTAATCAGTTACTTGAAAGACATTCTTTGATGGCCCAATGCTTGAAGACACTCCATCTTCAGCGGTCCTTCCCCATCAATCTTCTTCACTCCAGGGGATTCATACTGACCCTCATAGTAACATTCGAGAAGTTGGCCTCCTCCACTTTACAAATTATGGATTTTTGAGGTTTATGATTGGTGCACTATACTGCCTCCTGCAACCTCCCAGAGAAAAGCTTCACTTCCTTCACAATGAGTTTCGTCATGCTTTATCCTGCTACTCATTGACTTTGAAGCCTTGCAGTTCGTATCTCTCTTTTTCCATACAGGCAAATATTCTGGGGTTCTTCACCATCCCTAGAGAATCTTCCTTACTCTGCTCAGTTCCCTCTGGACAATGACTGTGAAATGGACTAACTTTGGAGGCTGACTTATATGAAAGCTCATAATGGCATAGACATATTTAATGTCAAAACAGATATGATATCGGAAAAGAATCAGGCTGAAATAAAAGTCTTTTGCGAAAAAATGGAAGATAAGTTTGATATGTTAACAGCAAGAGCTGCAGCATTGGAGATGACAGTGGCTGAGTTAACATTAAGAACGGATGAACACGCAAAGGATCTTACTAAAATAAGGGAGCGAGAAATTGGTATTCAGGACAAATTGGAATCTATTGAGAATGCTCAACGGAGGAATAATCTCCGCTTGCTTAAGATACCGGAAGGGGTCGAGGCGGACAACATTAAAGACTATGTTGTGAAATTAATTAAGCAAACCATAAATATTGACTATTCAGAGCAAGTTCTGCTCGCAGATATTCAAAGGGTACATAAGCCCGAACAAGTCTAGACCGAGGAAAATCCTGATTCATTTTTTGATATATAACATAAAAGATGAAATATTGAACAAAGCCCTAAAACTAAACATGCTGAGGGCAGAAGGGTTCACGTTCCAGATTCGGTCTGATGTCTCCTCCATAACTGCATCTAAACAATGGGAGTTGGGAAAACTATTAGATCCTTTTAAACAACAAGGTGTGACAGTACAACTCAAATTCCCAGCTACATTAAAAGTAATGTTTAATAATAGAATGCATGTTTTTAGACGGGTGGAGGATGCGGAGACTTTTCTTCAGGATATTACTACGCAAAAGGGCGGAGCTAAAGGTTAAAAGGGTATAGAATAACTTAGATTTTTTTCTCTATGTTTTCACTTCTTATCTCCTATTTTTATGGAGTTAATGGGAGTCCCTTAAAATCAAAATAACAGACAAAATCAGAGAAGGTAGTTAAATAAAAGTCATATTCTAGCTACAGTCACTACTTTTTACTCCGACCAACGCGAGATGAGCCTCAAAGGCCAGGGTAGGGCCATAAGGGAATTAGGTTGGGTTCTCCAGGGGAACACTTTGGTAGAGGGTGGGAGGGAATGGGGAAGGACACTAGGTGGGGAGCACAGGGGGGAAAACAAAAAAAAAATGTCCAAATCGCCAAATAGAGTTTAATAAGAAGTATACTATACATTACATAAGTAATGACACATACCACAGTTGATTATGCATCATATTTGAGGGTTTTGTCATGGAATTTAAATGGGCTAAGGGTAAAGCATAGGAGGGAGAGGATATTTCAATATTTAAGAGACAGTTCCGAACACATTTTTATTCTTCAAGAAACACACCTAAATGAAGAAGAGATGAGAAGCCTGTGTAAAGCCAAAAACTGGATTAAAGATGTTATTTGTACTACTCAACAAACCACAACGAAGGGGGGAGCAATACTTATAAAAAAAAATCCGCCATTATTAATTGAAGGCTTTAAAACTGACAAGAAGTGAAGATGGGCTATAGTAAGATTAAGGTTTCACGCTTATAAATTTACAGTAGCTGGTTATTATGGACCTAACTTAGATGATCCAACCCCTTTAAAGGTTTTATGTGCTGAGCTCCTACTATTTCGAGATCCTTTAATTCTGGCAGGGGACTTCAATCTAGTTCTTGATCCTGTGATGGATAGATCCTTAAATAGTAGAACGTTGTTGAATTGTAAAATGAGATCTTTATTAAAAACACGATGAAACAGTTAGGGTGGACGGACGTTTGGAGGAAAAGAAAAGGAAATAGGAAAGGGTATACCTTCCATAATAAAAAGCATGGTCACAGATCAAGGTTAGATTTTTTTTTCATCAGTACGGAACTTAGGGGTTTAGTAACAGAAATAAAACACTTACCAGGTCATCTATCTGATCATGCGGCATTAACATTAACACTGAAACTCCAAAATAATCTAAAGAACAAAAGATGGACATTGGATAGATCTATATTATCAGAGGAAAAAATTATTGCAAGGTTGCTGGAAGAAACGAAGAACTATTTTGAAGTTAACATTGCTAGTACCTCCATAGAAATTGTTTAGGATGCCTATAAGGTATTTCTGAGAGGATGTATTACCTCTATTCAATTTGACAGACAAAAGAAACATACAATGGAGGTAAAAGAGATAGAGGAGAATATTCAGAAATTAGAGCTTAAACTTATGGAGCAAGGGGATAGAACAGAAGGGAACATTGCTGATAAAATATTATCTCTCAGAATGGAATTGGCTGCGGTTTTGGATGTTAGGTTACAGAAGAGGTGGGAGGCTAGTAAAATGGCCCACTTTGAATACGGGGAAGGTTGTGGCAAGCTCCTAGCTTGGAAAAAAACCAGGATCTAGCTAAAAGTAATATAGGGGAAGTAGTTTGCAGTACCGCTGGCAAACTGTGTCAAACTCCGGTAGAAATTGAAGGAGCTTTCCTAAAACATTTTGAAAAGGTTTACAGAGAAGATCTAAATCCACAGGAAGAAACAATACGATCCTGGCTTGATTGTTTTCCATCGAAAAAAATTAATGGCGAGGCCTCCAACAATTTAAATAAGTCTATTAGTCAATTTGAAATCAATAAAGCAATAGAAGCAGGGAAGAAAGGCAAAGCTCCTGGACCGGATGGTCTACCGGCCGAGCTTTATAGATCATTAGCTGAGGTCCTGACTCCTGTCTTGGATAAACTTTTTTCTCACATCGACGATAAGTGTGGGAATATGCCTCCCTCATGGGATGAAGCTGCAGTGACCTTGATTTTAAAACCGTCCAAATCACCAAACCAATGTGATTCATATAGACCAATCTCCCTGCTTAATCTTGACTACAAGATCTTTGCAAAGATTTTGGCAGAGAGATTAAACGGTATTATGAATGATCTGTTACATCAGGATCAAAAGGGTTTTGTTAAAGGGAGAGGCATTCAAGACCTAACTTATAACCTGATAGGCGCTATAGACCTTGCGACATTACATAAAATACCCTTGGCTATTATTACATTGGATGCAACTAAAGCGTTTGATCGGGTTAATTGGGCTTATTTAAGTCACGTATTGGGCAAATGCAATTTAGGGGAGACATTTTGTATAGTAATTTCATCAATTTACCAAGCCCCCACAGTTAAGATACTTATAAATGGTAACCTCTCCCCTTCTATTATAGTCCAAAGAGGAACTAGGCAAGGATGCCCCCTTTCTCCAATGCTTTTTAATCTTTATATAGAGCCTTTTGCTCAAAGGATCAGGAGACATCAAGATATTCTCTCTTTTAGGTGTGGTAACTGGGAAAAAAAAGTGTCACTTTATGCTGGTGATATCATGGTATACACTTCTAACCTTCTGAAAGCCATCCCTATTATATATAATCTCGCACACCAATTTGGCAACATCTCAGGGTATGAGATCAATCATTCCAAAACAGAGTGTATGGCCTGGAATTTAAATGCCGGATCTCATTTATTGATAAAAGAAATTAGATATTTAGGTATTAAAATTACACAGGATATTAATGATATACCTGATATAAATCTATGCAAAATAGATAAAGAAATATCTGACTCTATGAAAAGCTGGTCATACATACCTCTATCATTAATTGGAAGAATTAACTTAGTTAAAATGATGCTCTTACCAAAATTGATATTTATATTTCAAAATATACCATTAGCCTTCAATGAAAAAACTTTGAGGAAAATTCAGGCAAAAATTAATTCCTTTATATGGGCCCCTAAGGGTATAAGGATCTCCTGGAAAAAACTTCGGAGAAGGAAAAACAAGGGAGGTTTGTGTGCACCGGACATAATTTTATATGCATGGATTTTTTTGATTAGAGCAGGTAAAATGCTTATGACTGAGCCCAATATTTCAGATATAGGGAAAATGTATAGGGAAATGCTGCAAAGTTTAAAAGGAGCTGAAAATGCTTATATATACAAATTTGGAGATCCACGCTTCTTCAAGAAAGTCTGGCTGAAATCCTTAAAAGATCTAGCACATACTTGTTTCAAAATTAGGAAGCTTCTAAAAATCAGCTACTATTCTGCCATGGCACCTATCTGGGAAACACCAGGCTCACCTGAATGGACCAAGGATGCATTAGTAACACCGTTAAAAACTGCTGGAATAGACAACTGGGTCAAACTCATTCCTGATGGCTGTTTGTTATCCTGGGAGCATCTCAAGTCAATCACGGATAGCCAGTTATCTAAATTTAAATACCTACAAATAAAAAGATGGTTACAAGCAACCAGCATGGTTACACAAATGACTTAGAGACTGCTTCAAGGACAAGACAACAAAATAAAAGAGAAGTGGCAAATCTCTACTGGCTTTTGGTTGAATTGTCTGACGGCGGTTTCTCCGCTCCATCACAGCTGTGGGCCAAGTACTTGCCAGGCTCCAATGCAGAATCAATATGGCAAGTATCTTACGATTTATTATACTCCACAGTTCAAGCTGTCAATTTAAGAAGAAACCACCTCTTCTCTCTTCACAGAGTATACTGGTCCCCTTTCAAGCTTTCAAAGTTTGCTAAGGGAGCTATTCCGTGCTGTCCTAAATGTCGGCAAGAAAAAGCTAATGATGAGCACATGTTTTTAAGCTGCCCTGTATTACATCGATTTTGGGACCCGGTAATAAGAGGTATGGAAGGCATATTTGGGTTTGACATTCAGGTGAGCATTTCTCTAATATTTTTTGGCATTTTTGAGAACAATGCAAATTTATCTTTAGACAATAATAAACTATGTTTTTTTCTTATCTTACTGGCTCGTCGAGAAATATGTAAATGTTGGATTAAAAGTAATACCCCGACATTTCTAGATTGACTAAATTCTATCAAGTACGTAATGAAACTAGATATAGCATCAAGAAAAAACAGTAAGAAGACAGCCTTCTGGTCACCATGCATAGAGTGGCTGGACAACCTCTAAACCAGGAGTATATATGTCCAATGATTATGCCCTTACATAGAATTACTTCACCACTCGGGTCAGTGTCTGGGCATAACCAGATAAAGGAAAGGAACTGACCAGTTACGAGAGGTTCTGTGTAAAGAGCAAACCATTAAGATCTGAGCTCTCTTGCTGGTGCCAATGAACTGGGGGGCCGCAGAGTTTAAACAAAGTAGCTCTAGATACTTATAATGGCGTATGAGGACTAAAAAAACAAAAACAAACAAAAAAAACAGATATGATCATTGAGTCAGATGCAATCAACATTGGTTGGGGTGTAAACCTTCAGGTTTCATCCACCAGAAACCTTAGTAGAAGTCTCCACTCCATATTAGCTCTCAGTAACTGCTGGCTGGTATCTTTGCTACCAAGATGTTTCTCTGCCACAAGTCCAATTGCTTCACCCTCCTTCAGAAGGACAGCTCCTTGGCAGTAAGCTAAATGAATAAGCTGGGAGGAACTAAGTCCCTGGTCTCCTTTACCAGGAGCTAAGGAACTTTTGACTCAATAGGGATCTCACTATCAAGGCAGGGTATCGTCCAGGTAACTCAAATTTAGTAGCAAATTGTTTTTCCTGCCGTTGTTAAAATTACAATGACTGGATGCTCTAGCATCAAGATATCCTTCTTTTTGGGGTCCACTAGAAGTGGATTGGTCCACATCTTGCATCAACTTAATCTCACAATTTCAACATGAATGACTTAGCAGGTGTAGTTACCTGTAGTAGGTTGGCGAGCCAAGGAAGACATTTGGCAAAGCCGCTGATCGTCAAACCACCTCTGGTACTAAAAGTAGAGTGACTCACTGCCCAATAGTACTTTGGTCTAATGTCCTCCAATCCTGAAAAGAACAACATATTAGGCTCAACCATTCCAATGCATAGACTGTTCATTTCTGTGATTAAATGTCGCTGACCTTCCCTTTCGAATTTCTTTTGATCTAGGGGACAAGGTTGTGATCCCACAAGCATGAACCTCTAAGGTGTATCCTAAATATTGATTTTGGTCGGGATGTCAATCTTTTGAAAGTATCAGGAACCTTGATATATGTTTTTGAATTTTTGTCTTGCTGAATAAAGTATCCATCTTATTCAAATTTTAACAACTTCCAGGAGCTCGTTTTTACCCAGCATTTTTGTTCCCTGTGTTTTACTCAGGTTAAACTGTTAGCAATACTGCTATTTCTCTCACTGTCTTGATAGAGGTGCACATCCTCTTGTTCTTTCAGGAATGGCAACGTGTACCTCTTAGCTCACTGAGTTGTTGCCTCCACTGGTGTGCGTGAGCACACTTTTATAATTGTTTGATAATGTTAATTTACATTAGAGACATGGATGCATGCTAGCCTAGTTCCTGTTTGGGAAGGGGATTAAACGAGTGAGTAGTGCAAGCAGAACAAGAGTCATAGACTTGGAATTTAGTCCTCAATTAATGAGAGGTTTTCTACAAGCAAATACAGTGTTTGTATGTGCAAAATTGTCACATATATGTCAGTTCACATTGCTTCAGTAGAAAGGGGTTTTCCCTTCCGCTGAGTGTTTATGGTGGTTGCAAACCCCTTCTGCAAGGATTACAATTCTATGTTGGCGGAATTGAAAAATGTTTTTTTTCTAAAACTGCTAAGTGACTTGGGGGCATATCAACAAGGGCTTTATCTCTGCTTTTTTGGCTTTAAAAGCCAAAAAAGCAGAGATAAAATTAGCGCCCTATCAACAACAGGGTGCTAACATGCAAATTTGCATGTTAGCACACTTTTACTCTACGCTTCCCCTTGCATCTCTAATGAGATGCAAAGGCGGCGTTCCAGAGTAAAATAATAGGAGAAATGTCGCTAAGCGACATTTCTCCTATTATCAAGAATATCGCTAACCCTGTTAGAGTAAAAAAAAGCAGCGCTAACCGTGGTTAACGCTGCTTTTTTACGTCTGGTATTTTTCTGACTTAGCCATGATATCCTATGGAAGGAGGATATCATGGCTAAGTTTGTCTGTCCCTATCAACAAGGTAACGTGAGATTATCGCTGGGTTTCCAGCGATAATCTCACGTTAGCCACTTAGCGTGAGGATTTTTATCGCTATTGAGATAAGCGTTGCTAATAGCACGCTATCTCAGCGATAAAAATCCACGCTAGCCGGCGATAATTATCCTCACGCTAAGAGCGCTGAGCGATAATTATCGCCGGTTGTTGTTGATATGCCCCATATTGATTTCAATACTGTGTGTTGAGAATGAAAATTTCAAGTCCTTCAACCACCAACTCCTCCCTAGACTTAATGAGTTGGTAAAAAGGTATAATTCCTCCTGGCAAATGGGGTGGTGTAAAGTGAACAGTGGTCACTGGTAAGGATGCTGTTAAAAAGGGCACCAATTTTAGGACGAATGGCTGAGCGGTGTGCAGGAGGTTTAAAATGATTTGGCAAAAAACATAAATACTAATATTATGATGATGCAAGGGTTTTTAGGTTAATAGGTTATAGATGTGTGATGAACAATGTTAGGGTGTATCATGTATTTACTTTCATCATTGACCATCACTCGTTTGTATGAGCAGTGAAATTACTGTGTTTCCCATCACCCATCTGCACTGGAAGGGACAGCGTCGATTTCTGGCCAAAACCACCTTTAACCCCTTGCATGCCCGCCCCTTTCCCCGCCCAGTGCCGCGCTTTGTATTAGCGGGCGGAGTTCATGACGAGCTGGACTCGTCATGGGCACAGCGCCACCGCAGCCCATGACGAGTCCAGCTCGTCATGGGCACTGAAGGGGTTAAACAAAGAAGCCAGGCAAAAGGACCTAATTTCCCATCATACATCAGCACATTACTTGTTTCCTTCCAAAACCCTCTCTAAAATGGAAGCAAGGCAAGATTTCCCATATGCATAAGAAGTGACATCACGGTTTCTCCCATCATCCATCTGCTCAGAAACTCATAATAAAGTCCTCTTTATAGGAAGAAGCCAGGCAACAGGATGTAATGTCCCATCATCCATCTGCAATAGAAGTGAAATCACTGGTTTCCCACTAAACCCATCTTTAAAAGAAGAAGCCAGAAAAAGTCAGACAACAGAATGTCATTCTCCATCACCGCCCTGCACAGGAAGTAACATCACCACATTTACCACCATTCATCTGCACAGCGAAGCCAAAACATTGTTAAAAGATGAACGAGGCAAGAGGAGTTAATTTCATATCATCATTCTGCTAAGAAAGTGACCCCACCAGCCTCCCACAAAAACTATCTCTAAAAGAAGTCGAACATGAGGACTTAGGGGGCATATTATCAAGACACGGCGTTAAAATGATCGCTGTTTTAGCGGCAGAAAACTGCCGCTAAAGCGGCGATAGTGGGCTTGATAATATGCCCTTGAGAATTCCAATAGAAGCCCATGTTCTGGTGTCAACATGGGCTTCTATTGGAATTCTCAAGGGCATATTATCAAGCCCATTTTCGCCGCTTTTACACACCTGCACAGAAAGTGACATCAGTGCATTTCGCATTATCCGTCTGTGCCTATAGCGACGTCACTGGTTTCCAGACAAAACCATATCACTCGTTGACTGTACGCTTGCAGTTGACTACATGCATACATATATCCCTAATTATATTATTAATCGCTGAGGTATAGCATGATATGATGATAATTCTTATCCACATGATTTGCAGAAGAGTAACACGTAATTATATATAATCATTAGAACATACCAATATTTGTGTGTCACTAAATTTGTGTGACTGGTGGGGGGGTTCTAGTATTTGACTCCTGTAAGAGCAAGATAATCTTTGAAATATTTGTAGGATTCCAAGTTCATTTAACTCTCACGAGCATAACTCTTGGGAAATCACCTGTCCATTTCCCTGCAAGGGTCATAGGACTCTCTGAGGGTTAAGGATATCTACCAGGTGTGACCCCCTGTTCACTGATCTTCTCTGATCTTTGTGTTTCATGGACTTCCGCAATATGCTATTGTAAGGAAATTCTGAATTTGGTCAATGGTAATTTTCCAGTGAATATAAAAAGGTGATCAACTTCTTTTGGGTACTTAGCGCCTCGAGTGTTGGTGCTATTCTGTTAAGGGACAGCAGTGGTCCTTGTGTTAAGCACGTTTGGCTGAGCAGTTGTTATAAATCTTAATAAGGATTTCTGCTCTGACTGCAGCACCGCAGGCACAATTTCCTTTGCTGCCAACTTTAGTTGTGTGCCTCATAGAGATGGCACTACTTTATTGATGAACCCTAACAGCTCACGGTGATTCTCTTGTGTTTATAGAGTTTAACGGGAAACGGCTACTACAACGCGGCCGTTTCCATGCATAACCTTAACCATGCATGCATTACAACGCATGCGTGGTTAACATGAATACCCTTTACCACTCATACCTTTACTACGAGATACGTAGTAAAGGCATGTGTGGTAAAGGGTCAAATTAAAAAAGGGCGCTTAGGGGTGTCTCACCCCCCCCCCAAAATGCGTTCAAAAAGAAAAGGGGGCTGGGGGGGGGGTCTGCATATTGTATATGTGTGAATTTAAAAATAGAAGTGTCTAGAACGATGGAACGCACGCACATTCCTTTGTTCTATGTGAAAGTTGCGTGCAGTTTCTAACGCCCATATCGGATTCACCACGTGTTCTGTGACATTTTCACCTCTCGCATGCTGCTCTGCAACGTTATGAAGCGCGTCTTGACTGAAAGCCACCCGGCACGGCCGTCACTACGTGCCACAGTATTGTGACGGGAAGGCGTTTTACAGTAGTGTGATGAAAAAATGCAAACCACCTCATTTCGATCGTGTTACAATAAAGCTTCAACATGGACAGTTGGTAACGGGTCACAACGCAGAGCTTGTGTGGGCACTCCATGTTCAAAATTGAAAAGGACAAGGGGACTGAGATAACCTTTAGCAAGAATATTCCCTTACCATGAATACATTTACATCGAAAATCGTTGTAAATGTATGCGTGGTAAAGGAATATTCGTGGAAAAGGTTATGCGTGGTAATGGCATTCGCGTTGCAATGCATGCGTGGTAAAGGTATGCGTTGCAACGGAATGCGTTGTAACATCATACAACTGAGTTTAACACTCCCCGTTTACTGATTTATGCCAAGTTTCCTCAGCTCAAATCGGGAAATCATCTTCTCCTAAAAGTCAGTCACCACCAATGGCCTCAATCGTCAACAGGTTTCGTTTTCTGTTCTCTCCTCTGCACTTAACCCTGCAGTAGCTCCAGCCATTGTAGTTCCTTCAGTTTTATTTTTGGCTCTGGTGATCAACTTCTCTCACAGGCTGCAAGATGATTTTATGGAATTTCCAGCATGGTAGAATATTCTCTTGTTGCATAAGCATAGCTGTGAAACACAGAAAATTAACACCACCAATGTTGATGACTGAGAATCGCATTTATGAACAGATTTGCATAAGCCTATACAATGGGTTTGTCCAGCCCTTCTCTCTGACAACATACATGCAGGCGTGTTAGCAACATACTTATAACTCTGGCCATGTTTCTTTATGTTCCTGGGATAAGGCTTATGTTTTTAGTAGGTCTTATTTTTTAGGTTTCGGCTCTGTCGAACACCTTTTGTTTCTAATACACTGAATGAACTTCGTGTACATAGGGGGCTTTGCAGTAGCCCTTTGTGTTAGGCAGAATGGCTTTCTGGTCTATCTAATTTTCCCGCTTCTTACTTGATGGCTTTCTTCCGTATGTTTTCATTGTTCCACCTCTGCAGTATTTCTTCCTCAATACATTGTTATTGTTGACTTTGTGTGAATTCTCACTTGTATTCAGGGAACTTCTTTTCCATTTTTCTTTGAGCTCTCCATGGGATAGCATATGTTTTCTTTCTCTCTCCCATGTCCTGCTCCCCCACATTAGCTCCCTCCTCGCTCTATATATGCCATCCTCTTTCCCTTCAGAGCTAATCCATTATTTGCCTTCCCCTTTTCATCTTACTTTTCAAAAAAATGTTGAAGCCCCTCTTTAACTGTCAGTGCTCCTTGGCCCCACCTCCCCCCGACCTCCACGCGCTCCTGCGTTGCTCCCACACTCGTCATCAGCATCTTTGACGTGCCCCCCCGCCATTTGCTACTGGACTGCTTCTTTCTTCTTGCATTCACTTTCATACTGATTACGCTAAATTGCACCCTTGTCTTCTTTCTAGAATTTAGCGCCGATGGTCTTTTATTTAACTACTAAAAGTGGAGGAGGGGAAAAACACTTCATAACAATACATCAATATATCATACCTGAAAGGACCACAGACTCCGACTTTGGGGTTTGGCAATTTATTATAAGGCCAAGAATAATAAGATGTATACACATCTCAAAATTAACATATATAGATATAGAAAAATCATTACAGAGCCAATTCTATGAATATATGTGATTCGGCATAAAAGGAAGATAATAGTAAATTCCAAAATCAGAAAACAACTCAAAATGGATGCAGAGTCTAAATCTCTTTTCATTAAAACAAATCTGTCCCTACGCTATACTAGAAGGATATGCTATCTAATACCCTTCCATCAATTCCCAAAGGTGTCAGCACGTGTTGACTTCCTAAGAAGTACTCACGTCAAATGGGTTAAAGTGCTTAAGGCTAGGAAGTAGTTCTAAGATGCTCCCTTCTCTCTGAAAGCTATCAGAAGTCTGGGCTCTCTGTCGCTGTGCATCATACAATAATAGAGTTCGATTGCTTCTGAGTCATACTGGTAAAACTTTCCATTGCAACTTTTTCTATGTGACGAATTCATGATCTCTTAATTAATTTTTCTTTGTTCATCGATTTGACCTTGGCTCCCAGGCAAGCCAGACAAGAAAGGCGTCCTCCCTTCCCGCTTCCAACCCTCTTCAAAGTGTCCCTTGTATCTTTTCCAATCTGAAAATAACGAGTTGGCATTCCGACACCTGCAGTAGGGTGAGAACACTGCTATTTCTCGAAAACAACATGCATTTAATTATTTATTTCTTGAGAAGCCATGGAGGTGCAAAACAACTACAGTCGTGGGCCTAAGAGCTCGGGCAACTTAAACCAAACACAGTTACATTATGTGGCTATAAGACGATCCTGCGCTTTATATATACAGGCATTACGAGACATACACAATCATACTATAACATTTCACTATAATGAATGTTTAAATGGTTCTAATGAATACATGTTAATGATCATAAAACACTGCACACAATAACAATACATGTGAGTGCATTTTAACCATGAGTATAGTGCACCCATACAATTTAGAGTGCTGAAAGCACTCTATCAGTTCCCCCCTCTTATGACTAGTGTCATAACACCAATATTCACTCTCTCTCAGAATTTTTTCCTTGTAGAAAAGACCGACCTAAACATGTAGCTTGCTGCCCGTGTCTAAATCTTTCTAACCCCTTAAGGTGCTGATAATGACTGTCCTGCAGTCGTTCCATTTGCTGTTCTCGTTTTTTCAGGACATTTTCCTGATGTCTGGCCTTTTGCCATTTGTATGCTTTGATGACTCCCAGTAAGACAATTATACAAATGACAGCTATTATGATGGGTTTCAAAATGTAACCCATAATTCCCTGTCCCAAAATGCCAAACCAACTCCCAATCTGTCCAAAACCCTTGCCGATTTGGTCCCAGAGTCCTTCAGTAGCCAAATTATGCAATTCTTGATGGATATCTGAAATATTGGTGATATACTTCCTCATATCCCGAATATTGTCAGGAATAGAAGTGCAGCACTGTTGGACTCTCAAAAGTTTACAGACTCCCCCAGCTAAAGCAAGACGATTTTGAAGGACCATAACCCTTATCGAGACCATCTCACCATCCACTAATAACAGGATTTGTGCGGTATTCACGGAGAGTTTATCTACTATCGTTGCCAACTTTCGAATTTTTACATCATTCAGAACCACACCTAAACTAGGTATCATAGCCCCAAAACATCAGCAATGATTTCTCCAGCACTTACACCACGTTTCCCTCTGTGAGCTCTTTTTCCTTCCAAAGGCAATAAATCCTCCACATGGAATATCTTGGGAAATACTATGGCTAAATAACATGTCCCATACCAATTTTTGGGTATTTTCACATAGGCATTCTTTCCACACACAAACAAACATTAGGCACTATGGTCAATTTATCCAACAGTGCTTTTCGTATGGATCCTTCAATCAGAAAAATGTGCTCACAATCACTCTCACCCACGAATATCTTGTCGTAATACGTGGTCGCATTTCTAATGCACAACTTTCCTTTCTGCTGGAAATCTAAAGCTATGGGTCCTGAACTCCCCTTTGCCTTATGATCCAATTCTTCTTTGGTCCATGGAATTACCGTGTGCTAAGGATCTGGTCTAAACAAAGTTTGCCTATGTCGATCTTCTATTTGGTCTACAAACTTCTTTTCAATGTCAGTTCACATGCAGGTCAAATTATGTCTGTGAGCATGGGACGTATCTAAAGTGATGGTAGGCACGAAATACGTAGACATGCGCTCTACCTGTTTATAGTACTCATATTTGTTCATGTACTTGAGAATTGGAACTTCCGAGAGTACCACATCATAATTTGAGAAATAATATTCAAAGTGGGCCTTACTATAAAACATACTTAACAGCACGCTGCACGTAATGCCATACGTTAAGGGCAAGTGATGATATTGTATGCCTTCCTCTACTGATGCTGGTAATTGCATACACACATAACAATCTTTCGCTGCCAGTGTGTCCACATATTCATACAACAAACGAGCATATGCATTCAGCGTGAAATCACCCTTTGACAAATCTAGGTGTAATTTGCGACTAGTTTCCTTGATCATTTCCTTATCTTTCATGGATGGACCCTCTTCTATGTCTCCATCTGAAACGGGTGGGGTAAGGGTAGTTTGTTCCCCATTCTTTTCATCATTGTGAGACCCAATCAAAGACGTGACAATCACCAGAATTATGACAAGCAGCACTATCGCAATAAGAGTACTAATAATACATTTCTGTTTACGTCCTGATGTTTCGGAAGCCATGTTTTCACTGTCGAATTTGAAGCACCAAGGAAGAGTTTAATGTCTCTGTTCTTTTCTTTGTCTTTAAGTTGCAATTTATAATGTCTTTATTTGATTTTCTCACTCCATTATTGCCAGATTCAGTTCATCAATACTAAACCTCTTGTAGAGAAGTAGTCAGCCCTAATCCTAAATTCTTCTCTCTACTGAAATTACCCTAATTTTAAATCTTCTTCCACTTGGGTAAGGTTATCTTCTTTCTTAGGCCTAATGTGTTCTCCGGTCACAGTTCAAGCTTCATCTCTAATGAGGTCAGAACCAAGTATGTTGAGAACCATTTGCAGGATTTCAGCTCGAATTCCTCCCAATTCTAATGCAGAGCTGTCAACCAAATGAAGGAAAAACAACCTGATTAAGGATCAAAAATCACAACCCACTCAACCTAGGTGGATTTGGAACTTGCAGTGTCAGGGTTCCAAAGGCTTCAACTCCCGGAACTAACAACTGACTATCAATCGAGAGGATGTCCCCTCCGTAGCTCACTGTTCCAGTTCCCAATCTCCCGGAATTCTTCAGGCTCTGCATCGGCAACCAGATATGTCCACTCTGGAGATGCGTACTTTTGCGACGGTGTTCTTTTTCTTCTTGATCTTCTCAGATCATCTGGAACGTCTTCTTGTTTGTTCTGTTCAGATTCAGACATTTCAGGAATTGGAGCAAGATTTTTCTCAGATGCAAGTCTTATGTTCAGCCTTTCTTTTCTTGTTGGCCACTTTTCTGCTTTGGCATATGCTCTCCGCTCTTCCTCTTTGTCTGATCCCGTTGCGCCAGACCATTCACTCAGGTCTTGGTCAGAGGGCACCTCCACAATGTCAATTTCAAGCTCTGTAGTTCGCTCCTCAGCAGACGGTTCTCTTTCTCCTTGCTCTGTTGTCTGTCCATTTACATCAGAGTCGTTCACACCTCGTTCTGATTCTTCCTGTGTTTCAGGTTCAGTTGCTCTTCGTGAAACTTGGGGAATGGGTGATTCCTCCATGGGCTCTGACACCTTGCGGGTATGAGATGCGTGGATCCAATTTGGTAGTCCTCCACACTTCACAGCTGTACTCGTGGCCAATATTACTTGGTATGGTCCTCTCCAACAAGCATCAAGACAGCTCTTCTGCACATTCTTTTGAACAAGCACCCAGTCTCCAGGGTTTAGATCATGCAGCAGGTCTCTCGAGGTAGATGCAGTCGCAGCCTCGACCTGGTGGGACACAGAATTAACCACATCAGCCAGTAATCCAACACCATATCATCAGTGATATTTATCAATGCTGTGGCTGGTACCATAGGCAATCTCATAGCTCTCCCAGTTAGTATTTAGTGGGGGGAAAGCCCTGTTCTCCTATCAGGAGTGCTACGCAAGCTCATGAGAACTAGAGGCAATGCATCTGGCCATTTCAATGCAGTCGATGAACAAACCTTAGCCACTCTCATTTTGATTGTACCATTCACCTGTTCCACCAGACCAGCCACTTCGGGCCTGTAACTGCAATGCAATCTCTGGTCTATGTTTAAAGCAGCACACAACAGTTTCATTAATTCACTATGGAAGTGAGTTCCTCTATCTGTCTCCACTGAGGTCGGAAATCCATATCTCGGTATCAGTTCTCGCAACAGTAACTTTGCCAGAGTGAGACTATCACATCGTCGAGTTGGATATGCCTCAACCCAACGAGAAAAGATACACACCACCACCAAAACATATATCAGCCTATTGCATCTTGGCATCTCAATGAAATCCAATTGTATCCAGTTCTCTTTCCAACATTCATTTGCTGACACGTAACACACCTGTGACACACTTCTTCAGCATTCACACACCACGTCTGCCTGAACACTTGCACCATGGCATCTCGTACCAGTTGAACTGCTCCATGAATATGCCTTGCCATTGCGCTCAATAAACAGTTAGGGAGTACTGCTCTGTTATCGGTTGACACCCAAATGCCATCATCTCTCTTTTCACAGCCTGCTCTAACCCATGAAGCAGCTTCTTCCTCTGAGACCTTATCCTGTAACCGCTTCACCTCATCCCATGTATCAGCTACGGCTAACATCATGCTGAGCTCAGTCTCTTCTGTGCTTTCTCCTGTATATTTTCCATTAAAAACACATGCATGTATGGCACATAAATGAGCTACTTCATCAGCATAATATTTCCCCTTTGTGACAAAATCCTCTCCCCTTCCGTGGGCAGCGCATTTCACAACTGCTATGGCTTTGGTTCTTTGCAGAGCGTCCAATAATTGGCGCACATATTCACCATTTCGAATCGGAGACCCCGAGGATGTTAAAAATCCCCTTTGGGACCACAACTGACCAAAATCATGGACTACACCAAACCCGTGTTGACTGTCCATATAGATCGTGACTCGGATTCCATTTGAAGTAGTACAGACACGTATCAATGCAATGATTTCTGCTACCGGAGCAGTGAATACTCTATTTAAGCAGGCAGCTCCTACTACTCCGGTGATGGTGCATATAGCAAATGCTGCTTTTAGGTACCATTCATTGTCTCTCAGACATTAACCATCAACAAAAAGGATCAAATCAGATTCAGGTAAAGGTTCATCGACAATGTCAGGTCTGGGTCTGGGTTTGGGTTTGGTATATAGTTCAGTGACATCCAGCCAGTCATGCTCTTCACAATTTCATCTCCATCCTCTTGGGGAATAGGTAACAATGTAGCAGGGTTCAGGGTGGTACAACGTCTCAACGTGACATTTTCAGATGCTAAAATAACTTGCTCATACTTGGTCAACCTGTTCTGGTCATCAACAATTCTACTGAATGTGGCACATATACAATTAATGGATGACCCATCACTATGCTTTCACATCTTTCAATGCTGACACCTGTTGCAGCAACGGATTTTAGACATCCGGGCAACGCAGAAGCTACTGGATCTAATGTAGCTGAAAAGTAAGCCACTGGTCTACGGGCACCACCATGTGTCTGTACAAGGACCGCTAACACACAACCTTCCTTCTCACAGCAGAAGAGCGAAAGCGCTTTGTTATAGTCTGGCATTCCAAGAGCTGGGGCACGACATATGCTTTCTCATAGCTTATGGAAGGCTCTCAAACATTCTTCATCCCATGGTACCGGATCACTGATATCTTTCCGTGTTAGTCTCAACAGAGGCTTTGCTTGCAAGGAAAAGTTTGGGATCCACTGTCGAAAATTGCCGACCATGCCCAAAAACATGCATACTTCTTTCTGTGTTTTTTTTAGAGTTCCCATTTGCACGAGCGCCTCTATGTGATCTGGTTGAGGAAATATGAATTTTGTGATCAGTTATGTCCCCTATCGTAGACCCCAACGGCTCCATGTGCATGCTATAAGTACATGTATGTTCCCTCCTGCTCCAGTTTTGAAGACGCAAATATATGTGCGTCCACCGTCAACATGTCCTCTTTCAGATCCGCCATGAATGGGTCAGATATTCCATTCCTAAGTATGAAAGGCCACCGACTTTATGTGGTTCACTTTCCACATTTTACAGATTCAGGCGAGTAGGCCCCGAATTCTGTCTTCAAACCTTTTCCTGCCTTCTGCCTCTGAAAGCTCCAGTCTGAGCCTGCATCTGTGACCATGAACTTTGTCTTACTCCCTGCGCGGCTAACGATGCCTGATCCAGCCTGTCGCCTGCCAAAAACTGTATTTCACCTTCAAGATTATCTACTCCGCTCCTCATCCGATGCATTCCTGTCTAGTAGTTTAGGTAAACATTCCTCCAGCTACCGTGCAAAGGGCCAGGCCTCGCTGTCCTCATGCAAGTAATTCATAGCCCTGTTACCATGGAATATTCCTACCCCCTCGCATCTAGTGTAGACACTTAGACGCTTGTACACGCACTAACAGTCAGTATAGAATAGATTCTATCCTAGAGACCTCTCTTTTTGGATAACACAGTTCTTTAAACATAGGATATTAGATATGATTTGGGATTAGGTTGACACGACCCCCAGACTTCTGTCTCCACATGTAGAGCTAAATGTCAAGTCCCCTTCACCCTCTAGTTGCACGTCAATCACACGTCATGCGGCTGCGCGCGCATCTCTGCCAAATATTTCTGCTGACATTGCAGGATTCTCTTATGGATCCACCCACTTGTGACATCATGTATGATGACGTTTATTAAATTACGCCCATATGACCGCCTCTATTAGCTACGTATGCACCTTTTATCTATACTATCAGCTGTTACGCCTCTTGCATCTGTTTCACTGCAATGTATTTTCTATAAAACTGCCTATCTGTCAATAATGTATGCCCTTCCTTCCTGAACTTTCGTGGTGATGGAATAGAATGCCTACAATTCGAATTGTATTCCTTTGTATAGGAATAAAGCCTTTTAAAACCTCTAATACCACGGATTCTGCCTCTTATATTTACTGAGTTATTCTTAATAGACTTTACCGCATAAAAAATAGTACCGGTAATGAAATATTTACCACATAAATTGGCGCCCGAACAGGGACACTTTCTCATCTCACGCGCCGGCGGTGCGTTGCAGGCCCGGTCTCCTGCCATAGCTGAACGGACAAAAACGCGTACCTGCAGGATTTCCTGTATCTCCCTCCGGCCAAGCGGGGACGACTGAGGCTGCGATCAACACCCAGACGAGGCGGTGAGAAGTGCGAAGTATCCCGACCAGAGCCTAGCTGAGAGAGCAAGATCCGAGGTATACAGAGGCCCACCAGGTTCCGAAGTTCCGAGTCCAGTCGAGTCGAGTCCAGTCCGGTCCAGTTTCAGTTCCGTTCCGAGGCCTTCCGTTCCGAGCTACCCGGTGAGTACCATTACCGGGGAGGCATTTAACGTGCACATAGTCTGTGCCGGTCAAGACGGGTTTGGGTACACAAATCCGGTCTGCACTGTTTTAGCAGTGTATCTGTACTGTTTAGCAGTATATATAGTATGTCTTGCATATAAATAAGTATTATCTAGTGTCAGTATTATGTCAGTAACTAGTTTTCTATTAGTTATCATTGTTCGCAAAACTGTTAAGTGTTAAATGTTTTAAATACGTTCTATATATTGTGGTGTGAATGACTGTTCATTATTGTGTTTTCTTGTATAAAGTGTGTTCTAGTAATAAGGTCTAAAAATGCCGCTCTTTTCGAAACTAAGACAGATCAAAACTAGAAAAGGTGTACTTGAAGAAGCTGTTCCCATCCCACCTAGGGACACTCCAGGGTACTTTATGTATCATAAGCATGGCCTAGATGCCGTATTATTCCTTGATTTATGGGTGGACTACACCAAAGAATTACCAGAGAGTCAGAGATGGCCCGCAGCGGGGACCTGGGATGCAGATTGCATCATGAGAGTAGAAGAAGAATTATGGAAAAAGAAAGCCAGACAGTCACAGAAAGATGCCATTGAATTATGGCGTAAAGAATCATATAGACGTACAGAAAAGGCACTCAGACAGGAAGAGAAAGGTAGAGAGAATTCAAATAAAACCCGAGAAAATCTATTACTTGAGGAAGGTACCCGAGTAAAATCAGAACAAGTAGATAGACAAAGAAATACTCTTATGAATGGTATGTATCCTCTTCTGGCCGAAGGGTTACCTAAGGCTACCCCGGAAATACCAAAAGACTTAACTCCTCCGTTGCTCCCGATAAAAGCACATCCCAAAACACATCCCAAAACAGCAAAGGACGTTTTCCTTTCCTCCTATTTAGATGACGCAGCTCCCGAGTATGCTAATGCCATACCACCCACACCGCTTGCCGATGGTGTTCAACACCAAGAGCATTCGTCTGTATCCCCGCAACTACAAACTCCCACACAAGTTCCAACAGGCCCGTCCGTTTCTACAGTTTTTCCCGCATCTACAATCTCTATCCTACGCCCAACGAATCCTTTCGTGCCTAGCACCTCAGATGGTGCTACAGGAGGTACGACAGACATGTTTGCCACACCGCCGCGAAATAAACAGACCCTTAGAGATTTAGCACTCCAACGTACACCCCAACTAGCGACATCCGACATGTTTAAAGAACAGCTTGTGGATTGTAGATACGACCCAGTACCAGGTAGACAGGATAAATTGCTCATATCATCACTACGTATAAGACGAGCTACATTATATTTAATGACGATACCAGGAATGGGTGAACACCTAGACGAAATATATCGCTTTGTCCAAACAGGGCGAGGTCCAGAAAGTATTAACGAAGCTATGGAATACCAGAAAGTGGATGTCCAAAGACAACTACTACGTTTTTTCATAAATTGTGTAATTAGGAATCAAGACAGGCCTGGGGCAGATCACGATACCATGCAAAGACTTGCCAAATGGGGTCAGAACATATCAGAAGAGAAACATGATAGACAGGCGTGTATAATCGCCATGTGTCGAAAGATCCGCAAGGAAGTAGAACGAATACATAAAGAAAGACGAGAAACAGACAGAGTAGAATCAGAAGAAGAGGAGGAGCAAGAATCAGAGCAATTAGAAACGATAGCTTATGTAGGTAGAGGAAGACCCCATAATAATACCAGAGGTTTTAACGACCCGATACGTCCAATACGTCCAGAATATAATAGACATTTTCCAAACCCTATGTTAAATACAAAATCCCCTGAACACCTATTCCAAGCCGCTGATAAATTACTCCGAGATCGAAGGGGGTACCACATGCTCGATTCCATGGACGAACAAGAGTTAGCCAGGTCAGCAGTACAATGGGCTGACAGTCCCGGCGAATACAATGATGATGTACTTGCACACACGTTTCTGAATCTTGACCCATACGAACAGCGTTTAGCTAGTATATACATGATTCAACACCTCCTTATATTATATAAAAGCCAACACTCCGATCCAGGACCTTTACCTGACATATTGACAGAACTACTCACGAACATATGGAGAGGGTCAGGTACTGATTTGATTAAGGAAATTCTAGAATCCCGAAACCAATATTTAAATTTCGTATGCCCAGAACACGTTCCAGTTCCCATCATGGGAAGAAAAATGTATCACATAGATAGACAGAACCCGTTACGCGAAGTGCACCCAATCAGAGGTGACGGTGATAATTTTACACGCGTATTTGTGTACACGCCTATAACTAAACTGGAGTTATTAGAAATGAAGAAAGTAGTACCCAGCCATGACAAAGATCCAGCAGGTTTCCACCGTGAGATAAAAGACATGTTACTCATGGGAGAGTATACCTACCCCGACATTATGAAAATATTAAAAGTCCTATTACCCGCCGGTGTTTATGAGAAACTCAAAGAAAAGGAATGGGAGGTGGGAGACCAAAAGATAGATTGGACAGCATTAGAAAACGAAGAAAAGGCCCGAGCTGCAGGAGCAGGGCTTGGGGAAAAGACTACAGCACTAGCAGGATTACTAATACAGGTATTGCCACGTTTATTAACTACGAAAAAGGAAGACTGGGGTGCAATCTCAGCTTGTAAACAAAAGCCAGACGAAGACACTAGTGATTTCTATTCCCGATTTGAAAAATGTTTTGGTATAAATAGTGGCATAAAAGCCAGTAGTGAGTCATATCCACATCTGTTTGTGACAAAATTAGTTGAAAATTCTCTGCTGCAAGTCAAGAATAGAGTATTGAAGTTCGAAAGTACCTGGCAAGGTAATACCCCATCACAGATGTTACAGATGTTACAATATCACCACAATAGAATTAGAGAAGAACAAGAACACGAACAAAGACGTATGAAAGATACAAAAATGAAAATGCTTGTTGCACAGTCAGTTTCAGCCGATGGTCACCAAAAGGGTGATTCCGCAGGTCCTGCGAAAGGGACATGCAACTATTGTAAACAACAAGGTCATTATATACACGATTGTCCAGTCCTGAAACATAATATTGCCACAGGGAGAATGCAGGAAAGACCACGTCCACCTAGACAGGATCAGAATCAACAACAAATACCTCAGCATGCACCACCTAGGATAGCCCCGCAACAACTAGCTCCGCAACAGGCAGCTCCACAACAGATCGTAGCACCACCACAAGCGCAGCCTATCGCTGCAACACAAGCAACGACACAACAGATGTATCAGTACGCACAAACAGATTATCCCGATTATCAGCGATACTCATGAGATAGCCTAGAGAGGGAAGTTGGCTTACCCCTTATTGAGGTTCCTGTAGACCAAGAGGGACCTTATGTACATAGTGAACTATTAGGGGAAGACAGAAAGTTTTTACTTGATACAGGGGCAAGCAGAACAACTATAAGACGCAGTGAAGTTCCAGGGGCACCCCTCTCAGGCTCACAGAATATTTCCCTTGGATTCTCAGGAAAACCTATAATTAATGACGTAACACAACCTCTTCCACTTACAGTTGGTCCATTGACACGTACTACAGATTTATTGCTTACTAAATCATGTCCAGAAAACTTGTTAGGCATAAAAACATTGAAAGCTCTAGGAGCCATAATATGTTGTTCTCCGGAAGGAGTACGACTATTTTTACGTGACTTTAAAGGTCACTACGTATCCAGAGACATGGATCACCGACTGCAGAATTTACCTACACATTTATGGGCACAAGGCCCCACTGATGTTGGTTGCATGAACATTACACCATATCGAGTCACACTGAAAACAGGAATAGTACTACCACGAATGCGACAATACAAGTTACCACCCGATGCTGTTGTGGCTTTACTGCAAATCATTGACGAGCTCATTGCACAAGGAGTGGTTGTCGAAACAGACTCCAATGTATGTAATTCCCCGATAATTCCGATTCTTAAAAGAACGGATCCAAAAGCACCACCAGTATATCGATTAGTTATTGATCTGCGCGAATTAAATAAATGTATTGTACCACAATACCCTGTGGTCCCAGATATCTCTTCATTACTAACAGCTATTGATTCAGAAGCAACGTTCTTCACTGTAATTGATCTCAAGAATGCTTTCTTTAGTGTCCCAATAGATCCGGAAAGTCAATATCTGTTCGGATTCAGTTTAAATGGACGAAGTTTTAAATTCACACGCGCACCTCAAGGATTTACAGAAAGCCCCAGCATCTATAGCCAAGCACTGAAACGAGAACTTGACAGTATCCACATGCCAGTCAACACTGCCTTGCTTCAATATGTCGATGATCTGCTGATCACCGCCCGAAGCGAACCTGAATGTGAGACAGCGTCACTGACGGTTTTGAAATTTCTGGCCGACAAGGGGCACAAGGTGTCCCCTTCTAAGCTGCAATTCTGTGTCCAGCGAGTTGTTTACCTTGAGCACTCGCTGTCCAAGGAGGGAAGGCAGCTTACATCCGACCGCATCCAGTTAATTGCTAACATGCCACCACCCAAGACACAAAAGGAGGTGCGGGCTTTTATAGGCCTCACTTCATACTGTAGGCAGTGGATCCCTCAATATGCATTTCTAGCAAAGCCACTCATCCAGTTGACAACACAGGAGGCAGCCACATTGACTGTCCTCCCTTGGACTCAAGAACATACACATGCCTTTGAAAGCTTAAAGAAAGCTTTATGCCAAGCACCTGTCCTAGCAACACCATGTTACAGTAAACAGTTTACACTCTTTGTTACAGAACGCGAAGGTACTGCCTTGTCAGTACTCACTCAGGAACAAGCAGGATCACACAAACCATGTGCTTATTTCTCTAGTACATTAGATCCAGTAGCTCAGGCACTTCCTGCGTGCCTGAAATCAGTGGCAGCAACAGCTTTAGCAATCAGACAAAGCGATGCCATAGTGTTAGGACACCAATTGACAGTACAAGTACCACACGCAGTAGAGGTTCTCTTGAACCGCACACAAACACAACACTTGACTATAGCGAGACTCACCGGTTACGAATTAACATTGTTTCAGCCACATATAGAAATCAGACGTTGTAATACGTTAAATCCTGCCACACTGTTACCAGTGGGCGGAACAGATCCATTGGCACATGATTGTGTCGAAGTCATTACTATCACGACGAAACCCAGACAAGACTTGACAGATATCCCTTTGTCAGATCCAGACTTGACATTATATGTAGATGGGTCATGTATGAGAACAAGTACAGGAGAGTTGGTGGCCGCTTACGCAGTCACAACAGACACTGAAGTCATTGAAACAAATTGTATTAACACTTTGTCAGCTCAAGCAGCAGAGCTCATCGCTCTAACACAAGCCTGTATTCAAGCCACAAATAAAAAAGTCAACATATACACAGATTCACGTTATGCATTCGGAGTCGTCCATGACTTCGGCGTACTGTGGCGAGAGAGAGGATATTTAACTTCTCACGGTGCCCACATCCAACACGGACCCCTCATTCAAGCCCTATTAGACGCGATTCATCTACCTACTGCAATATCGATTATGAAATGCAAAGCCCACACAAAGGTTACCGATATCATTTCTCAGGGTAATGACCTAGCTGACAGAACAGCTAAACAGACTGCTCAGAATCAGACTCACACAACTGACATGACAAAGACAATAGTTCCGACACCAACACATTGCATGACAGTTAAGGATCCCGCCCTTGATGTAATTGACATACAGACACATGCTACACCAGAAGAAATAAAGAAATGGACTGAATTAGGAGGGATCCAAACGGATCAAGGATGGATGACGAAGGAAAAATCTATATGGTTTCTTCCCGACTCAATGGTTCAAGTCATCATTAACACTATACATAGTCCTGCACACCTAGGAGAAAAAGCTATGCTAGACAGCATTCAGCACATTTGGTTCAACAAACATTTACGAGCTGCAGCTAAACAAAAAGTTCGTACCTGTATGATATGTTGTCAGTTTAATCCAGGTAAAAGCATCCCCGTAGAGCAGGGTGGATTTCAAACTCCCGATCATGCTTTTGAAGTCCTCCAGATGGATTATATCCAGATGGAACGATGTCGAGGATTCAAATATGTTCTCGTAGTTGTCTGTGCTCTTTCCCGTTGGACAGAAGCCTACCCGGTTTCAGATTACACTGCCCCGACTACTGCCAAACAGTTAGTTCGAGAATTCTTCCCACGGTACGGTTTACCACGTGTTGTCTACTCAGATAACGGCCAGCCGTTCTCATCCGAACTAATGAAACACGTTTCCCTTTTGTTAGGCTACCAATGGAAATTCCACTGTGTCCGACATCCCGAGGCGGCAGGTCTCGTGGAACGCCATAATCAAACTCTGAAAATTAGATTGTCCAAAATATGTAGAGAAAAAGGAGTCGATTGGATAGTAGCCTTACCAGTTGCGCTCTTTTACATGAGAATGGTAGCACATTCTCGAACAGGGCTATCCCTGTACGAGGTGATCTTCGGTAGACCACCAAATATGTGGGGGACGCCTATACCTCGCAAAATCACTGATGTTGACTGTAATATGCTGACAGATTACCTGGCTTCCTTGATGTCTGCACTACAATCTTGTCGTTCACAGGTAACCGCAGCTTTTCCCGATAATACTGAGGTGAAGCCCCATGACGTGGTCCCTGGTGACCTGGTTCTGGTCAGGAATTTTGACCGGAAGACCCAACTGGATCCTAGGTGGAAGTCACCGAAGTTGGTTCTACTGACTACAAGGACAGCCGTGAAGATCGAGGGACGGAAAGGGTGGTTGCACTTGAGTCATATCAAGAAATTTTATGGACTACCATCCAGTGTGAATACTCAACCCTGTATTCCCTCACAGACAGACTCAAAGCTCCCCTTGGTTGAGCAGTCGAACTCAGAACTTTACAAACTAAAATTGAGGTCTAGTAAGTCAGACAATTTGATTGTTTAAGTCCTCTCCAAGGTGAATCGGTTGAATTTGTCTCTGACATGTATCCTCTAGACCGGAATAGAGAAAGAAATCATCAGATGCAGCTTAAAAAGCATGCGTATTGTAAATCATTTCGTAGTCACTGCACAGTAACATTATTAATTTTGTTTTTTCTAAGTCTTCTGATCATCATTGTCAGCATACTATTGCACATGTATTACCCTATTCTTAAGCGTGCTTACAATGTAACTGCAGAACATTGTTTTAGTGAATTACCTCCGCATGAGTTGTCCTATAGATTTGCGCTGCGCAACAACACATTCATTAGTATGTTACATCATTCCCATCAAACCAGCAATGCTACAAATTGTTGGATATGTGGCCGACTCCCTCCCTATCAGAACTATAAGGGAGTTTTGCCCCTCTTTCCCTATCCGTTCACACACAATGGCTCCTGTGGAGCATGGTTTAGTTTGATTAATTCCCTAGATTCAAATTCCGCAGTTTATCAAGACAACTGGGTATGGGGAAACCTGAACTTAGTTTTGCTTAAAGTCTGCTACCCTAACAAGGAGGGACTTCCCAGAAGAACAGGAACTGATCTAGAAAATGAAGTATATGGATTAGGTAATTTTACACTTAACCTTATGATCCTGAACGTTGAATCAGAGGCTACACCAATCTTGCCCGCCATGTCCGTATTCCCAGTAAAAGGGGAATTATGTATAAGAAAGAATGGTTCCATACACATGGGCCATAGTAAATGCACCACTGTAATAAAATTCAGTGATCAAGGCAAGTCTACATTTAGAGCTTCCCATCATTCCTACTTCATATGTGGCCAGACCGCATATATATGTCTACCTTTAGATTGGGATGGTACCTGTTACATAGCATTCCTTCTACCACCTGTTTTCCTAGCTCCTCCTGATTATCATAGAAATACCCATTTAGTACACAATAGACAGCAGAGAGATCTCCCAATTGTCGATTACACTGAAACAGCATGGGAGAAATACACAGATTTCAATAAAGGTTTCTTTCCCTATATAGGTACAGTCACTAATAGTAAACTGATACGTAGATTAACCAGAACCCTTGAAGCAGTAGTGAACGAAACTATTTCCGCCTTAGGCAATTTAACAGAAGAGCAGTCTGCTATGCGGATTGTTGTGCTTCAAAATCGTCTTGTCCTTGACGTCATCCTGGCCGATAGGGGCGGAGCTTGTAGGGTCATCGGATCAAGTTGCTGCATTTTCATACCAGAAAATTCGCCGTCAGTATATAAAGCCATAACTCGCCTTCATAAGATTGTAAGCCAGATACACCAGAGTCCAGGCACCTGGACTTGGTCCGGTTGGTTCTGGGGCGTGTTGTCAGCCTGGGGATGGAGAATCCTATCCTTCCTAGGTATTGGCTTTCTCATACTATTCAGTTGCTGCTTATGTCTACAATGTGGGCCAGCGATTTGTGGTCTGTGTGCCACCTCGTGTATCCCACATCCAAGTTTTCGTTCGAGATCCCGGAAGAAGAAAGAAGAACAAATGATGCTATATGAACAGATCGATGGATTGATGAAGATCGATATCTCCTGAGGGTCCGTAGGGGACAAGGAGGGAATGAGGAAATATGAATTTTGTGATCAGTTATGTCCCCTATCGTAGACCCCAACGGCTCCATGTGCATGCTATAAGTACATGTATGTTCCCTCCTGCTCCAGTTTTGAAGACGCAAATATATGTGCGTCCACCGTCAACATGTCCTCTTTCAGATCCGCCATGAATGGGTCAGATATTCCATTCCTAAGTATGAAAGGCCACCGACTTTATGTGGTTCACTTTCCACATTTTACAGATTCAGGCGAGTAGGCCCAGAATTCTGTCTTCAAACCTTTTCCTGCCTTCTGCCTCTGAAAGCTCCAGTCTGAGCCTGCATCTGTGACCATGAACTTTGTCTTACTCCCTGCGCGGCTAACGATGCCTGATCCAGCCTGTCGCCTGCCAAAAACTGTATTTCACCTTCAAGATTATCTACTCCGCTCCTCATCCGATGCATTCCTGTCTAGTAGTTTAGGTAAACATTCCTCCAGCTACCGTGCAAAGGGCCAGGCCTCGCTGTCCTCATGCAAGTAATTCATAGCCCTGTTACCATGGAATATTCCTACCCCCTCGCATCTAGTGTAGACACTTAGACGCTTGTACACGCACTAACAGTCAGTATAGAATAGATTCTATCCTAGAGACCTCTCTTTTTGGATAACACAGTTCTTTAAACATAGGATATTAGATATGATTTGGGATTAGGTTGACACGACCCCCAGACTTCTGTCTCCACATGTAGAGCTAAATGTCAAGTCCCCTTCACCCTCTAGTTGCACGTCAATCACACGTCATGCGGCTGCGCGCGCATCTCTGCCAAATATTTCTGCTGACATTGCAGGATTCTCTTATGGATCCACCCACTTGTGACATCATGTATGATGACGTTTATTAAATTACGCCCATATGACCGCCTCTATTAGGTACGTATGCACCTTTTATCTATACTATCAGCTGTTACGCCTCTTGCATCTGTTTCACTGTAATGTATTTTCTATAAAACTGCCTATCTGTCAATAATGTATGCCCTTCCTTCCTGAACTTTCGTGGTGATGGAATAGAATGCCTACAATTCGAATTGTATTCCTTTGTATAGGAATAAAGCCTTTTAAAACCTCTAATACCACGGATTCTGCCTCTTATATTTACTGAGTTATTCTTAATAGACTTTACCGCATAAAAAATAGTACCGGTAATGAAATATTTACCACATGGTGACACCCTTCGTTTTCCTTTTTCGATTCGATGTCCCAGATACTGAACTTCAGGTAAACAATACTGAATTTATTTGGGTACACTTTGTGTCCATTCTCTTCCAAATGTTTCAACAAAGCCACTGTGTCTATCTTGCACGCGTCCTCGGTTTCCTAGGTGACCAAAAGGTTATCAATATACTGAAGCAGGACTGATTTCTGAGGCATCACCCGCCCTTCAAGATTATTTTTCAGACACTGGCTAAAGATGGAGGGGCTTTCTGTATACCCCTGAGGGATTCTACACCATGTTAAGACACGGTCGCCCATCTGGAATGCAAACAAATATTGGCTCTCTTCGAACAAAGGTATGGAAAAAAATGCTTGACACAAAGCTATTACGGTAAACCATTCTGCTTCACATGGTGTTTGAAATATGATAACAGCCGGATTCGGTACCACAGGACAACAAGGAATCACAAATTCATTAATCCTGCGCAGATCCTGTACTGTTCTATACTTGACACTAGGCTTCTGCAGTCCCATGATTGGTGAATTGCAGGGACTTCCTCGTATCTCTTTTAGAATGCCTTGTGTAATCATAGACTCAATGACAGGAGTTATTCCAGCCACTGTCTCTGAAGACAGTTTATATTGTGGGGTTCGTGGAAACTCAGCATTCGGTTTCACCTGTATCTTAACAGGTTCCACTCCTAAGATTAACCCTATCACCTCACCTGTGAAATACCACACCTTCAGATCAACTGAGTCTCTCAAATCATGTGGCAATTCTGCTATTGTGAGAACCACAAACATTTCCGCACACATGCTCATATTAGCCATTTTGAAATCGGCATCATCATCATAGGTCTGCAGCTCCACACCTCTCGGAGTGCATGAGATGGTACAATTTAATTTGCACAACAGATCACGGCCCAAAAGAAAGACCGGACTTGTATTGCAAACCACAAACTGATGTTTATCTTGGAACAGCCCTATTCTAACAGGTAATGCATTTGTTAATGGATTAGTCATTTTCTGATTGCTGATTCCCACTACTTGAATCGATTGTCCAGAAAGAGATACGTCGGGGACCACTTCTGTTCTTACTGTGGATCGAGCAGCTCCAGTATCTAATAAAAACGTGACAGGATATCCATTCACATCTACATCCACAAATGGTCCACTCTGATCTACCTCCAGTATTGTGTCTAGAGGGCATTCTTCCTGCAACCCCCTCTGACACTCCCAAGGACCCTGAAATTGATCGAATCTGTCTTGTATTTCAAAATACAGCATCTGATGGTATGTCTGATTATGCATTGGTATTCTGGAAGGCTGTGGCACCTGTACTTGCTGCTCGCAACCTCCATACATGGACCTAGGTCTAGTCACAGTCTGTAAACTCTCAAACATGTGTCCCTCTCCCTCATGTTCGAATTGATTAGTAGGATTCAATCGACACTCACGTTTCCAATGCCCCATTATGTGACAATAATGGCAGGCAGTAACCTTCTTTTGTTGTGCCACCCACTCACTAGTGGTCATCTCCATACCTCTTCCTCTTCCCTGACCTGGTTGGGTTACCATCTGTTGACCCATACCTCTGCCACTTCCTCTGCTTCGACCCATACCTCCTCCAATCCCCTGCATATGGTCTGCATTCCTCAACTGAGCCAACATCTACTTGTCTTACAATTTCTTTTGTGCTGATTCCACTTGATCACTACAATATTTAGCATACCGTAATATTTCATCCACCGACTTATTCTGCCAACATATCAGGTGGTGCTGTATCATCAAACTAATCTCAGATTTCAAGCCTAACACAAACTTTGAGACAAACTGTCCTATATCCTTTTGATCAATAGTGTTCAACCCACTATGCTGTTTAAAAGCTAATAACAATCTTTCGTAATAATCATGCACTGATTTCTTAGGCTCTTGAGTCGTACAATCGATTTTAAGCCAATCGACAATCTGTGGAGCTACCTTAGACTGCAGCCTGGTAATCACTTGCTAATATTTCCTCATCACATCAGGTGAAGGACCATGGGTTACTGAATCTCTAGGTGCCTCTGCAGTTGGCCACTCAATGGCAATTTTGCATGCAGCCCACAGATCTGCCGGGCCACTATATCAAACAAAGTATTCAAATCAATCCACAACACCTTTGAGATCTTAACAAACCATTCTTATTGCTTGTACCACTCAGCAGGTTTCTCCCTCAGCCGAGGAAAATCATTTGTAAAAGCAGCCAAATCCCCCCTGCTCCATGGCATATGTACATACCCTCAATTCTGCACTTCTCTCAAGGGAAAATTACCTGCGGCTCCCATCCCTCCCCCCTGAGGTGGAGAGGTACCTATCCCGGTCTTGGCACATTTCTTTTTGGCCCATCTCTCTTCCCATATGTCTAGTTCTTTCCAAGCTTGCATCCTTACTACCAGTTCTCTAATCTGGGTTTTCAACCCAACGGTTCGCTTTTCCTCCAACTCCTTGTCTGTATAATTTAGTCTGCAAGATCCCTGCATCATCTTGGTCCTTTTCAAATCAACCTCATACCTTCGTGCTAACTGCCATAGTGCATCATAAGCCCGCTTTGCCTTTCTTGTAATGACTTTGGCTACAAATAACAGTTCATTTGGGCCATATGTCTCAATTCTGTCTAAAGGCAGATTCCCTTCAACCACTTCCTCTATTTCCAATTTTAATCTAACCACATCTAACATTGGTGTTTTTATTGCACTTTGTAACACTTTCAGTTTTCTTTCCCTCTCTTTCACAACTTTGTGTTCTCCTTGGTATTGCCCCTTCTTCCCTCCTCAAGGCGGAACGATCTTCTCTATCCCAGCTCCTACTCCTCCAGTGATTACCTGCACACACAACCTGTGGCCCAAACAGTACCCTAGGTGGTTCTGCCCTCGTCATTTCTTCTCTTGGCAGCATTCTCTCTCTCACAGGTTAAACCCACATTTGGAGGTCTGACTTAGAATTCGCTAAGACTCTTGCCGGTCTTCGTTCTGACCCACTGTCCCTTCTCGACGGTTTTGCAGTAGCAGGCAGTGGAGTACTATAGTCCACGGCTACCTGGCCTAGACCTGTTGCCGTAGCTGTAAGACTCCCTCCAGATATTGTCTCTTCCCTTTCACCTGTATACTGTTGACTGTCATTCTGACTCTCTGCAGGAGTATATATGGGGACAACTGGTCCAATTGTGACTGGCACTGACAGAGCATCTGGTAACTGCATATTCCCTGGAGGTTGTGCTGGCTCATAATTGGGGTATCTCATTCCCCCTGACCCTCCTGTAATCCGTACCATTGCAATCTTTTCCCAGACTCCTGTTGGCTGTTCCTCTGAACCCAACTGTCCTGCTCCTACGGTCTCCTCCGGTGTGAGCGACCTCTCTGCCTCTGACTTAGAGTCACAAGGTGGAGGACGTTCTGGTAAAAGCCTGTCAAGAAAACTATCATCTGTATCACTGTCATCCTCTGTCTTAATCTTTCCCTCTGCCCCACCTGCTAACAACCGAAAGGGGTACAATCGCTCTCCTTCTATGGTGTCTACTCTCCATTGTTTCAGCTGTGCATCCCATCTGGCATCTTGATATGCCTTCATCGCTTTCCTCATTCGTCCCTGTGAAGCCTCTCTTCTCTTCGCTAATGCGGCTCTAATCCAAGCATCTAATGCCTCAAATTGTGTGGGTCGAGGTGGAGGTTTAAGGGAAGCCATCACCCCCTCAGCTGATACAGGACCTCCATACGAAATGACCCATAACGAGGGAAAGCCAATTCTCCTTCATTCTCTGTGATTTTACTCGAATTCTGAAGCCAAACGATCAAATGCAAGCCCACATTCATTGCCACATAATGTGCCGAGGTGTCCTCCGGCGGAGTTCCCTCTCCAACCCGAGTCACCACCCCTCTATCGCCTCTGCACAAATATTTCAACACCCGAAACAACGCATCATGAAAATCGATCGCTGTGCAACCCACAATCCAATATTCGACTACGGACGCAGAGCAACCAATCCCAGCGTGGCGTTGCACCAACAGACCAATCCAAGCGCGGTGCACACTGACGTCACTGCTCACTCCTTGCAGCGGCTCACCCGCCATTACAATTTCGCTTCGTACACTCGCTCACACATTCGCACTACAAGTAACTGTATAACCCAAAGTTATTAACCAAGTAACTGGTCCTACTGCAGTCACAATAACTTACAGTTACAAAAACAAGTAATTGTCTGTCCGCTAAAAGATCGATAGAAAACTCACACAAGAACACACATCTGCTGTGACCCCCGACCTGCGTTGATCACTCAATCACTGCGATCTACCCCCGATACCTGGAGTTTCTCACAACGAACCATTCCCGCACTCACACAAAGTTCCCTGACACAAGTGAATAGTCGATAGTGCTTCACGACTCCCACAGTTTACTCAGACATCTCAAAATTAACATATATAGATATAGAAAAATCAATACAGAGCCGATTCTACGAATATATGTGATTCGGCATAAAAGGAAGATAATAGTACATTCCAAAATCAGAATACAACTCAAAATAGATTCAGAGTCTAAATCTATTTTCATTAAAACAAATCTGTCCCTACGCTATACTAGAAGGAGATGCTATCTAATACCCTTCCATCAATTACCAAAAGTGTCAACACGTGTTGACTTCCTAAGAAGTACTCACGTCAAATGAGTTAAAGTGCTTAAGGCTAGGAGCTAGTTCTAAGATGCTCCCTTCTCTCCAAAAGCTAGCAGAAGTCTGGGCTCTCTGTCCCTGCACATCCTACAATAATAGAGTTCGATTGTTTGAGTCACTCTGGTAAAACTTTCCATTGCAACTTTTTCTATGTGGCGAATTCATGATCTCTTAATTAATTTTTCTTTGTTCATCGGGTTTACCAGGCAAGCCAGACACGAAAGGCGTCCTCCCTTCTCGCTTTCAACCCTCTTCAAAGCGTCCCTTGTATCTTTTCCAATCTGAAAATAACAAGTTGGCATTCCGAAACCTGCAGTATAATGAGAACACTGCTATTTCCTGAAAACAACATGCATTTAATTATTTATTTCTTGAGAAGCCAAGGAGGTGCAAAAATAACTACAGTCTTGGGCCTAAGAACTCGGGCAACTTAAACCAAACACAGTTACATTATGTGGCTGTAAGACTGTTCTGCGCTTTATATATACAGGCATTACGATACATACACAATCATACTATAACATTTCACTATAATGAATGTTTAAATGGTTCTAATGAATACATGTTAATGATCATAAAACACTGCACGCAATAATTTAACCATGAGTATAGTGCATCCATACAAGATAGAGTGCTGAAAGCGCTCTTCAATACATTTATTTGTCTTTAAGTTACTTCTAAGTTTAGTGTTTGCCATTTACGAATGGGAAATAAAAAATGGCTGCAACATTATACTGCTTTATCTATTTGCTGACGCTATTTAGCATCAGAAATAACTTTTTCTTTCTCTTTTTGCTGACGCTGAAAAATCCTAGCAAAAAGCACAGACAAAGCCAATTGGTTTGCAGTGGCAAAGCCAGGAAGCCATCAAGAGCTTTGCCACTGCTTTTTGCTGAACAGACATTGAACTCCTTAATGACTCATTTACTCACTGCCTTCTGATCTTTGTCCCAGATCAAGCAGTTCATATAAACTCATAAATTCTGATCTTGCAAGAAGATAGGTCATAGACTGGTTTGTTTCCCTCGGCAATCCATGAGCCAGTGTATCCGCACAAAGCAATAAGCTGGTGTCCAAATAGTTCATTTTATTCGAATGACTTCATTCATAACCCACTCGTTACAAACCCATTATTATAAGGAATTAAATACCATTAGGACTAGACTGGAATATTTCTTGCAAATGCGTTTACGGGATTTATAATTGAGTATTAAAACATTATAATTAGGGCTGTGATTCTCTCCAAAGGGTTGGGTCAAAGAAAGCTCAGACGATGAATGTAAGTTGTTTTGAAAAGAAAACTGACGCAATAGGAATCATGATTTATTTTCGCAACATCTATTCCATGTTTTTCTTGTTTTACATTGATTGAATTGCCATTTCCTGTTATTGGCTCGTTTATGAAATTGGGATTTTTTAAATCAATTTCATAATTCCCTTTCTCAGGACTTAATTCCTTGCACAACTATGACTGTTCATCCTGTAGGTACATTGCACAATTCTATACAAGTTTTTCTCTTTTGGACGCATTCGTCTCAAGCGCTCGCCGTGGCTTATAAGTAACAGTACAGCACAAGGTCAAAATGAAAAAAAGACAAGAAAAAAAGAAAAATTAATTTTGGAAAAACAAATTTTAGACATCTTTTTTTAGGTCTCTCATTTCTTTCAAAGGCTAGATTCAGAGTCTCACTATATTGGCACAATCAGGGGGTATATTGTAGAAAGACAGGGCATTTGAATTTTCAGTGTTAACACACTTCCTCACTTTAATGATGCGTTCCCATGATGGGGAGTGCCAACCTGATGAAACCTTGCAGACGAAACTCCATTTTGGGGAATAGTCAACATTAGAAAAACAATTTTCCATGAAAATCTGATTTTCACTGGATAAAATACTATACTGGGCCAGAGTTTGAATCCCAGATCCAAAATATATATATAAAAAAAAGAAACTTCTGACAATTCTTAAAACAAAAAGGACTGTAAGAATCATATTATTTAAGGAAGGGAAAAAAAGGATCAAAGAAAGTATGAGTCACGGAAAAGGTGGTCAGTAGTATTTTTTGGGGCGATGTGTACCACAACCCTGAGGGAATGAAAAAGAAGACAGGGTAGAGCAAAACAAAAGAAGATAGCCACAGAAGGAGAATAGAAAGGAGGTAAGTGCAAAAAACAGGAGAGAAGAAAAGGCTGGTATGGCTAAAAGGGGTAACAACAGAATTGAAGTTAGAGAAGGGCCAAGTGCTTCACCAACACAGTGGAGGCAGAGAGTAGGTAGGTTTTAAAGCAAAAAAGTAATTTATGGAAATTAGTGGGAATACAGGGAGGAAACCCTCTCCCTGGTTACAAAACGATAGACACAGGGAGTGGAGGTTGGAATAAGGGTGTGGGCCTTAGGTTGGGACCCCCCTGAAAAAATATAGCTCAGACAGGTTAACGTAGCTGCGGAAAACAAACTGCAAATCAGACTTTTCGCCTTGGAGGGCATTCACCAGGGTGGTTTCCTCAACCTGGTACATGTCATTGATGTTGAACAGTTAGTGCAAGCTGGTCCAACCAAAAGGGGTCATCACAACTATTTTCAGCATGTTGGTTTTTCACCAATTACATACAGAATAATTACCATTAGCAAATATTTTAGTGATTTTGGAAAGACGCTTACTTTCATTGTCAAGTCATGACAGCATGTTGTAAATGTAAACCACCACTTGGGGGGAGATTCTCAAACATTATGCGCTGGGTTAGCATCACAAAAGTGACGCTCACCAGCACTATTTTTTTTTCCTCATTCACTTTCCTGTGCAAAAGTTGTTTTGAGCTGGAAGTACTCAAAAGTAACGCAAAGCAGTGCAAAACGTTTGCTCTGCATTACTTAGCGCCAAGGGGGAGTTACATGGGTGGTACATGGACGGTCCCATGCAACCACCTTTGACACTAAACCCTATCTGCTAACATTAGTAGGCAGGGTTTAGTGGCAAAAATTAATGCAGTCGAAAAGCAGGCATTAAAAGGAGAAATGTTTTTATTTCACCATTAAAAGAAGAAATGTTTTTACTTCTCCTTGCTGTTCTGACTTTGCATGTGTGCTTCACTATCCAGCACACATACAAAGTAGGAAAAGGTTTCAAACTTGTCTAGCCATAGTATTTTGCACAGGAAGAGTACCCTTCCAAGACACAACCTATGGTAGATTCAGGCACGCACCCTAGCACTGGGACGCTCAGGTGTGTGCCTGGTGCACGGAAGCTGAAATCAACGCCTGAGCTAGGGAGAAGGGAGGAGAACGCCATATCTCTATAGATATGGCTCTCTCCTGCTCCCTCCATGTGATGCAATGCAGAGCAGCATTTGTGGCTGCTGCACTGCGTTCCATGATTCTTTAGAGAATCTGGGCCTATGTCTATCAGTTATGCAAATAGCATCACCAACACAAATAATTCTCCCATCCATTATCCCTGTACAGCCCAGAAAGAATGTGATATGTAGAAAGAGGAGCATACATTCACGCGTGAACATCTACTATCCTCTTTAGGAGGTATGTGCGCCCTATTCTATTGAGGCCTGCTAAATAGCTCCACAATCACGTGATTTGCTAAACTGTGGGGATTATTTACAAGCACATTGGTGAACAGGTTCGTCACTTTTAGTGATGCCCCGGCAGAGCAATGGGCTTCCCATATTTACAAGCCATGTAAAGTCACACTTCGTGACTTTTTATGGCCTTGTAAATATGTTTCCCTTTCACGCATTACTCTGGGTGAAAGGGGCGTTCCATGGGTGTTACTGTGGTGTTCCCACACAACATCCATGGAACTTGATGCATTCGCAGATTTACAACATTTTGTAAACCCGAGAATGCCTCAGAATCCTATGCTTCCCCAGCGGAGGTGTAAGGTGGCACAATGAAGAGAAATACATTAATTTCTCCTTGTTTTTTCATTTTCTGTGCATGCTGCATTGTGCAGCATGCAAAGAAAGAGGAAATTGCCTTTAATAATTGTTTTTGTGCAGGAAGGTGTGCCTTCCTGCACAAAACCAATCACCCCCTCTGTGCAAGCACCCTTGCACCAGGGTGCAAGGGTGCCTGCGTTGACGCATGGCAGCCAATTGTGCGCCAGCGCAGGGGAAAACACAGGATGTGTCATACTGTTGTAAATATGACGCATCCCAGTGCTTTTAAAATGAAGCAGCTCAGCGCAGAAAAATGGTTTGCGGCGGAGTGCTGTATCATTTTGTTGTAAATCAGCCCTGTTATGCTTATCTCTACCCCTGAGCGGCCTTGATATGTTTCAGGATGAAATGCTGACATTGCTGGCCACTAAATTATTAACATCCAACACCCTCAGCCAACTGTCAAGGTACTGGGCGACTTCAATAAAGACCTCATTGCTCTTTTAGGCTATGTGACAGACATCCCAAAATCAGTGCACAGGTACAGGTACTAGCTAAAAGGGAGATAGTGCTACATTGGGGTAATGGTGTCAGACCAACAGTTAAGACTTGGCTTACCAGTTTAGTCCCCTGCAGCTCTGCAACCGCCTGCTTCTACGCCAAAAGATATTTGGCTACCATTGAGGGACTACCTTTCGACAATTGGCCTTGATGTAGCTTCTTTAGACCCACCACACATAGATGGGAGCCTCAAAATTCTGTAATGTATGTTTGATTGTTTCAAATGGTAATTTTGCAACACTGTGTATATGTGGCCACGCCTGAGCTTTATAATTACATGATTTTTCTGCAAATACATTCTTAACTACTTATCTTCCAGCTGTACTACTAATCAACAAAATACTACCCATAACATGGGTTTTTTGTTTATATTCTGTTTTGATTTTGGTGAATGACAAATAAGGTTAAACAAATATATTTTTCAACTAAACAGGCAATCACGAGTGCAGTTATATTTCATGCACTAGGGTCATTATTTGAGCGGTGCAGCTGGTGCAGTGGCACCAGCCCACAAAGTGGTCAGAACTCCAATAAACACCTAATATTGCTACATTTTACTACTAAACAGGCAGTCAGAAGTTTAGTCAATAGAGTCATTATTTGAATGGTGTAGCAGGTGCAGAGGCACCAGGCCCAAAAGTTGCCAGAACTCCTCTAAACACCCAATATTGCTATATATTACAACTAAACAGGCAGTCATAAGTGCGGTTATCCAGCAAGTGCTAGGGTCATGATTTCAATAGTGCAGCAGGTGCAATATTACCAGGACCAAAACCTCCAGGCACCACACTAAACACCTACAATTGCTATATTGCATTCCTAAACAGGCAACCACAAGTGCAGTTACCTTGCAGACAACATGGGCATGATGTAAGTGGTGCAAAAGATGGAGTAGCACCAGGCCCAAAGTTGCCAGCACTCCTCCAAACACATAATATTGCGATATTTGACTACTTAACAGGCAGTCGCAATTGCAGTTACCTCACAGTTAAAAGGGGCTTGATTTGAATGGATGGTGCAGCAGGTGCAGTGGCACTGGGGCCAAAAGCTCTCAGGATCTCACTAAACCCAGATTACTGCCAAATTTTACTACTAAACAAGACAGTCACAAATGCATTTATTTAGCAAGCAATAGAGGCATGATTTGAATTATGCAACCAGTGCAGTAGAACCAAGACCAAAAGCTCTAGGCAACCCACTAAACACCTAATATTGATATATTTTACTACTAAACAGGCAGTCACAAGTGCAGTTACCTTGCAGACAACAGGATCATGATTATCTAAATGGTGCAGCAGGTACAGTGGCACCAGGCCCAAAAGCTCTAAGGACCCCACTAAACTCAGAATATGGCTATATTTTACTACTAAACAGCCAATCACAAGTGGAGCTATCTAGCAGGCATCAGGGCCCTGATTTCAATGGTGCCAAAAGTTGTCAGAACTCCTCTAAATACCAAACATTGCTATCAATGTTCCTTCTAATTTTTTTCCTCTGCGTGCGGCAGTGTAAGGTCTCTGTGTGCTACAACCAAGACTATGTGCGCCAGGAACCAGACCACGCGTGGGGGTGCAGCGCCAAATATCACTCCAAGCTTTTGCTTTAAAAAGTGAAAAGACAGTGCATTTCCACACATGCAGCACCACATGAATGGTCTTAAAGCAGGTTTTCAATTTAGATACAAATGCCAAGACATGAATTGGTTACACAGGCAAGTACACTTCGGGTTCAGAAAAGCACAGGACTCCAATGGTGGTACCGTAATACGATTTTACTAAAGATCCTCAACTCGAGCACTGTTCATAGGGTGGGGAAATGTTAGGAGCCCATATAAGATCGCATATATACACAATTACATAACATATTTATAATATGATGTGCAAGCTACGGAGTAATGTGTGGATATCCCGTCAGAGATAGTTTGTGAAATGTGTGACATCCAGGAAAACATGTAGTGTGGAAGAGGGCCATTCACACAAGTCAAGTGCCATCACTGTTAATAGGAGCATGGCTGCGGGGCAGATTGTGAGCCTTTTTGAAAGTATTTATGCTATTCGCTGCAGCAGTTATGCATGTACAAGGCGCTGCACATGAATACTTTTAAAAGGCACACAATCAGCCCTGCAGCTGCGTTCTATTAACAAAAGGAATGCAGAGTCTCAAACACGGCGTGTGCTTTCAAAATCCTGAGTTTTTAAACAACCAAAAGGCTGAGGACCTTTTTCTTGCTGAATTTTTATGGTGCCTAAGATTACTCTAATATGACCCTTGTATATGTTTTAATATTGTTGTAGGAGATGTTTGGAGTGTACTTTTATGTTTTTTATTAACCAAATAAAGTGAATATGACTGGTTGAGAATCCTGGGTTTGCGCTTGTCTAGACAAAACACTCTAAAAACATACATTCTGCTAGCATGAATGACATGGTAGTCCTACACCCTGTAATCCCCATTGTTTTATGTAACATTCCTGTACTATGATTTACACACTTATAAGCCTTCATGTCTGTGTAATATATGCGTGATGTAAAGTGATCCGACATCCTACACTGGTATGAGTAGCACTATAAAATAAATGAAAAATATATGAGAGAGGGTCTATGGAGAGATGAGGGGCACTCTTGGAGAGAAGCAGTGGGTGAACTTGTGGAAAAGAGAGCTATGAGAGGAGGGCACCAAAAAAAGAATGTTGCACCAGGTGCCACCAGCGAAAGCTGGTCATGTACAGCTGTGTCAACCTCTCAAAGTTAATTTTTGTGAAAAGATGAAATTTTCTTGCTGTAGACTGCAGCGTTCATCTTCATTTGGCAACTTCAACAATTGCCAAATACTGCAGGAAACAGTGCTTAATTTGTAAAACAATAAGTGCCAGGGCTCAAAGCTTAGCTCAGAGCCCCGCGAGGCCCCAATTAAATGCCCTAAACTTACTGGGAACACAGAAGCACCAGACACTTTATGCTGGACCTCCTCCTCTCAGTCCTCTGTTCAGAAGCGCGCCGCTCCCACGCTCGCAAATATTCAGAAGTTTTTGATGAGTTGGATCAGACCGTTAAATGTACCGAGAAACTTCACCATGGAATTTTGGAAGTGGAAAAGCTCTAAACATGCATTGAAGAAAGTAAGAGCAAATACAGAGGAGACCGTCACGGATTTAAACACCTTCATGGGCCCGAAGTAGACTAGAGGTGTCATTTTAACAAGCTCACAAAAACATTCTCCTTTGATGCCAATAACAGGAACTCACTGTTGAAGAATGGATGAGCAAAAGATTTATCTATTTTCCGGAGAATCAAGGCAGACTACAGAATCTTGACTTATCTTTGCAAGCAGCAGTTTCCAGAGCCCAATGGGCAATAAGGAAGAAACAACATCAGTCCCTATTTCTTCCCACTTCAGCTCACCTGACCCTATACTTGAAGTTAATGAAAGACTATGATGCTTTGTTTTTTGGGTGAATGGCTGTGGATAATGAGGTGTACTAAGCGAAGTTACTGTAGAGAGGTGGTGCGGGTAAGAAGTGACTCTTCGAAGATGGGACTTCGGCCAAGGATCGGGAGTTGAGTTCTGGAGTCATTTAAGTTAATCTCATTGTCTCCTGTTACGTTCTTGAGGCGTTTGAAACATGACATACACAAGCAATCATATTGATTAAATGTGTAGAAGAACAATTTTAGCTGAATCGATGTGCAAACAGAAGTGCAAAATGATATCAGTACTTGAGAAGTACAAAATCACGACAGACATTTTTGTAGGCCAATAATAGAAACAAATCCAGGGCAAGAAATTGTACAAATCACATTTGATTTGTTACGAGTCATATTTTTCCGTTAAAGTGCTTAAAATAACTTCTATTATTTTTTAAGAAATGTGGGATGATTAATAGAATACGTTCTACTATTTCCAAACACATCCTACAAGCCAACAAATTCTGTTCTCCATTGTAATATTCTTCCGAGGCCCTACGGCGATGAATATAATAGGCTTTGGCTAAAAGTGATCTCACATAAGCTTGCTCCAGGAAAAGGGATATCATATTAGCAGATTAGCAACATTTCAGTGCTACTGACATGACACAAAAGTGCCCAGTTTCACTTTGTGCTTTGGTGAGCACAAGCCTTGATAAAACTAAGGTTGATGGGATGGTAAGTTTTTAAGAACATAGGATGAAAACTATGAGGGAGTGATAGTAGCCACTGTCAGCAATGCTTTGGCCGTTGCTGGTCAGCGATGAATTTAGTCAAGTTAGAAATTGTTGAACAATGGTAGAGAAGGCAAAGGAGGAACCAAAAAAAAAGGAGACATTGGCAAAAGAAGCAAAATAGCATGAAGCGGAATGAGGACTGGCAGCTAACAAGAAAGATCCATGTTGCGACGAGAATCCTCTCCACCAGAGTCTAAATCATGCTCTAAGCTCCTTGAATAAAATATGGGTTAATGGAATCGATAACGAGGAGGAACTGATTATGTGGATAGTGTTTCTCTCCCTGGAGAAAGTGACCAAGGCATTTTATGCCATCATTGCTAAAATGTGTATCTAACGCTGCGATGCACGCAGGTTCCATTTAATGAGATGCCGCTTACTGCTGGTGTGATTAGCAGAATGGTACCGGTGGAGGGACATTTTGCATACTGCATGAGCAAAACAGTCAGCAGTCATTATTTTTGCACCCTTGTAAAGCCGTCTTTAAATCCTACTATGCCATCTTTCTTAGGGGTGTGCAAACCCCGTTTCTGGAGCAAGCAGGAGTTTGCTCCCAAAACATGATTTCAGCTTGACCAGAAATTGCACCTACGGCGGGCATACGATTTTCGACTGGTGAAAGTCCTGCGGGCAAATACGTCGCATATTACGTTTGCCACCTTGAAATATGGAGTAAACCACACTGTTCGCACACTGTCGCCATTCCAAGTTGCTTAACAAGGAATGGGGTCCTGACTGTAAACTCAGCCCATACTGAACCCAGAGGCATTAGCATTTGTTCAGGCCGAAGTGTTGACCATTGGCTTACAGATGCACCATCTGACACTACATTTACTCGAAGGATTTCTGTCATTTTCTTGGCGCCTATTCCCCTACAGCAGAGAGCACCAGGACCTTTTTTCATAGTTGTAGACATTTCCCGCCAGCAGGCACCTACTAACAGCGGATTCTAGCGCTGTAGAAAGGGTAAACATCGGACGCCATCGCTGGTAACGCGAGGCCACGCCCATATCCTCTTTCCATAAATGTGCGTCCCACGTAAGCGCAGCGGAAGAGCGCAGCGGGAGCGCCGTTTGCGCGCCGAAGGCGCGCCTAAGGCAAGCCCGTCTGCACCCGTCCGCGGCCGGACGGGGCGCGGGGCTTCGGACCCTGTCACCTTCAAGTCCCAAGAGAGGCGGTATGATAGACAGGTATTGCTGGATCTATGCCCTAATACTGCACTCCCCTGCAAACACTCTATGGAGGCTATATCGCTACATGGTTGCAACATATGTCCCTTCACTCCTGATAATAATTGCCTCACCACTTCTAACACGAAAGGGCTGCTAAAAGCGGCATTATTGAATTGCAGATCCCTTAGGAAGCATTGTAATCAAATCTATCATCTCCTTGAGGATGAAGAACTCAATATCTTGTTTCTCACTGAAACCTGGTTAGATGAGCATTCTGACCCTGTCATAATTGAGGCCTTGCCACCGGGATACTCCCTCTCCAGACTTGATAGGAAGGATGGTAGAGGTGGGGGTATCGCTATAGCAACTAGGGCACCTTTAGAATGCTCCCTATCTCCTCTTTCGATAGATCATAGTGAAGCAGGCTCCTTTACCATCTTAATAGGGCCGAAATATTCCCTCTCGGGTATCCTTATATACCGACCCCCAGGAAGACTCTATGACTTTACATCTAGCCTTATGGAGGCTACAACTCACCTAGCACTGAGAAAATCCAGATTGCTAGTGTTGGGAGACATGAATGTCCACTTTGACAACCCCCTTGACAATGAGGCAGCTGACATAAAGTCTGATCTGCTCTCTTTACAGCTAGAACTTAAAAACCAGGACCCAACTCACCAATTAGGACATTTGCTGGACCCCATTTTTGGGAACTGGACTGGAGTACTCCCTCTGGCCCCTCTACCGATACCCTGGTCTGACCATTTCGTGATTCCGATGCAAATACAGATCCCTGCTACCGAACTCAGCTCTGATACTGCTTATCGCTATCAATGTAGAAAATGGAAAAATTTCTCCCTTGACTCTTTTATTAAGAAATTTGATAACGCTGGACTTCCTGGAGGGTCTGATTGTGAAACAGCTTATAGTCAGCTACAAAAATGCATCACAACTGCTTTAGATAGCACTGCCCCGATTCGTATGCTGACTAACATCAAGAGAGCCAATAAAGCTAATCCGTGGTTCACTCACGAACTACGTCTAGCCAAATCCGCTTGTAAAAAACTTGAGCGGACATGGCGTATCAATTTTTGCCCAAAAACTAAAACCCTTTACAAAGAAGCGCAAAAAAACTATTATAGAATGATCCGAGCCTCCAAAGCATCCCACTATAACATTCGCATTATAGAAGCAGAGAATTCCTCGAAGGAGCTTTTTAAGATCTTTAAAGAAATCTCTGTAACTGCCTCTAATAATATTTCCCTTAATGATTCAGTTGATACTTGCAATAAGATCGCTAAGTATTTTTCCGGCAAGATCACTGACATCTATGCCAACTTTTCGGGCAACATAAAACCAGGACATGACTTTGCTGAGAGTGATGATGCCGCTCCCACAGATTTATGCCTGCGTAATTTCACGGTCCCTTCCCTGGAAATCTTTGTAAAAATCTGCCAAAGTATTAAATCTGGTTCCCCTCGGGATCCGGCTCCTCCCAAAATAATAGCTGCTAGTCTGGCTGTTTTGGAGCCCCACCTTAGGCACGTGCTACAAATTTCCTTTTCTACAGCCTGTCTGCCTGAAGACTGGAAAAAAGCAATCGTACTTCCAATAAAGAAAAAGCCCAATGTGAGTCAGGATACCCTAGACAATTTAAGACCTATATCTCTGCTACCTTACCTAGCCAAAGTCGCAGAGAAAATAGCAAATATTCAACTCATGGCCTATCTCGAATCCCAAAATGCTTTACACAGCTCTCAGTCTGGTTTTAGATCAGGCTATTCAACAGAGACAGCGCTCCTGAGAGCGACTGAAACTTTACGGGAAGGCGCAGATGAGGGTAAGACCATGGCACTCATTATGCTGGACCTCAGTGCTGCGTTTGACACTGTAGCACACTTCATCTTGCTACAGTGTCTAAACAAAGCTGGAGTCACCGGGAAGGCACTGGGCTGGCTGAAAGCTTTCCTAACCAACCGGAGCTTTCAGGTTCAGAGAGGCAATTTTCTCTCGGACAGCATAGCGTTAGAACAGGGGGTACCTCAGGGCTCTGCCCTGAGTCCCACCCTGTTCAACCTGTATATGGCCCCACTGGCAGGGGTGGTCCAATCGTACGGCGTAGAGCTAGTCTCTTACGCCGACGATACTCAACTGCTGATCTCCCTGTCCCAAGTTCCCTCCTTGGCTGCTGAAAATTTTAAAACCTGCATGAGCAATCTTGCAGATTGGATGACCCAACATTGCCTCAAACTTAACGGCTCGAAGACTGAGGTGTTGATAATTGGAGGCAAGGACACTAGCTGGACCAAGGAGTGGTGGCCATCCTGTCTGGGGCCTCTGCCTACTCCCGGCAGAGAAGCAAAGAATTTAGGTGTCTGGGTGGATACCAAACTCTCCTTTGACAGCCATGTAAATAAAATTGTAGGGAAGTGCTTTGGGGTCATGAAAACTCTCAACCGTACCCTGGACCTTCTCCCTTTGGAGGCCAGGCGTACCTTGACTCAGGCCCTAGTAACCTCTCGCATGGACTATGGCAATGTACTTCTTCTTGGTACTTCGGAAAAGAACATCAGGAGACTGCAGGTACTACAAAACTCGGCAGCACGGCTAGTATTGAGATTACCCAGAAGAGTTGCTTCTAAATCCACCTTGGCAACCCTTCATTGGCTGCCCATCAGGAAGAGAATTCTTTTTAAAGCCCTTCTTTTATGCTTTAGAATTATCTCTCACAGTGCACCGTCCTACTTGTCTGACCTAGCTGTCCCATACGAGCCTAACAGAGCACTTCGCTCGATGGGAAAGGGCCTCCTCATGATCCCCCGTATAAAAAAATCCAGAATGGGAGGTCGATCTTTTCGTTCCCTGGCAGCAACCAAATGGAACACCCTTCCCATCAATATTAGGTTAGCAAAAAATGAAGCCACCTTCAGGAAACTTCTAAAAACACACCTATTTGCCCTTTAGGCTCTTCCCCTCCTCTGATCTCTGACTCTATTCCTCAGCGCGGGGATACGCCGGTAGGCGTCACCATGCGCTCTACAAACCCCTTTATTATTATTGTTTTCTGTCTGTGGCTCTGGATGAAAGTTTGTTGAGGAAAAATATGTAACGGTCCCCAGAAATTAGTGCTGCTGGACGTGGGATCACTGGATTCACTTGAAGATGACTAGTACAAAGCAATTGGACCAAGCTGTGGTTCAATTTATAGCAGGACCTCACCCGAAGCTGACAAGTTTTGGATAATTTGTGGCAAAATCGTACAGCTACGGCGGTATTCTTGAATGTTTCATGTTAAAAAAAATATTACTTTCAATAAACATCACTCAGTTCCATGAAATAATCGTTTACTCGCCATTGAAACACTTTAATATGATGAAAAATCCATGTTTTTCTATTTTCTAGTCTACTATTTTCCTCACATTTGTTACCCAAGTTACATCTTGTATGGCTCGGCTCGTAATCTGGCTCTTAGAGCCAGGCCAGACCCAGGTTCAGCTCTCCCCAAGGCTGTCCGTGTCCCCTAAGAAATGTAATCTCTTCAATGCCCTTTGATGCTGCAGCACCTGCTCCACACCACCTTCCAACGCAAGTCTGATGTGAGTCACACTGGGGACGTCCTCTACTTCTTTCACTAGCACATCACTCACCACTGAGCTGCTAAACTCCTGCGCATCCACCTCGCACACACACGGCACTTTTATATATATTAGTTCCTTCGCAAGCTTTTTCTAGACTTGGATGCTTTTTTATTATCATTATCCTGCCGTTCCGGGCCGGACTCAAACCTCCATAGAGTAGTGCCTGGTGATCTAAAGCCACAGTAACCCCCTTGAAGGAAGGTAGGGGAGCTGTGTGCGGGCAGGCAGCGTGTGCTGGCGTTAAGAACCTCTGGTGGCTAGGCAATGGGTTGCCCTCATGGTAAGGCTATGTAGTTCTTGTGAAAGTGCCTTCCTGTGAAGATGGTTCCAGGGCTCCAGATGCTGAGGGTGAACCCGTCTGACCCGCAGCTACGGGTGCCAGATGGGAGTCCAGCTGACTCTGCAGTCTGGGCCGGAACTGTGAATCCTGCTGTCTGTCCAGCACGTTCTAGATTCTCCTCCAGGTCTCTGGGTTCCTGAAAGGAGTTCTAGACTGAGCTCCTAAGATGTCAGTTTCACCGCTCTGTAAAGCACATTAGAGTCTGCACCACAGTTATAAGTTCCTTCTCTGCGTCTTACATGGCTTAGCATTTGCACCAATGCTACGGATTCCAACAGTTTGCACAGCACTTTATAGATAGTGCAGTGTGGTTCTGCTGCAGCTCTTAGCACGGATCTCCATACCGCCTTCTTCTTAGATTGTGGCACTATCTGGCACATGCATCAAGAAAAGCTTTTGCGAGTCCTTAATTGCGAATATTAAGGACTCGCAAAAGCCTATGCATGTAGGAATCGCTATTAAAATAGCGATTCCTTAACATTCATTAATTGCGACTCACAAATCGCGAGTCGCAATTAATGAATGGCTTCCCATTCATTCCTATGGGCCTCCAGGCCCATAGGAATGCATTGGAGAATGCGGGAGCAATTTGCGAGTACCAGTAGGTACTCGCAAATTTCTCCCGCAATTTCTAGGGTGCAAGGGTGTCAAAATGGCACCCTATTGCACCCATGTATTTGTACTCTGCACACATGTTGCATACACACATGCTCTAAGGGCATGTGTGTGCGCAACGTGAAACTTAGAAAAATGCAAATAAGTGCATTTTTCTAAGTTTTAGCAAATTACCATGAAGTCCAGCTTCATGGTAATTTGCTCCCGCTAGTAGCGAAATCGCTATTTTTACAGCTTTCATGCATTGCATTTAAGGAATCTCAATTAGGGATTCCTTAAATGCAATCGCTATTTAAGGAATCGCTATTTTGAGATTCCTTCAATAGCGATTTTTGCATTTGGGATGATGCATCCCAAATGCAAAAATACCGGTCGCAAAGGGGCAGATTCTGAGAATCTGCCCGTTTGCGACCGGTTTTGTGGTTGATGCATGTGCCTGTATATCTTTGAACACCACTTTCCACAGCCTCCTATCGATCGAAGCCTTTCTATTCTTCAACCAATGCGTTCCACCACCTGTGTCTAACCTCTGGGTTCTAGTTAATGGTGCAACACATTGCAGGGCATGCTCCGGGGGTCTGGAACATTTCTTCCTACGAATCGCTTCCCGGGCGGTAATTTTACAACTTTAGACAATATTCCCTAGAACCATTCTTATTCTCTAAGTTCTACATGTTCAAACACAATGTTCTAGAGCCTGTTTGTTCTTTCTATTTTCACTCTTTGCACAACATATTGGAAGGTAGCTCTATAGGCCTAATAAACGTTGGGTTCCAGACTGTCTTACTGCACTTTTGAGATTTGCTTACTGAGTTTTGAGCTGTCGCTCTTACAAGAATATGTTCTAGAGCATGTCACTAATCCCTGTTCTTACCCCAAAAAATATGACCAATGTCTTACTTTAATGTAACTGGTACCTGTGTAAAGCGTTCCAATACCTTCAGGTTAGAGTTAGCACAATATGGCATTGCAAAAAAATGACGCAGTTGCCTCTAGGCTCTACTTTCGTTTCAGGGCGCTTAAACCCAGGCAGTGGAGCTAGTGTGGCGTGCTTGTGCTTTCTTAATAAGCACATGCCACTACAGGACATGGGTTCAAAGGGATCTGTTGACTGGCTGTAAAAGGGGTACATGGCAGCTACTATTCCTACCAGGATCACTTCGCTCTGCCCCTCTCCTGTTGCTTTTGCATTCCCTCCAGCCCCTGTTGTTTTCATATCTCCTCCTGTGTTGCTTTTCCGGTTGACCCCCCCCTCAATCCTTCCCCGTGTGCTTCCACTGCCCACGCACAGCTTTAAAAAAAAAAAGCATTTGCAACGCAATAGCTCTCGCATTGCTGAAGGTTTGTGCTTTTGGCGTTGCATTATTATTAGCAACACCAATAGCTCAAACGTTCAGCAATGCAAGACCTATTGCATTGCAAATGCTTGTTTTTCTTTTCTTTAGTGCAAGCCGTGGGGCTGATTGTGACCCTTTGAGGTAGTATTCAGGTTAATTGCAGTGCACAGAGGCACCGAAATTAACATGAATACTAACACACAGGGTTCCAATCGGCCCGTAGCTGTACAATTAAGAAAAGAAAAGCAGTGTCTCCAACACAGCGTGTGCTAAAGCGCACGTCGTGTTCAGTGACGTAACGAAACTTGAGGGGGCCCCCCTGCAAAGAACATGGACAGGCCCCCCCCACGGTCCAGACTCAGTCAGGAGCTCTCAGATCAGGGGCCTGCCACCCATGCACCAGTGGCGGCTGGTGGATCCTAAAAGAGGTGAAGCAAAAAGCTGAGATCCAAGTTGAAGGAGCAAGTCAGTACAGCAAACACACCAAAGTGAAAGAGAATGGTTCGGGGTTGACCTTCCCCAGTGGAACAGGAATTCGATTGGTACATTTTACAACACAAGGTTCAAGAAAATTAATTAGAAGCAAGTTGAAAGATACCAATGGCATAATACTGAATATCCTGGTTTGCAAAATCCTGTACCTTCATGGCTCAGTACAGAGCTCTTACTCCTAGGACACCCTTCTGAATACAAATCGCCATAATACTTATTAGAATGCAGAGCTCTAGTTAAGATAAAGCTCACATCCCCAGATACTCCGTATAGGACTTCTCTGCTAAGATGAATGAATTAAGGGGATTTATAAAGCTCAAAACAGCTGCTCCAGCAGGAGTTTTATCGCGCTAATTGAAGTCCTATCTGCTTAGCACTTACTACATGTAGGTTCAGAGCTCTCCACTCAGCAATTAACAGGGCGCATTGCTCAGGACAGAGCCCACTGAACAGTATGGGCCCCCCTCTTCTGTACAAGACCCCCTACTCACTAAAGGGTTCATTGGTGAGTGCAATGCTTCCAATCAGCTCAGAATGGTCTTCACAGCTCCAGTCTCCATGCACAATCCTATCTCTACATTTGCTGGTTGCTTCATGTTAGGCATGGCGTGGTTTCCCCTGACTTTTTGCCTCTACCTCCTGCATTTGTGACTGTGTACATGATTTTGATTTTGTTGGTTTAGATGCTTTGCGCACTTTGCCACTGCTGATCAGTGTCAACGTGCAAGCGCTCCCTGTGTAAATTATGATTGGTTATCCATGATTTACATATTTGATTTACTGGTACCTCCCTGTTAAAGTGCACTGAGAGTGCCAGGGTTTGTAAATCAAATGCTATAAGTGGGCTTGCAGCACTGGTTGTGCCACCCACATGAGCAGCCCTGTAAATGTGTCTCAGACCTGCCACCACAGTGTCTGTATGCGCAGTTTAAAACTGCCATGTTGACCTGGCAAGTGTCTTGCCAGGCCCAAACTTTCCCTTCCCTTACATGTAAGACACCCCTCAGGTAGGCCCAATGAACCCCCATGGGCATGGTGCAGTATAGGTAAAAGGTATGACATGTTCTGGTGTGTTTTATATGTCCTGATCAAAAACAGTGTGTATTTCGTTTTTCACTGCTGAAAGGCTGTTTATCCCATAGGTTAACATGGGAGCTGCCTTGTAACATTTTACAAGTGTAACTTGCCATTGAGGCAAGATAAAGAAATGGAGTTTAGGCTCTCTGAACTCAGAATTTAATAACTCACCTTTTAGTCAAAGTTGTTTTTAAATTGTGTGTTTAAAAGTTCCACTTTTCGAAAATGGGCATCTTCTTTTTTTTTAATCATCCTGTGTGCCCTGCCTGTTTGTGTATGCACCTTCTGGTTTTTGGAGTGACAGGAGCTGGGGATGTGCATTCACATTAGACAGTCAGATGGGGGTCTGAGGTATGCCCTGCCTTGCCTGGGTGACTCATAGCCAGTCTTAATAGACCTTGTCTGGATTTAGAGTGCTGGGAGGGGTTTCACTAGCACCTGACTAGGCGGTGTCGCCAGCTTCTGTGGTCCAGCTGGACCAAGGAGACCAGGACTGGTTTGGACTGGGCTCAGAGACCATTGCCACAAAGAGACCAATGAGAAAATGGAGTCTAAGTATTGGACCTTAAACACCAAGACTTTAGATTACTTCTAGAAACAAGAGGACCCTGCCAAGAAGAAGAGCTGTGTGAGGAGTGCTACTGTTTCTGTGTGAGGGGTGGGTTGGCCTGCAGTTGCTGTTTCTGTCTGAGGCAGAGGAAAAGGTCTGACTCTTTTTGCTCTACTGTGGTATCCTACTTGTGAATAATCTCCATGGGCTTGTGTGTGCTTGCCTCCTGTTTTGGAAGACTTAGGGACATCAAAGTCTTCTGTGTGCTTTAAGGGGAAATCCCTTGTGCTTTACTGAGAGCTACTCTGTGCTTTACTCATTTGGGGAGTTTTTCTTGCGTTTCCCTTTATGGAAACCTCACTCTGCTTGGCTCCTTGGAAGCAGAGTGAGCGTTTATCTTTCTTAAAGGTCTGAGCTGAGTCCTCACACGCTGTGTGCAGAGGCCAAGGTTAGAGAAGATCTGGAAGTGCAAACGTGGCCACTCGTCAAGGAAGCCAATGCAGAGGAGTCCTCAGCATTGCCAAACTAATTGCGATTTATGTGATTGTGTTGTAATGTGCTTATATACAATATAGGTGATATTGCTATATATATTTGTAGTGTGTTTAAGTGTGTCACTGGAGTGTGTGTGTGTTGCGCAAAAAAGCTTTGCATATTGTCTCTGGGATAAGCCTGACTGCTCTGACAAGCTACCAAGGGGGTGAGCAGGGGTTATCTTGGGTGTGCAACTCCCTTATCCTGACTAGAGTGGTGGGTTCTGCCTGACTTAGGTGCATATCTTAGCCAACCAGAAACTCCATTTCCAACACTTCATCTCTTGAATGTTATACCTATTCATTAGGAAGTCTTCCAAGATTTAGGAGAAACAGAAAAAACAATGAAACACTTCGCACAAATGAGTTTTAACCGGACAAGAGAGACATACATGCACAATGACATACGCACAGAGAATAGAACATCTGTCTATGGAGCGAAGCAGCTTCCCAAGGGAAGCAGGAGACTTCAGAGACCACATTTGGAGGGATCCTGGCACAAGGAATATCTTTCTAGAATTGAAGGGACATGTTCAGAAACATCCTAAGGTTTTAGGTGACTGAAGTGCAGGGGGCACAATGGCTCTGGTACAGGGGCATAGAGAGAGTACCCGTCAAGAAAAAAGATGCACTCTTTCAAAGAGAGGAATGAAAAGTGAAGGTTCAAGGGGAGTGATAATGTCAAATCAGAATGAGTGTGTTCTGGTGCAGAAGAGATCCTGTGACATGGGTGAAATATCAAGGAGCATGTCCGCAGAAAGCGAGGAAAGGTAGTCATAGAGAGAATGCCAGCTCTCAGGTAACATATCAGTAGGGAGGGGGTGGTTGCAAGGCAAGTGAGCATATCTAGTGAATCAATCAGTTGAAGAATGTGAAGACAAGTGCATCAGGGAGATGCACTTTAAAGTATTAAAGAACATGTCCATGGTGAGGGAACATGCGCAATATAGGAAAAACATGTGTTTTGAGAAAATGCAGGGATTGCAAAAATGGATTGGGAGGGGAGAGGACCACCAAACTGGATGAAGGCACGGAGCGTAGACAAGATTTCAAGCCCTAGGGCCCAACTTAAAGTGATAACTGCAATGCTCTTTAAATAATTGTGTGTCACACACTACACAAAACTCTACAAATGCACACACTGTAAACTAGTCTGTAAATGCACTGCTGCCATGCTCAACTTCACACATCATTCTATAAATGCACTGCTGCCATGCTCTGTATCAGTGTCAATGCTGCTAAAGCACTGAAACACTGGCATAGCTTGTGTAATTTACCTCTAAAAGCCCAAGTTGAAACAAGTGGTACAAAGGCCCAGGCAAAGCTCAAGCAATTCCTCTAGGTTTTGGCCTGTAGCACCCACTGATTTCAGAAAAACCAACCGCTCACATATCTGGGAGCTCCCATGCTAAGCAGTATCTTTTTTATAAAATTTTCGAGACCGAAGGCCACAGGTGTGCAGTGTGGGCCTTCACAGGAATGTGGGAGTGACTATAAGTTACACATGTAGTGGAGGAGAACGATTGAGAGAGAAGATGTTGAGCAGGTAAAGAAGTCACTGAGAAAGGAAAGAGAAGTCAGGATGGTGTGGGAAAGGAGTTCTCTTTCTTTTGCATATATAGATAGCTACAGACAGCTACCTCAGCCGTGACCATCTCATGTGTCAGAAATCTTCTATTATTTTGTCACTCCTGATTTAGATTGATGTTGGGACTCCTCTACGAATCTTAGTCAGCATAGCAGGTGGTATTAAGGTAATCTGCATAGCTTGCTGTAACCTCAGAGTAGGAACGGGGTCTCGTATGTATCAGAACTATAGTCATGGATGGGGGGCAGTTTTGTGAGGAGATCTATTAAATGTAAAATTGCCAGCCAGCAGTAAATTGAATTAAAAAAAAATCTATATTCTGCACTTCCCTCCAAACTTGAAGCATATTTTGTTCTGGGACTCCTTGGCTTATGGTTATCAAAAATACCAAGTCCAAATATGCAGAATGCTAACGGTCGAGCAGCCTGCTATTAATAAGGTATTGCAGGTGTCATGAGATCACTTTACATTTTTGTGTTCTAACATCGGACATGGAGATGGCTAGATGTCTCTTGAAAATCTAATTTCAAACCTTAATATATGATTGTAAAGTTTTTAAAAAATGTGGGCTTTTGTCAACAGCAGGTAACATTAGGCCAACTATTCGGTTTCAGATTGTGGGCAATGAGGGCGACTTCACAAAGTGATAAAGGAATTTCTCACCTGACTTCACATGGACATTCACACCTCTGCTGGAGTCCAAGCTGCTGCAGTGCCAGGTTTGCACTGCTGGCGAGTTCCCAGTCAGTAAGTTATCCAGGGCTTGTGATCAAAAGGGCAGGCTTCAGCAGCTCTTTAAAGTGATTTAAAATTCTTGTGGCGCTCTCCCGCTGTTCGATCATCGGGAGCAAGGGAATGAAGGGGGTTGTGGCACTGCAAATGTTTGACGGTCTACGAGCTCCCCGTTCAGCAGCAAAGTCTTTTTTTCCCTGGAGATTTATATAGCGCAAACTCGACCTGAAGGTATTGAAGCGCTTTACACGAGCACCGTTACATTACACAAGGACTTATTCACAGGGCTCGAGTCGGGGTACCACGCGGGTGGACGGCGTCCCCCCACTTATTTTACCGGGTTTTTACCGGGTGGACGCCGTCCACCCTGCCCAAAAGATGGAGCCGGTACCCGAGCCTGCGCGCGCGCTCAGCACTCACCAAACCTAACCTTCTATTGTCGAGAGAGGGCGAACAGAGCTCTTTAAGTTGTTTCACGTTGATGGAGCCGTTCAGTATGACAGACGGGCGCTCGTGGCCGTATATTAGAAAAGGTCAGTATGTGTTTATGCATTTCAGACGGAGACCGGCAAATTTACTGTGGGCAATAAATACGCACCGAACAAGCGCATCTTTAATTTCCCCGCTCCTTTGAGTGTCAATACGGTGACTAATTCCAACGTAAACATTCTCCTTTTCCCTTTGAACCTGCCCCCATCGCCTTCTAACCTTTGTTAATTAGTGGGGACTCCATCTCGTGACGTCACTTCCGGCTGTGAGGTCACTTCCGGTGACACCACCTAACTTGGAGCGTCCCCCCACTTCTTTTTTTAGGACTTGTGCCCTGCTTATTCATTTTTTGGTAGGTGCGGGGAGATTAAGTGATTTGCCCAGAATCACAGGGGGCTGAGCCGACACCAAGGTTTGAATCTGGTTCCCCAGTTCCAAAGTCAGCATCTCTGGCCGTAAGGCCACATTCTCTCCCCAAGTCTCATCTCATCCTCTCAAGTCTTGCACTTGCAAGGCCTTTCACGCAGAATAAATAACAAGACACCAAAGTGCCGACAGAACAATAGAGTGCACACTCAAGCGGCCCGGCTCTGACCAAGGGGCCATACTGCACATGCGCACAGAAGTCGCTGCAGGACGTCTCCTTCAGCTTCTCCTGTCACAGCAAATAAAGCTTAAGGTGGGTGGAGACTACTCTATCATTGTGCCTGTGTTTGCCACCCTCTACATTGACCTTCCTTGCCCTGTCTGTCGCTCTGCTGTACTTATACCGCCCTGGGCCAAACCAGCCAATGCCACAGTACCAGCATAAGAAGCCACGCTTACAATGGCCACGCCCACCCTCGTGACATCAGTAAGCCGGACTGTGCCTCAAAGGCGAATCACTCCATATGCCTGCCTGGCACTAGCTGCCCCATTACCCCAAAACTCAAACTATTTTCTGTGATGAGCATCTTTCCAGTATTTTACTTTTGCTGCTGACTCCCACATACTTTTTAGAGGAACGACCCTTATTACCAGTCTTCCATGTCATGCACAGTGCTTGAGGAGGCTCCCTGGAGCTCGGCACACCCACACCGTAGGGTCTGCGGGGGCTATTGTTACGCCCCTGCAAAGAGATAAAAACAAACCCTTAACATGAGGTAAGACAAAGAGATTAGCCATTTACTTATTGATTTGTGCAAAGAATTTCCCACTTACATTGTGTGATCTTAGGCAAATATTTTATTTCACCAAAACTTTTTTCGCTTCATTACTGATGTATGAAAACAATTCCAAAATAAGTGAGTTTAGAATGCCATTTGTACAAAAACCTATTACGCTTGATTTCATATACAATTCAAATACGCGAGTGCAGAATACCAGTTGCACAAAAACCCACTATAATGTTGCTCTAATAATCTGGGCCACGTACAAAGTTTACATGATAATTGTCTTGCCTCTTAGCTCCCTAATGGTTCATATTTAAAAACTATCACTTTTAATAAAGTACTTCTCTGTGCAGTGTTATTATGTGACACATTAATTCTAAAGCTTCCACATGTTAAAGAAATAAACTGTGAGAATTTTGAAGAAGAGACTTTATCATATTTTACGTAATATTTGTGGTATTTTTTACATAGCAAACAAGTTCAGGGTTTGGCTCGTGCACGGGCTCTAAGATCCGAGCCAGACTCTTGGGTCAGCTCTGGTACGACTCTCCCTGTTAATGTATTAGCTCCCCCACCGCTATGTCGTTCAAACCTAGCCAAAAGGCCTGAGGAGTGCTGGTTAGGGTTTCATAGCGAAGCCCATTCCTGAGTTTTCTGTGACACACAGCCTTTAAGGACGTTCCTGGAAATCAATATGATCCTGTGAAACATCATGTTTTAATCAGAAAGTCTGAATATGTCCTACCATGGTGACCTTTCTCCTCGAGTCCGGCTCTCGCATGAACACATTTTTTTTACGTCAGCTCTACCTCCCAAGAAGACAATAGGCCCCCGTGCTGTGACGTATCGTCCCCGTGGCTGGAAGCAGCAGATGCTGGGCTGTGATCGAGCGATTGGCCCAGTCTGTTACCTCCTTCCAATAAGCTCATTAATGGCACTCTGCCCCATCATCCGAATCAAACCTCGTTTGTGGGCGCCGATGCAGGTATTGTTATCACTTGCGCCATTTCGAACCCATTACCCCCAGGTCCCTCCGTCCTCGTCCCATTCCTTTACAAAGTGGAGATTACTATCTCCGCGACAGAAAAAAAGAACAGGAGCATGCTGGGATACCTAACCCACTCCCTCCCGCTGGGAGTACATAAGCGGTACCAGCCCAGCATGCAGCCTGTTCTTTTTTTCTGTCTTCCGACAGAATAGGACGTGTCTGACTTACCTGTGATTTCTTCGATGGCTGTCTCGTAGGGCTGCTGGGCTGTCCTCGACGTCCTCTTCTGCGTCTCCTGGCCTGCCGGGCTTGCTGGGAGTCGGGTTGATTGACGCCCGGCCCTTTGCGGCTGGGGCGCCGGATGTCCGGATTCCTTCCGGGTTACAGCGCGCGTCTTCCTACGGTTTGGCCTGGCTGGAAGACACGCTGCTATGGATGATATGGGAGTCCAGGGACTGCGCCGGGCGGTGCTCCTGGTCTCCCTTGGTTTGCTGCTCGCCTCCTTTCCTACCAGTTGCCCCTGCTGTTCCTGATGTTGGTGCGGGGACGGTGCTTGATGGGGGTCGGTGTCTGACCGGTGGCTGCAGCTCTCTTCCTCGCCCGGCGCTGGTGTCTTGGAGGGCGCCTGGGCTGGATCTTGGGGGCAGGGCGCTTTTGGTGTGCTCTTCCTGCCCCTGTGGTGAGTACCGCATAGCGGTTCCGATTTCTTCCATGCTTATTCCTCTGGCTCTGTGCTTTGCCTGCTGGGTCTGGCTGTGCACGGTGGGCTGCTTCGGCGGTCTTAGCTGGGGGTCTTGCTTGGCTGCTTCGGGGGTATTCTCGCCATGCTTGCTGCTGGCGCTTTCTACTCTGGGGCCTGGCTTCCTCTGGTCTCACCGTCTGCTGGTTGATTCCTGTTGGGGTTTGTCCGTGCTGGCTTGTGGCGCTCCCTGTTCCTGCTTGCTGGGTTGGGGGCGTTGCGTGGCTTTCTGCGCTGAGTCACTGCCTTGCTTCCCGGTGCTGCGGGAGGGGGGGGGGTGCTTCCTCCTCCGGTTCTGGGTTCCCTGTCCTCCTTGTTTTCCGCTTGCTCGACGCTTGTTGCTGGATGGCGTCTGGGCGGAGGGGTTGGGGGACGGTCTCTGTTTTATGGTGTTGGCCTGTCCCCCTGGTGGGTGCCGCTTTTCTTTCTTCCATGTGCTGCGCTCGTCTGCTGTGCTGGCCTGCGGCCTTGGCTCCCTGTTTTCCGCTGCTGGGGGTGTGCCGGGACGGGCGGGGGCTGTGGCTGTCCCCCGTTCCCCTGTGCTCGCTTCTGCTCTCCTGGGCTTTTTCATTTTTGGGTGAGGTTCGTCCTGGTTCGTTCCTCTGTCCTGTGGGCTTCCAGCCTTCCTGCCCTGCGTGCTTCTGTTTCCCCCTGGTTGGTGCTTGGTTGACTGTTCGCCTTGGTTGCCTGTTGCACGGATTCTTCCACCTGCTGCCTGTCCGCCCTGTTGGTTCCTGCCTGTTCTTTTAGAGCCGGGCCTGGTGCGTGCCTGTCTGGGTGCCTGCCTGCGGCTCATGGTGCTGGGCGCTTCTTGCGTCCTTCCAGGGGTGTTGGTGTGGCCCGTGCTCGGGGTGCCTTGTTTTTTTCTGCCCCCCTGTGCCTGTTCGGTGCTCTGAGCTTCGACGTGTGGGGTTTCCTGGCCTGTGGCCTTCCCTCCCTGCTGGCGCCTGCTCCTGTCTTGGTGTTGCGGCTGGGCGCGCCGGTGCCCTTGCGTTCGCTCTCTCCTGCCCTCCGGCGTATCTTCCTACCTGGGTTGGTGGGCTCCTTCCCCGGCAGGTTCCCTGTGGGTGTGCTTCGTGCTGGTTGTGGTCAGGGCGGTGGGCCTGTGGCCCCCGGTATTCCCCCGTCTGAGGCTCCTCTACTTTTGCGCTTGGCCTCTGCTTGTGTTTGGCTGGGTTGCTTCTTGTGTCCTGCGTCTGGGTCCTTGATACTTCCGGACCCCCTGTTTCTTGGGTTCTCGGGGGGGGGGGGTGCTGTTGTGCCTTCCCTCTGTTCCGGTGGGTCTTGGCCTTGGTTGGCTGTTGGCTCCGGGGCTTTCCTGGTGGGGCCTCTGGTGGGCTTTCTGGCTGGTGTTGCAGCTTGCCTCTTCCCTCTTGCCTGGTGCTGTGTTGTGGTGCGCTGGGTTGGCTGATGGGGTTTGGTTTCCTGTTGTGGTTTCCTTTCCCCTCGTGTCTCTTCTTTGTGGCTTGCGGTCGTTTGCCTCTCGCTGCCGCTCCTTTTGCCTCCTGAGGTGGCTAGGTGTTGTGGGTCTTCCTTGGCTTCTGCCTGGGTGGTTCCTTGTTTCTTGGGTGCACTGCTTCTGTGCCTCTCCCTGTTTGTGGGTTCGGGGTTGCCCTGTGCCCTTCTTTCATGCTTCTGGGTGCCGCTCCCGATGTCCTCCTCGCCATGCCCTCTCTTGGGCTTGGCCAGTGGTTTTGTTGGTGGGGCTGCCGGTTGTGGTCTGGTGTCGGCCTCCCGTGGTGTGTGGGCCACGTTGCTGCGTTCCCGATCCTCTTTTCGGCCTTGTGCTGGTGGTTGGCTTTGCCGGGGTCCTGGGGCTCTGGTTTTCCCCTTGTGGGCCTTTTCCTTGGGCTTGGGCGTTTCTCGCTCCCGTACGGCCTGCTTTCGGCCTGTGGTGTCTCTGGCCGTTGCTCTTGCTGGCTCTGCGTGCTTTGTTCTTCCCTTTTTGGGTGTGTGCCCGCTCCTCCCAGGGGTTGTGCGCCTTTGGTTTCTCCGGGCTCCTCTCCTTTGGTTTGGGGGTGCCGGGGGTGTTCCGGGGTGCTGGTGTGTTTACTCCCTCCGGTCCTTGTTTTTGGGCCTTCCTTTGCGGGTTCCCTGCCTGGGTCCCTGCCTGGGTTCTTCCCTGGCCACTCGTTCTCTGGTGCTTTTGGGCCTCTTTTTGGCCTCTTGCTGGCCGGTGGTTCTGGCCCTGTTGGTCTGGGTGCCGGGTTGGTCCTGTGTCCTTTCCTGGACTGCTCCTTTGCGCCTGGCTGGTGAGCTGTGGCCTCTGTGTTGGTTGCCGGTTGTGGCTTGCCGGTCTCCCTCTCTGTTTCCCGGCTGCTTCTCCTCTCTTGGTGGCTTGGCTTGCTTTGGTGCCGGTCCCTGGTCCCTTCTTGGTTGGGGTTTTTGGGTTTGGGTCAGTTGACCCTTTGCCTCTCCTTTCGGGTTCTGCTGCTCCGTTTTGGGGCCTCCGGGCTGGCTGGCTTGTCCCTTGTCCGGTTGACTTCTTGGGTCTTCTGGGCTGCCTGCGTTGATGGGCTGTTGGCCTCCTTGTTGGTCGTTCCTGTTTCGCCCTTTTTGGGGTTCACCTTGGGTGGTTCCTTGGTGTCCTCCTGACCTGTGGGTCGGCTCTTGGTTGGTGGGGGTTCCTCCTACCCGGTTCTGGGGTTTGTTTCCCCGATTCTGTGTTCGGCCCTTGGTTGTTCTCTCCTGGCTGTTCACTGGCCGTGTGTGGAGTCTGCTTTGGGTGGCGCTTGTTGTTCTCCCTGGCCTTGCTTGGGTGGGTTCCTGGGTTCGTGTCCCTGTGTCTCCTGCTTTTGGTTGCCTCGGTCCTGGCCTTTAACTGGTTCCTGTGACCGGGTTTTCTTCTCCCGGTGTGGCGGCCTTGGTTGCGGCCTTCCGGTGTCTCTGCTGGGGTTGACGGCTTGTCTTCCTGCCTTTTGGCCTGGGCCTTTTGTGGGTTTTCTGTGCCTCCGGTTCCTTTTTGCCGTGGTTGTCGGCTGTTGGTCGGTGGGTTGGGGGGGGGGGCCTTGTCTGGTTGCCTTGGTCCCTTTCTTCCTGGTTCTTGCTCTATGTCGGTGCCTGTTTTCTTGTCTGGTTCCTTCCTCTTCGGTCTTTGAGGCTCTGCGGGTGTCTTCCCCTGGTGTGTTGGGGTTGGTCCTGTGGTTGGTCGCGCTCAGGTGTTTTTCTGAGTTTGACGTGCCTCTTCGTTCTCCTCTTCCTTCCCCTCGCCTCTTGGTGTGGTGTTTGTGGGTTGGTCCGGCTGTGGGTCGCCTTCTTCTCTGTTCTGGGGGGTTCGCTCTCTGGCTTGCCCTGCTGTGTTCCTTCCTGGGTCTTTGGCATGTCTCCCTGTGCGTCCTGCTCTCGGGCGCTCTGCGTTGGGCCTGGATGTGCTGTTTTGTCCCTTTTGGTGCGGCTGCTTGGTGCTGCCTGGGGCTGTGGGCTTCTCCCTTGGTGGTTTTTCTCCCGGGTTGTTTGTCCTTCCTGGCTGGGTTGCTCCTTTGGGGCGCTTCCGCTTCTCCGGGGTTCCCTTTCCCTGGTGGTTCGGGGGGGTGGTTTCTCTTTCTGCCCCTCTGGGGGTTCCCTTGGGTCTTACTTCTGGGTGCAGGGCCTCCTTCGGGCTTTCCTGGGGGGTCTTGTGTTCGTTTGCGGTCCTTTCTTGCTAGTCCCCTGCTTCTTTTGGAGTCTGGGCTCTGTTCGGCTTGGTTGGAGGCATGGCTGGTTGTGTTCTCCTGCCTGCTTTTCTTGTGGGCTCCCTATTGCTTCTGTTGGGGCCCGTTTTTCTCGGTCTGGTGACCCTGGCTTTGGTGGGGTTCCGGTAGGCCGGGTTCTCTGCTTTGGTATTCTCCACTTTGTAAAGGAATGGGACGAGGACGGAGGGACCTGGGGGTAATGTCCTGTTACTTACCGGTAATCTTCATTACTCCTGGTCCCGTAGTCCTCGTCCCATTCCTTACTTCCCTCCCACCCTCCCTGGCGGCCGGCCTTCCGGTTGTTTGCTTAGTATTTCAGGCTGCATGCTGGGCTGGTACCGCTTATGTACTCCCAGCGGGAGGGAGTGGGTTAGGTATCCCAGCATGCTCCTGTTCTTTTTTTCTGTCGCGGAGATAGTAATCTCCACTTTGTAAAGGAATGGGACGAGGACTACGGGACCAGGAGTAATGAAGATTACCGGTAAGTAATAGGACATTCCTTGCAAAGCATGTGTGACCCCCGGCAGTGCCTGGGAGAGTAGACACCTCCAGCCTACACCAAGACCTGCTCATGCAAACTTTATGCCAGGGCCGGACTGTGGATCAAAAGTATCTGAGGCAAACATGTTCAAACCTGCCCACTCTCACATCTATCTAACTCTCTCTCTCCTGTTCATACTCTGGCTCACGCTCCTATCCCTCCCTCACCTCTCTCGCCACAAGCAGCCCCTCAGTGCCTGCTGTAACTAACGCCTGGGAGCTGGAGAAAAAGACAGAGGTGCGCGCAGGAGCCCACTGCGGCCCACCCGGCACCTACGTACTATTTTCGGTGATGAGCATCTTTCCAGTATTTAAATTTTCCTGCTGACTGACTCCCACATAATGTTTAGAGGAATGACCCTTATTACCAGTCTCCCATGCCGTTCACAGTGCTTGAGGGGGTCCCCTTGAGCTGGGGCCCCCCGCACTGCGGGGTCTGCAGGGGCTATTGTTACGCCCCTGGTCGTGTTGGAGACACTGTTTCTACTTTCTTAACAGTGCAAGCTGCGGGGCTGATTGTGACCCTTTGAGGTAGTATTCATGTTAATTGCAGCACACATGGACGCCGCAATTAACATGAATACGGTCTTGCAGGATTAGATGTCGTTGTGTGCGTGCTAAATTCAGCACACTGCGCGCTTGAGGTGACTTCGGTGCACCCGCGGCTTATTGGGAACAGTGATTGCTATATTAAACTACTAAATGAGCAGCCACAAGTGTAGTTACCTTGCAGGCACTAGGGTCAGGATTTCAATGGTGCAGCAGGTGCAGTGACACCAGGGCCCAAATCTCTAGGAGCCCCTCTAACCAACAAATATTGCAATATTGTACTACTAAACAGGCAGTCACAAGTGCAGTTACCTTACAGGCAGTAGGGTCATGATTTGAAGGGTTCAGCAGGTGCGGGCCCAAAAGTAGTAACTCCTCTAAACATATAATATTGCTATTACATCAATTAATTCTATTATTTCCCTCTTTCATTTCATTTTTCAAAATGTTGCTATTACTTACACGCATTATAACACTAGTAACAGCACAATATATTGCCTTTTTGTACATAAACAAGGCATAACACTTAAACAGACTTTCTGTAACATATAGTACAACTACTCAGCAAGCTACAACTTTCAACAAAAACCAGCTTATATTAATCACATAGGCAAAACCTAATGCATTTACCAGTGCTTGTTGAATCAGTTGTAACCTCCGCTGATGAGTAGGTAGCTTCTTAATGGTTTGCGACCAGGATGGTGGTCACCAACCATTAAAACATACTGTACTGAATCACACGGTACAAAGAATACCCTTTCATGCTCCTTTCAAATTTTGATTTGGTATGGGTCGCAAAGTCCTTTTTGGTACTCAAAAATGGTTTTCTGACTCAGTTTTGTACATTACAAAAAGAGATTTTGTATTCTCAACCCCAGGGATTATGCACATTTCTGAATTTGTGACAGCAAGAGAGTTTGTACATCTTGCCCCAAATCTCTTTACAGGGTGGCAAGAGTTAGGTCACACCTCCATAATTTCTGGATGCTTACAGAAAGACAAAAAAAGCAGCAAGTGCATTTGCACATGCTCTGACATTTTGACATATAAGTATATATCCATGTATTTTATTGATGTGAAAAGATGAACTGACAAACCTTTTCCAGGTTCAAGGCATTCATGGAATGATTTTGGGAATTCTTAAAGTTAGCCAATCTACACACATTTTGAGATCTTAATTAAACCCGAGTTCAGATTTACCTATTAACTTCAGAATATGGCCTGCATGTATAGTTAATTAGACAGCACCATGCTCTAGTGGCTGTATACAAACATACTTGTAATTAATAGTATCATTGTTAGAAATACAGTGTTGCGACCAAGTTCTCTTGATTCTACCTAGCATGAAATGTGCCTTTAAAAATAGGTCAGTATTTCCCATAATAATGTTGGAAATCAATCTATAACCCAGGTGTTTTAGGGGAGAGAGAAGCTTCAGTATTTTGGAGAGGAATTGAAATTCCTAACAGTCTACTTAAATGTCAAGCACTGGAGTGGGTTGGGGATATCTGTCTTCTTCTCAGGAGCGATACAGCAAAACAGCAACAGAACTGGCCGTGCTTACTAAAGCCAGGCTGAAGACTAAGGGACTGATTATAAGTGTGGTGGTCCAAACCCACAGAAGCTGTGCGGCAACCACCACACCGGCGATCCGACCGCTGTATTATGACTTTGACGGTCGGACCGTGACAGGACTGCCACCATCAGGGATCCGCGATTCCTGGCAGTCTTGCAGCAGTCTGCAATGGCAAATATTGTTAAAGTTTCCTCACTGCCCTCCTTTTCATGGTGGTGCCACCCGCTCCCACATCGCCAAACTCATAATCAGCCCCTTAGAAAAAATTGGCCAACTTTGACCAAAAGCTATGCATGCTAAAGGCCATCTAGGAAACTTGGTATTATAACCAGAGCCAGAACCAGATGCCAGACACTAGACGCTGTGCGAGAGTGAGCGAGAGCAAGGAGCACGCCGCTCTGCTTTACTCTGCTCCGCTTTCTCCTGCTTCCTCCTGCTCAGCTGATACTGTTCTGTGCGAGGGGCTTCCCGCTTTTTCCAAACGCTGGTGGTGGCCGCGGTCTGGTCCTTGCCGTTTGCCTGGGTCCTTCTGACAGGCGGGGTGGGGGCTGGATGCGGCCCGGAGGCGGCAATAGCGGTGGGAGCGTCGGAAAGCGGCGTGAAGTGTGAGCAGGAGCTGACAAACACTTCCCGCAGCGGTGAGCGAGCAAACTGAGCGAGAATCTCAGCGGTGATCGGCGGCGGCAGGTGTGCCCTGCAGCAGCTAGGTGGGAGCGCCGATTCCCCCAGCAGCGAGAGGGAGCGAGAAGCTACAGGGGCCGTAAGAGCCACTCAGGGACCTTAGGTGAGGCTCCAGCGAAGGTTGTGCACTGTATACTGAGTATACTGGGGAAATCAGAGGTGAGCAGAGAGTCTACCCCAGGCTCTGAAAATAACTGCAAGAACTGCATCCTACCTCACCTTACCCTGCCCTTTCACAACCACCCAAAGCTAATTCAAATTTAATTCAAATTCTTGTACCGGATACCGGATACCATCTGTCAGGGAACGATATAGCCAGACCAACCAAAGAGTAACATGAGGTCAGGCCGGGTCCGAGGAGGTACAATGGTCAAAGGAGGTACAAAGAAGCAAAAGCGAACCTCCAAGATGCTTGAGGGCTCAAGGGATGAACCATCACCCAAAACCAGGCCTGCAACACAGGAGGACGCTTCCCTAATTGAAATAAGCGCAGACGCAAATATTTCAGGGATACAACATTGCGCGCAGCCTTCAACTTTGGAAACAATCAATAATCCAAATAAATCAAAAAACTGCCAATCCTCGTTCCAACCAAAAATCTATACAAAATTATGCTTTTTAAAGAAAACAGGGGACGCTCTCTTCTCAAATGTGAGAGAAGTACTGGGCCTTAAATCACCACTTCTGCCAGAACAGTCAGTACAGCCAATACAACCGATACAATTTACTGGCGCACATAGAATTATTGACAAAAAGAGAAGTCCTAGCACGACTAATACGACTATTATGACAGCCATCAGCTCATTACAAGTAACATCAACTCCACAACGTAATAAAACTCGGACGACATAAGATACTAATACCACCCGTATTGACAATTGACACTGATTTAATCCAAGTACACAGATTTATGGAAGCACTTGGAACGTTGGGAGAAGACATAGAGGAAAAACAATCAAACCTCGATGACACAGTTGGTGCCAGAGGACCGACCCAAAACAATAACAGTATTGGTAACTGTGGCACAACTGATGTACCAACGATCTGCGAAGCCCTGAGGCAAAACCGCACTCGATGAATAACAAATCTGACCAAATAAGGATAAGGGAGGAATGGGGAGGAATAGAAATCTCTCAGGCAGCTCCAACGCCATTTCTTCATCGGAATGAACAAGCGACAGTTTAAAACCCAATGCTAAACGCAGTGGGGGTAAAAGGAAAAAAGGGCAAGCTAGCAATTGACTCAGTAGAAATGCCTGAAATCTCTTCATACCTGGGAAAGGAAGAGTGGGAAGATTTCATGGCTGCCTATTCCCAGGATAAATGCAGGAGTGAGCCCACTGGGAACACTTTGAGAGGGACACCTGAACGTAACCAAGATTAACATATGGGGGGGGGGAATGTAAAGGAGACCAAAATGTGACAAATAAATCCAGTAAGCCAGGAAGGACCACTAAAATATGCAAATCAGGAAAGTGCTTGGTCTAGCTTGTTAAAAACAATGCAACTCTTGGAAGAGGCCCTCCATTACCAATCCGATAAAATGGACACCCAACTGACGCTATTAGATACCTTGGCTGTCTTTGTGGTTGCCATCGACGGGAAGTTGGGTTCATTAAACACACTTCTACAAAATAAATACGACCACTCGCAAGGTGCAAACTTAAGTTGTGGATGTGGCCCTATTATTGATAAATTGGCCTCTCTCCCAGCAATGCTGAATGACTTGTGCAATCAAATTAAAAAGTCCACGCAGGGCTCAGATAAAGAATCTCTTGAGAGACTCACGGAAAATGAAACATGTGATCCGACAAACACAGCCCCAACTAAAGCTAAAAAAAAAGGGAGGCCTTGGGATAAAGGAAGCACAGGCTCATACGACTAGAGATCTAGACACCAGAGAAATCAAAACATGAGATGGCCAGACGCCTGAAGCCTCACTGGAGGATAAAGTAGATAAACTAATGAACGCAAAACAAAGGCGAGCAAAAAAACAGAAAGGCCGAAATCAAAAAACAAACCCAAACCATGAAGGATTCAAGCGTCTTTTTGGGACGTCATCGCCACCAGTACAAAGCGAACTTGAGCCCGGAAATGATATAAGCATAGCAGGGACACCTGAACGAAATGCAGTAAGTACAAAAACAATAAAGCAGTCTGTCAACAAAGTGAAGGGAGCAACTGAGAAAACGCAAACCCTTGGGAATACTAAGAATGAGGAAGTAGAATCCGCACATCAGGAAGGGACTAGCTTAACTTCCCAACTAACAAAAAAAGGAGAAACACAATCTGAGCTTGAGCAGAACAAATCACAAAAGAGTGATACTACAATCTGTTCTATTGTCAATAAAACAACAATTGGTGAAGGCACTTTGGCATCAAGGCCTGAGAATGAAATGGACCAACGGATACTGCCTAAGATGCCAATAAAAACAACAAGGAGTAATCTTACAGAGAAAACTGACAGTGAACTGGCCTCTATTATACAAGTGACTTTATCCATACATAGAAGGACGAACCAAAGAGATGAAACACATGCACCCATAAAAGAATTGGGAATCATGACATATTGAACAGAGGCAACATCTGATGGCTTCTATCTCACATTCCCTCCCTAGAAGATGTGACAACTGCAGATCTGGTTTCAATCAAATTCATAGCCGATGATGGATCAAGCGACAAAAAAACTAAAGCAACATGGACAACGTCATTAATTGCACACAAAATACTTGCAGAGGCTCAAACATTCAAAAACTGGGGGATAACAATAACTCCTTACATAAAACCAAGATATCCGGAATTATTAATTCCTGTAGCAATAGAGGGAGCACAGGCTTCTGTAATCAGGCACGGAACATCGGTACTTAGAGGTGCAGTGGGGATAAGTGGAGCAAGAAATATGCAACATCTCAGTATTATTAGAAGTACCGAAGATGGGGCATCATCTCCAACAGGACTAAGTGATTTAAGATGGATCGCCAGAACAATAAACAACCATGCAAATTGACAAACAGGCTCACACTTAAGATCGATTGAGGATAATCACTTAAGAATATGCTCATGGAATGTTAATGGTCTGGCCTCCAAAATGACTGATCCAGACTTTATCAGCTATATAAGGTTGTTTGACATTTTGGTACTGAAGAAACATGGCAAGCAGACCCCCCGCACCTTCACGGATTCTTGCGTTTTTTTACTGGTGCAACAAGGAGGGCGAAATATGGTCATCTTTAAGGTGGTTTAGCAACCTATGTTTCAGCCACAAGTGCACATGTGGTCAAAGAAGTTGGACCAACTTCCTCCGGATCAATGGCAGTAAACTTCTACATCTCGCAATCAGAAACAGGCACGGGGGAACTAACCTCACCTTGATCAATGCCTATGTCAATCCAAAAAGGAAATCAAAGGCAGCCAAAGGACTATGTAAGTTCGTGGAGGAGTGCATACGGGAAACACCATCAACAGATCTTATTATCACCAGGGACTTTAAACTCAATCTTATGGGAATCCCATCAGATGACGAGAACCTAATTCAAAATTCAGCCTGGGACATACCACTCCAAGGGAAGTCACAAATATCGAAACAGACCAAACTAGACAAGCAGATATTACAGGACCTCGAACTCTTTAATATTAGAGCATTAAACTGAAGATTTACTGGAGACAATCCCCCAGCTACTACTTTTCATTCAACTAGAATCAATATAACACTGGATTATACCTTTATTTCATTATCCTTATTTCAACAAATGATCTCATTTCGTATAGGGGGAAAACCAGACAGTGATCATTGCCCCCAAGAAATTGCTCTCAATATCATCAAGCCTAAATTTGAGTTATCCTCGGTGTCTAAAGAGTCAGTCCATACAATCAACTATAAAAGGATTAAATACTCAGCAACAACCGATGGAAGCACTCTAGAAAAGGCCAGACAGCTTTTCCACACTAGAAATAGCACTAGCGAAATTGAGAAATGGGAGCATTTTACTTCAACTATGGCAACCTACTCTACAAGACCTAAGCAACAGGTGCCACTGGGCCACAGTAGCATGAAAAATTTTACACAAGAGAATAAAGAGAAGATCAAGCATTTAAAAAAATCATTCTATCATATGATGATACAACTACGGTATAATCCTATGGAAATTGTAAAACATGACCTGTTACAGAAATCGAAGGCATTGCTGAAAAAAATAAAATGGGAAGCCAACAGATCTGTGGAGGAAAACGTGGGCAAAATTATATGCGGATTCCAAACGGAGTGATGGTGCAAGATTTTGGAAAACCATGGACCATTTTTTAAGACCTATGCATGATGGAGTTTTCTCTAATATCACAGAAGAAGTTTGGGCAAGCCACCTTGGAAGTCATTTTAATCGGGATAAAGATTTTTATTTGGAGACAGAAACCGTTAATGTGATAAGAAATTCTGTCAAAAAAAAATCACTGACACTGCATAAGAACACAGGTAATCAAGAAGGTCTCGCACCAACCGCAAATGAAGGAGTGTTCAGTTTACAAAAATATATCAGGCGCCAAATTAAAAAGGGAAGAAAAGAGGGGGCGCCAAGCCCAAACGGAATTCCGCCCTTCTTTTATAAACAAGAGGAAAAAGAATGGGCTGCAGCGCTAGAGCCATTATTCTTGGAAACAAGGCACTTTAATATATTGCCCAGCTCTTGGAAGGGCTCAAACATCTCTCCCATTTTTAAATCTGGGGACAAGTCTCTTCCCCAAAACTATCAACTAGTTGCCCTTATGGATAACGAGGCAAAATATTTTGCAGGAACACTTTTGGAAGAACTGCATGACAGGGCCACAGAGAAATCCCTAATTCCGGTAAACCAGACCGGTTTAGCCAAATCTGTAGGGACAACCTCCAACATCTTAACAATGGGCATGCTAATAGATAAGGCTGAAACAACTAAAATGCTGATTCACTTTTGCTTTATAGATTATACGGCTGCCTTCAACCACATAAACCGGAACATGGTATGGTCCAAATTAAAGAGATGGGGGATACCAAGACCACTGTTAGACCTGCTGATCAACCTGCATACGGAGACGTGGATCCAGATAAAGTTGGGAGACGGTTCACTTCTGTCAACACGTACAGCAACCAACAAGGGTCTTAAACAGGGCTGTGTTTTAGCTCCCACGCTATTCAACTTGTTTTTAGGGGACAAAATCCCGATCCTTAATAGCTGTAACTCCCATGCACCAAAATTAGGAAGGCTATTATTAACGTGTCTTCTCTATGCGGACGATATAGTCCTAATCAGCCATACAAAAGTTGGGCTACAACATCTTGTGAATGCAACACAGGGATACTCGGATGCAAATGAACTGACAATAAACCTGGAGAAAACACAGACAATGACAATCAGTAAGAAAAGGAATAAGTCATACACCTTGTTTTGGAATAATAATCGTATTGAGGATACGTCAGTATATAAATATCTAGGTGTAAAAATTGATAACAGTGGCCAGCTTTACTGTACAGAAAACAAACATTAGAGGTAAAGGCGTTGCCTCAGCAATCGCTCTAAAAGCATTAAACAGTAAACTTACTAGCCCTTCTCTCCTGCCTCTGACACAAGTAATACAAGCTAAACTGCTGCCAAAAATAACTTACGGGAGCGAAGTACTGAGAGGTAGAGATGCCAAGATTCTGGACAACACAGTCACAGCTGCGTATAGGATTATTTTTAGCCTGCCCAAACAAACCTCACCGGCTCAAATTAGGCTAGAGTTTGGCATCCAGAAACAGCTCCTGCCAAGACAGGGGGCTTATATAACTGTTTGGGACAAAACGCGAAAAACCAAACAAGGAACCTTAAATGACTATTTATGGAAGGAACTAGAACAACACCCAGCCTCACCAGCCGCAAAGTATCTCAAAAGGAGCCTGTTGAATCTTGGCTTAGATCAGCTTTGGGACACCCCCACAAGCCATACTACGCTTAAAAGATTGGTCAGGAAAACAAATAAACATCTCTCATGGGTTGAAGATAGGGCATCACTCGCAAAAAGGTCACAAGACTGGATGATCCTGAACTCGTATTCCACACAGGCACCGCAGAGCTACCTCGATTTGGGCTATCCAAAAACAACCAAAATGAAATTTTTTAAGTATAGGCTGGGTCTGTTACCCTGTATCTGGCACCTCCCACACTGGTTAAAGGATAAGGCGGGCTCCCTCTGTCGCTTATGTGGTACGGTGCCTGAGGATATGCCGCATTTGCTGTGTTCCTGTGACAAATTGTTGGAAGAACAAAAGCATCTGCTAAAATTCCATTTTAACCAACGTGGAATTCGTCCACAAAGGCATGCAGTTCTTGCCTGCTTCGCACCCCATAATCCTCAGCTGAACTGCTGTCTTGTGAGGTTCATGAAGGCAGTGGAAAAGAAAATGCCAAGACTTGACTCTTAATTGTCTTTTAGATATTCTTCGCATCCCACGATCCTCAGCTGGACTGTGGTCTTGTGAAGCTCATGAAGGCAGTGGAAAAGAAAATGCCAAGACTTGTTTCCTAATTGTCTTTTAGATAATTTTCATACCCCACGATCCTCAGCTGAACTGTAGTCTTGTGAAGTTCATGAAGGTAGAGGATAAAAAACTGCCAAGACTTGATTCTTACTTGTCTTTTAGATAATTTTACAATATAATTTATATCTATTTACGGTCGTTTAAAATTTGAGATCTTATGATTTTAATTTGACAGGAAAAATTGTGAGTGGTGACATATTGTTCTTTTGTATATAGATGTATTTTAAAGTTTGTAGTGACATTGTTTTTTTACATTTAGACGCAATTTTTAAAGCTTGTATTGCAATGATTTTAATTAACTATGCAAATAAAACTATTACACACTGGTATTATGATTAAGGGGCTCAGAAGTGAGGGTCTTCAATAAAGATTGCTAACATTTTGATTACACCATATTTTTAATATAAGCAATAACGCTTAATCATATAATCTGCGCTAAAACTGGGCTTTTAAATTTGATGTCGCCTTTTAAAAAGGTAAATTGTGGAGCTTTTTGTGTGTTCACATTTCAGGGAAAGTTTTTACCAGAAACAACTAAAATATAAATGCAGTTCTGGAAGTCTCTGACAGGATGATTGTTACCGGAAACTCATTATCTCCAGGTGAGATATGTCACCGCCAGTCTGTCCTATAAATTGAAAAAAAATTGGTCCAAAAATGCACTTGACAGAGGACCTCAGTAATTCTAGCTGCACCCTACTTATAGATGGTCCTATTAAAGCTTATTATATTAGCTGTAATGATGGTGATCGCTAGGTTCTGGAGTAAGACAATGCTGAAAAGGTGGTATTTTATAAATGTCTGGCCTATGAAAATAAATTATCCTGGGTCGTAGGGTTTTCCAAGAGTCTGTGAGGTGGAGAAGGTGCAAGTGTTATGTCAGATTAAGTCAGATTAAATTAACCGTGAGTTGGAAGAGTGTTTGGATAAATGGTAAGGGTGATAACTGGTGGAAGAATGAAGTGTTCCCCTTCTCTCTACCCCAATTTTGTTGTGGATGTTAAAACAATTTGTGAAGTGATTAGAAAATGCTTGAATTTAAAGGAGACAGCAACATTTAGATTTTCATCAGCTTTGATGGACAGAAAATCTGGATTTTATTAAAGACACGGAGTCTAATATTATGCAATCTTCCTTTACTGCGCCACCCACAGCAGCACCTTTAAAGAATATAGAACACACCGAAAGTTCTATGAAAACTAACAATGAGCTGGAACCTCCAGTCATCTTCCTTCCTTTTTGAGCACTGCAACAAAACGCAAACATAAGGCTTAAGAAAAATCATCAACTTGATAATCCAGAAGAAAGTATTATCCACATTTAGGAATCCATCTTCCTGTCTCATTGTTGACCACGAGCTGTAAAAGAACAAAGAACAATTACCAAACAAGGGTAGGGAGAGAGGTGGGATAATATTAGCTCCATGTCTTTAATAAAATCCAGATTTTCTGTCCATCAAAGCTGATGAAAATCTACATTTTATGGCAAAACCGGAGGCTAAGATTATGCACTTTCAAAGCTTCTCTAGCAAACAAGAAGCTGCATTAATCACAGGTTTAAAATACATTTTCTAAAGACAGAGTCATTAGACCAATCAGCCCACCTCAAAATATCATGCAAAGCACCTCCCAGCATAAAAGCTTTTGAAGCGGAAGCACCCCTCACAGAATGTGCACCAAACCTGCTCACATCAACACCAGCATTCCCCATCACTTATTTAACCCATCTAGCCAAAGTTGGACTAGAGACAGCTCTGTGTGGTTTCCTATAAGATATGAAAAGCTGCTTTTCAGTAGGAGGACAAATGCCTGAAGTCCTCCTCTCATATTCCTTTAAATAACGCACAACACATAAACATTCATGCTCATCAAAATAAGGATAGAAAATGCTATCTGAATATCTGAATTTGTTTTCGTTCTTCTGCAAAGATAAAAGCAAACTCCCTCAGGATTAAAAAATCCTAGCACCGACATCTAAGGCCTTTACATCTGAAACTCTTCTAAAATATAGCAAGTTCAATAGCATAATCAGTTTTCCACTTAAAATTCTCAAGTCTAATCCACTGTTCCTTCCTAAGTTCTCTCAATACATTAACACTTTTGATACATCCCAAACGGACGAGTATCTGTTCGCAGGTGGCTTTGAAACTCTCACGCTTCTCATCAATCTTTTCACCAAAACATTCTGTCCCACGGAAACTCCATTAACTAGTTCATGGCCAGCGGCAATGGCTGATCCATGTAAATTGATAGTTCTGTAAACTAAACCTGAAGCAAACAAGGTAGCTAAGTAATTAACTATTAAAACTACATCCACTGAAACGGGATCAAAATCCCTCTCCACACACCAGCGTAACCATTTCTCCCATGCCAGCCTATACATTTTCCTGGTTCCTGGAGCCCAGGATTCTCTAATAAGCCTCACCCGAAAGTCCAGGCACTTCCCAGACTCTCCTGAAATTTTCCATGCCATCAGTCTCAACTGACCTGATAGCACTAACTCGTGGAGTTCTCCCAACGGTCCCATCAGGACGTCATGAAACGATGGGAGGAGCAGAATTGGAAAATCCATTGACATTTCTAGGAGGATAGGATACCAGACTTGAGACTTCCAAAGGGGGGTTATCAAGACCACTGTTTCCTTCCATTTGCGAGCCAACAAGGTCACACGTGTTATCAAGACAAATGGAGGGAAGGCAAAAGGACAAAGTCCCCTCCAAACCTGTCTGAAAGCATCTATCCCTCCTGAGTCCAGACCCGGATGCCATCTGAAAAACGTTACCAGCTGAGTATCCACCTGTTCGCAAACAGGTCCACATGACAAGGGCCCCACATCTCCATCAACCTCAGAAACACTGACCTGTGGAGAGACCAGTCCCTGGAATCAGTGTCATTCCTTGAGTACCAGTCTGCGTGGGCATTTTTCAGGCCTGGAATATGTTCCGCCTGAACCAAGATATTCTGATTCAAACAATAATCCCAAAATACTCTCGCAAGGTCTGCTAGAGCCCTTGATCTTGGTCCCCCTAACTTGTTCACATACCTGACAGCTGAGACATTGTCCATTCTCACTGAACACCTTGCCCTGTCCTTTGTAAAGCTCTTTATCGCAAAAGACCCTGCAAGCAGTTCCAGGCAATTTATATGCATTTTCCTTTCCTCTACAGTCCAAGTTCCTCCTGTCGAAGTAGAACCACAACGAGCTCCCCATCCAGTTAAACTCGCATCTAATTCTATAATCAATTCCGGATTTACTCCGAAAATTGCTTTCCCATTCCAGGCCTCCATATTTCTTAGCCACCAATGGAGCTCTGACCTCGCTTCCCTTGAAAGTGTAATCTCCTCTGAATACTTCATACCACGCCTTAAGTGACTGCTCTTCAATCTCTGAAGAGCACGATAATTCAAAGGTCCTGGAAAAATAGCTTGAATAGTTGAAGACAACAACCCTATAACCCTTGCTAGCATTCTCAATGAAATCACATCCAACAACAAAATTCTTCGAATTTCCTTTCTTATCTTCTTTATGTTGCCCATAGGCAATCTCAATTGATCCTGAACCATGTTTATCAAAAACCCTAGGAATTGAGTCTCTTGACTTGGAATCAAGCACAACTTCTCCCTGTTTACTACGAAACCAAGACTCTCCAAAAGGTCTATTGCCAACCTCGTATGGACTTCCACTCTTGATTTCTCCTGATCCATAATTAATATGTCGTCTAGATATATTATTACACAAATTCCTCTCTCTCTCAGAAATGCAACAACTGGGCGGAGCATTTTGGTGAAACACCACTGGGCGGAGGATAACCCGAAGCGGAGACAAACAAACTTCCACAACCTTCCTCCCCATCTCAACCTTAGAAATCTCTGATGTTCTTTGCAAATTGGGATAGTTAAATAGGCATCTTTTAAATCCAGACGAGTCATACAGTCTGCTAACTGCAACACGTCTCTCAGTATATGCATTCCTTCCATCTTGAAATGGTGGTATTCCACCTAATCTTTCAACTTCCTCAGATTTATGACAGGTCTCATACCTTTCCCTTACTTTTCCACCAGAAAAATATTGCTCACAAAACCCACAGTCTCTTCCAACTCTTCCACAATCGCACCTTTGGCTAGTAACTCTTTTACCTCTGTTTCAACTAGTTCTGTTAACTTTGAATCGAACCTTATCATAACCGGACATTTTAGTTGAACCGGTTCCTCTATGAAATCTATATGATAACTTAAGACTGTCTGAAGAACCCACGTATCCTTCGAAATCGTATACCAAGTGTGATACAGTTGAGCAAGTCTGCCGCCCAACTTTATACGGGTACCAAAAGGGTCTTGACTTACCTGTGCCTCTTGACCTCCTATTTCCTCTTGAGTTGCCCCTCTGTCTCTGAGGGTAGAAATTTCCGGGTTGATAGCCACTCTGTGACTGATATTGGTAGCCTCTAAACCCTCTTGAAAAGGAGGCCCTTGTGATTCCTTTTCCTCGGCCAGGGAAACGACCTCTATTTCTCCCGGCCCCACCAAAAACATGACAGTCAAAGACCTTCCTTAATTTCTCTCCGAGACTTTTGCAAAGAGCTGAAAGCCCCAACATATTTGGACATTTCTTTAATAAATGCCTCACCAAACAACATCCCATTTGCCTCAAAACCACCTTCATTATTGGCCAGTTCAGCTAATTTCGGGTCAATCTTGAGAAGGATACTCTTCCTTCTCTCTACCGACAGTGCTTTGTTTGCATACCCAGCAAGCAAATTCCTCTTTGTATCCACTCCCTTAGTTCCTCTACATTCAGATCCTTTTACCCACATAGGCCTCTTCAGCCATATCAAAGATTTTGGTTAGCGAGCCAGTGTGGTCCAAAAGTCTATCCTGGCACATACTTAACCTTTTATCTAGACCTTTCCTAGGGTCTTTACCTCCTTTTCCATCTGGTGTCATTCCAATCTTTTTTGCCAGAGTGGGTCATGAGCACTCAGACCGTAACCTCAGTCTCACATCCTTTGGGATCTGTTTTCTTAACCACAGTTCCACAAACTGTGCCACAGGGGGAGCCGGGCTCCATTCAGGATAGAGAGGGTGTTTTAGCATCATAGGGTCAAACATTGAGTCACCTAGTGGGTCCACAACTCCACTAGGGGCATCCCCATTACCAGAAACGAATGTGTCCACACCCTTATTATTTTCCACAATTTCAACATCCGAATCAAATTCAGAGGAGTAGCTTAGCTCTATTTCTGCGCTGCCAGAAGACTCGTCACAGAGGACAGAAGGATGTCTTCTACTTGTTTTATTTTTTTATTCAGTAACTGCGTGGCCTCTCTCTAGGCCCCCATGTGTGTCCTCAACACTACCATGTTTTGTACTTTTATGAGAACCCCCATCAGCATATGCAGCTTTGGATCTTTTACTCTTAAATCCAGACTCATCTAAATTCTTTCTCTTCCTAGAAACCTTTCCTCCCTTTGTCGGTACGTCCGCAGGGTCCTCCCCTGTGGACCAAAAACGCTCTTCCGGAGAGGGACCAGCTTTATTTTTAATAAATTTCTCAAATTTCTTATCCATCCTCTTGTCTAGATCAGATGCAAATTTAGTAAGCATTTCGCTAATCCTATTTTCAAAACTTATTTCACCGCTTGGTTCAGACATTGTTCTCTCTAAAATATCCCTCTCCTTCCAAGTAAACACAAATTGAATTCACCTAGCAAAGTCTATTCAGAAACTGTAACTAATAGTGCCAAAACTACATTAAATATTAACAAAGGCAGTGTCGCAAAACACAAATATGTAGACAGGGAAGGACTACTAGTAATTATGGCCGAATTTACCTAAAAAGGTTGTCTGACAATAAGCATTAATACTCTCTCAAAATTATTACTCCAAATATCCTTTTACTACCTTCAGAACTGAAAAGACCTGTTTGCCAGACGTGTCTAACCAAGCCGGCAAACTTTTTTCCTGTCAGTTTCACCGATCGAGAAAACTGACTAGAGCGCTCTTGCTCACATCAAGCTCTACATGAGCGTGTCCGTGAGCGTGACCTCGAGGGTGATTACCTCATCGCACAATAAATCACCAACCACCACTTACTTGTTAGCAAAAAAGGCCACTTTATTAAGACAGGTGCCAAATCATAATTTTCTGCAATGCAATAACTTTCCAAAGTTTGTCTTCAAATCACCCCAAACCTAACCCCCAATGTAAAAACCCCACCCCTAAACAGAATCCCGACCCCTGTGTGCATTTTCCCCTACTTCTCATTTCCTGATCACGTGACTGCTCCCCCCCCTCCCCCGTTGGAGGATAGGCTAACCCGCTCAAGGCTGCCCACCCCCCCAGCAAAACCCCGCCTACCCAGGACACTAACCAGTCGTAAAAAACGAAACACAAGAAAACCTGTCTTATCGTGGCAAAAGGAAAAAGAACGTCGGTGTAATGCCAACACCAGGAAAATAGGGAAGAAAAACAATGCTATGAAAAAAGAGGGTGGGTGGGTGGGACAAAAAGTGTAAACCAGCCCCTCCTCCCCGCTCCCGAGGGCACAGTGATTTTCCCGCCCCTGCCTCCCTCTACTTATCACTTTCGGCGCGCCTCGCGCCCCTAATCAAAACCCCCTACCCTGCACCTGGGTGGCCGCTCCATTGTGCGAAGCCACCCAGGGGGAGACCTGGCTCGCGCCCTGCACCCCCTGGGTCCCCCCTTCGTCACGCAGCAGAGCTCTCGAGAAGGATCATCATTGTGACGTCCTGAGCCAGCTCGAGCGAAACAACGGAGAAATTCAGGTTAAATTTTAAACATACTTGAAAAAGAGCATTTACATGTAAGTGAAGGGCGCTAAGTAATTGAGAAGCGCGACCCAGTTAATGTTTATTTGCTCCTCATTAAACCGTGATAGCGCAAGAGCCCCACGCACAAAGGACATATTACATTTCTGCTCTGAGCTCGCATGCTCTAAAGTATATAAATCTGTCAAATAAACCTCTGCACGGATCTTTGGTCGTAAAGATGACACATTAAAGTGATTTACACATTCAAATACTATTAGAGAGGACTTGTTTAAAGGATTACAGATTTAAATAGACTAGATGTCGAACTTACGATATTAAGTTACCCAAAACAATTCATAAATTAAACATTTCATGGAAATCTCACTCTCACAGATAGGTTAAGTATTCCATGTACATTCCTATGATATTTTAAGATTTTAAGGATAAATAATGATAAAAGCATTCATGCATTCATAGAGCGACGGTAGACAAGACTTATCTGTTTGGGCAGCAGCAAAAAAGAAGGAAGATGGCTGGAGAACCGGTTCATTGTTAGTTTTCATAGAACTTTCGTTGTGTTTCATATTCTTTAAAGGTGCTGCTGTGGGTGGCACAATAAAGGAAGATTACATCATCTTAGCCTCTGGTCTTGCCATAAAATCCAAGGAGTGAGGGTGAAGTGATGAACCTGCCAAGAGATTCTTTTTTCGCTGCTGCCCCCAAATTTTTATTTATTTATTTATTTATTTTTAACATTTCATAAAGCGCGAACAAATGCCCGCAGGCGTCTCGGCGCTGTACTATGTGAACTCTCCTTTGCTTGGCTTCTAGCTCTTAGAGGTTAAACAACCATGTTTTCAGCATTTTTCTAAATAACAAGAGATTTGGGCTAGATCTAATGGATTGTGGCAGTGTGTTCCAAAGTTTCGGGGCGGCCACCAGGAAACGTCTGTCTCCCCAGTTGACTAATCTGGTCCGAGGTATCACTATATCGTTCAGTTTGGCTGAACGAAGTGGTCGAGGAGGACAATACGGAATAAGCTGATCTTTCAGGAATTGAGGGGCTTGCGAGTGTAGCGATTTGTAAACTATACATAATGTTTTAAATTTGATTCTATTCCTGATAGGGAGCCAATGGAGGCTTCTCAAGGTATCAGTTATGGGTTCAAACTTAGGGATGCCCAAGAGGAGTCTGGCCGTTGCGTTCTGTACTGTCTGCATTTTCTTAATGACCCTGGTTTGAGCATTGATAAACAGGCCATTGCAGTAGTCCAATGCAGACAGGACTAGGGCACTTACTAAAGTCTTGCCTACACTCTTGGGAAGAAATGGAAGGATCTTTTTTACCAGGCGTAATTTATAGAACGCTGTGGAGGCCGTCTGGTTTGCATGAGCCATAAAATTCAATTTATCGTCAAAAATGACGCCTAAATTTCTCACCTTCGTGGTCGGTTTAGGCAAGGCTCCAAAAGATACCGGCCACCATACCGAGGACCAATTAGGGTTACGATGCCATCTGTTAGACCTGCCAGCCCTTTGGCTGTTCCCTCCTCATTTTTTTCCTTTTTTTCCCTTTACCCTCCAATTTTTCTGTCCACTAGTTTTGTTTTTGGTGTTGACGTAGAGGCTCTGGGTGCCCCATTGTTACTGATTGAGGGTGAGGCGCAAGGTGCTTCTCTAAAATGGAGGGAGGGAGAGAGCTCTTACACAAAATGGTGGCCTAAACTGTCACCTCAGAGCCTGGGCCATAGACTGTCATGAGGGGTTCCAGAACCTTCTAGCCCACTCTGGCCAGTCAGGGCCCAGGCTATATATAGAGGTGAGGGGCGGCGGCCATTTTGTAGGAGAAGAGGTAGTCAGGAGTAAGGCATCTGAGTGGGGGAGGTGGGTGCGCTAGAGAAGGAAACTGACAGATCCTAGGGCCTGCTGTTCTTCCTCCTCGGCTGACCCTACCCCCTACCTCTTGACCTGACCCTGCCCTCAGCCACTGACCCTGGGATCAACTCAAGCTCTGGAGTTCCCCACCTTGCCAGGACTCCTGAGGAGAACGGGGAAATAGAGTGATTATCTCTGGCTCTCCTGACTTTGCCTGGGACTCTTCTATTCTTTGACGCCACTAGCATGTGGCCTGCCACTTCCTAGCCTGCCTGTCCTGAGCTGGGGCAACACTGAGGGAGAAAGGGGTGCTTGGCGCGTAAGAAATCGCCACCCCCTAGCCGGCAGATCACCCCCTTAACTTTGGCCACCCCCGCTGAAAGACCCCCATAAGGAATCACTCACCGCTGCGGCCCAAGGCCCGTAAGGTCAACCCTCCTGTCACCTGGGGCTTGTGAGGAAGACTGGGACCCCTCCGCTGCCGTCGCAGCTTTTGAAACGCGGCCCTTCATGTGGAGAGAGAGCCGCTGGAGTTCCCCGTAGGCCGCATTAGGCCTGAGGCCCAGAAACTCGGATCACGTGACGGGGGCGGACTGCTAGACGCCGTCCCCGCCGATGCACGATTTGCTGACAGGGCCGCGCCCCCGCAGGTCGCGCTGCCAAGGGCGACTGCAGGCGCGAACCCTGGACGAGTGAAGGGAGGCGAGAGCCCTCTTGCCAGAAAGAGACCATCGCAAGGGCCTATCTGAGGCCGAAGAACACGGTAACCCCCCCCCCGGGGAAGAGGGTGGGAGGCCTATGTAAGGTCCGGAGCACGCCCCTCCCCCGGGGTGATTCCCCGTCAGTTCGTTGGCCCCAAATCACCCGAGTGAGCCCTCCACCGGCCGAGTCTACTTGCAAGTGCCCACAAGTGAGGAAACCCCTGGGGGAGGAGGGCGGAAGTCCGGAGTGGCCCTGGATTCGCCCCTCCCCTGGGAAAAGTCTCTCCCCAAGCATGGCGGCCTTCCATGGTTACAGCGGAAGAAGTAACTCGGCTCCTGGCCCCTGCTCTCTCGAGTGAGGGAAGTAACAACTGCAGAGTAAACGGAGCATTTTGGGGGCAAAGGCAGAACCAGCCATGTGTAATACGCCTATGTAAGGCTAGATTTCATGCATCCCGGTATGACCAAATCTGAAGTGTTAATGAGCTAATATGAACAGTTCTACAATTAGTAACTCAATTTCAAGAGCATAGTGATCGCTGTGAACTATCCTATATTTACTGACCTGATGATCAGAGCATTGTGGTTGTAATGTGCGGCGCTATATTTATTGACTCTATTTAAAGCGCTACATCAATGCTATGTGCGGCGCTGTATTAATTGACTCTATTTAAAGTGCTATGTCAATGCTATGTGCGGCGCTATATTTATTGACTCGATTTACAGTGCTAAGTAATTGCTAAGTGCAGCATGATGACTGATGACTTTATTTAAAACGCTAGTGAATTTGCTGTACTGTCAATCTAGTAACGATAAAATGTTTGGACCCTAATGTGTTCTAGACAGACATTGATTGATTTGATTTGAAAGAAAAGAGAAGCAAGATAAAAGAAAGATAAAGCTTTTCTACCTTTTCTAATTACCTGGTGTAGCGTCCTTTTTAAGTGGTGGTACGCTGGAGTGTGAAGTGAGTGTGATGCAAGCACAACATGTTTCTCGGGCATAGGCCTTTCCACTTGAGCCAAGCTACCCTAGGACGATAGGTCCAACACCATCGTCTTGTGATTTTGACTTCTGCAGTGGCTAAGGCCTACTGACTAGACATCAAACAAATGGGATCTACTTCAAGGGGCAGTATTCAGGTAAAATAAATAATAAAATAAATAAATAAATCCGTATTTGTAAAGCGCGAACTACTCACCCATACGGGTCTCAAGGCGCTGGGGGCCGTTGTAGAAATTAAGTGAGCTATTGCTCAGAGTCACATGGTGCTGAGCTGCCGCCGGAGCTGGAGATTGAACCCTGAGCTCCAAAGTCAGCTGCCCTGGGCGCTGCACCACTCCTCTCCACCCCATTAGTCATCCTCCTCTTATTAAACTACTTCACTTCTATTTTTATTGCAAGAAATGATTACGTTACAATAATCTACTTATTTTACTACACATTTGAATATAATTTTCTTCTGATTTTCATGGTTATTTTCAAAGCATTTTAATAAGAAACTTTTTGCCATTAGACAAAAATATCCCTCTGAAGGATAGACTCTTTCAAATGTACTTTTGTGGGCAGAAATGAATTCTCTGATCTATCTATAATGGCTTCAGCGCTTGTGGTGAAGAAGAACGGTGGAGTTGGACCTGTAAGAGATGTGTTGAGAAACAAGTGGTCTCCATGGTTGAGAACAAGTCTTCTGAGAACTTTGCAAGAGGATGTATCAATGGAAAGGACAATGGATTTACTCATGGTCTCCCACAACAACAGAGAATGAACTGGGGACCCTGAAACATTGAATGTGAGCTGTAGAGGTCACTCTACACAAAAAAGAGACACACTCCCACCAAACCAAAAAATTTGAGAAATATAAACTCCCTATTATGTAACTTCTGGAATTGAATAAGGTGCACTTAAAAAATGAGTTGCGAGCATCAAAGATTAGGATCCTGGGGTATCCGGTCATAGACTCTTCACGTACTAGACACAGCGATACAACAAAACTGGTTGTCTAAAAGGAGAAGACACAGTGTCTCTTGTCAAAGCTGCACACTTACCCACCAGGAGTCTGGTTGGGAACAGTACAGGTTACAGTTGTTGTGGAACTGGGAAATGCCCAAGAGAGAGCAAGAATGTCAACAAAAATGGGAAACATTTTAGCTAGAAGGCCAGGGGTTTGCATTTAACCTGAACTCAGTCATACTGTAATATTAAGGAGAGACGATCTGAAGCGCTTGAAAAAAGGAGGCCTCCATTTGGTTCGCAGCAGTATTGTGAGGTAATGAGGGTGGCAAGACTTATATGTTTATAGACATAGTGCATTATGAGACTTCACTGACTCTCTGAAGAGAACAGAATGAAGGAGCCTAAATACTGATGTGTCTAGTTAATATTGCAGTGTGCATTTCCAGGCTTTCCAGCTCAAAGAGGTCTAATAGTACCTTCTACTACAGTCTTGATGGAAAAGGTGGAAAGTTTATTTGGATACTGCGGAAGTGTTTACCTCTATACGTCTCCGCTTCCATATTATCTAGAGCTGAACTTCAGTGACTGTCATTTCTTATTCAATTCATGAGAAATTATAACAAATTATGTGTTGATGATGTATGAAATAATAAATCCACCCTGTGTAATGTGAGGTTCATTAACTGCTGGGTTATGGTGCTCCTCATATGTTGTTGGAAGTGTTAATGTACCTTCTCATTTTGTGTCAGCGGTGGCTCCTCCGCTATGGCAGAGGAGAGTCACCCCACTACCTGCAGAAGTAAATGAAAAATAAAATTATCTAAATGCAGATTATTTTATTTTTCGTCCTATGATTGAGTCTTTGGGGCGGGGTCACAGCACTGCATCGGGGGGGGGGAGTGGTGGGCACTTCTGTCAATGCCCATGTCAATTTGGCTGGCCATCTTAGAATGGCCAAACCATCATGTGCATTGACATCTCTCCAAACCAGACCAGCAGGCACAAGCTCCCAATGGAACGCAAAACAAGCCCGCTCTGCCTAATCCCGACACTGCTCTTCTGGATATGAGAGGAGCATCTGGATTGACCGTAGGGGAGGCTGGGAGCTTCAGCCAGTCTGAGGAGCAGAAGAAAACTGGTAATTTGTTTTTGTTTGTTACAGCCCCCCGGCACCCTCACCCCAAACCCCCACGCTGCTACGCCCCCTGCTCTGCCTCAGCACCTTTCCCTGACAAGAGCTGCTACTGGTTTTGGTACATGTTCTTGTCAACATTTTATAGGAATATGCTACTGAAAACAAGATCATATCTTATAATCACTGGACAGGTGATATTATTAATATTATTTTCTATACTAAGTGATTCATTTTAGAAATATTACATATATTTTTCTCTATTGCAGTTGCTGTTCTTAAAAAAGTGCACTCAAATTGTTGACTGGGCTCCTGTTATTCACATCTATTTTCATGTATTTGGCTGGAGAGCCAGCAATTGTTGCATCAAAGGAAAACAATAGTTAAACCAAGAATGTGATGGTAATGAGCCCCCATGGAATGCAGGGTACTCTTCCTCCAGCTCTCTCATATGTTACGTTTAGGGAACACAGATGTAACAGTGGAGACAAACACCACATGGGACCTGAGGAGGATGTGGGCTTAAAGTTGAAGATTTTCTATAATGCTTGGTAGAGGTAACTGTGCGGCCCAGTTTAGGTATTAAGATGTGGATAGATGAAAACCTTGAGAACAAGCATCTATCATATTAGTTTTGGGGTGAAACTGCCCCATGTAATTGGAGGGGAAAGCCTTAGATTTTACTCTGCTCACTCAATATTGATTGCCAATAGCCAATTGTTTTTACCAGTTAAAGTATTCTGCAGTATCCCTGCCTGTGTTGTGTGACTCGGACCACAAGCATGGCACTCAAAAACCCTTGAATCTTCATACACTAGCCTGGTCCAATAAATTGACTCATTAATTGAACCCTTCGGATGGACCAGAAAATCTGCTGAGAGATGATACATGGCTGTCTAAGGCTGGATAGCTGCCAACAGCCCAGAGAGCATGGAACAAGAGAATAAAGAAGCCAGTCCACCTCATCTCCTCCCTCACTGGTTGAAGGAGCAGGAAGGTGCAGCCCAATTAAGTTTTAACGTGAATTTCAAGGACGCCACAGATACCCAGAGGATGCTTCGTAAAGCAGAGTGGCAGCTGGACCCTGTACCTCGGAGCAGTGCATCGAGTGCCCCTCCAGGACTACCTGGAATAGGGCAAAGCCAGGAGAGGATTTCTGATATTATGTGCAAATAAGGGTCAGTGGTGATGTTGCACAACCTGCTGGTACATGTTGGAATCTCAGCACCGGCTAATGTCACCTTAGAAGCAGCAGGAGGAGGTGTGGAAGGAGTTGGCAGGGAATGTCATGTAGGTATTTAGCAATTTGTTTACTCCAGATTTCACAACTTCATGAATCACCATCCAGACTGAAATATAATAATATTTTGAAATATCACTGACATATTGATTAATAAGCCCTATTTAACAGACAAAGCTGTGAGCTCTGTGCTCTCACAGCTGTGGAAAAGATTAACTGCTAATAGTGCCAGGATTTAAAGAAATATCAGCAAAAGTTGGAAGGTCCCTAACCCTTTCAAAAATAGTTTATTCCCAAGAAAGCAAACACTTTCTTATACCATGCTTAATTAGACCTATCTGGAACAACCATTGGGAGGTCCCCATTACTTTAGATTTTTTTAAATAAATTCTTACATTATGCATAATAAGTGGCCTATTCACAAAGGTAAATTTACATGTAGATATTTACTCATGTGTAAATTTACTCTTCGTAGTTACTTTACTACTATCAGCTAGTCACCATTTTTGTGCTTAAATCTTTGTATTATTGCATCAAATGAGAAAATGAAGATGGGTTTGTATGGAGCATAAATGTTTTGCGTTGTACGACAAGGTCGTACAACGCAAGATCTAGCATATAGACGCAAAAACAACAATAAATGGGCATTAAAGCATGTTGAAGCAAAACAAAGAGAAACCAAAGGGAGTAAATCCAATCAGGTAGTTAAGGGGCATGGGTGCACAGTTGCTTAGTGAAAAGAAAAGTACCACCCCTATCTCAGGAAGAAACTTGTGAACTGGTACTAACAGTTAGACGGTTCAAAGATGTCCAAGAATATATGCTCCTGGTCGTATATTCACCATTTCTGAGTGTAAAGTTATAACAAAGTGAAACCAGAGGATGCAACTAGTAATTTTTCACACATAAGCAGATGTTTCCGCTACCGGGGTGGAGATCTCCCTAAGGCAGAGTTAACAAAGTAATACAGGGGCATATTATCAAGAAAATTATCGCTGCTTTAGCGGCCGTTTTCGGACGAAAAGCGGCGATAATTCGATCGCAGTATCAACAAGGGCACGTTAACGCGTGTTTCCTTGAGTGAGATGCCCTTTAAACTCCACCTTGCATCTCAGCGATGAATATCGCTAATGACATGCAAAGTAGGCGTTCCCTTACATTTCTCCCTTGAAATCTGCACTGACATGGCAGCGGAATATTATCAAGCCTCAAGCAAAACCGCGATGCGATAAAATAAACCGCACTAACTGCGGTTATCGCGGGTTTGTAACGCCTGGTCAGAAACTGACTTCGCCATACTTTTAATGGCAGGTGGATTGTACGGCTGAGGCAACGGGGCATATCATCAAGGAAACACGCTAAATATCACATTTCCCACATAGTGCGATTCTGTTTCAAGCCGTTGTCGCAGGATTTAATTGCTGTGGAGATATGCCTTGATAATAATGCGATATCTCGGCGATTTAATCAGGCAATACGCGGCGTTAAACAGAATCCCGCTTAGCGGGAAATGCGATATTTAGCGCGTTTCCTTGATAATGTGCCCCACAGTTTATTAAACTGTAAAAAACATAATACCTGTTTTTAACATATCATAATGTCATAAACTTTATTAAACCTAGAACAAATAAAAAAGCTACAGCACTATTATCTTAAAAGTACATAAAAATATGTATTTAAAATATATTTATTGTATAATTTTGTATTTAAAAATATATTTTAAAGTCACATCTGCAGTAAAAATGTTCATTTATATTTAATAAAAATGCTACATTTTATGTAAAGAATCAATTTTAATTACTTTTATTGCAAAAAATGTAAATTTTATCTAATTTAAAATTTTAAAAATTTATAAAAAATAATGTTTTATTATATAAAATTATTTTAGCATTAAATAAAAAATAAAATGTAAATATATGTGGAAATAAGTTAATTTATTTTAACATTATTTCCTATACAGTGTTAAGTTGAAGTCTCAATTATTTTCTATGGGAGTGTGCATTAATACCTTTGAGGGGCCAAGGGTGAGGCTAAACTTACTCCAGGGCTGAGCTGCAGTACATTTACAACTGTTTCGGGTCCTTTCTGGCTGTAGTAGTTTTAGAAGTGTAATTTGTGAATTGCAATGGTCTTACTCTTTTGCAGGTGGGTATTTGCCCCACCCTGTACCCCTCCATATCCCTCCCCTAACCACTCCTTACACACTCCTAAATCCCTCTTATTTAGTATTACGTATTCCCCAGTTGCAAGCCACTCCCCACTGTCCATCCCACATTTAATACTAAATCAAAGGCATAGATGTACAGAGAACTCTATAAATTGTGGGGGAGTTCTCAACATAGAAAAGACAGTAGAGGTTTAGGTCAGCTCATGTAGGTTAGTAATAGCATTTTATAGTACATAAGTTGAATGAAGCTACAAATCATGTTAATGTTAATGTGAAAAGAACTTACATTGGCAATTAAGCTATCAGGAAATTTGCAGGTGATTACAAAAAAACACAATAGTTGAACTGACTTAATAAGTTGTTAGTTGTATTAATACTTTGGTGCTCCTACAACACTGTTCTCCAGTTGCAACCAGTTGCAACCTTAAAAATCAAATCAAGGGCAAATCTTAGCATCCACATTTTATGTTCCATTTAGGACTGAAATTGAACAGAGCCAAATTAAAAACACCATTGGTACCACATTTTTCAGTGAGCAAGACTCGGGCTATCTTTTGCAAAAAAGAAATTGATGCTGTGCATAAAGGGTAAACAGAAGTTGAAATATTGGATTTATGGTATGTATGTATATATATATGATATTTTTATACCGCAACCCTAGCAACAAGAAAACAGAACCCTTCACAGGATCAAAGACAAGCATAAATAACAAACCCATTTATTGTAATTCCTGGAGAAATAAAGGCCTACTTTGGGTTAATAAACTTTTTGATCAAGACACACTTCTTTCGTTCTCACAAGCTTGTCACCTCTTTCACTTTCCTTTTTCTTTTCATAATAAATTTCAGGTTTTACAAAATGCACTACACACTGAATATACTCACTTTCAATCTTCTCTTTTCTCGCCTTCCTCCGCCAATACTTGATGGCTCAACCTTCTACATACAAACCACAAAGCGTCTACTATTCATTCCCATCTACCCTCCTCCTCTACCGATAGAGTTAAGACAAATGTAGAATTATCTTGGGGAAGTGAAATTAGAATACAATGGTCTAGCCCCTTCTGGGACAATATTTGGACCAAAATTAGGAAATTCTCTAGAGTGGCTAACATCTCACAAACTCTTTTCTTTATGTATAATCCACTTTTATCAACTCCTATGACCTTACACAAAATGCATTCTGGACTTCCTGATACATGCTGGTCATGTTCCTAGAACATGCTGATTTAAAACATTTACTTTTAACCTGTTCCTTTGTGCTTGATTTTTTTATGCAAATTTGGAGCCAGATTAATTAAATGTTTCCTACCACAATTCTTTTTTCATTTGCTAACATTTTTTGGGGAAGTATGTCTACTGACTAGCATATGTTCACCTAAGGTGCGAATTCTAGACTTGTATTAGTGGTCACATTTCAACAGATCACTGAAATTGGAAAGACTTGTCTATGGCAGTATGCAGTTTGTCAAAATCATAGATTGGTGGAATGCAGTTTGTCATAATCATGGTGGTATGCGGTTTGTCATAATCATAGATTGGATACCACATATGTATACCCTATATCTCTTCCTGTCAAGTGTTTGCATTTGTGGTCTCCTATTACATGGTTTCTGGATGTTAGTGCAAAACTTTCTTTTGCACCTTCTCCTGTCCAACAAGAAGTCCCTCAGCCTCTTTGACTTTCCCTTCACTGATATTAGAACTGTTTTAACATGTTTATTTTTATTCCTCAGATAAATTAGGCACATATTGTATTATCTTTCTTCCAAGTACAAACCAGCCTTTTAGAATTCCAGACCATGTATTACTCCCCTTTTCCCTAGATACCTTCTCGGTGTTCATAATGTGTTTATGTAGTTCTTCATTTTCTATTGCATTATGTACTGATGTTTTAATGTTTCTTCAATAAAATCATTTTTAAACTTTAAAAAGACTAGTATAAAGTCAATAAGTGATAGGAGACATAGCTAGGTTGTGGATCCTGAGTGCAAAGAAGGAGAAGGCCTGCAGCCTTGTTTTCTCCTTTTTACTGTCTGATGGTGTCCTGGCTGCAAATGTACAGAGACCCACCAGAGATGGGTGTATCATATTCCCCAATCACGCCCTGTAATTAATCCAATCCAAGTCAAAGGTAATTAAGTCAGTGACCCAGAAATCAATGCTTTTGTTGATAAAGCCAACTCTGCAGCAATTTTCATATCAGGATTATCTGATCTTGCAGCCAAACAGTAGGTGTTGCTTGACATTCATCTGGCAGCTGCTCTATCTTGATGGTGGGAGCAGGTATTCTTCCGCAGCACATGGAGGATTTCCACCTTGTTATGTTTAATGGAGACTCCCCTGGTCTCCAGGCAAATGTTTCTAATCTCACTTAATTGCTCCTCCAGTCAATCTCTGTTAAAACTGGGAAATCATATTGCAGATCAAAGTAACGCAAACAGCGCAGACATAGAGGATAAACAAGTGACGCTTGGCATCAATAAAGATATTTGCACAAGACAGATTTGAAATAATTGACAGAAAGATTTGGCATGCAACCACATCTAATCTACAAATAACCTTGGACAATGTAGAAAGCTCTGTACCATAATTAAAGAGGTTGTTTATAGAATAAAGAAGATAACAACGTTCATAAGCCCTTGTTAATACATCTGTATAAAAGCAGAAATAATTTAGAAATGTATATAAAATTAAGGATGCATTTGAGACTCAGGAAAGTAAAGGAAAGAATTTATACCTTCGGCAGCCTGGGTGGGATGAAATCTTGATTTGATTTAAAGACATGGCGTACTTGCCTTTCACTGTCTTTCTGTGCTATAATCATATGACATTATACTAAGAAAGGAAATCAGCGTTTCAAAAAGTTACTCCCTCTGCTTACCCAATTTACCTGCAACCTAATCCACTGCTTTATTTACACACTAGTCAGTCGCCTCGTCTAAAGCCTTGTCTTTCAACTCATCAGGCATAATATGTAAATCCAACGAAACCTTTTATCTCACTCTCCTGACTTTAAAACACCTGTGTTATACTCGTAAAGACAGGCATAGACGGGTATAAAGCTACTTCCCAAAACATCTAAGTATGATATTTTATCAAATAAGGTACAAAAGGTGTAGGTTGAAACCAGACCTTTCTTGTACTAACCATCCCTTACTAGGTTGAAGAGTCACGTGGAGAACATCAGCGTATTTGGTAATCTATTGAGCAGTGTTAACCTGTACAAGCATTCCATAGTTTGCTTATACTTCCCTGCAGTATTCAGTGGCTCCAGTACCTTATGGTTCTGTCAAGCACACTGCTTAACTTGACCCGGTGGTTACCGGCACTTATTTTTTCTGCATCATACATTTACCAGTAGTGAGGGGAAAAACAACAGATCGGAAAGACGGAGTGTAGTAGGGTAGGAATGAGCTGATTCACCAAAGAAGAATGGAGGTTTATTCCATAACCACACAACCCACGACAGAGGAACATAAGTGAAAATGCACTTGCCTCCTTTGCAGCTCTACACAGAATGCTCCTGGGAAGAACCAAGGAATCCTCATTTCACTCTACCATCTGGAATGCAATGATGTATTCATGTAATGAACGTAAAAGAAACATAAAAGAAATATGTACATGTGTATAATGAATTAGTACATTAAACTATACTGTACTACATGCATTAATTAATTAGACTATACCATACTACAAACCTCCCTTATATGAAATAAAAGCACAAAAACAAAACAAAAAAAGAGAGAAACAATAATAGAAAAGGAAGATAATAATGTAACAATTTAGAAGGCAATTTTCTAGGTCAAGCACAACAAGAAGTCTTATGAACTCTATTATTTGATATACGTTAACCATCAATTATCTCATCATCACCATGCAATCTTTCCACAATCTGTTCATTTACAATGTTTTGACCAACATGAGAATTATGCGGCAATACAGAATTGAGCCTGTTAGGAGCATCCGAAGTCTGACCTCGGTTGAGATTGTTGACAATGTGGGGTAAACTCAAATTAGTATTCAACATGGAATCATCATTTATGCTTTCACACACACATGTTTTATTATATATTTCAGTTTGTAGACTGGTGATTGGAACTAGCTGGTTCTTGTTCCAACATCCTTTTCCAGATAGCAACACCGACCTCTTGCCTACTTTTAAGACCATCACAGGAGATGAAAACTTAGGTTCCCCTTTCCTAATCTTGGTAGGTATTTACTTAATACCCATTTTATGTCCTCAAATGCTCCATTTATTTCACTTTTCTATACAACGTTCACACACTTACAGAGTAAATTTCTCATGGGTTAAACAAGTAAAGCATAATCTGGGATGAAGAAGGCATAATCTTCACACAACCCTGAGAACAAACACAAAGATTCTTTGTCATAGGGAGATGGAGCTTTTTTAATGGCATCAAGGTTACCAAACTTAGCATTAGCACCGTCAGCAGGAAGTGTATTTCCAAGATATTCAACTTCTTGCACCAACAAATTGCATTTCTCTGGTCTTACTGTCATTCCTCTTTTCTTAAGCATTTCCAATACTTTCTCCAGAACTATAATAAATATGTTCCTCTTTTTCTTCTGTGAAAACTAGGATGTTGTCTTGGAATACCTGCACAAAATCTAATGCCCCAAAAAGTGTATCCATCATCTTTTGGAACACACTGGCAGCTGACCCTAGACCAAAAGGAAGCCTTAGGTTTTTATATGCAGCATGCAGTGTCACAAACATTGTTAAATCATGTGATTGTTCACTCAGGGCAATTTGGTGATATGCAGACTGGAGGTCAATAGTTGAAAAATACTTTGCTTTGCTAATGTTGGCTAACATTTCTTGTCTGTGCTTCAGGGGATGACAATCAACCATTATCTTTGATTAAGCGACCTTAAGTTTACACATAGCCTTAGCTCATGTGACTATTTTTTTAGTTAAAATGATATGGGAAATCTATTCCAAAGATGTAGTAGGTTGTATGATTCCCTCTGTGCATCACTTGTTGAGTAAGACTTTTAGTTCCTTGGGAACACCTAGATGAATGGATCTCACCTTGTCAAAGACCGGACAAGCCTCCTTCTTTAACTTAATATAGTGTTCAAATCCAATAGCAGTCCCTATTTCAACCTTGAATACACTGAGAAACATATGGACCATGGTTTGTAAAACATTCTATCCTGCTTCTATGGCAAATAAGTGTAATTCCCCAGGTAGAATTGTTTCTTTATGGCCAGAATGCAATATGATACCTAATTTGGCTAGGTCCCTCCATCCCACAATATCGCGCCCTCCAACTGCTACATACACATTAGTATAAATATTTCTTCCAAACATTCCAATCCACTATTAAAGAAACCCAGAAGGTCAATTTCAAATTCCTCAAAGGCTTTGGGATTGATATCCTGCTTTTTTCAGTTTAAAATCCCTGGACCAACATTTGTAGAACATAACATTCGCCAAAATAGTAACTGGTGCCCCAGAATCTGCCATGATTTCAATGTGTTTGTCATCCACCTTAGCCTGCATCATAGGACCATGAATTTTAGTAAGGTGCATATGATTTTGCCATCAATTGTCAATAGCACATTGTCTTATAAATGTTATTTTTATTTAAATTTTCCGCCAACTCCCTGGATCTCCTGCGTTCTATAAATTGGGAGTAGCTAACATGGATTCTCCATACTGGGCCATGTGCTACTAGTCTGGTTATCAGTGGGTCTGGTGTAGATTACAAAATACTTCAAGTGGAGAGGTTCACACAGAGAAGTGCTGGCTTCAGAAACCTGTGGAGACCTGTCATTCCAACAGGCAAGGCTGAATCTTAAGCCCTTCAGAGTTAGGGAAGATGTGCAGTTGTTTTTTTAGTTTTTTGTTTTTAAATATTTTTATTTGCATTTCCAACACAAAACATAGTAAGCATGTCACATTGAATCGTCCATCACCTACCCTACCACCACCCGTCAATAGCACATTGTCGAACTTATTAGTGCACTCTTGATTTGTATCACATATCTCAACCTTACTCATTTTTACTTTATTCACACTTAACTTCTACACTTGCTAACTGTTTCTGCACATAGCTTGGAAATGCTCCTGTTTTTGCAACAATTGCACTTTTTGTTTACAGCTAGATAAGAGGGATAGTTACTGAAGTGGGAATGAGAACCACAATGGAAACAAATAAGCTGTCCGCCTTTTTTAAATTTAGCATTCACCACACAAACACCACTCCTATCTGTAACATACACAACTGGAGGAAGACTCTCATTTCCAGATAAAGCTTGGGAAGAAATGATAGAGTGCTCACCACTTTTTGTCACATCAATGGCCTCAGTCAGTGTTGTGCGTCTGCAAGCTAACAGTCGTTCCTTTGTTTTCTTCGAGAACCAATTAAAAACCAATGGGTCTCTAATATAGATGTAAATGCAATTCTAAAATTTGTAGGTTGATGCAAGTACGTGCAATGTGGCAATGAACTCGTCGACAGTCTTATCACTGCACTGCTTGCACTTGAAGAAGTTGTGTCTTTCAAGTAACACACTTTTTTCCTCTGAGTACTGCCTGCGTAACCTCTCTTTTGCCTCATCATAAACATTTCAATGAACATTTTCACCAGTGATTGCAGGCAGTGTGGGTAAGTTATCGAAAACTCTTTGGCTTGCAATCTCCAAAGGTTTAAATAGAAGAGCAACTTTACCCTCTGCGTCATGCCTAACAGCATCTATGGTTACCAGATCATTTTTAAAGATGAGCAACCATTGCCTCCACTTTACCTCTGGTTTTCCTGGACTTTGTAAGAGTGGTGGCGATTGTAGCCCATTGCTGCTGGATGCCATGTTGTAGAAAGTGGGTTGTATATATCAGAATTTCCAGATAAATAAAATTATAAGCCAAGGATTATGGAAGCAAGTAAATCAAAAGAAATGTCACTTCCACTCTACATAAGAGTAGACTTCAAATAAACTGTCACCTCCTGCCTTAATGTAAGTTTCCTTTTGAAGATGCTCCAAAACTTATTTTCTTTTGACTACGATGTCGATACAAAACCTTGATTAGCACAACTAAGGTAATATTCAGCTTCCTGCTGCTTCTGACAAAATCATCAGTTGTGAGACGTAGAAACTGCTGAAAATGCTGGCCCCTGTACTGGGAATGTCTTAATGGCAAGGTCCTTTTAGTGCCCAATCCAATAGGCTCGCCTAACGATTTAGCATGATTCGCCACACGCACTGAAGATGCCAACGCTTCATCAATGTTGAGGGCCTTCACTCTGCCCAATCCAATATGACTGCCTTACGTTATGACGAAATGCGTCACACGCATAGCTAATACAGAATCGCCTCGTAATGCAGCAGAAGCACAGTTACAGAGACTGCGCTCCCAAGGGTCTTGACTTCAAGACAATAAAGTTCAAACAACAACCTCCAGGTAATGGTTCCTCACCATCAAGCACCACTGATTCCAAAACATGCCATAAAGGCAACAAACACAGTGCAGGGGTGTGGCTAAGATGCCCCACCACAAATATGACTACAGTGGCTAGCTCCCTGGAGTGAACTGCCCGGATAGAGCATGCATTTGGAGCCTACAGTACGTGCCTGCCGCTTCGGCACTCCATTGCCATGGCCCAGTCCACGTGAGCCGAACCCAGAGCAGCGAGCGATGAGCGGCCTGTGCAGTCCCCACCGTAGTCAGACAGTGGCCCCCTCACTAGAAGCTGCCCTACAGTCTTCAGCGAGTTGAGGGAAGAGGAGACATACTGTCTGAGGAGAAGGGAGAACTGAGATTGGAATCCCCTGAGTCATCTGACGTGCTGCGGGCAGGTCCTCGATCTCGAGCCTGCTGCACATGCCAGCAACACCATACAGCGACACTGGCTCTGCTGGGCAGCCTGCTGAAGTGGACACTCAGCCCTGCAACTGTGGGGCCGAAATCAAGATGGCGCAATAAACTCTTGGGGCCAGCACCGTCATAAACTGCCAAACTCAGGAGGGGGCCAAAGCCATTGACATACATTGCCCCATTATAACGAGGTCTGTGCTGGGGCCCAGACTGCATACCTTCAGCTCGACATTGAGAATGCCCTGACGACCAGTCTTAGTGAGGTGGGGGCTCTGACTGGCGCGCTCCTAACATGAGAAGATCAAGGTGAGCTGGGGGGAGCACTCAAGGGGGAGGGGCGGTCGGTTGCCACAGATCTAATAAAAGTGGAGGAGATTTTGGTAGAGCGAACAAACTGAATAGACCTGAATTACCCTACGCTGTCCCTACTTGTTGTGGCCCACGAGAACCATGAGAACCAGGATCCTATGACTGCTGCACATTGAAATCCTGATGCCTGGCCCAGTGTACTCCCCTAGGGACATATGGCACTTCCTTCTGGTCAGAGGCCATGAGAGCTGAGGTGATCATCCCAAAGGAGGGGAGCGGTGTGAAGGCCCATTGAGGGACAAAGACAGATATGGGACCCCATTCAACGGGCCACATTCTGTGACAAACTCGAGTCATGTGGCATACATAGACCTCCAGGGGAGGTCAGGGCATCGGTGACACTCGGGCCCTCTGCCTGTCTGAGTGCAGTGTTGGGATACACATCATCTTGCAGTGGCAGCGCCTTCCACTGCCTGTGGCAGGGACTCACCTACTGAGTGGGCAGACCGGCCTCAAGAGAACAATCCAGTCTGGTCCACTCTACTCGCCCCTTCGCAGCACTGGAAGACATGTTGGATTGGCCCCCACTTCTGACGTTCTTTCCTCTATCCTCAATGGAGATAAACTATGGCAAGGGACAAATACCCAAACTCTGCATCCGAGCAGAAAATAGACAAGTTCGCTAAACAGACCCCCCTGGTGGAAGATGTTTGCGCCATGGGGGGCAACGCTCAGCAGGTTGAGGGAACCCAGACATCCACCACATTGCAGCAACCAAGGACCTCAAAGATACTTTAGAAGGCAAAATGGGGGAACTTAAAGTAGAAATTGCCTTGATCTGGCAGGACCTGCAGAACACGACGCACAGGGCCACAGAGGCAGAGAGCAGAATCTCTAGAAAATGAAGACGCTGTCAAATCACATGAACTCTGTGTCCTAGTGGGATAGTTGGCGACCCGAATGGAGGATGCATAGGACAGGTCCTGGCGCAATAACCTCTGCATCTAAGGTATACCCGAAGGTGCGGAGGGTAATTCGCCCATGTCCTTCAACTCAGACTGGCTGAAAAGCTGGGTGTCGGCTGAATATTTCTCTAATTGTTTCATCGTTGAGAGAGCTCACAAGCCCTGACTTCCAATACTCCAGTGGCTTCCCCCTCACCCTTTCATAGCTCTAGTCCTCAACTACACGGACCACAGTGCAGTCCTCCAGGTGGCACACATTGCAGGAACATTAACTTGCCAGTCCTCCCCAGTGATGGTCTTCACTGACTATACCCTGAAGGTCCAACAGCAGAGATCCTTTCAAGAGATGAAGCAGAAATTCAGGGCCAAGGGCTTCTTTTTCTGGCCTGCCTGAAAGTCTTCTTCCAGGATGAAATTCTATTCTTTGACACTCCTGAGGCATCATGGGAATCAATAGAGGAACGCCCCAACCTACGCATTGGTGGGCTCCCATCCAAAGAAGGCGGGGCTGAGATGGGATGGGGGAAGTAGGGGATATGTGCAGTGCTGAGAGTCCTTTAGGCAAATGGCGTACAGCCCTCAAAAAGCACCCACTGCACAGGGAGCAGAGAGCTCGATCCCTTGGGCTGGATAGATTCCTTAGGCAGCACAGCGCTTCCACGCTGACTGAAGGCACCACAGCACATACCACAGTTATGGACACATTGCAGGATGCCCCGAACCTCGCTGAGAGATGTCCATAAGTACATATAGGCAGGCACCAGACAATAAACTATCATGGCATGCAATGAACACACTCTACATCCAACGCTACCCTCCACACCGGACCTTTACTTTTTTGTTTCTTTAGTGACTGTTATACTGGTTTAGTTGAGGGGCTCGGCCTCTTGGAGAGTTGGGAGGGGGTTTGCTCATGAGGGTAAATTCACATCTTAGGAGCCCAGTTGACTCCAGACCCTAGCGGCACAACAACAAGTACTTCTATTATGGGGTGGGTGTTATGGGGGAGAGAGGGGAGGGAAGGTTTATTTATTTTGTTCCACATCTAGTCCCACATGTCACAGAGATACACCTGACACACGCAATGTTCCCAACATGACTGCTGACTACACAGCACTATGCCAAGCAGACCGGATCTTATGGGCAAGACGCGAGAGACATGAGCCAAAATGTCCGGGTGGTTTATCGGTTCTCTCATAGAATGTAAATGCCTTGCTCAACAAGATCAAGCACGGAGCGGTTCTCAAAGCAGCCCACCGCTACGGCTCAGACATACTCTTGCTCCAAGAGTCAGATCTCCTGGGCAATTATTGCCAATTCCTGGCCCACCGGGGTTTCATGCAGATTTACCACTCGGGGCTCCAACACGAGTTGAGGGGCCTAGCCATTCTAGTGCACAAGCACATCCCTCTGATAGTGTCCAGGATGTGGCATGGTGGCTAGGTCCCATTATATGCAGTGAAGGGCACATTGGGGGGCTTCCCATTTTCCATCATTAGTACAACTACCCCCCCCCCCACCTTTGACTTCTGTTTTGCCAGGTAGACTGTGCGCTCTTCTTAGGGAATTGCCTGAGACTCGGTGGCTCATGGGTGGACCTCAATGAAATTTGAGTTCCTGGGTTAGACCGTTCTAGCATATCCGCTTCTGCCGGAGGTGGCCTTACACTACTATCTGCCTTCCTACGCAGCATATCCTTGGTGGATATATGGAGGGCTCACCACCCGAAAGACAGAGGTTACACCTTTCACTCTGGAGCCCATCGAAACTTCTCCCGCCTAGACTACTTCTTAATACCTGTTGAGAAGGCCTTTGAGTCCTGGACATTCGCCTACTGAGAGAGACCTTTCTGACTATTCCACTTTAGTGATGGATGTAGTTTAGGGGTCCCCTGAGACCATGCTGGGATTGCAACTGAGCGGTTGGTGCCTGCAGGGAGAGGAATTGGGGGGCATACACACACATGTGCCAGAGATTCTCCAAAGAGAAACATGGATCAGTTGATTCCCTGGGCATCATGTGGGAGGCCCGAAATGCACACTATGCTGCAAAATAATCACCTTTTGCAAAGGCCAATGTGCTCTTGCTAGTGTCCGTCGGAGAGTGAATGACCTTCAAGCAAAGGTGCTCGACCTTGAACGACACTACCTAGATACAATGGAGGACAAGTTCCTTTGGGATTCTCTTAACGTTCAGACAGTGCTCAAACAAAAGGTCAACCAGGAGGCTCAGCAGGCCTGGTTGGCCACTCATAGCCATGACTACCAATGGGACGACAAAGCAAGCAAAACGCTACACCGGCTATGTACTCACCGAACGATGGGTACCCAGTCGTATGCTTTGAGACCACCGAGGGCGCTCGCATTACCGACAGCATTGACATAGCAACTAGATTCGTGGACTACTACAGTACCCTTTATTGCTAAGACCCTATGTGTCCCCCTAATGACCGGCACCAAATAGTGGCAGATGTGCCGCTGCCCCGCCTGCCTCATGAGGTTCAAGAAACCCTGGAGGCAGAGGTCACCTGTGAGGAGCTTGGGTGGCTTTAGGGCAATTCTATGTGGGCAAAGTGCCCCATACCGGCCACTTGCTACTGAGCACTTTCAACGAGGCCTTGGAGATGGGGGAGCTGCTCTGTGATATTTGGGCAGCCAAGATCATCATTATTCCAAAATCAGGCCTCCAAAGTATCAAATGCGAAGAATACCTGCCGATATCCCTAGAGGTGAAAATCTGAGCCAAAATTCTGTGGTAAATAAAATCTTCTTTACCGGACTGAATTTCATACGGGATCTTAAAATAAAGTAAAATAGCTCAAAATAACAAGAGGCAGAATCCGTGGTATAAGAGTTTCTAAATGGGCTTTATTCCATTCAAAATGGCCGACTCGAGTCGCGGCCTTCAGGTTCCGTCACCGCGAGGGTTCAGGAAGTGAAGTACAATACTTTATTGACAGACATGTATTTTTATAATAAGTACATTACAATGAAACGAATGTAGAAGGCGTAACATTTGATAAGAAAAGTGACATGACAGGTACGTAATCGAAACTAGGCGTAATAAGGAATAAAAGAAACATGATTGGTTAGGATTATCAGACATAGGTGGATCTATAAGATAATACTTGGCATAGATGCGCGCGCAGCAGCATGACGTGTAATTGACGTGCAACTAGGGGGTGAAGGGACTTGACATTTAGCTCTACATGTGGAGACGAGAAGTCTGAGGGGTCAAGTCAACCTAATCCCAAATCATATCTAACATCCTATGTTTAAAGAACTATGTTATCCACAAGGAAGGACTCTCGGACAGAATCTAGTCTATACTGACTGTGTGCGTGCACAAACGCCTAAGTGTCTATATGAGAAGCGAGAGGCAGAAAGCTTTCCATGGCAGCAGGGCTATGAATCACTTGCAGGAGGACGGAAAGGCTGAGTCCTTTGCTTGTGAGCTAAAGGAAATGTTTACCTAAATCACTAGACAGGAATGCATCGGCTGAAGAGCAAAATAGATAATTCGAAGGTGAAATACAGCTTCTTGGCAGGCAGGCGAAAACTGGCCGAGGCAGGCACCGTTAGCTGCACAGGGAGTAGGACAAAGTTCATGGATACAGATGCGAGCTCAAGCTGAAGCTGTCAGAGACAGAGAGCAGGGAAAGGCTTTGAGGACAGAATCGGGCCTACTTGCCTGAACTGTAAAAATGGAGTAACTTAGCCATATAAAGTCGGTGGCCTTTCATGCTTAGGAATCGAATATCCAGCCCATTGATGGCGGATCTGACAGAGAACATGTCGACGGTAGACACACATATGTTTGCGTCTTCGAAACTGGAACTGGAGGGAACATACATGTACTTGTAACATGCATATAGAACCGTTGGGGTCCAAGATAGGGGACATAACTGATCAGGAAAATCCACATTTCCACATTCCCTCCTTGTCCCCTACTTGCCCTTTAAGAGATATCAATCTTCATCATTCCATCGATTTGCTCATGGAGCATCATTTCTTCTTCCTTCTTCTTCCGGTGTTTTGAACGAGAACTGTGATATGGAATGCATGATGTGGCACACAGACCACAAATCGCTGGTCCACATTGCAGGCATAAACAACAACTGAAGAGCATAAGAAGGCCAATACCTAGGAAGGATAGAACTCTCCATCCCCAGGCCGATATCACACTCCAAAACCACCCGGACCACGTCCAAGTGCCTGGATTCTCGTGTATCTGGCTTACAATCTTATGAAGGCGTGTTATAGCTTTATATACAGATGGCGAATTTTCTGGTATGAATATGCAGCAGCTGGATCCGATGACCCTGCAAGCTCCGCCCCTATCGGCCAGGATGACGTCAAGGACAAGACGATTCTGGAGAACAACAATTCTCATCACTGATTGTTCCTCTGTCAGATTGCCTAGGGCGGCTATAGTCTCGTTTACTACAGCTTCAAGAGTCTTGGTGAGTCTGCGTATCAGCTTACTATTTGATATTGTACCTATATAGGGAAAGATACCTTTATTGAAATCTACATACTTGTCCCATGCCGTCTCAGTATAATCGACAACTGGGAGATCTCTTCGCTCTCTATTGTGTACTAAATGAACATTTCGATAATAATCAGGGGGAGCTAGGAAAACAGGTGGCAAAAGGAATGCTATGTAACAGGTACCATCCCAATCTAGAGGCAGACGCATATATGCAGTCTGACCACATATAAAGTAAGAATGGCGAGAAGCTCTAAATGAAGATTTACCTTGATCACTATATTCTACTGTAGTAACGCATTGGCTATGGCCCATGTGTATGGAACCAACTTTTCTTACACATAATTCACCCTTAGCTGGAAATACTGACATAGTGGGCAGAATTAGTTCAACTTCGGATTTGACATTCAAAATCATAAGATTAGGCGTAAAATTACCTAATTTATACACTTCATTTTCTAAATCAGTTCCTGTTCTACTGGGGTGACCCTCCTTATTAGGGTGACAGACTTTGAATAAAACTAGATTCGGATTTCCCCATATCCAATGTTGTTGATAAACTGCTGTGTCTGGGTCTATGGAATTTAATAAACTAAACCATGCTCCACAGGAGCCATTGTGTGTGAACGGATGTGGAAAGAAAGGCAGAACTCCTTTGTTATTCTGATAGGGAGGGAGTCGGCCACACACCCAACAATTGGTGGCATTACTAGTCTGATGGGAATGATGTAACATACTAATGAAGGTGTTGGTGCGCAGCGCAAGTCTATAGGACAACTCATGTGGGGGTAATTCACTAAAAGAATGTTCATCAGTTATATTGAAAGCACGTTTAGAAACAGGATAATACATATGCAACAATATACTTGCAGTAACTATTAAAAAACTCAAGAAAAACAAAATTAATAAAGTCACAATACAGTGGCTACGCAGTAATTTACAATAAGCATGTCGTTTCATTATGATTCTGGACTCTACATCATTCAGACCTAAGGGATACATGTCGGGACAGATTCAACCGCTTCACCTTGGAGAGGACTTAAACAATCAAATCGTCCGACAGTTTGGATCTGGACCTGAGTTTCTGCTTATAGAGTTCGGTGCTACTGGCTTCAGCCAAAGGTAGCTTTGAGTCAATGGGGGAAGACACACGGGGAGTACTGTTTGTGTCAGGAGGAAGTCCATGAAATTTCTTTATATGGCTGGAATGCACCCAGCCCTTTCTCCCTTCGATCTTCACAGCTGTTCTGGTCGTCAGCAGGACCAACTTAGGAAGCCTCCACCTTGGCTCCAGTTGGGTTTTCCGATCGAAATTCCTGACGAGAACATAATCGCCGGGAATTACGTCATGAGGTTTCACCTCGGTGTTGTCGGGAAAAGCTGCGACTACCTGTGAACGACAAGATTGTAGTGCAGACATCAAGGAAGCCAGGTAATCTGTCAGCATATTACAGTCAACATCAGTTATTTTACGGGGTATAGGCGTCCCCCACATATTCGGTGGTCTACCAAAGATCACCTCATAAGGGGATAGCCCTGTTCGAGAGTGTGCTACCATCCTCATGTAAAATAGCGCAACTGGTAAGGCTACTATCCAGTCCACACCTTTTTCCTGACATATTTTAGACAGTCTGATTTTTAAAAGTTGATTATGTCGTTCCACGAGACCTGCTGCCTCGGGGTGTCGGACACAGTGGAATTTCCACTGATATCCCAACAAAAGTGAGACATGTTTCATTAATTCGGATGCGAAAGGCTGGCCGTTATCTGAATATACAACACGTGGTAAACCGTACCGTGGGAAGAATTCTCGAACTAGCTGCTTGGCAGTAGTCGGGGCAGTGTAATCTGATACGGGATACGCCTCTGTCCAACGGGAGAGAGCGCAGACAACTACGAGAACATATTTGAATCCTCGACAACGTTCCATCTGAATATAATCCATCTGGAGGACTTCAAAAGGATGGTCAGGAGGCTGAAATCCACCCTGCTCTACGGGAACACTCTTTCCTGGATTAAACTGACAACATATCATACAGGTACGAACTTTTTGTTTAGCTGCTGCTCGTAAATGTTTGTTGAACCAAATGTGCTGAATGCTGTCTAGCATAGCCTTCTCTCCTAAATGTGCTGGACTGTGAACTGTAGCTATAATGGCTTGAACCATGGAATCAGGGAGAAACCATACAGATTTCTCCTTCGTCATCCATCCTTGATCTGTCTGGATCCCTCCTAGTTCAGTCCACTTCTTTATTTCTTCTGCTGTGGCATGTGTCTGTATGTCAATTACGTCAAGTGCGGGATCCTTAATTGTCATACACTGTGTTGGTGTCTGAACTATTGGCTTTGTCATGTCTAATGTGCGATTCTGAGCAGTCTGTTTAGCTGTTCTGTCAGCTAAATCATTGCCTTGAGAAATGGTATCAGTAACCTTCGTGTGTGCTTTACATTTCATAATCGATATAGCAGTGGGTAGATGTATTGCATCTAACAAAGCATGAATGAGGGGTCCGTGCTGAATGTGGGCACCATGGGAAGTTAAATAACCTCTCTCTCGCCACAGCACGCCGAAGTCGTGTACAACTCCGAATGCATAACGTGAGTCAGTGTATATATTAACTTTCTTATTTGTGGCTTGAATACAGGCTTGTGTTAGAGCAATAAGTTCTGCTGCTTGGGCTGACAAAGTATCTATACAATTTGTCTCAATAACTTCAGTGTCTGTTGTGACTGCATACGCGGCCACTAAATCTCCTGTACTTGTTCTCATGCACGATCCGTCTACATACAACGTCAGGTCTGGATCTAACAATGGAACGTCTGTCAAGTCTTGTCTAGGTTTCGTCTTTATTTCAATGATTTCAACACAATCATGAGCTAGTGGGTCTGTTCCAATTACAGGTAATAGTGTAGCAGGATTCAATGTATTACACCGTCGGATCTCTATGTGTGGTTGAAACAATGTCAGTTCATAACCGGTAAGTCTTGCTATGGTCAAGTGTTGTGTTTGTGTTCGGTTCACAAGAACCTCTACTGCATGTGGTACTTGTACTGTCAATGGGTGTCCTAATACTATGGCATCGCTTTGTCTGATTGCTAAAGCTGTCGCTGCCACTGATTTCAGGCATGCAGGCAAAGCCTGAGCTACGGGATCTAATGTACTGGAAAAATAAGCACATGGCTTGCGTGATCCTGCTTGATCCTGAGTGAGTACTGACAAGGCAGTACCTTCGCGTTCTGTAACAAAGAGTGTAAAATGTTTGCTATAACATGGTGTTGCTAAAACAGGTGCTTGACATAAAGCTTCCTTTAGGTTTTCAAAAGCTTGTGTATGCTCCTGAGTCCAAGGGAGAACAGTCGATGTGGCTGCCTCCTGTGTGGTTAACTGAATGAGTGGTTTTGCTAGAAATGCGTACTGAGGGATCCACTGCCTACAATATGAAGTGAGGCCTATGAAAGCCCGCACCTCCTTTTGTGTCTGGGGTATTGACATGTTAGCAATTAACTGGATGCGATCTGGTGTAAGCTGCCTTCCCTCCTTGGACAGCGAGTGACCAAGATAAATAACTCGCTGGACACAGAATTGCAGCTTAGAAGGAGACACCTTGTGCCCCTTGTCGGCTAGAAAATGTAAAACTGTCAGAGAAGCTTTTTCACATTCTGGCTCGCTTCTCGCGGTGATCAGCAGATCATCGACATATTGAAGCAGTGCTGTATTGACTGGCATGTGGATACTGTCAAGTTCTCGTTTCAGTGCTTGGCTGTAGATGCTGGGGCTTTCTGTGAATCCTTGGGGAGCGCGTGAGAATTTAAAGCTGCGCCCATTTAAACTGAATCCGAACAAATATTGGCTTTCCGGATCTATTGGGACGCTGAAAAAGGCATTCTTGAGATCAATTACAGTAAAGAATGTTGCTTCGGAATCAATTGCTGTCAACAATGATGATATATCAGGGACCACAGGGAATTGTGGTACAATGCACTTGTTTAGTTCACGCAAATCAATAACCAATCGGTACACTGGTGGGGCAGTAGGATCAGTTCGTTTAAGAATCGGAATTATCGGTGAATTACATACATTGGAGTCTGTTTCTACAACTACTCCCTGGGCAATCAGCTCATCAATGATTTTCAGCAAAGCCACTACAGCATCATGCGGTAACTTGTATTGTCGCATTCGTGGTAGTACCACTCCTGCTTTCAGTGTGACTCGATAGGGTGTAATGTTCATGCAGCCAACATCCGCAGGGCCTTGTGCCCATAGATGTACTGGTAAAGTCTGTAGTCGGGGATCCATGTCTCTAGACACATAGTGACCTTTAAAATCACGTAAAAACAACCTTACTCCTTCCGGAGAACAACATATTATGGCTCCTAGTGCTTTCAGAGTTTTAATTCCTAACAGATTTTCTGGGCATGATTTAGTAAGCAATAAATCTGTAGTTCGTGTCAAAGGTCCTATCGTAAGTGGTAGAGGCTGTGATACTTCATTAACAATAGGTTTTCCTGAAAAACCAAGGGAAACATTTTGAGAGCCTGAGAGGGGTGCCCCTGGAACTTCACTACGTTTTATAGTTGTTCGACTTGCCCCTGTATCGAGTAAGAATTTTCTATCCTGACCTAATAATTCACTATGTACATAAGGTCCTTCTTGATCTACAGGAATCTCGATAAGCGGTAAGTCAACTTCCCTCTCTAGGCTGGTTCATGCGTAACGCTGATACTCAGGGTATTCATACTGTGCAGTCTGATACATTTGTCGTGTCGTGGTTTGTGTGGCAGTAGCAGGCAACGGTGGTGCAGCTGGCACAAACTGTATGGGTTGCTGTGAGGCTGGCATGGACTGTTGCTGAACTGGCATGGACTGTCCATGCTGCATAGTTCCTTGTTCATTCTGATCTTGTCTAACTAATCGTGGTCTCTCCTTTGCAATACCTGTAGCTATATTACGTTTCAGGACTGGACAATCGTGTACATAATGGCCCAGTTGTTTACAGTAATTGCAGGTTCCTTTTACAGGAACTGCAGAATCACCAGAATGTGTCACACCCTTTTTGTGACCGTCTGCTGGTACTGTCTGAGAAACTAGCATTTTCATTTTTGTATCCTTCATGCGTCTATGCTCGTGTTCTTGTTCATCCCTAATTCTATTGTGATGATACTGTAACATTTGTAGCATTTGCGACGGAGTGTTACTTTGCCAGGTACTCTCGAATTTCAATATTCTATTCTTTACTGGAGGCAATGCATTTTCCACTAATTTTGTCACAAATAAATGTGGATATGAGTCACTACTTGCTTTTATACCACTATTTATACCAAAACATTTTTCAAATCGAGCATAATAATCGCTTGTGTCTTCATCTTGCTTTTGTTTGCAGGCTGTGATTGCACCCCAATCTTCCTTTTTTGTAGTTAATAAACGTGGCAGTACCTGTACTAGTAAACCTGGTAACAGTTTAACTTTATCCCCGAGCCCTGAACCTGCAGTTCGGCCCCTTTCTTCCTCTGCTAATGCTGTCCAGTCTATCTTTTGGTCACCCACTTCCCACTCTTTTTCTTTCAGTTTTTCATAAATGCCAGCAGGCAAAAGCACCTTTAATATCGTCATAATATCAGGAAAGGTGTACTCTCCCATCAGTAACATGTCTTTAATTTCTCGGTGGAAACCCGCTGGGTCTTTGTCATGACTAGGTACTACTTTTTTCATTTCTAATAATTCCATTTTTGATATGGGTGTGTAAACAAATACACGGTGAAACTCATTGTCTTCGCCTTTTATTGGGTGCACTTCTCGTAGGGGATTTTGTCTATCCATATAGTACGGCACTCTTTCTCTGCGGGGCAGCGAGAGAGGATCCGGACTTACAAAAAGGACATACTGCTTACGTGACACTAATATCTCTTTAATTAGCTTGTTACTAGAACCTCTCCATCTGTTCGTGAGTAGTTCCGTTAATATATCAGGTAAAGGACCAGGGTCAGCATGTTGGCTCTTATATAATATGAGGAGTTGCTGAATCATATATATTCCAGCTAAACGTTGTTCATCTGTACTGAGATTAAAAAACGTGTGTGCTACGGTCTCATCACCGTATTTTTCAGGACTGTCAATCCAGTGAACGGCTGATCTGGCTAATTCTTGCTCATCCATGGAATCGAGGAGGTGGTAACCTCTTCGTTCTCGTAGTATTTTATCTGCGGCTTGAAACAAATGTTCTGGAGACTTCAGATTCATTACAGGCGTCGGATACGTTCTGCTATTATTTGGGCATACTGAGTGTATGGGATCAGAAAAACATCTAGCATTATCACAGGATCCTCCTCTGCCTACATAGGCTATGGTCTCTGACTGTCTTGCGGAATTCCCTGATTCGGACACTTCATCTTGCTCAAACTCGTCTGTTCCCAATCTTTCTTCATGAATACGCTCTATTTCTTTACGGATTTTTCGGCACATGGCTATTATACAATTTTGCTTATCGTGTCTCCCTTCTGATATATTCTGACTCCATCTTGTAAGAATAAGCATTGCATTCGGGTCTACCCCCGGGCGGTCTTGATTTCTGATCACACAGTTTATGAGGAAACGTAACAGTTCCCCCTGTATCTCTACTTTCTGGAATTCCATAGCTCTGTTAATACATCCTGGATCTCGTCCTGTTTGAACAAAATGATATATGTTATCTAGATGCGTAGTCATTCCTGGTAACCTTGCTAAATACTCTGCGGCTCGCCTGATACGTAATGGTGCCAGGACCATTTCGTCCTCTTTACCAACCACTGGGTCATATCTACAATTTACAAGGAGTTCCTTAAGCGTACGTTCACTTACGAATTTAGGTGTACGTGAATGCGCTGACTCTTGAAAAACAAGTTTATTTATTCTGGGTGGTGTAAAGGTACTGCTAGCACCTCCCGTGGCCCCATCTGGGGCGTCGGGTGTGAATGGATTCGTTGAACGTGACACAGCAACTATGGGTGTCGATACCCCTGTAGGATCGACTGCGGAGACAGATGCGGAAACAGATGTGCTTGCCGAAGCTTGTATCGGGACTTGCTGTTGCACGGGGACAGATACCTGATCCTGACGTTGAACCCCTCCGCCAGACGGTCTATGTGGTGTGGCGTTAGCATACTCGGGAGCTGCGTCGTCTAGATATGAGGAAAGAAAAACATCTTCTGCGGTTCTGGGATGCCCTTTTGGATGTACCTTAATTGGAAATAATGGGGGTGGCAAGTCTTTTGGCATCTCTGGAGCAGCCTTAGGTAGTCCTTCGGCTAGAAGGGGATACATACCATTCATAAGAGCATTTCTTTGTCTATTTACTTGTTCTGATTTCACTCGGATACCTTCCTTAATTAATAGATTTTCTTGAACTTTATTTGAACTTTCTTTACTCCTCTCTTCTTGCCTACGTGCTTTTTCTGTTCGTCTATGAGATTCCTTACGCCATAACTCAACAGCGTCTTTCTGTGATTGTCTGACCTTTCTTTTCCATAACTCTTCCTCCACTTTCATGATGCATTCTGCATCCCAGGTTCCCGCTACGGGCCACCTTTGACTTTCCGGCAATCCCTTGGTATAATCTACCCATAGATCAAGAAACAATATGGCATCTAAGCCATGCTTATGGTACATAAAATGCCCTGGAGTGTCCCTAGGAGGAATAGGAACTGCTTCTTCAAGCACCCCTTTTCTGGTAGTAATCTGTCTTAACTTCGAGAAGAGCGGCATATTGACAACTGATCTGATACTTACTCTTGAACTCACTTAATACGAAAAACACAATAATGAACAGTGAACAATGAACACTCATTCATACCACAATATTTGAACACTTTAAACATTAAACATTAAACATTTTAACAACGACCGACAATGATGACAGTCTGCCTAACTAATCACCACGCTGAATTCTTGACAATAACTGAATACTTCGGAATACTTGATATACTGCTAAACAGTACATATACACTGCTAAACAGTGCAGACCGGATTTGTGTACCCAAATCCGTCTTGACCGGCACAACCTATGTGCGCGTCAACACGCCTCCCCGGCGATGGTACTCACCGAGTAGCTCCTTGAAACGAAAGGCCTCAGAGAATGGACAGGACTCGATGACTGCGGACAGCGGACCCTCTGGACATCGGGATTTCGAGAAACCTGGTGGGCCTCTGTATACCTCGGATCTTGCTCTCTCAGCTAGGCTCTGGTCGGGACACTTCGCACTTCTCACCGCCTCGTCTGGGTTGATCGCAGCCTCAGTCGCCCCCGCTTGACCGGAGGGAGCTTACAGGAAATCCTGCTGGTACGCGTTTATGGTCCGTCCAGCTGTGGCAGGAGACCGGGCCTGCAACGCACCGCCGGCGCGTGAGATGAGAAAGTGTCCCTATTCGGGCGCCATTATGTGGTAAATAAAATCTTCTTTACCGGACTGAATTTCATACGGGATCTTAAAATAAAGTAAAATAGCTCAAAATAACAAGAGGCAGAATCCGTGGTATAAGAGTTTCTAAATGGGCTTTATTCCATTCAAAATGGCCGACTCGAGTCGCGGCCTTCAGGTTCCGTCACCGCGAGGGTTCAGGAAGTGAAGTACAATACTTTATTGACAGACATGTATTTTTATAATAAGTACATTACAATGAAACGAATGTAGAAGGCGTAACATTTGATAAGAAAAGTGACATGACAGGTACGTAATCGAAACTAGGCGTAATAAGGAATAAAAGAAACATGATTGGTTAGGATTATCAGACATAGGTGGATCTATAAGATAATACTTGGCATAGATGCGCGCGCAGCAGCATGACGTGTAATTGACGTGCAACTAGGGGGTGAAGGGACTTGACATTTAGCTCTACATGTGGAGACGAGAAGTCTGAGGGGTCAAGTCAACCTAATCCCAAATCATATCTAACATCCTATGTTTAAAGAACTATGTTATCCACAAGGAAGGACTCTCGGACAGAATCTAGTCTATACTGACTGTGTGCGTGCACAAACGCCTAAGTGTCTATATGAGAAGCGAGAGGCAGAAAGCTTTCCATGGCAGCAGGGCTATGAATCACTTGCAGGAGGACGGAAAGGCTGAGTCCTTTGCTTGTGAGCTAAAGGAAATGTTTACCTAAATCACTAGACAGGAATGCATCGGCTGAAGAGCAAAATAGATAATTCGAAGGTGAAATACAGCTTCTTGGCAGGCAGGCGAAAACTGGCCGAGGCAGGCACCGTTAGCTGCACAGGGAGTAGGACAAAGTTCATGGATACAGATGCGAGCTCAAGCTGAAGCTGTCAGAGACAGAGAGCAGGGAAAGGCTTTGAGGACAGAATCGGGCCTACTTGCCTGAACTGTAAAAATGGAGTAACTTAGCCATATAAAGTCGGTGGCCTTTCATGCTTAGGAATCGAATATCCAGCCCATTGATGGCGGATCTGACAGAGAACATGTCGACGGTAGACACACATATGTTTGCGTCTTCGAAACTGGAACTGGAGGGAACATACATGTACTTGTAACATGCATATAGAACCGTTGGGGTCCAAGATAGGGGACATAACTGATCAGGAAAATCCACATTTCCACAATTCTTGCCACCCAGCTCGGTGGAGCGATCTCCCACCTAATTCACCCAGACCAGTCTTGATTTATGCCCTGCTGAGCCACTAGACAGAATGCAAAGTCTATAATGCAATAGAGCTGACCGAAAGGCTGCCTGGTCACCAGACACTGCTCATGGTCGACTTTCAAAAAGCAATTGACTCGGTCAACTGGGATTTCTTTTTTGCACTTCTGCATTGATAAAGCTTTGGCTTGTGCTTTATTAGCTATATACGCTTGCTTTACACCAACCTTAAGGCACGGGTAGGAGTGGGGGAGGGCATTTTTCAAATGGTTTAATATACAGAGGGGCACTTGTCAGGGCTGCCCTCTCTCTCCCTTGCTGTTTGTACTAAGCATCGAGCTCTTGGCAGCCTGGGTGCGAGTTGATGCTTTATTCAGCAGGTTTCAATGGTCTACAAATGTGAATAACAGAATATCCCTGTAGCGGATGATGTCTTGATGTTTTTGGATAACCCAGATGGATCGGGGCCTTGCCCCCTTCCAATCCTCCAACTCTTTAGGTCTTGCTCTGGCCTCCGCATGAATGAAGTCAAATTATCCATTTATCCCATTGCCCCTTGCCCATGGTCTATGCTCTGGGCACCTAAAATGAGGGTGCTCCCACTGGGTTTTAAATACCTGGGGTTGTTTTTTACCTCAGACAAGAGCCGAGCATATGAGTCCAACTTACAATCCCAAATTGATGGTCTCACCAGAGACATGAAATTCTGGTCAACTCTCCGGCTATTGCTGATGGGGCGCTCAGCAAACTTCAAGATGGTGTCCCTGCCAAGACTTCTGTACCAGTTCCGGAATTATCCCTGCCTTATCGGTTGAGTTTCCTTCGCTAGAGTTAAGGCAGTGCTGCAAACTCTGCTCTGGGGTGGGAGGGCCCCACGAATATCCCTGGGAAAGTGCTGCTGTTCCACACAGGGAGGCGGGACCACTACCCCCGACATACTCCTATACTACCAAGCTGCTGTTGCAGGGATTCTGCTCTGAAATGGAACTATGCTTGGGATCATGGAAAATCAGCATGTAGGGACTTAGACACAAACCACCTCAGTATCCATGAGCCCGAGTCCAACTAACGATAGTGCCTCACTCGCACTTCTAGCCATGACAGAGACACAAGTGAATCTGCACCCCCAGCACACAACACTCTTGACCCTCCCAGTGATCGCTGTAACACCGTTTCGTTCTCTCACTCGTATTTGACAACAATGAAATAACATGGAGACAGAATATTAATACAAACTATCATGCTCTGAAATGCAGTTTATGTGCCATAATAAGAAAACAAATGCATAATAAAAATACTGTTAGCAAGTTTAATAATCCATATACCATGAAAAGTGCTGTCATTTTATAAGGCAGAGTAAGTTAACCCCCTCCCCAGCGAGTAAAGCTAAATGATCATATGAAAGATCTCTGGGATTATTGGCAGGCCCCGCACCTTAGCATACACTGATGACCGGTCTACATCTCGGCAGATGCAATGACCTTCTCTCAGAACTCTCGTTCCATGGGTGTGTCTGTGGCTCATGTGCTCATCTGTATAATAGGACATGTGTGCAAATAAACAACAGTTGCATTATTGTGTTATGTCTAGGTGGTAGTGCCTGGCCAGAAAGAATATCAAGGAACATTGTGGTTTGACCTTGTTGGTGATGCTCAGACTAAATCCCAGGAAAAGAACAGAACGCAAAAACATGCTAGAGGCCCCACTATGGCAGGGCAGTCATGTTCCACAGGTTGCCTTTTGCAGTTTCTACACCTGGGACACCACTGGCATTTCTGTACTCAGAGACATCATGCACGATGGGTCACTGAAGTCCTTCAAGAATCTACAATCAGAATATTACCTCCACTGATCCCAGCTCCGACATGTCCTCCTGTCCTCTATGCAGTCAGTAGTAGATATACCAAAATACTAGCCACTGGAGGTCAAACTCCTCCTGGCCAACAGGGAGGCAGTGATTGTGTCTCAGTTTCACCTGTTCCAACTCAAATTGCTGCATCGCACGTACCTCACCCGAGTTCAGCTGTTCAAGATAGGTCTGATCCCTTCTAGCAATTGTTTACAATGTGACCACCCCAAGGGAGACTTAATGCACACATTCTACCAGTGCCGTAACCTTTCTTCCTTTTGGGACCAGGTACTGGGAATCGCAGACGGGATATTGAGCTAGAAAATTCCCAGGGACCCCAAGTTAACCTTACTACAAGTCACAGAGGGCACCAAAAGGAATAGATATCAAAGGGTACTTCTGTGGTTAGTGATTGCTAAGCGAGATATAACACAGGCATGGAAAGCCACGAAAGCCCTGTCCATCACCAAATGTGCTAAGGGCATGGACCACTGCATGGGCCTAGAATGTCCAATATACCTGGCATGGGGATGCCCCTACACACACCAAAAACTTTGGAGGGGATGGGCAGACTTTAGAGGCATCACACTAGAATGGGTAAATAACTGGGGATCGAACTATGCAGGATCTCCTGCATAGGAATGTTAATATTAAAAAAGTTGATGTCAATATGAATAATGATACATTTATGCATAAAAGCAAAAGTGCATCTTTATTGACTAAATCACCCATTGTGAACTTCACGTCAACCCCAACTCAGAAATACGTAGTTAGGCAGGCCCTGTGACCCAGGCCTGAGGTCACTGATTGACAGATCACAAGAGGGTTGGCAAATAGCCATAAGCCAAACATGCTAACAGGATATCCAAGATCGGTCCCAAAGATAAGCTCAGCGACACCACAATAGTCCTGGGAGATTGGCCCTAATAAGGTACACATGACCGGAGGGGTGCAAATGTTACCCAAACACCATAAATTCAGATGCCACATGAAGTTAAGAACACTTAACCAAACAAGACACAGTACACGCAGTGATCACGTACTCCCATGTCAGACACTGGCTGCACTGTGTTCACGCAAGATCGAGGCCCATGTGGATTCCTCACCCAATACCTTAATTTATGGTTCCAAAGACAGAGGTACATATTCCTTAATAAAAAAGGATCGGCAGAAACATTTTATTACATTAAACGAACTGTATAGATATCTATGTTAAACTGAATGTAAATTGAGACAGACCCTATGCCTGTGCTCGCGACAACATTGTTTAATTAAATGAACTGTTCCTGTTTTGCCAAATACCTCTTCTCTCATGATATTTTTAAGGTATTTCATGTTCAAGCAACATTTTGGTAAGCCACATAGGAGCTGATTGGTACCTTGAACCAGGCTTCAGCCAAAGGAAGTGGACCCCGCCTGGAACGATTTAAATTTGCACAACAAGGAAGGCGAGCAGACAACGCAATTGATTGTAAGTTCTGCTGAATCTGTGGGGCGGAGGTCCGTCCTGAAGCAGCCGTCACAGAGGGTAAGAGACCACATCAGAACCTTGGTAAAGCATGTGGTGTATGGCAAACTAGGGAGAAATGTAAAAAGATAACCTGAGAGCCCTGCTAATGACAGAAATCTGGCATATTACCTATTTTACATGTCCAAGCTGAGTTGTCGCAAGGCGGCCTCGAAGGCGATCACGTTGAAGTCACCTTTTAATGTATTGTATTTATTGTCAGAGTTGACACATCAATCTTATTTTTTAGTCTAAAAAGTTTCTCAGTGTCACTGGTTTTCTAATGCTGTTGGTATCTGAAAGAAGTGAGGGGTGTTGGTAGCTTGGAACACTGGGCGTAACATAGATGGTATGCTTTTTCTGCTAGGCGTGACACTGTAGGTGTGCTTAGACCACTGGTCATGACACAGATGGTGCGCTTAGCCACTGGGTGTGATATAAGGAGCAATTCGGACATTTAGTGAAAAAGATTTGCACCTGGGAGCTACGATATGACATGTGTTTGGCCAAGAGGGGCCTATGGTCCTCGGGTTAATCAATTTTTACATGAACTCTTGTTATTATCTTTGTCCTGGAGTATTGTGTTTTTGACAGTAACCTAATGTTTCATATGAAGATGCTGCTATTTTCAGCAACTATAGGTTTGTAGCAGTTCCATGCAGTAATACAGCTAGCGAGAGTGAGGAAGGGGGGCCCCAGTTTTCCGGAATCCGATGACGAGAGCAAGACTACAGGACTTACCCAGTCAACCAAGGGAGAAAGACGATGCTCAAGACAGAAAGGGCACACAACGACACCTGCCTTGTACTGTCAACCATTAGCTGACCACAGGAAGAACCAGCAGTCATGACACTTGTGAACAATATACCATGCAACTTTGCCATAGACACAGGAGTGGCAAGGTCATGCCTAAGGGAAGGGATGGCCCCCTTAACGAAAGACACCATGGTTGTGCAGGGATTCTTGGGTATGATGTCAAGGATCCCCTTCACAAAAACCCTCAAACTAAAGGTAGAAGTGATTTGAGTGAGAGGACAGTTATTACATTCCCCCTCATCCCCGACTAATCAATTAGGGTGAGATTTGCTAGCCACACTATGAACATCAGTTTACCGCTGATGGGACCATGGCCATCTATTCCCCAGGGGCTCCCACCCTAGGAGCTGTAGCATTCAAACACCCCCTCATCACAAGTATACCACAAAAGGCACCACCTACCAACCAGACCACTTTCAGTGAGGTGGTCTTGGCATACATGGGAGGATTCCTGGGTGTTAGCGAACTTTTTCAGCAGTGGGCACACCGCGTGCACCACCTGCTAGTTGATACAGCTAAACAGACAAAATCTTTTGCAACTAATAGGTTAGGTAAGGAGGAAGAGAGTGGTGATTACACTACACACGCATCCACTGAGTCCATTGAGACAAAGCGAGAGAAGGGGTTAAGGCATGTGAGGCAATGGCTGTAACAGCTAGGTCCGATTCAGCCTTTTGAAACACCGAACCTCATGGCCCATCTGTGCTTCTGGGTGCGGCAGAGACAAGGTTGACTGGTGTGATGTGATGCGTCTGCCTTTCCTAAGGACCCCTCTCAGTTATCAAGTGCAATACCTGAATGCGTAACTATTGTAAAGAATGCTGCACACAAGGAAGACATAAACCAACCATGAGGAAATGTCCCCGCTGATCACAGGGAAAGGAAGTATGAGTATGAGATTAGCATGTAGACACCCCCTGCTACTCTGTGATGCATACGGACAATCCCCAAACAGGAGCAAGCCCAGAGAGACACTGCTAAATTGGCCGAGCATAAACTGAAAAAGACCGCCCTTGAGGGGGCTGTGTTGGCCACGAACGTGCAAATGGCACCAGTCTTAAAGGGCGCTCCACAGCAAAACCCCAGAAGGGAACAACTAGACCTTAGGGAATGATACTATTGCCACAGGATGGGCCACCTGGCAGACTGATTAAAAGCATACCACAAACAGAGATTGATGGGCCAGAGTCAGCCACCACAAACTCCTAACCCATAAAACCAAGCCCAGGGAAATCCAAATACACCTTCATTCTGCCACAGGGAGGCCAGTGAGCTGCTGCACCCCTGCAACAGGGATCAGGTAGCTGGACAAACACGTGGCAACACCAACCGCAGACAGGGAACTCAGCCCAAGAGGGACCGGAGCCACAGTCTTGGCTGGGAAAGGTAACTGTCTGGGGAGGTAATGCCTTCACACAAACACAGAATTTAAATGAACAGTAAGATAAAGCCCCAGAGTAAAATACCACCCATTCACCCACATCCCAAGAATTAACTGTACCAAAGCCAAAAAAAGGACCAATGAGACAGTGATGGGAATACAAATGATTATTTCTGTCATCACTGTCCTTTATCCTATGTGGATTTAAAACCCTATGAATGTTTGTTTTTACAATAATGCCGCTCTCATCTCTTGTGTTCTCGTGTTGTATTTGAAACCATAGTGGGTGAATGGTTTTGAGAGGTGGGCATTGTTTGTTAGAAATTGTACGGAGCTTTATTTAATTTATTGTGATTTACTTTGAACAAACACTGGTAGTTGGTGCAGCAAGATGTACCCTGCCACTGTGCCTGTATGTATTAGATCTGTTCAGAAACTATCCCAACACTTGCACAGGAATCTCTCCCATGTCATTTATAATGACACCAACCCAAACACTAGCATTCCACATGCAGTACACAGGGCCCTTTTACACACCATTTGGTATCAGTGCATGACCGCCATGGGCTCTAAGACATCAGCCAGGTTGTGTTAAGTCTGTTTGCTGATGCTGCATGCAGTAGGTGCAGATACACTTTACTTGTCCAAGCAGGTATCCCTTGAAAAAGCAAAAATGCCTTTGTCACTTATACCTATGCAGAATCAGGGCTAAAGCCCAGTCCATCATGGTAGAACCCCACAGAATAGTAGTGAATCTGACCTGATATGAGACTAACCCAACTGAGCTAGACAGGATGCACAGGAAAGGCACCATAGGGGAGGATACTGTTTGGCCCTGCGACTTCCCAGCAAAGGGATTCTTGGAGGTAGCAAAACCCTCATTTTGATGTATAAATACATCCACTCCTGCCTCTATTTGTGGTCGGAGGGTGGCCGTTAGTGTATCTTGAGCCGTCTTCTTTAGGAATGCGTGGACCTCCGACATGGAGTTCTGGTGAAGGGTCATCCAGCTCGATGATACAAAGGGGAATGGGTCTCATAGAAGAGGAATGAACAAAAGCATAGACACCCCATGTCAGGGAATCTGGGATATAATGGTGGGTGGATACACTTGGCCAGAAGGGAAGGGGCAGCCCCTAATTGTATGGAAACTTACACTGTATTCCTTATCTTTCAGAGGTAAAGGAATGCTTCCACTGGGCATGAATGAAAAATGTGTCACAGTCTCTGCAGATTCTGGATATGCAATGGGGCAGATCCATGCTGATGGATCTGTACTGGCAGTGCAGTGAGTTTCCATACACCCAGTTCGTCCCTGAAAGGTGTGGACTTTGCTTTCTTCTCACCATAGACTCCCCTACCCTAGACATACCTGGAGAAGAACGATTGGACTTGTACCAGCATCCACTAAGGAAGAAAACAGCCTTGCTGCATCAGGTTCATGAAAAAATAGCTGTAGATTATTTTGACTGGGCTCACTACAAGGACATTCCAGAAGAATTTAGACTGTTCTCGGACTCACAAGTACTGGCCAGAGGGCCCATACCTTTCTACACTATGCAGACGAAAGCCAATGCCCGCTAGCTTCCAAATGGGAAATACTTAAATTGATCAACAGCACTAAGCTTGGCCTTAATTCGATCAAGGAAGAACTGTGAGAAATCCACTTTTTGGTGATACAGCATCGGTATGTGTTAGATTTAATTACAATGATGGAATGAGGGGTGTGTGCCAAAATTGGTGAATCCTGCTGCATGTTTAGCCTAGGGAATGACCTGGATAATGGGACATTGACTCTTGCCATCCAAGCACTGCACCGTTTAAAAAGAGACATGCGTGAGGAGACAGGTGCCCCTGAGCAGGAGTGGTTCTTGAATTGGTTCTCCTGGCTCCGTCAGTGGCATTCCAGATGGTGCATTTCATTGTTACCTGTTTTCATTTTGCTCTTGTTTGTGTGTCGCTCTGTGCAATTGAAGATTTCCTGCTGTAAAAACGCAGTTCTCAAATTGGGTAGAATGCAAGTAACTAGGAAAGCAATAATTGTCAAAACTGAAGAACAACATACCCCCAATAAAGTAACTATCATGAAGTATGGGTTAGATAGTGTAATTAAAAATTCAACTAGACGTGGTAATGTTAATATTGAAAAAGTTGATGCCAGTATGAATTATGATACATTCATGCATAAAAATTAAATTGCATCTTTATTGACAAATCCATCTGTTGTGAACTCCACGTCAAGCCCGACTCAGAAATAGTATTTAGGCCAAGAGACTCACGTCCGAGGTCACTGATTGACAGATCACAGGTGGGGTGGCATGTAGCCAGCAGACAAATTGTTGAACAGGAAATCCCACGGTGATACCAAATTGGTTCAGGGAGACTGGCCCCAATAAAGCACACATGGCTGGAGGGGTGCGCATATTTTCAAAACACCATAAAGTCAGATGCCATATGAAGTTAGGAACACTTAGACACACCGCATACAGTTCACTTAGTAATCACCTGCTCTCCATGCCAGATATCTTGACACTTTACCTACGGGCCGCATTGTGTCCACGCAAGCCCACCTGGATTCCTCATCCAATACAATTTATGGTTCCAATGACAGTGGTACACATTCCTTACCAAAAAACAACGAACTGTATAAAAGTCTATGTTTTAACCGATTGTAAATTGAGACAGTCTTCAGCCCCTATGCCTGTGACTGTGCTTCCAGCCACATTGCTTAATTAAACTCACTGTTCTTGTTTTGCCAAACACCTTTTGTCTCGTGTTTTTTAAAGATATTTCATGTTCAAGCAACAGGAACATGTTATGATTCTTTTGTTTTGACATGGTGTCGTAATAAATATTCCATGATGTGTTGTCATAATTTTGTGCCATCTTCTCTGTGTATTGTACCAAATGTGGAAACGGTTTGGTTAAAACAAAAATCAATAAAAAGTTTTACAAAAAAATAAGTAAATACAGCTCTCTGTGGTAGCCCTTCTCTGTTTCTCATTGCATAATACCGCTCCACACGCCGGCAACACAAATTCCATGAGAGTGCCATCTGTGGGTTGCAGGTACAATCTGCAATGTCTCATTATCCCCAAAAATATCACAAAGACCCCACTCCTGGTACCAAATTACCTAGTAGGGTAAGAATGAGATGAGACAATCCTCCAAAAACGAATGGTAATTTATTACATAACCACACAACCCATGACAGAAGAGGAGATGAGAAAAGGCACTGGTCACCTTTGCAGCTCTACACAGAATGCTGCTAGGAAGAACCCGATTATCCTCATCTCAGTGAACCATATGGAATGCAATTATATATTCATGCGATGAACATAAAAGAAACATGAGAAATATGTACATGTGTATAATACATTAGTAAATTAAACTATACTACATGTATCAATTAATTAAAGTATGCCATACTACACGAAGGAAGTGAAATACGACAAAACAAGGGAAAAACATGGAGGAAGGGAAATTCGACAAGGGAGAAAAAAGGAACCTGCATGAGTGAGATAAAGGGGCAGGGAGTGGGTAGTCGTGTATTGAATAGGCATGAGGTGGATTTAAGTCTACCTGCCTTGGTATTTGGTGCCCAGGTGCTTAATTGCACCATCTGCAGGGCACATTGCCAAAGCTTTGGGCACCGGCACTCATTCTATTACAAATTAAGGACTGATGTAGCATGATGAAAAATATTCTATGGGTTGATCTGCGGTACAAGTAAATTTATGTTTAATTTTTTTCTGCATTTGATTATCATTTTTACCAGAGCAACACAGCTTGGATGCCAGGACCTTTTATGGTTCTGGCTCAAACTTGTGTAAGGTTTCTAAGCTCCCAAAAGTCTAACAGGAGGGGCTTGAATGAGGTGTTCTTTACACAATTTAGTGACTCAGATTTCACGGGGATGTGCTTGTGGCCAAATGTGCAACATACACTCTTGGGATGGAGAGATGCATGTCATAGTGTTGCACTTAAACCAGCAGTGAATCCAGCTGTGGCACAGGCCCCTGTACGCACATCATCACTGGCACTTGCACCAATACCCTTACCAACACCCGCACTCACACTTACACTGGCAAGTGCAGAAGGGACCTCACTTGAGCATATATAAACCCCATGTTAGACCTGGCACCTTGGCGTGAGTCTCCCTCCCACTTTTTGTCGCTGTGCCTCATGTGTCTTGCTGGTGTTAGCTGCTCAGAGCACTGTGCCACTGCCAACCAGTGCCACAGTGCAAGTGCTCCCTATTTAAAATGTATATGTTGGTTGGATTCCATGATTGGCTTATTTGGTTTACTGTCAGACCCCAGTAAAGTGCACCAGGAGTGCCAAGGGCTTGTAAATACAAATGCTGCTGGTGGGCATGCAGCACTGGTTGTGCCACCCACAGAAGCGGCCTAGTAAAATGTGTCTAAGGTCTGCCATTGCAGAACCTGCGTGCAGTCTGGTACTGTCATGCTGACTCGGCAAGTGCACCCACTTGCCAGTCCCTAAACCTTCCCTTAACTTCATATTAGTCACCCCTATGGTAGGCCCAAGGGCAGGGTGCATTGTAAGCATAAGGTAGGACAAGCCCTGATGTGTGTGGCATGTCCTAATAGTGAATTACAGCTATTTTCGTTTTTCACTATTGCAAGGCTACCTGTTCCCTTAGGCCAGAATGGGCTGTTAGAATTGTTACAGCCTATGATCCTAACAGACCCAGGGAACATGGTAGAAAATCGAGTTTAGTATGCCTGAACTCAGAATAATAAAATATATCTTTTAGTAAAGTTTATTTTAATATTCTGTGTTTGCAAATACCACTTTTAGAAAGTTGGTATTTGCTTGCCTAACCATTTCAGCCCGCCTCTGCTATGATGTGTATCTGCCTGTCTGGTTTGTGTGAGTGACAGGGCTGGGGAAACCCAGAGGGGCAGGGCTAGGTAGCCTGGTGGTGAATAGAGAGATTGACATGCAGATGGGTGGGAGGAGTGCACCTGGACTCTGAATAGGGCTGTGCTCTGCTGCCACAATGCTGGCTCCACCTCCTGTGGAGCGGCTGATGTCTCTGCCCTGCACCCTGAATAGAAAGTCAGAGTCATGTCAACAAAGTGCTCAGGAACTGGTTTGGACTGGGCAAAGGCCCCTCTACCCCAGAGGAACAAAGGAATTAGGGGTATAAGTATTGGGACCCTGCTCCCAAGAAATTAGATCCTGCTTGACAAGAAGAACCTCTGCCTGAGGAGAAGGAACTAGGAAAGCTGTAAGGAGGAGTACTGTCCCTGACCTGGGGGATTGGCCTGCAGTGGTTGCCTTGCTGCTGAAGGAGAGGAGAAAGACTACAAAGACTTTATTTCAACTTGTGCTTAAAAAGATCTCCAAGGGCTTGGAATAGAGCTTGCCTCCTGCTGAAGTCTCAGGAACAACAGACTTCACCCCCCCAGCTCCCCAGAGTTCTTTGGAAGTGCCTGCTGCTGTTGTTGGGCCTTCTGAGGGACTGCGTATCGCAAGGAGCTGGAAGCGCGACTCAAGGAGGAGAAGCGTGCCGCCGTCGGAGCTGCTGTCGTCGCATCTCGTAAAGTGTGTTGCCGCTGCAGCATCACATCGAGCGGAAGCGTCTCGCATCATCCAAGAAGTGTCTCGCAACGCCGAAGAAGCGTGTCGCCATCGCAGCCATCGCAGCTGACGCATCGCACCGCATCAAGAGAAGAGTCTCGCATCGAGGAAGAAGCATGTCGCCGTCGCAGCCATCGTAGCTGTCGCATTGCACCGCATCAAGAAAAGCACCTCGCATCCACGGAGAAGCGTGCCGCCGTCGGAGCTGCTGTCGTCGCATCGCGTAAAGGGGTGTCGCCGCTACAACATCGCATCGAGCGGAAGCGTCTCGCAAACGTCGGAGAAGAGTGCTGCTGCCAAGGCCGCTGTCGTCGCATTGCATTAAGGGTGACGCCGCTGTAGCTGACGCATCGAGTCGAGTCTTCTCGCAACATCGGGGAAGCGTAACGCATCTGGAAGATCTTCACGTCTTTATTTCTTTGCACCAAAAACTTCATCGCATCAACATCGTTGCCACACTTTCGTTGCCCTGCGTGTCGCATCTAAAAGGTACATTGACTGAAAGTGTCGCATTTAAGAACTTAAGAGAACTAAGCACAATTCTACCATCTAAAGTAACAGTATTGTGTATTTTTGTCATTTAATGGTCTTGTGGTAACTCTATATAAGGAATCCTTATTTTTAATATAAAACCTGTGTGGTGCCATTTGTAGTGTTGTCACTTGGTTACTGTATGTGTTCACAAATGCTTAACCTATAACGCTCTGAGATAAGCCTTGTCTGCTCGCGCCAAGCTACCTAGAGGGTGAGCAGGGGTTATTTTAGGAGTGTAACCCCTTACCCTGACTAGAGGAAAGGTTCCCTGCTTGTCACAAGTACCTACCTGTGCCAACCAGAGAACCCGGATTCTAACACCCTAGCAGTGAAATTTGCACCAGGAACCTAACCTCGCTCACACCTGCAGATGAATCAGTAAACTAACTCAAAACTACATGAACAGCAGCATTCACACCAACACTGGCATTTGCACCAGTAACCTCACTCACACCTGCACAGGCACTTGAATTAGTAACTCCACTTGGATCGGCAATAATACTGCACCTGTAACCTGAGTCACATTCAGCCACCCCTGCTATGACACATGCACTCACACATGAGCCACTACCTGCACTGGCCCCCAGCATACACTCATATGAGCACTGGATGCTCATATCTGCCATTACATCTGCTTTTATGAGAAAAGCGAGCTCCAGCCTTACGCTCTTTTACGGATGCGCTGCAGTAAGTGGGAACAACTCCCGCCAAAGTATCACATTCCTCCAGGTAATCCACATTAACCATCTCAAATGAATCATTCACAAATGAATAGCAGTGACATACTATGCTTCCTTGCATAGCCCTTCAATCACTAAAACCAATAAAATGCGCTAAATAAAACACAAGTTGGAACTTGAAAATACCGTGAAAATAGATGAAAACTCCATGAGTCATAATGTCCTGTCCATGTTAAATATTTAATGATGATGTAATTCTTGTCATTCCCTGTACACTGTCTCCGCTGTGGCAAACTCGAGTTTGTAAATTTTACTGTTGTTTGTCTTTATACTCAATCACCGGGGTGCAAAAACTCGCTGAGGCGATAAGTTCTGAGCAGAAAAGACATGAAGAGCCTCCACTCCTTCTCTTAAGAGGAGGAGTGTAGAGCCTCCACTCCTTCTCTTAAGAGGAGGAGTGTAGAGCCTGTAGAGCCTCCACTCCTTCTCTTAAGAGGAGGAGTGTAGAGCCTGCACTCCTTCTCTTAAGAGGAGGAGTGTAGAGCCTGCACTCCTTCTCTTAAGAGGAGGAGTGTAGAGCCTCCACTCCTTCTCTTAAGAGGAGGAGTGTAGAGCCTGCACTCCTTCTCTTAAGAGGAGGAGTGTAGAGCCTGCACTCCTTCTCTTAAGAGGAGGATTGTAGAGCCTGCACTCCTCTTAAGAGGAGGAGTGTAGAGCCTCCACTCCTTTTCTTAAGAGGAGGAGTGTAGAGCCTGCACTCCTTCTCTTAAGAGGAGGTGTAGAGCCTGTAGAGCCTCCACTCCTTCTCTTAAGAGGAGGTGTAGAGCCTGTAGAGCCTCCACTCCTTCTCTTAAGAGGAGTGTAGAGCCTCCACTCCTTCTCTTAAGAGGAGGAGTGTAGAGCCTCCACTCCTTCTCTTAAGAGGAGGAGTGTAGATCCTGCACTCCTTCTCTTAAGAGGAGGATTGTAGAGCCTGCACTCCTTCTCTTAAGAGGAGGAGTGTAGAGCCTGCACTCCTTCTCTTAAGAGGAGTGTAGAGCCTGCACTCCTTCTCTTAAGAGGAGGAGTGTAGAGCCTGCACTCCTTCTCTTAAGAGGAGTGCAGGCTCTTTATGTCTTTTCTATTACACATGCTTTGGCATTTGCTCTCACGCACATGTGCACTTATACCTGTACTCACACTAGCACTTTCTCTTGCTGTCACACCTGCACTGACACTTGCACCAGTGAAATCACTCAGGCTCGCATCTGCACCCACATCACTATTGGTACGTGCACCATTAATCTTTCTCACACACTGGAACATGAGCCAAGATCCTCACTCTCTACCCACTCACACTTGCACTGGCACTAGTACTCGTTTTCTCACTAGTAACTGCATTCATAACTTCACTGGCACTTGCTCCTACCTGGCACTTGCATTCATACGCACTGGCTCATCTCTTAATCACACCGGCACTGGTGCTTGCACCAATAGCCTTAATCACAACTGTGCTCTCGTTTGCACCCGCGGTAATACTTGCACTAGTAATCTCTTTAACACCTGGACTCACACCTGCGTTGTCTCTTGCATTCACAACTGCACTGCAGCATGCTGCACCGTGGCCTGCAGAACAAAGCCTAGCTCACTCACTTCTCGTGCAGTGACACCATTTGATGCATGGCATGGTACCCAAACTTTCGAGGGTGACACTGTGGCTGCTAAGGTACCATCACTGCATTAAGGCGATGTAAGGCCTCTCAGCACCCTGGAGTACAGTGCACTGGAGTACAGTGGGGCAGGGTGCCCAGCAGGCCTGTCAGCTTACCAAGAGTGTGAGGTCGGAGGTGGATAATACTCAGAGAGTGAGTGCTGTTTGATTAATGTCACCGGCCTTATATATTTATATACAATTTATATGCAGATGTGCAAAGTGCATTATGCTATTACGATTGTCAAGTGTGGAAAGGAGCCTTCAGTCTCAAGAAGTCAAGCTTCAAATATTTCTTGATGTGATTCCTTTCCATTAATAATGATAAAAATTGCATATTATTTTTTGTGCAAATGTATTCATGGTGTATGTCGTACTATTTTGACATTTGTCTGTCAAGTCTTTGTTTAGTGGCGACTGCCGCAAAACTAAAGTTGGGGGTTGCGTGGGCGGAGGGGGTGATTAGGGGAATAAAATATATTATATATTTTTTAACTGTACCTTTCCTGCTGTTGACGATGACACTGCCAGCCTCCCGCCTCGGTGCTTCTCTCCATCCGGCAGTCACCGGACAATACAGACGCTACTCTCAAGCATGAAGCAGCCTGGGGATTGGACTGAGCTGGCTGGTCTGAAGCTTGCTCAGGCACTGAGAGCCTGGGGCTATTCTCCCAACCGGCTGTCAACACAGCTGGTTTGGAAAAACCTAAGTGCGCATGTCTGTTTGCCTGGACTAAGACGGCCGGCCAAACCGACATGCACACTTTACAGTGCCCATCACTCCTCCACACCGCCATGGCCCGGTCCCGCCCTGCCCAAGACTGCCTGGCTAAGCCAGTCAGTGGAAAATATAATGATAATATTGTTTTATCATCATTGTGTTTTTCCCTGACTGACTCTGAGCGGTGACGCGATGCTCCTCCGCTATTATGAAAGAGCCACCCAGTATTTGTTAGATAATTTCTGTGAGACAGTAAGTATTGCTTTAGCCAAAGGGACAGTCTGCTAGAGCAGAAGTGGCTCCAATGTGATTGACCCACAAAACTCGTCAAGGGAATAACCAGGATCACACCTGGCTGTCAGCCTCCACAGAAATATGCCCCGTAAAGTTTCAATGCCCTAAGCATTCCCCTCTATCCGAATTCTCTGGTCTACGGTGCCAATCTTATCAGTCCCACCATCTCTCTGACAATGAGCCTGTTAGACCTGTCAGCCTTAGGGTTATCTTCCCCAAACATTTTGCCTTCACCCCTTTTATATTGCTGAATTCCTTTTTGATGGCCTTAGGACCCTGTGCACTTTACCACTGCTAACTAGTGTTAAAGTGCTTGTGCTCCTAAACATGGTAAAATTGGCTTTAACCTGATTGTTGTATTTAATTTATTTATAAGTCACTTGTAGAATGATATACCATATAGCCAGAGCCTGTAAATTAAATGTTACTAGTGGGCCTGTAGTACTTGTTGTGCCACCCACCTGTGTAGCCCTTAAAAAATGTACCTGGCCTGCCATTGTAACCTGAATGCAGTTTTAAACTGCCAACTTGACTTGGCATTATAACCCCCTTGCCGATTCCTAAACTCCCCTTTTATTGCATGTAACTCACCCATAATGTGGGCAATAGCCCATAGGGCAGGCCGCATTGTAAATAGTTTGCCATGTATTTTTAAGCTTTACATGTCCTCGTAGTGAAAAGATCTTAAATTCAATTTTCACTACTGAGGCCTGCATCTCCCATAGGATAACATTGGGTTTCCTTATAACACTGAATATATGCTATCTTTTGATTTGTAACAGGTAGGCATTTCATGTTTGGTGTCTGAGAAATTGTAATAAAAAATTCTCTCTAATGGTAAAGTCGGATTTTAAAATACAAATTTTGAAAATGCCTCTTTTAGAATTTTGGCATTTTCCTGCTCTAAACTATTTGGCGACTGCAGCCCATCCTGGGTCACATGGCTGGGTGTAGTTGGCATCTTGACTTTATGTATTCATCTCAGACAACTACAGAATAGAAGGATTGGTTGGGCCTGGATGGGCCATCATCTGTCAGGATAGGTGGGAGCGAAGCTGGCCACAGCCGCACTAGCAACTGAATAAACTGTGCTCTACCTTCACACAAAGCACCTGTCACATCTGCATTGTTCATGCAGCCAGCTTGGTGGCAGGGCAGGGAAGTAAGGAAACTTAAATCACTTCAAAGGAAACTTTTCATTCTTTAAAAAAGGCACAATGTATAAAAAGGTACCCTCAGACCCAACCCTCTAGTTCACTTTCTGAAACCTGTGTCAGGAAGCTCAGAGGACTACCCAGTGGCGGCTTCTCGAGGGAGTGCTGCGGGTTTGTGGGGCGGGGCGGGACAGGGAAGGGGCAGGGTGGGTGGTAGTAAACTCCGGCATACGGCCGAACCGATTAGTGTAAATAAATACATAAATAAAACAAATTACATTGCGAGCTGCGTCGCCGATTTGGAGTTGCAGAGCGCACAATGTAATTTGTTTTATTTATTTATTTGTTTACTCAAATCGGTTCGGTCGTATGCCGGAGTTTACTAACCCCCACCCTGCTCCTCCCCAGCCCGTCTCACGGACCCGCAGCACTGCTTCGAAGAGCTGCCACTGGGACTGCCTTCTTCTGGGCCCTGCTATGTATTCTATAAGACTGCTTTGCTGCACCCGGATGAACTGCTTTGCTCCCTGGAGCCTGCATTGAACCCTCAGAGGCCTGCCCTGCTGCTTGAACCCTGCTTCATCACCTGCACCCAGGACTACAAGAGTGATTACAAGGGCTAGTTTGGTGGCCTCCTTTTCAGAGCATCAAGGGCAGAAAAGGCTACTTCCATCTTGTTCTATAACCCCTCAAGTGATGCTCCTCCAATCCTGGACTGTTATGAGCCCCAATGTACACCAATATAGGCCTAGGTAGTTGCATGACCTTTTACCTACAATTGTCCTACCTTGCCCTACATAACAGTTGTGGCACTGACCTTTTGTGCCGAATAAATGTTGTGTGGTTTTCTTCGAATACTAGCCTCATTTACTATGCATGAGGATTCTTAGTATCATATCTTAATCCCCTGCCTAGGACATGCACAGAACGATTACCATATTCTGTATAATAACATACAAAAGTCACCGCTGTTGTCATCCTTGAACAACAGAGCCACAGTAACATTACACATCTAGGTAGTACCCCTGAAGGTACCTTTCGGGTATAAAAGAACCACATCTTCACTGGGCAACCAGAGGAGAAGCTTCCATGCTGACACAAGACGCTGAGATTCCTGCTCACAGAAGCTCCAGCACGCAGTTGTCTGACATCCCTTGCAGGGTGTCCAACTCAAGACTAAGATGGGGTTCTTTGTTCTCTCCCATCAGGTAATGGGGTTGGCTCTCCCCTAGAGGATTCTTAGCTTTACATGCTAGATACATTCAGGTACACTCAGATAGTGTGAGCATTTAAGGAGTGCATTGATTATTGACATGTATCTATTTGCCTGCATATATTCTCTATATACACTGTTTTAGCACTATCATAGAATTCTACATTATATTTACTGTGTTGGTGCTTGCAATTGTATATATCTGTTTCTGTATAATGGTTGTCACAGCACACGTATTTTATACCAGAATGATGCTGGTTCAATAAATGCTTATTGAACACGCCCCCATCGATTCTTCTGTGTATTTCTCTGAAACCTAGTGAGTACGAGTGACTGAATGAAAAGTAGTACACTATTTTCACAATCCCTGAAGGATAAAGGGTTGTCATGTTTGATAGTTGCCAGAGACTATTCGCTCCTTGGTAAAGTTAGGGGGCTTATGGTAGCACAGTGAGCTAGCTGGTCTAAAGGCTAACATATCCTTCAGGGGTATCTGGAATCAGTCTACACTCCAATGCTGTAGTTTATGTTGTCTAAACACGCAGATCCTATATAGATTTATAGCAACTACATGACAGGACACTTGGTGTTGGTGCTAAAGGTGCCAAGATAGCCAAAATCAAAAATTTTTGGCTAAAAACTGCTCTGTGAACCGGAACCAACCTGTGCAGGCGCGCAACACCCATTGGGCTCACCGGGCTTCAGCCCCCCCCCCCCCCCCGTCATGTGTGTCAGCCCGGCTGAGACAGCCTCGTGGGCTGGCGTCCGTCTAATTGCAGCCGGACCCGAGTACTTCACCGGTCTTTAAAAGACCATTTACTCGTTAATGAGGCTTTTGTTGCGTTTTCGCCCCTTCTGACAGCCACTCTGCCTATGGCTGGAAGACTTAGCCCCCCCCCGAAATCTTTTTCAGCCCCCCCCGAAATTTTGCTCTAGTTGCCCGCCTGAACCTGTGTGTCTATCCGTCCAAGGTGCATCGTTAGTCAGCCTGACTTCTCTGCAGCTCCAGGTATGTTCTTCACTGCATTAACAAATGCTGTTCAGCAGACCTTTGCCATAGGGGTATCCGGCCCCGTGGAACTCACCTTGGCTACAGCCTCCTGCCTCGTCATGCTGGAGATTTTGGACTTCCAGAAATGTAACTAAGTCCGAACATAGAACTCCAGGGGCTCCCTGACGAGGAAACCCCCTCCTCAGACACCTCTTGCAGCCATACCGCCCTAAACTTTACCTTCTCAGAACATTTTTATCGCAATATCTGCTAAGTCTGAAGGTAAACTCTGACCGGGCCCAATCCAGTCCTTGTATCTGACCCACAATGCATCGCGATCGGTTATATTTTTCGACTTTGCCCAGTCTCTTGAGACTAGCTGCATGCGGTTGGCGCTTTGATCTTTTAGACACTAGATTTTACTTAAAACTTTAAAAATTCCTAACTCATGTTCTACTGATTTGATTTTTGTCATTTTGAGGACGAATAATTTATTCAAATTTACTCTATTTCTCTAAATTGGTGTGGGATTTTTCTTGTGTTGTGTTTTAACTTTATTACTGTTTGTGTGCTGCATAAAAACTTTAAACAATGTCTCTAAGGTAAGCCTGACTGCTTTTGTGCCACGCTACCAGAGGGTTGTGCACTGGTTAATTTCGTGAATTTTGTGGTTTGTCATCCTGAAAGGGATTGTGGCTGTTGCTTGAATAGGGATCAACCCTCTTCAACCTACAACCCAATTTCTCACAGAGCCCATGCAGCAGTGCAGTGACCAGTAATCCTCCTGGAATCAAAGAGGCCTTTGATGTGCACAGAGATTGCTCTCCTCCCCTCTCCTCCAGTGTGTGCTTTCCCACCCCAGCCCTCACGAATGCCAGCAATGCACAGCTCCTATCTGGGGCTTGGAGCCCTCAACCCCACAAGCCTCTTCAAGCCCTGGGCATCCAAAGTGGAATCCATTGGCCTCTATGTTATGTACTATACACAAGCACCCACATACCTTCCAGCAGACACATGCAAGTATCACACGCTGTCCGGCTTGACATACAATCCATGTAGGGCAAGAGTGAGTTAAGTACAAGGCGACAGAACATTTGAATGAGTAGGCCAGTAGGCCTCACTCCAGTGACACAGGTAAAAAGGCCTGTTCACAGTACTGATTACAACTGAACACAAAACAGGTATGCTCCCACCACCGTGCTTATGTCTCTTAGCTCCAGGTAGGGACAGTAGCCCTCTACCATCACGAGGGTAGTGCTTGGTGCATGCCTCCCCATCTAAGTAGACTGCATTAGTGTGAGACAGTCCTACGTTATTGTGCATAATCAGTGTTCCCCATAACCAAAAATCACTACCAGGTACCGGGGTCCAGATATCCATGAAGCTTGGGCACTCAGGACAGAAGTACAAGTCCAACACCATGCAGGGAACTTTTCTGTCCCAAATGGGTGACTGTGCAGTGTGTAGATAGTATGGGAGACCAAATATATTCAGGCCAAAATTTTGTACGATTGTGCGTTGGGGTTGCATCACTTTTTTGACACAACCGCAAAGCAAAATCTATTTTGGTATTTACTAAGCCACGCAAGGCCCAATTTGTGTGACTTTGTGAGGCTTTGTAAACAAATAGAAGCGCAAGGCAGCTCATTGCTGTGCCTTGCCTCACCTTACGTCCGGGAGGCATTATATGGGTGGAGGTAGATCATGGGCACTCCCATCCACTCACTCATATATTCTTCTGCAAATACATATTGGTTAAGGTCAGTAAACAAGGGTGTGCATCAGAATAGTGTGACTACCAGAGGCTGAAGTAACAAGCAGATATACCTTTATTTCTCCTCAATATTTACTCTGAGCATTTGTGCTGCCTTCTGCTGCACACATTCAAAGCGGAATGAGACTCTAAGAATACTTTTTATGGAGGAAGGTATCTCTTGCTACACAAAACTATTTTGACCACAACGAGGGCACCCTTGTGTCATGGTGCAAGGGTGCCTGCATTGGCACTAGGCATCCAGAAGTGCGCCAGCACTACAAGAGATCAGAACTGCGCCATATCATAGTAGATGAGCACGTGTGCAGCTCCATCCAGACCAGCACCACACTTTTAGAATGACTTTGCAAGGAAACAACTGAACTGGAAAGATATAGCAAACTCTCACCTCTCCTCTTCCATTTGTAGTTATGGGAGCAATCAGGACAGCTTTACTGAGTGTTAACGCTGGAGGCTTTGACATGGCCCTGATGGCTGCTCTTAAATCACCTACCCCATAAAGTCCAAACTTTTATCTAACTGGTCAAACTTACTCTGATAAACTCTCTATGCAGCATCAGAGAGTGAGTGGGTTGAGTGATTGACAGGCCGCTCATATCAAGTCAGGAGTTCCCAATTCCTTGCTGTCAAATGGTGTGATCATGTAAGCTTACTTGATTGTTTTGCTACGGTTAATGCATTATGATTACACAGATTTAATTGATATTGAGGCTAAGGGCTTTAACTGGCCCTCCGCAGGTGTCCCTCCTTCTCACCAGGGAGGTGGAAGTCATGAACTTCGTCCCCCTGTCAGAGGACAGTCCACCTGCTGTGAAGGGAGCCGTCATCATGGTGGCTCCCTTTGCAACATTGATTTTAACTAACTGGACACCTTGTATAAAGTGCCCACTCAGCAAACTCTTTTGGTCAGAAAACACAAACTCCCAGACTTGCTCCGAATAAAAGGTTAATGCCCTTGAAGTGTAAGGATCTTTTTTTCCTGCAGAGGGCTTATAATATTTAATCTTTCCCATTTCGTGGGCAGGACACATTGAGTGATTGCCGTCCCGCCCTAGGGGGCCTGTGGTGGGTAGACCAGTGGATCAGGGGATTTCGCCAGCGGAGCCCGTGGAGGCTCGCCAAGCATAACCCAGTAGTTTCCCCGACACTACATAGAGCTGTGAATACACAGGTTTTGACAGGGCAGGATGACGACAGGTTTACAGCGTTCCCCTCTGCTAAACCCGAAATGAGACCCTAGATAGGCTTTATGGTCTTCCTTTAAACAGAGGCCATGGAGGTTCAGGTCGCCTTTGCGGCCACTATTGCCTGTCAACAATCCCCTTTTGACAACAAAAAATATAAATTTATAAATATGCTTGGCTGAAACCAGTGCTTGAGACCTGTCCTGGAAAATTTGTCCTCACCGTTCATTTGTTGTACTGAGCTTGTTTCAAAGTTCTCATGTAACGGTAGACAAAGGTACCATGGTACCTAGCTTTGCACAACATGATGAAAATGGAGAATTAAAATTGCAACATAGAGCTGCTTGAGTAAAGTATTGTCAGCTATTCTCCACTGTACTGCTCTGTTAGAATGTTGCATGACATCATAGAATGCCCGGGTGCCTCTCTGGGTGAGATTGTCAGTTGGTCTACTCAGGCTGAGCTGTAAGGAGCTTGCTCCTGGTGGGGCTGTCTTTGTACCATCTATCTTCTCCTAATATCCTGACCACCTATGCTGGAACCAAGCTACCAATAAAGAAGTAACCTACATGTACAGATGGACTCTGTAGCTTCCTTTACAACAGTACCTAGCGTTGCACAACATGATGAAAATGGAGAATTAAAATTGCAACATAGAGCTGCTTGTTCCACGGCCCATGACTTTAGAACTACTCTACATTTTTGTGAGTAAATCGCGAGACTGGGTGGAGTTTTCTACGATGTAATGTTCGATGTGTGAGTTGGGTTCCAATCTAATCACACACTATAAAAAGCAGCTTTAAGCCTATTCGTAATATCTCCCAATCTTGCGAAAATAATAACATTTCCAACTTGCCTGCTAGACCACACCTGACGGAGGGGTTTGGGGGGGCTGATACTGACAGCAAGGCCAAAAGAAGGCTGTCTTTGGGGAAATGCAATTGTCTTGGGAAACTCGTCCAGATATTGAACTCAGTTTAGTACTAGCATATTTTGTTAACGTGGTAAAGGTGGGGTTGGATGTCAAATCACCTAATGGCATATCAACAACAACCGGCGATAATTATCGCTGAGCGCACTTAGCGCTCGGATAATTATCGCCGGCTAGCGCCGATTTTTATCGCTGAGATAGCGTGCTATTAGCAACGCTTATCTCATCAGCGATAAAAATCCTAGCGCTAACTGGCTAACGTGAGATTATCGCTGGAAACCCAGCGATAATCTCATGTTAGCTAGTTGATAGGGACTCACAAACTTAGCCATGATATCCACCTTCCATAGGATATCATGGCTAAGTCAGTCCTGAAGCAGGCGTAAGGAAAGTAGCGATAACAGGGGTTATCGCTACTTTTCCTGACGCTATGCTTCATAGCGTGGGTCTTGATGATAGGAGAAATGTCGCTTAGCGACATTTCTCCTGTCATGCCAGGTCAGGGACGCCCACTTTGCATCTCATTAGCGATGCAAAGCTGGGCGTTAGGAATCCTGACGCTAAAGCAAGATTTCACGCGTCAGCGTGGCCTTGCTGATTAGGCGATAAAATTATCGCCACTTTTCGGCCGAAAACGGCCGCAAAAGCGGCGATAATTTTTTATCGCCTGCTTGTTGATATGCCCCTTAGTCTGTCCACCCTAGTGAATTCTCCACAATTTTGGGGTTCCTCACAAGTATTCTTCTTGCCACTCTTACTACTTATATTCAGCTTGTTTCTAAGCTCATGTTTGGCAGATGATGGAATAAAGGCAGAAATAGATTGGGGAATCTATTCTAGTTCCTGGATCAGTAAGTGGTTATATATATATATATACTCATCCCTCCAAAAAGAACTCCTGGTTGTACCATTCACAAAGTGTACTTTGAAAAAGTGGCCATGCTATTACTACTCATTTCTACTATGCAGTCCAAATCCATTGCACACAAAACCAGAGCAGGCTTGATTCACCTTGGTTGTCCACTCAGGAGCGGGATTATTATTTAAGTGATTGGTGTAGCTGCATTAACTAGATCATTGAACCCTTCAGTCTGACTGATCATCTTGTGTCATGTCTCTTCGTCCTTTGTGCAGCTTTCGTGGGAGCACTCATGGAAGAAATCTACTCTCCCTCTGAAAAGCAAATTCTCTTTATGAAGGTTTTGTTTGTGTGGAGATTAGATTTATGCCTACTTTAGAGGCCAAGATGAATTGACAAGACAAACCAGAAGGAAAAGAACATGCTTGTTTCTCAACTTCATGGAATTCAGCTGAAAGGGAGTCCATCAGTTTCTTCCACAAACCCTGCAATTTATCTGAGAGGCAGCCACATAAACAGGCGGTGTGGTTAATGTGCAGAGCCTATTTTAGATTTTCAAATATTTTTATTAGTTGAAGCATTGAGAAACAGAAAGGAAAATAAACCTCTGGGCTAGATAAGCCACCCTACAAAAGAAAGTATCTCAACTCAACCCCTTCTATCCCCACCCTCCTCCTCCACCTACCAAAGTCCCTTCACATGATTCCCCAGCTCTTGCAATAGGTGAAGGATGACTGTCAGTGGTTCCCCATTCCTGGACTGGTGTCACACAGTCCAGCATTTGGAGATAGCTCTGAAAGGCCATGAGGTTCAGGGCACATAGTCCCTTGCGGAGGTGAGGACTCTTTAATACTCGTTCAAAAAGGACAGCACTGAAGCCCACATTTTAGTAAATGTACACGCTTTATCTGTCAGATCATATGCCCTCTTTATAACTCTATGGTATCTCTTTTCCCAAAGTCCCAGAATAGTTTGTTTGGTGGCTAGCAGTAGGTGAGACTCTTCCCTCTGGAAGAGTGAAGTGGATATGTGTCATTCATTGGTGAACTTATGAAAATATATACAGGGGGTATTTTTTCTGAAAATGTCCTAAAAGTTGCAGTGCTGCGCTGCATGATTAGGAGAGAGCTGAACAGTGCCATATCGACTAAGATATGATACTCTGTAACTGTGCTGACGCACTTGATGGTGCCTAGTGCCAATGCAGGTAACCTTGCACTGTGTTACAGGTAGGATTGTTTTTGTGCAGGAAGGGATTCCTGCACAAAAACAATTCTAAGAGGCAATTTTCTCTTTCTGTGCGTATTGCAGGATGCATCACACTTAGAAAGATGAAGCAAAGAGAAGAAATAAAGATATTTCTCCTTGTTACACCATGGTTGGGCTGAAATACCATTTCAATTCAGTTTATCTGGAATTGCATCAAATTTCATGAGAAAGTGCATTGGAAATGCCATGCTCCACCCACGGAATGCCTACCACTACGAAATGTAATGCAAGGCAGCACAAGACACACCATTGTGTTACATTTCTTTTCAAAGTCATGCAAGGCGGTGCAAATCACCCCTTGCATGGCTTTGTAAATCTAACTTAAGTCTTTGCATTATCCTTGCATCACTGTATGTGACCCAAGGACAATGCAAAGGCTTAGTAAATCTGGGCCGGGTTCTTTAGCTAGCTCTCTCCCCTCACTGCTGACCACAGTGGAAAGCATTGCCTCCCAGCACCTCTTTAGTTTGGTGAATGAACATACAATTTAAAGACATGTACCTGAGCCTCCACATTGCCTTCAGCATGCGGATGGGATCTGTTCATGGAGTAGAGGCCCTTCTGACTATAATCCCACCTGAACTGGATTTTGTAAAGGGTCTCTCAACCTTGTGCATTGTGTGCACCATTGGTTGATCTCGTGTAGATGGCCTCCCATTGCTTTTGGTCCAACTCAGCAGTAAGGACACCGCTCACCAGAGGGAACCTAGACTGCACTAAGACTAGTTCTTTATCAGATGCATACAGGACTCTGAGCACCTACAGGACCTGAACAAGTCTGGGCCCGCCAATGGCATGGGTCACGCAACTCTGCACCCACCACACTGTTCCAGGAATGCGTACAATGCTTGAGCACTGAGGCCATAAGGCCTGACAGGTGTAAAACCTGTCCCTCGGGTCACCGGTTGTTCTTAATTGGAGAATACAACCCTAGTACCCTCACTCATCCAATCATTACACGCTGAAGATGCTCCCACTCTATGAACACATCCCATCCAGCAACATGCTGGAGGAAATCTGGTGTCTGGTCAGAACCCACTGTCACTTGTTGCTGCTTACCAGAAAAGCGTACCCATGAACAACGGCTAGCTTTTACCTTAGTGACAGCTGCCTGGGGCATGTGTGACAAATGGATTCAGCTGACTTAAACCTTTGTTTTACCGCAAGGAAGTATGCACCACTGGCTTTGCTGCATGCTTAAAGACACTTTGTAGGGCACTGGGGCACCTCTCCCTCCCAACACGGACACTGACCAAAGGACAAGCGATTTGCTGTATTCTAATCCTCAAAGTGAGGTACATTATGTACTGCTTGCTCATCAATCAAGACAAAAACATATCTTATATCCTGTTCAGCCATATATCCTAGGCTGGTGACTCAGAGAGATGTCCCCCATGATGGGTGCCTCAGTGGCCCACACCACATCCCTGGCCCACAATTTCAAAGAGCTAGTGGGATAGAAGATATACAAACAGTGTGTGTGTGGGGTAAGAATATAATGAAATAGAAGGTAATTCAAATTTAAATAAATCTTTTCTTTTTAATTCAACACTCTTTTAGACGTAACATAGACTTAATACTGCTACTCTGAAATGCCACAATTAATAAATATGTATAATTTTAATATTAGAATATTTTTTACCATGATTTTGCACAAATGCTTGTATTGATGCCTTAGGAAATAAATAGTAATTAAACATTTTAATATGCAAAAAATGCATTGGAAATCTCAACACAAAGCTTTGCATTTTGATAACAGCATTGGCTTATTTTATCTACAATAATTAGGAATCGACAAGCAAAGTTACATTCCTCATTGATATGACAGCAGTTGCAAGGTAACTGTACACAACAAACTATTTCAATGAAGTACAGAACGCTGCTATAAAGCCTGTATTAAAGAATTGAAAGGCACATTTATCATTATTTCCCACAACGCAGGGCAGCAAGCAGAGTTGCTGATCTGCATAGCCTGAAAGGGAGAGAGCGGTAATGCTCTATCTTTGCAAAGAGACGGAGCGTTTCTGCTCTCTCCTTGCTCTGGAGCACCATAGTGCACGGGTGCCTGTGTTACAGGCTGAACTGGATTACACACACAATCCTTAGAGGCATGTTTCTCTTTATAATGCAGCACACATGGAAAGAAGAAATAATAAGGAGAAATAAAGATATTTCTCCCAGTTAACCCTCACTGGGGAAGGCGAAGCATTTTCACGCATTTCTGGGTTTACTAGCTTTAATAAATCTGGAAATGCACCAAAATTCATGGGTGGATTCATGGGATCGCCCATGCTCCAACCATGGATTCCTTCCAAGCTGAACTGTAACTTAATGCAGCGAAAGCAGCTGTGTTGTGTTACATATATTTTACATATATTTACAAAGCCACACAAGGTGGTGCAAATCACCACTTACGTGGCTTTGTAAATATTACCGAAGTTTTTGCATTGAAGCAAGGACAGCGCAAAGGCTTCATAAATCTGGGCCTCAGTTTTCATTCCTCTGAGTCCAAAAAGAATGTGCATACTTAGCTAGCAAATTCTTCCTCGCCGTTCTACTCTCTGGAAGAGTGAACTTTGAAGAACATTGCTCTGCTGTTCTGGCTCCCAAACTCTCCTCCACACTGAACCTCTTCAAATTTGGTAAAACCATATTTTAAAAAGCTCTCCTTTCTCCTATCTTCCTCTCTATCATTTTAGGTGTGGATTTTGAAAGCAGAGCTTTCAAACAGACCTCTTGCTGACAGAATTCTTAGAACGGGCTTGGAGCCTGCTCCTCACACCATTGGCTTTCTTCCGCCAAACTCTTTCTGCTCTTTGCTTGGGGCTGTCAATAACGTCTTGGCCCATCTCAGTAGCATATGTCTCACTCACCTAATGCTACTGGCTGTTTGGGTATATTCACACAACTCCACTTAAGTGCTTGCATTTAAGCGCATGTGGGACTATTTTACAACTACAGACATCCCTTATGTCACCTCAGTGCTTGCCCCTTGTTCCCCTGTTGTTTCTCCTCCTTGAATCCTCCCACCACTGCCTTGTGTGTGCTCCCTGTTGCTCTCCCCGCTCGCTCTTTTCATGTGTCTCACCCCTCAACAGTAGCCACTCTAATCTGTTGTCTCCTGTGCCACTGCCTATCTCTCCCCGCTCGCCCCTGTCGCTGCTTCCTGTCATGCTTCTGCCTCCCGCACCTTCTCTATCACGCCATCGCTTCTTGCTCCTGCACCCGGGGGGCACACACCACAGAATTTTCTGTATGAAGTATTGGGCTTAAACTGAACATAAAATTGCCCGACACACAATCTGTAGTGCCTGGTACTCCAGCTCCCATGAAGGCAGGCCATTCCTGCCCATGGGAAGTCTCTTCTGTAGTGGCGACAGCAAGAACCGTAGCAACTCCAGCATTGCTGCCAGCGGCTGCCTTCGCGGCACTTCCCGCCTACCGATTGCAGGCCCTCTCCTCCCCATACCTCGATCCCCACAAACTGCGGCTACTACCCCGTCCAAAGTTCAAACTCTCCCCAGCATCGCTTCATCTGCCACTCCCGCCCTTTCACTAGCCTCGCTTTCGCATCCCTTCCCATCCTCTTTGGTGATCCAGTACACAAGGGCAGCTCCCCTCCTGTTCTCTCCTGCAATCCACTACATCACGTCAGCCTCCCCACCTGTACTCTCCCGCCTCCACTACATTAAGTCAGCCTCCCCACCTGTACTCTCCCGCCTCCACTACATCACGTCAGCCTCCCCACCTCTACTCTCCCGCCTCCACTACATCGCGTCAGCCTCCCCACCTCTACTCTCCCGCCTCCACTACATTGCGTCAGCCTCCCCACCTGTACTCTCCCGCCTCCACTACATTGCGTCAACCACCCCACCTGTACTCTCCCGCCTCCACTACATTGCGTCAGCCTCCCCACCTGTACTCTCCCACATCCACTACACTGCGTCAGTCTCCCCAATCGTCCACTCCCGCGCCCCACTACATTGCTTCAACCTCCCCACCTGTCCTCTCCTGCCTCCACTTCATTGCGTCAACCTCCCCATCTGTACTCTCCCGCCTCCACTACATTGTGTCATCCTCCCCACCTGTACTCTCGCGCCTCCACTACACTGCGTCAGTCTTCCCAATCGTCCACTCCCGCGCTCCACTACATTGCGTCAACCTCCCCACCTGTACTCTCCCGCCTCCACTACATTGCGTCAACCTCCCCACATGTACTCTCCCGCCTCCACTACGTCAGTCTCCCCAATCGTCCACTCCCGCGCTCCACTACATTGCGTCAACCTCCCCACCTGTACTCTCCCGCCTCCACTACATTGCGTCAACCTCCCCACCTGTACTCCCCCGCCTCCACTACATTGCGTCAACCTCCCCACCTGCACTCTCTCGCCTCCACTACACTGCGTCAGTCTCCCCAAGCGTCCACTCCCGCGCTCCACTACACTGCAGCAGCCTCCCCACCCGTAGTCTCCCGCCTCCACTATTTTTGCATTTATCCACTACATTTCGTCACCCTCCCCACCTGTACTTTCCCGTGTCCACTACATTACGTCAGCCTCCCCACCCGTCCACTCACTGGTCATCACTTTCCCACTCGGCCGCCCCTCGTTCCTTCTCCCCCTTTGCAGTCTTTTTCTGCCCCTTCTCTCCCCCTGACATTCCTTTCCGTCTGTCCTCTCCTGGGTCATCCCTCTGCCCACACACTTCAGGCAGTGCATACAGTGTGTGCTTGCACATCTGCACACGTACAAAGCTTGTTTGCTGAGCCACTCTTAGAGGCAGTTTCTTTAGCAATGCACATCATACATGTTCAATAATTTAATACATGAATCGATAATATCTGTGCCGGAGCCGAAGGGACCACAGTTGATGCAATAAGCTAATATTATCCTGTAAGTTATAAACATTCTCCTACATACAAATTTATTTTTCTTTCATCCACTACGGGTTTCAATTTAAAATGTAATTCCTTTTTTGTGAAGATTAATATCTGGAGGCACACCTGATGCCAAGCAAGAAAATCTGAAATATCCGTCGCTTTGCTTAGTACAGACTTGTTGGGCTGAGGCTGCTTTGGACGTCTGCATGAGGCACGAGGCCTCAAACTCAGCCGTAACCTTGCACGTGCATGGCCCTTGGCTTTGCTAGACCATACAAAAAACACGATAACAGGAAAACGACTTAACCAGAAATAGAATGATGAAATTATTGTCAACATTTCGCAAGTTCTTAAGAAGAGATTACTCCCTGTCGACCTTGTCGATGGTCCTTTTCCAAGTGCTGTTGCACCTGTTACAGAGAGGTCTGGGCTTGTTTCTTTACACAGCAGAAACCGAGTGTGTCAGGCGGCTCGCCTTGCCAGTACAGCTCATATTCCCACCACTGTTTCAACAGTAAACAGAGGTCGGTGAAAGTCACTTTCCTTTTATTGTATCAATAGATTGTGTTATTGTGCTAAGAATAAACTCAAACTCATTCACCCGCTTCACTTTGATACTTGTCAATAAACTTAAAGCAAACTTTTGTAACATTTGGAATTGGGTGATTGTACTTCCTCGTGTCATGGAGTGACTGTAAACACGCGGCCTTACCAGAAGTGTTTCTGTCGTCCCTTGTTTGACTGCGCGTCTGTTTTCTGTGGCTCTGAAAGTGGTGGCTCACGGAATTCACGGCTCCCTGGGAGAGCTGGTGTACCACGCTGAAGTCACAGAATTCCAGCAGTGGGCACTACAAAAGAGAAGTGGCCACAGGTCACAAGACTCAAGAGCTTGAACTGTTCTAAATGTATGAAGGAGACAATCAAAGACACCATGCTCCAGCCAGTCTATTCACCAAATGTTCCAACTGTTGACACCTTTTCTCCAACCTTCTGCATCACTATCCACCTGATGTGTTTTTCTCCAGAATCCACACAGAACAGTGGTGTAGTGCAGTGGACTGGAACTTTACCTACTACATCCAATCCACTCTGCCTGATGTGTTCTTATCCAGAATCCACACAGGACAGTAGTGCAGCGCAGTGGACTGGTACCTGACCTTCTACAGCTAATCCACTCTGCCTGTGTTCTTATCCAGAATCCACACAGGACAGTAGTGCAGCGCAGTGGACTGGTACCTGACCTTCTACAGCTAATCCACTCTGCCTGTGTTCTTATCCAGAATCCACACAGGACAGTAGTGCAGCGCAGTGGACTGGTACCTGACCTTCTACAGCTAATCCACTCTGCCTGATGTGTCCTTATCCAGAATCCACACAGGACAGTAGTGCAGCGCAGTGGACTGGTACCTGACCTTCTACAGCTAATCCACTCTGCCTGATGTGTCCTTATCCAGAATCCACACAGGACAGTAGTGCAGCGCAGTGGACTGGTACCTGACCTTCTACATTTGATCTATTCCACTCCAGTATCCCTACAGGGCAGTAGTGCAGCGCCGTGGACTGGTGCCAAACCTTCTACATCCGATCCACTCTCTATCTATCATTCATCTCCAGAATGACTACAGGATGGTCAGGCAGCACAGCTGAGTGGCCCCTGGCCGTCTACATCTAATCTATTGAACTTCAGAATGCATACAGGACAGTAGTGCAGCGCAGTGGAGTGGTACCTGAACCTCTCCATCTGAGCTTCATAATCTCACTGACATACCACCACCTGACTACCCCTAAAACAACACACACCAGAGTACCTCGCTAATAATGCTGCTGACAGGCACTTTGGCACAGGGGATGGAGAAAACTGTGTTTTAAAACTGTTTTTACTCATAAAACTTACTAAGGGAAACAAGTGCAACCCCTGATAAATCAGAAATTGTTTTCTTTGGACTGCCTTCTGTGTGCCCTTTGGAGCCAATGGTGGCCAGAGGAATTGTCATCCACAAGCGTTGCCCAATCCACAGTGAAAAACCTGGTAATCTACATTGATAATTCCCTCTATGAATTCTCACATTCAGGCCCTGGTGGGAACCTGTTTTGGCCTACTCCATATGCTGAAAAAATTATTTCCCCTCCTTCCTCCGGACTCCAGGAAGATTGCGGTTCAGGCGTTGGTTACGTCTAGATTAGACTAGCCAATGTCCTTTACTTGGGCCCACCAGACTACCTCCTTCAGCGCCTCCAGGCGGTGCAAAACTAAGCCGCTAGGGGCGATTTTCAGACTGAAACCCAGGTCTCATCTTAAGGCCTTACACTGGCTTCCAGTGAAGGAGCAGTTAAAATTCAAAGCCATTGTCACATTTTTTTAAGCCCTCCATGGTAAGGATGCTGGATACCTCAGAAGGCGCGTCTGTCGCTATGCACCTATCAGAATGCTGAGATCATCTTCCTCTGATTTCGCTTGCACCCCCAAGGTCCGCATGGCACATAGGGGCGGTAAATCTTTCAGTTTCCTTGGTGCTCAAACATGGAATAAACTTTCGGCGGCACTGCAAGCGAGCACTGATTTGAGAACTTTAGAGAAACAGCAGAAAACATGGCTTTTTAAGAGCTCAGTTGTCCATTAGGTGCAGTCATGTGTGAACCTCCAGCCCCGGGACACTCCTGAGGGAGTAGCTGTGCGCTTTATAAGCTCTGATCATTCATTCTTTCACATCAAGTCAGGGACACTTAACTGCCGCCATTGTTTTTTAGAGCCATCAGTGTTCCAATAGATGGAGGGGCCACAAAAGGAGGAATCTGGCGGAACCACGCTAGACCTCGCTGATAAAGCTGCTAACAGGCACTTTTGTGCAGGGAACAGGAAAAATTGTGGCAGATTTATGTTAGACTTGCGCCACTTTTACGCCGCCGTTGTGTCACTTTTGTGACACAGCAGCGGCGTAAACCATGCGCCATGTTGCGCCTTATTTACAACGTGACGCATCTAGGGAGATGCGTCACGTTGTAAAGCCCTGCGCTACATTAAACCTGCGTCAGGTTTAATGTATGCAGGGTGGGCGTTCCATCGGAAAAAGCCTCGGAAAAGTGATGCAGTGAAATCTACAAGATTTCACTCAGTCACTTTTCCGACGCTGCTGCGTCAAAACCTTGCGCCTGCTTGAAGCAGGCGCAAGGCATGACGCAGCATGTTAGGTATGGGCAGCCCCTAAACATTGCTGGAGTTGCGTCGTGCTTGCGACGCGACTCCAGCAATGCGCCGCCCTTACGCCATCAGATGCATCACGCATCTGTTTATCCTTGCGCCACGGTGCGCTGCATTGTAAATGCGGCGCATCTGTGGTGGCGCAAGGGTAAACTTGCGTGACGCATCTTTCCTGGCGCATCCCTGCTGATTTGCAGGGATGCGCCAGGAAACATAAATCGGCCCCATTGTTTTTAAAGGGAATTCTTGTGTTTCCTGTGTTTTACAACTGTTTTGCTGACAACTCTTACAAAGGGAAGTAAATCAAGTCCAGGACACTAAACGGCCACCATTATTTTTTGGAGGGGTATAGTATTCCAACGTAAGGAGGGGCTATAAAAGGAAGAACCTGGTACGACTGTGCTAAACCTCGATGATAACGCTGCTCACAGGCACTTTTGCACAGGGGACAGAAAAAAATATTTTTAAAGGAAATTCTTGTGTTTCTTGTGTGTTAAAACTGTTTAACTGATAACACTTACAAAGGGAAGCAAATCACATCAGGGACATATACTGGCTGCCATTGTATTTGGAGCTATCTAGTGTGCCAACGGGAGGAGGGGGCTACAAAAGGAGGAATCTAGCATGACCGCACTGATGACGTGCCAAAGGCAAGCCTGTCTGTGCACTGACCGCGTACAGCACGAGCCATGCTGCTGGTTTGAACACAGAGGGGCCAAATTAGACAGAACAGATCACGTATTCAGGTAAGAAATTAAAACAGTTAAGATTTGCCTGTATAAATGACAGTTTAAAGGGAGGGAATCTCAGATGTAATGAAGAGATAGTGGCCACTCAAGTTAATATGAACGTAGGACCAGAGCTGATCAGATGCAGATTAGTAAATGCATGATCAGCGATAAAGCATTGGATTGAACTTAATATGCTATTAGAAATTAATGAGTGGGACAATCTTTAAGCTATTGAGACTTTGCTCCCCCCACAGTCTAATGTTGATTTTGGTACAACCTGCCTTAAGGTTTTAAAGTCATCCACCAACCTAGACCATACAAAATGGTAATTTTTAAAGAAAAATGGGAAATTGCCACTCTATACGTGAATAAATATTGTGGGTAGAGATGTTAAGGTTCTTCCTAAAAGCTGGGAATGGTAAGGCATTCTCAGGAGTTCTGTGCTATCGACTCCCAGGGATGATGAGCAAATTTATACAACTGTTTCTGTTTGTCGTTTCAAACCTCACCCTTACACATTCCAATTTCTTTGTGTTAGGTGACTTTAACATCTGGGCAGAGGATAAGACACTCACCCAGTGAAAAGGACTCTTGCAAAATAATTGGACTGGAACAACTAATAAATGGCCCAACACATCAAGGTGGACATACCCATGATTTTTATTTGCTTCAAAAGACCTAATCACAGTCAGGTACAAGATCCCACTAAGTTGGTCGAATCAACATTGATAGCCTTTGAAATAAAAAGACCTAGAATAACAGATGATGATAGTGAGTCGGGAATGGTGGCACTGGCACAAGATAGAGCATGGCACAAATTAAAGAAACATCAGGAGAGAAGCTAATTGATGTAAAAACTGCTTCAAAAATGATGGCGACAACCAATAAGAATTAAGATAATCCACAAGGAAAAATCATAAAATCATTATACAAAATAATAACCATAAAAAGTTGACACATCCGCATAAACTATCAGCACCATGGTATACAAAATCCCTAAAAGAAACTAAAATTAAATGTAAGAAACTAGAGAGGTTTTGGCAGAAAATCCAGCTAGAAGGCGACAAGCTACAACAAAAGAATGCACTAAAAAACTATTAAAATGAAGTAAGAAAAGCCATAGAAAACTGCTATACCAAACCAATTGTAGAAGCAGTGAACGGGCCAAGAAAGATATTCGATATAGTAACAGAACTAGTAAAACTGAAATGTATCAAACAAATAATGAAAGATTAGCAAGGACTCTGTGATGGCTTATCTAACTTTTTTAATGACAACATTGAGCTGATCATAGCTGACATAAACGTAGAACCATGCAGGGGAGACAAACTTCAAAAGATAGGACCAACACAGATGAAATAACAGACCAAGCTGCTCCTAAACTAGAAAGCATAGAACCAATGAATGAGGAGGAGTTTAGAGCATGAGCAATGACTACCTCCTCGGGTTCTGTATTGGATCTGGTACCACCCAGAATATGGAAGGAATGGGTAGATGACTAATACCCAAGTCTACAAAAAGCCTTCAATCAATCTTTAATGACAGGCATATTTCCACAGGTTTGGAAGAGAGCTCTAATAACCCAACTTTTGAAGAAGCCAACAGCAGACTCTTCAACACTACGATGCGGGCAGTCGGACAGCTGACTGCTATTTCAGCGGTCTGAACGCTATATTTGGATTTGCCCGAAGTTAGCAGTCCCACTGATAGTTCGCCCATTAAGATGGGCCGCAGCAGATGCTGCAGTGTTGCAGCGCCTTCTGCACATCCGTGGACCGTGTTTCATCACCATGTCATGCATGGCACACAGTGCACTAATGTAATTGAGGGCACTACTTGTGTCCCCAGGGGCGCTTCTCATTGGCCTGCGACACCCTGTTTGCGGCCCCTTTGTACCTTTTCCAACACATTTTTCATGGCAGGCATCCCACCATGAAAAGACTGTCGAAAATGTATATTGGTATCCCGATGGCAGGGCCTGCCTCGGTACCGCTGCCATTCAGAAATGCTGCTCCGGCTGCCGCACCGTTGGAATCCATGATCCTGGCGGAGGAGGCGTTGTGGGGTACGACAGCTGTGGGTCCGACCGCTAGTATCATTATATGGTGGTCGAACCGAAGGGCTGTCGGCGGTTGGACCAGCCTGTTGGCGGTCCGACCACCCACATCTGAATCAGGACCTCAGTAATTACTATCCAATATTCCCTACCCTGTAAACATAATGGAAAAATATGTCAGTAAGAAACTATCAATCTATCTAGAAGATCATTACCTCTAAAAAAATGAAAAGCGGGTTTCAGACCTGCACATGGCACTGAATGATTTGATCTTCGCCATGGATGACCTCCGAATGATGGTTGACAGAGGTCAAACAGCAGTCCTGCCAGCCGTGTTTGTCACTGTCAACAATCAAATACTGCTTTATAGATTAATAGATATAAGTGTGCATGGAACACTCATAAAGTAGATCAAATCCTACCTTTGACATAGAACCCGAGCAATCTCACTTCCCCAGTTCTGCTCAGAATTTAAGAAGGCAGAACACAGTGTACCTCAAGGCTCAGCCCTGAGCCCTATATACTTTAATGTTTATCTACACCCACTGTTGACACTCATCAAATTCCACGGCATTAGCTTTGTAAACTATGCAGATGATTAGCAACTAATTCTTTCATTCGACAACACTAGAAAGATTCAATAAGTGTCTAAGAGAGATGGCAAGTTGGTTGAAGAGTGACTTATTAAAATTCAATGGAGTGAAAGCTGAATTTTGATGTTGCTTTTCCTCCAAAGATCCTTATACACTCCCAAACAATTTTTGACCTTGGACAAGCATGGACAATTTAGAGACGTCACAGTCGTGACCCCTTGCCCTTGTCACTCAGCTCGGAGGCAGTATACTGATCAACCAGGACACCCTGTCAACACAGAATGGAGTCAGATATCTGGCCAGGAGAGTGCCCTGGGTGTGGACACTGGTGTGAGTCCTTAAAAGCAGCAGACCTAGGTGGTGCAAATAATCCACTGGGAAAGACTCAGCAAATTGGAAAAGATATGCCCTGCAAGATCAATGCTGTAAAAACTATCTTCCTTATCAATTGTAGGTCTTTGCCTAAACACAGCGAGCAGCTATTTACTTTACTTGAGGATCAACAACCAGCTGCTCTCTTTTTAACAGATATTAATGAATCTGTAAATGACAGATCAGAGAACCTAACCAAAGGGAAGGGCTTCCGCTAAATGTGCGAAACAACGCCCCGAATTTTCTCTAAGAAGAGAAAATTCTCTTCTAGAGTCCCCTCACTCACCAAGGGTTGCCCCTAGGTGACATGCAACTTGCGAAACTACGTAGGAGCACTTTTTGTGAAAAAATGTGTAGTGCAGTGTTTGGGGGAGTGGTGATGGTGATGCTGAAAATACCTAGCTAGTGAGTGATTCATTTATTCCTGCTCCTAGTTGGTATGGATAAAAAGGGGTCAATAGTAGGGAGGAAGTGTAACTGTTATGTGTATACTATCCCTAGTATTTGGTCGACATGTTTCGAGGTGTCCCCTAAACCTCTTCTTCAGGACCATATGGGGACCAGCCCCATGCGTACCTCTTCGTGAGAAAAACAATCCTATACTAAAGAAATAATATAATAAAGAACAGATGCACACCTATTATGTGAGCACCAAAATTAAATACATACGGTTGAAATCAGACTCGTAGTATCTGTTCAAGGAGATAAAGTGACAAAGAGATTAGTACATATTGCCTGCCCACCTTGGGACACATCAGACTACTCTATTGTGAGAAAGCATGGTTAATAGTTTAAAACATTGGTAAAAAAGAAGGAAACACTTGTGAGCAAACATTACAAGACAAAACAAACATTTAAACATACTGTACACAATTTGTTATAACATACTTCTGTTTTGGCAGCGCTGTTCCTCATGGACTGCCAGGGTGGAGGGGCTTGTAGTAACCCTAGAAGAATGTATATAAAGTATTTCAGTCAAGGGAAGGGCCATGGGTAAAAGTGAAATACTGGTTAGTTATTCCCCATAGCGTGGCCTGGAGGACAAAACAAGCATTTATCAGGGATCCTGGGTTTTCTGAAAAAAGGTCTTACTTGGCTCAGCACTCCTCCATCAATGACACCTACCTATACCCGGGCGGACCGCATATTAGCGTGTCTTCAGCCCGATGTTGTTTAAATACTGGCAGGAAAAGCCCAGTCATGCTCATATGCGAGTAAAGACTAGACCGCGGTTGTAACAAAATGTCCGCCTACTTTCAGAACTGTGTCCGCACCATTTTGGGAGGATCATTTTCAGAGTTGGAATTTAAAAAAAATTAAATTAGTGGTATCGTAAAACTGGGGGATGAGTAAATAATAATTTTTTGTCAGCATGTATCGAGGTGATAACCGCAACTGAAAAAAGACTATGACAAAAAAGAACATGAAAAAAAGACTATGAACCAAGGTTAATGGCCATTTCATTATTGACAAGGTTCGAGCACCATATTGGAAGTAGAGACCTGAATTGGTCCACCTCCAATTATTTAGTTGAAAGATTATCAATTGAGGTGTAGTTAGTGTGGTGTTAACCTGAGAGGAGAAACTACTCTAAAGCCTATGTTTGATAGCGAGGCAGTAGGATTTAGACTGTTGCTTTTGTGTGGTTGTGGATGCGCTCGTTCAGTAATTGCAAGTTCCTTGCATCATGCCAGTGGAGTTACAAAAGCAATTTGGGATCTCACGTGGGAGTCTGTTCGTGGGACCTTTTCTTGGAGGTGATTTGCTTACCGTCCGGTCCTCTCATCTGTGATGTAATTAAAACAGTCCCGGAGTGGTAATGGGATTATTATATCTGTAGCTCCAATGTACCCAAGGTGTAGTTCATCTTGTGAACTGTCCCCATGGGATATTATCATTCAGACCTGTCGTATCTGTGTGCAATTTGAACACCCATCTTTGTTCTTTTTCTAGCAGCTTCTGTTCTAAATTGTCACAGTGTGTCATATGTTCTAACACTACCCATCGGATGTCATTTGGGGTGTGTTTCTTTTCATTAATGTGCGACGTCATTCTCGTGCTTGCCCTGTTGCACCTGATGTGGCTACGGTGCTCACATATTCCCGTGCTGACCTTTTTAGTAGTCATGTCTACATAGTGTAGGTTACAGCTACATGTGATCATGTATATCACCCGTGAGCTGTTGCATGTGGTGAACTTTCTTAATTCCCAAGTTGTTCCTGTGTTGAAAGTCACCTTCTTCGTGGTAGCAGTTAGGTGGCACACACTGCAGTTGCCATATGGGTGATGGCCTGTGGGTAAAGTACTGATTACCTGTTGGTTGTTCTTGAGTTGGGATTTTGGGCGAGTGTGTACTAGGATGTCCCTGAGGTTCTTGCCTCTTCTATGTGAGAACATGGGTAGTGGGATATTTAGTTTCTCACTGTTGAGGATGCACCAGTGCTTTCTTACTATCTTAGAGACTTTGTCCGATGCTATGTTAAATGTTGTTATACAGATGGGTCTTTCGTCTTTTTCTCTGTCCTCTTTTTCATATGTTTCCAGAAGAGCGTCTCTGTGATTATTGGCTGCTCTTTTCTCTGCTGTATTGATGGTCTTAGCAGGGTATTTTCTCTTCCGGAGTTTCTCAGATAGGTCTTTTGCCTGTATTTCATAATCTCTTATTTCTGAGCAATTCCTCCTGAGTCAGAGAAATTGTTCTAAAGGGAGGTTTTCTTTCAGGTGGTGAGGGTGAAAATTGTCATAAAGTAGTAGGCAGTTCTTGGCACTAGATTTAAAGTGAGTGGTAGTCTTAAGGGTCCCTTCTGCCGCATAGATGTTGAGATCTAGGAACATCAATTCTGATCTGCTCATGGTGTGTGTGAATTTCAGGAATGGGTCCTGTAGATTGAGCCATTGGAGGAACTCATTTGCTTCAGATTCGTTGCCTTTCCATACCATGAGGACATCGTCAATGTACCTCTTCCATTCCAGTATTTGGTCTCGGTGTGGGTTGTTGTCTGACAAGATCTTGTGTTCTTCTAAGTGGTAAACGAACAATCCCGTCACCCTTGGAGCAAAGGTACTCCCCATGCTGGTCCCATGTCGTCGTCGGAACAGGATGTCCTTTTTAACAGAGACATGGCTTCACCATAATTGTGGGCCGGACATTGCAGTCGCCCTCCCTCCAGGTTATGCGATCGCAAGAAACGCAATGGGCAATTATAAAATGAGGTGGAGTTGCCATTATTTTTAGAGAAAACCTGGAGTGCAAGGCAGACCCAATACCAGTAACACGATGTGAGAGCTTGCTATTTTCTATTAAGCTTTGGCATTCCTTCACTTTTTCAGGCCTGCTGCTTTACAGGCCCCCGGGTCTGGCTGCACACTTTCTTCAGCATGTCCCAAATACCACTGCCTCCCACAGTCTTCAATCTGCCAACTTCACCCTTTTGGGAGACTTAAATATAATACACTTAGATGACATTACCTGTAGTCAGTCACAAAATCTTCTCGACCTGGCCGCTATTCAGCTTGACAGCTACTAAAGTCCCCAACCCATGATAAGGGGCATCTATTAGATCCCATCTTTTCAAACATGCCCAACATAACGATAAGCAACTCAGGATAAATAAGATAGATAGGGCTAGCCCACACATACCCTGCCATAAAGTAACTAGGAAATGGCCTAAAATTAACATCCCTCAATTGATAAAATCTCTTCAGTAACTAGGGTGCTCACAAGATGGAGATGTCAATGCCATCTATAAGGCAGTTGAACACTGGGTAGAATAATCCTTGAAGACTCAGGCTCCAAAGAAAATGGTGAAGTCTCATAATACCAGGCCCGATGTCACCTGGTTTACACCAGAAAACAGAGACCTAAAGAAACTGTGGGGGAGATTTACAAAGATTTTGCGCCGTGTTTGTTTCACAAAAGTGACGCAAATTGGTGCAAGATCTTTTTTTTTTTCCAATTTACTTAACGGAAAAGTAATGCATGGTGCTGCTTTAAAATACATATACAGTAACAAACTACAGGAGGTAGACCATAAATCCGGTAGAGACCAGGGCAAAGGTGTATAACATAAAACAGTGTCTCAGAGGGTATTATTTGTCAGACAATTTCTAAGGGAGCACAAGTAATTGCTACAAGCATGGAAGGGGAAAACAGGTAGACAATAATTTGCAAAGACAAAGATAGATTTTTGTGTATATTTCATCATATATTTAAAGGCACTGTGTTACAATAAATGACATGTAACCTTTGTTATACTGTGCACAAGTGCTCGTGAAATAGAGAACAGTTCTAGTGACACGTTAGGAAGTATGTTAGTGGGCAAGGGGCGCAAACAAAACAAATTATATACAAGGTGCATTCGTAGTAGTGCCCACACAGTAAATGCAAATAAATACAAGGTGATTTAAATGGGCAAACACGAGAAAGGCGCCGTAAATTTCGTTGTAAAAGTCGACGGCGTTTCGGCCTATATGAAATGTTAGGCCATCTTCAGGACCAGGTTACATGTAGTTACAAAACAGTATGGCTGCGAACGGATCGCGGTGGAGACGGGGTAGTCTCCAGTGCAAGGCTGTCGAGATCTGATAATTATGCACCGGAGGGGAGCCCTTAGAAGAAGTGGGTCCAGGTGGGAAGAAGCTGTGGTCAAAGCAGAGGTTTGGTGGGAGGCATCAAGGCGCGTCCAGTAGATTGGATCAAGGCGCGTTCTGTTTGGGGATCCCATCACTGAGGGCGGCGGTGGGCGCATCATTTTAATCCCTGGGTTAGAATGAGGTGTGCAGTTGGCGTGAGTCCGGCAGCTTTAAATTAAGTAGCACCATGGGGGCGCACCAATGGCGGAGCATGGGCGTTCTCATGCGAAACCTAATTTACTAAATAAATTAGATTGGGTTTAGTGTTAGAAAACTGCACCCTTGTCTAGACATAGAATTTTGTACAGGAAGGGTACCCTTGCTGACTCATGGAGACACCCTTGCACCATGGGGTAAATGTGTCTCTGTAACGCACAGCAGCTGATTTCAGCGCCGGCGCTAGTGAGAGAGGAGGAGAGTGACTTATTTTAGTAAATAGTATGCTCTCCTCCTCTCTCCTTTTTCATTTAGCGCAGTATAGCATTTGTGGCTGCTGCAGTGCGCTATGTGAAAAAATAATAAATCTGCCCCTATGCAAAAGGGAGGAAAGGAACTGGAGACAAAACTATGAGTCTGACAAAAAAGAAATGTATAAAAAAAATGGTGAAAAAGTATCAACAGGCTATTAGGAAAGCCAGACTAACAGATATTGCTGACAGAATTACGCGGTTTCCACTGGCCTCCAGGGAAATCTACAGCATAGTGAACTCCTGCTTGAAAACTAAAATCACAGGGCAGGCCCCTCCACCTCTAACAATTGCTGTAAAGAGTTTGCTTGCCACTTTGTTAGTAAGGTCACCCTCATTTATGATCCCCTAGTGAACGACACAAAGCAGAAGATTACTCACATTACCAAAAAGATCATAACCCAGTTAGCCAGGCCCTCCCAACTTGAGTATGTTCTCTCAACTAAAAAAATAATTCAGCTGAAGGTATAGCCAAGACAGTAAAGTAAGGTTCTTCTCTAGGTCTCGCCCCTATTGCGATCTTATTGAAAGGAGGTAATATCATTTTATCAGCTCTGACTAATTTATTTATCCTCTCCTTAGAAAAAGGCCAGGTTCCCGATCGGTGGAAACATGTAATCCTCAATCCAGTGCTGAAGAAACCCTCCTTAGATCACAATAAGACATAGAATTACAGACCTAACTCTCTGCTTCCGGGTGTAAGCAAAATTTTAGAGAAGTCAGTCAATAACCAGCTGGCCAACTTCCTGGAATCTCTTGATCTGTTACATCCAACTCAAGCTGGATTTAGATCAGGATACTAGACAGAAACGGCTCTTCTAGTAGCCACTGAAGATCTTTGGAATTTTGGACCAAGGGGGCTCAGCTGCGCTCATCCTTTTAGATTTGAACACAGCTTTTGACACTGTCTCCCACCTGATTCTGCTAAGCAGGTTGGAGATGTTAGCAATTAAGGATAAAGCTTTGAGCTGGCTGGTCTCCCTTTTGGAAAACAGAAGCTTTCAAGTCCTGGAGGGACAGCGCCTGTCAGAAGTACATCAGTTTAAGTTTGGAGTTCCTCAAGGCTCGTCTTTGAGCCCTACTCTCTTAAATGTATATATGCGTCCTTTTGCTGATATCATCAGTCTTGCAGGCTTTACTGTGGTCTCATATGCCGGCGACACACAGATCTCCGTCTCTCTCGCCTTCAATATTATACAAACCGAGGCCAAGTTGATGGACTGCATGAAGCAGGTACAGATGTGGATGAACAGCAGCCACTTTAAACTAAAAGGCAATAAAACAGGTGGTATGCTGGTAGGAAATAATCCTGCACTCTGGAGTAATTTCTCATGGCCTCCAGGTCTGGATGAATGTCCCACCCCAAAAAACGAGATCAAAAGCCTGGGAATAGTATTTGATAAGATTCTTACCATGGCAGCACAAGCCAAGAAATTCGCTGGATCATGCTTTGGACTTTTAAGAGCCCTTAGGAAGACTATTAAATTGCTTCCCATTCATAACTGCAGAATTGTCATCCAAGGACTCATTATGTCTTGTCTGGATTATGGTAATTCTCTTTATCTTGGGAGCCATATGTTTGTCACAAGAAAATTACAGGTGATACAAAAAGCTGCAGCTAGAGTCCTGCTGAATGTCCCTAAATCTCATTCTGCATGACCGGTGCTGGCTGCCTATAAGGAAGAGAACTGAGTTCAAGTCTCTTTGTATAGTCCATAAAGTAAGACATGTTCAGAGGCCACATATTTTGAAGCAATTCATTGTTCCGCACCAGAGTGTACGGCACTTATGATCAAACAAAACAATCTCTCTTGACAATACAAAGAATAAAACGAGCTAGAAGCGGAGGACGTTCTTTTGCTTATGAGGCTTCCAAGCTTGGGAACTCACTCCCGCTAAGTCTAAGATCTAATGACAACCTACTTAGTTTCAGTAAACAACTGAAAACCTATCTGTTCTCCTAAAGTTATTACAATCCTCCTCATTCAGGTCTCCTGTTAGCGATGGGAAGCCCGTGCTTGGGTAGCCATGCGCTTTATAAGAACCTTGAAATGTAAGGAAAATGAAATACGTAATCTGGGGGCATATGTTAATGATAAGCTCTTCATGGAAATGCTTGTCAACAAAACAGCAGCCAAAGTTTTCGGGATACTCTGGAACCTTAGGAATATTGTACCACTGGTCCCGCAGCCAGCAAGAAAGCTAGTGTTTCAGAGTACACTTCTCTGCAGAATTGATTATTGTAATGCGTTGTTTCTGGGAGTCCCAAACTATTTAATAAAAAATCCATACAGAGTGCAAGCTGTGGTGGCAAAACATGCACTAAATAGATCCCGACATGCCTCTTCCTCTGGTACCCTTAGGGAACCCAATAGGCTCCCAATTAAAGAGAAGCTCACTTTTAAATCATTGTGTATGGTCTATAAGGCAATAAAGGACACAAGATGCAGACTGCTACAAAGAAAATTCAAACATTACACTTCAGCAAGGAACCTATGCTCCACCTCAGTCAACCTACTATGTGTCCCGAAATTTGGGAAAGTGAGAAATGTAGGTCGGGCCTTCGTGGTTAGGGCAGCTCAGCTGTGGAACAAGCTGACAGCCCCTCATGGAGCCAGTAGGAGTCATACGCAATTCAGGAAAGATCTGAAAACATGGATTTTCCCAAAATAGCCAGCTCCAAATCAGGATGAAGGGTAGAAAGATGTACCGTAAATAGGAAGGTAAGTGTATCTGTTGCTGACTCATCTTTGGCAAGGTGATATAGTGCTAGGATACCTGTAAGGTGAAAGTTGCGCTTTACAAATGTAATTAATCAGAATAATCCCCGGTGACCCGGTGTTAATTTCAGGAGAGGGGGGCCAATCTCTGCCCTGGAGACTCCATCACCCGGGCCCAGCATTATGTTTAGGGGAGGGGGCTCGCAGCCCACCTCCCTGGGTCAATTTCAGCACTGGGGACCCCATCCCCTGGGAACTAACATTATTGTTAGGATGAGCCCACCGGGCATCAGCGACTGAGACTCCATTACTGAGCCCAGCACCATTAAAAGTAGGTGCCTTAGTGCCCACTCAGGGCACCTACCATACTGTTGAATGGGGTTGCGGGGGAAGCTCCTGTGAACCCAACCGGCTCCCCACATGCAGCAGGAGCTGATATTGCTCCCACCCGCAGGGAGCCGTTCTTAATGCTGCTCCCTCGAGGTGGGAGCAATATTTGGATCTGTTTCCCTGCCTGCTTCAGTGCAGACAGGGAAAAAGATCAAGTCCACTCTAGGTGAGTGTGGGGCATTTTTTAAGCCCCCGCTCACTGGGAGCAGACTTCGTGTTACCACCTGCTTGGTGGGAGATTTGAAAATGCAGAAATCAAGTGAGATAAAATACAGGTTTCCCTGCACACCGCTGTGGGCAGGGAAACTGATATGTCCCAGGAAATAGAATCTAAGCCATGCTGTTAAATTCCATATAGGTACCCTAAATAGGCACAGGTAACACTGCAACCTTTCACCTATATCAGTCCCTACATTACACACATAACCGTTCTTAGGCACTGACCTTTTACCTAGATATGACACTGCATTCAGAACACTGGTTTTTCCCTGGTTCGAAACTCATACATTATGCATGAGGCTTCTTGGAAGCACAGCAGGACTGACATCAGGACATCCATCTCCAGTATAATATCTATATATAAAGTTCAGGGCCGACGTTATCCTTTAAGCCGACACAGTAACACAGCAAGGTAGGACGGCTGGGGAGACCTGTGGGTATATATACACCATGTTTTGCTTAGAAAGACAGAGGAGACCATGACTTTCCGGCTGACACACTGACCAGAGACGCTGAGGTTCCTGCATGCAGACACTCCAGCTCGCAGTGGTCTAACATCCCTCGCGGGGTGTCCAAATCGAGACCAGGACGGGGTCCCATGTTCTCTCCTGTCTCAGGTAATGGGGTTGACTAGATCCGAGAGGGATTCTTGGCATAACACCTACACAGATGCTAGGTACATTTAGGTACATCTAGTTAGGGAGACATCGTAGGAGTATGCACTTATTATCATGTATTCTATGAAATTGTATGTATTCATGATTACTGCAAAATGGACCAACTGTACCATCCCTTTACTTTCGTAGTACTTTTCATCATATATCTTTGCTACTGCCTAATGGTTGTTGCAGTGCGGGAGCCGCGCGGCTCCCACCCTGTCATTGCAAACAGCAGTGTCCTGGGGGTGGGCACCCTGGGACACTGCAGGAGCCAGCCCTTGGGGGTGGCGGTCCCCAGGGCCATCAGGGGCTCCAAGAGGGGGGCCGCGCGGCCACCCTCCCTTCAGTTGCAAAGCCCTGGGGAGGTGGTGGTCCCCGGGGCTCGGGGAACTGTAACGGATCCCCAAATTAACATTTTAGTGCCCCAGGGGATGGCGGTCCCTGAGGCTGCGGGGGGCCATGTGGCCCCCGCAAATAATTAATGAAAACCCCAGGGTGTGGCGGTCCCCGGGGCTTGGGGGGGCCTTGGAGGCCCCCACGCATTTACAAATTAGCCCCGGGGGTGGCGATCCCCGGGGCTGCGGGGGGTTGCGTGCCCCCCGCAACTCATTAATCAAGCCCTGGGTGGTGGTGGTCCGAGTTTGCCAAATCACCCTGAAACTTTCAAAACAGGAGCTGACCGGAGCAGGCCACGAGTTTTGAAAATTTTGCAAAGTTTAGTCAACCGGCACCAAAGATATTGAGGAAACAAAAAATGAGTTTCTTATGGAAACTAGGTCCTAACTATAACTATCTACTGGTGACCGTCTTTTGCTTTCTCACCCTAAGTGCACTGGGTATGCCTAGACGTAGGTCCCGGGCTCACTGTGCCACTGGATTCAAGCTATCCTGGCTGAAGAGGGGTGAAACCCCGAAACCGGACCTAGGATGCTTGTTTCCGGTCCAGGGAGGACCTGGCTTGGCAGTTCGGGCTGGACTGTTCCCATGAGGCACAGGGTCAAGACTGATTTGCATATGGCCAGGTCTAAACTGGGGTGGCATGGTGAGCAAAAGAATGATGGTTTTAACCGAGATCTCTTGACTGGGGGAGAATGTTTTGATTTGTTCTGCATTCCGTCCATCAATTGTGTGTCTTTTGCTTTCTCGCCAGTAGATAATATACATACATATATATGAATGTGTATATATATATATATATATATATATATATATATATATATATATATATATATATATATATATATATATATATATATATATATATATAATAAAATAAATGATTATGTCCCTCATGCAATAAACTTGAATGAAACCCATAGGAGTGCCGATTTCATCTTTATCCATCAGAGGGCAATTTTTCCCTATATATATACATACATATTACCTAATATATACATATTACCTACTTGCCAGTATGTAGATATATTTAGGACCCAGTTTCTAGAGGAAAAGCAATTTTTGACTTGCCTCCAACTTTGGCTTTGTTTGACCAACCATCATGAAATTTTCCAAAAAAGGTGTCAAGGTAGGTTCTGGTTGTCATTGCAAGTTTGGGAGTGACTCGTGCAGTGGAGACCAAGAATGTGGGGCGTGAAATAAGGGTGCTTTTGTAATGTTAATTCCCACAGGAACCTTTAGCCACACCTACAGCCCAAACTGCTGAACGGACTTACACCAAATTTGGCAGGGAGGTAGATGGTGGTTCAGGGAAGTGCATTTTGCCTATTTGGTGTACATCTGTTCAGTAGTTTTTTGTGAAATTTAAGCCAAAAATGATAGTGATATCTATGGTCACGGATAGTTCGCGGTTATTTTGCAATTAATCGCGAATGCGCGCGCCAGCAGTAATGCTCTGATTCCTCTGGCTGGAACCTAAACAGAAAGTTACGGCCATCATTTTATTGATCGGGAACAGTTCCCGGGGCTATACATTTCTGAAAAATGTAACATAAGGAGTCAGAGTAGAGGTACTCTGACCCCATTTTTGAGAAATGGGGGTGTTAGTGACACAAGTTTTGTGTCCAAAATGGATGTTTTTTAATTGCACGTGATATTCGCGATGACAGCGCGACTGCCAGCACAGCCCCCATGTACCGTTGCACGGACGTCATGACTTTCATGGTGACATCACGAATATTGGTGAAAATATAAAAAAATATATACTTCTACACACTAGCCAATGACTGTCACACACTTATGTACCTACTCACATATTCACTCAGACACTGGTACACCCATTCACATACCCACTCACACACTTATATATCCAGTCACATACCCATTCAGATACTGATGTACCCACTGTCATACCAATTCAGGTGCTCATACACGCACTTACAGACTCACTTGGAGAGTGACACACCCATGTTCCGACCCACACATACACCCACTTACAGACCCAGTGTGAGACTTTTGCTTCCACTGACACACTCACTGATAGACAGACCCACTCAGACACTTATGCACAACTCATAGATCCAGTCACAGGCTCATGTACCCATTAACATTATCAGTCAGAGACTCATACACCCACTCACAGACCTATTCAGACACTCATGCACCCACTCAGAGACCCACTCAGATACACACACCCAGTCATCAGAGACTCACTCAGAGATTCATGCTTTGACTCACAGACCCACTGAGAGACTTTTAACTCCACTCACACATCGCCTGAGACAATGATTGAGGCAGTCACAGATCTAGTCTGACAATCACGTACTGACTCACAGAGCCACTGAGAGACTTATACTTCCACTCATACATTCACTGATAGAGAGATGCACTCAGAGACTTATGCAGCGAGTGACACACTTACTGAAAGACTCATGAGTCTACTCTTCTGATATCCACTCATAGACTTATGTATGCAGTGACAGACCCATTCAGAGATTTATGCATGTACTCACATAACCGAGTGAATCATTAATACAGACTGCTATAGAGGTATTGAGATATTGATAAATGTTTTTATAGAGCTAAGGAGATAGTGATTTATCTAGTATGATGGTTAGAATTAGTAAGATAGTTGTAATTGTAGAATGTGTTGGTGGCTATTGAATTCCTCCTTTTGCTTTGAATTTTCAAGACGTATCCATGGGGATCGCGATTACTCAAGTCATTGTGATCTCTGGAGTCACCATGAACACAGAAAATAGGTTTTAGAGATGGTTTTTATCGAAACTCTCTAGAAAAACATGACTTTAGAGAATGCTGTAAGAAAACCCTAGTGTGTAAAATGCTGTAATATGTTTGGATATATTTCTTTTAGACTTTATGGAAAAGGCGTGATCGTCGCGGTTAACGATGTCATTGTGACATCTCAAATAACCACGCAAATGGAAAATAGGTCTGAAAGATGATTTTTAAAGAAAATTAGTATAAAAATATGAGTTTAATCATGCTTTGAAAGAAGTATGTATGTAGTAATATGTGTATGCAATGTTCAGAATGGATTTTTTTACATATTATTTTTGGATGTGACGGTGGTCATTGAATGTCTGCTTTTGTTTTTCGTTTTCACGACTTATGCATGGGGATTGTGTCATCTGTATCGCAAAGAATGTCAAAAACTAAAATAAATAAACCTTTAGAAAAAACTTCACAATATTTTGAGTACTAGAGTGGCTCTGACAAGAACCGTTGTGCTGGTTGTGTGTATATGGCTGCTACACATAAGACTGGATGCAGAGTTTCTGGTTAGTGAGAAACACCCTGTTGCCTTCATCTGTAAAGTGCACGTCATCATTTCTATAATTCAAGCATGTAAAAACGCAGATTGTTATAGATACAGCCCATGACTCGGTCTGCGAGGAATGCAGAAACTGTTTTTTATTAACATGTTTCCTGGCTTTGTCTGTGGACAGAATTGAATTGACCACTTCCATTTCTGCCTTTAGCATATATTAGAGTACGCCAAGACCGTGTGAGGGAAAAGCAACATCAGTTTTGCAAAGGTTTCTTTTATTAGGAGTTCCAGCCTTACCTCGATCAATGTGCCGAGGTCATTGCCACCAAAGTTAAGCATACTAACGTTACTACTACTAAATGCCTTCTGTGAATATCAAAAGTAGTAAGTTTAGGATTTTGTCTCAAGTTAGTAGTAGTAAAGTTAGTAGTCGTAACTTTACTACTACTAATTGCCTTCTGTGAATACCATTTTTTTTTCTTTTTTAAAGTAACCATACAACCATGTGACAGCTTGAGTTTGAAAACATTTATAAGCATGCTTGAAAAGCGTGCGCTCCAATTATCTCAACCTCTCCTACCTCCAACTTTCAAAACCGATCACACAGCGCAGCCCCTTTGTGACTTGTTTGTGCTTTAACATAACAATGCACCTCACCCTCTTTCCCCACCACTCTGCAAACACCATTGCTACTTAAAAAAACATAGAAATTTCCTGAACAAAACATAGGTTACAGGGACGTTATAGTTAAGAATTAGCATTTAAAAAATCCTTAGAAATTCACTAAAAAAATAAAGATTACAGGGATGTTATAGTTATGCTCAGATTTCACATGCACAAAACATGAGAAATTCAGTGGTTATAGTTAACTGAGCTATAACCCACGTTCCCGCAATGTACTGCTTATGACCTCACATATTACATCACTCATGACATGGTCAGTGACATCTCAAATGACATTACTGATGGCATCACTGATGACATCATCCAGTGACTGGGAGGGTTTTTAAAAAAGTTTAGGAGTGCATAACAAGGTGTATTGGTGAAACAGTAAGTGTATGAGTACCTGATTGGATGATTCAGTGGGTGCGTGAGTAACTGTATAAGAGAATAATTAAGTGTCTCAGTTAATGTATGGGTGAGTGACTTGTGTGAATGTCTGAATTTGTCTGTCAGTTGTCTAAGTGGTTGTATAAGTGTGTGAGTGGGTACATGAATTTAGTACATGTGAAATCTGAGCCTAACTATGACGTCCTTGTAACCTTTGTTTTTTTCAGTGAATATATATTGGGTACATAATCTTGCATGAAATCAAAGACAGACTTACAAAACATAGAGACCTCTCTTCCTTTTTTCACAGTGGCCATCTTCATACTATTAAAATACTCGGCACAGTGGTCATATGTCTGCAATTAAATCATCATTGCATATGTTACATATCACTTCAGACTTTACAAGTGAATTTTCAAATAGAATCTGATGAAATTCAGACCATACATATCTCAACATCTTTGACTAAACAGATGAGAGATGTCCTTGTCTTCATGTTATACTCCTTCTATAACCAACAACATTAAGCCATCCACCTTAGAGTATACTTGGCCATCAAGTATACCGTAACATCAGCTGTGGTATTTATATTCAGTATAACATACATTGGCTCAATTGATCTCATTGGACTGAATGGAGAATGGACATATTTGGACACATATTGGACTTTTTCTGATTATCTGTTATTTAGATTTTGTAGGTGCTTTATTGATTTTTTATGAGAGCTCCCGTTTATAGTGTGTTCAACTATTACACTCACTTGTAACCCAGGAGAGAGTTCTCAGCAAATAGTCCTGTTTCTTCGAAACCACTATTCTAAACGCTAAATGACCAAAGTAAGATGTCTAACCGTACAGGCTAGTCTATCGCAAACCACAACAGCACCATTTGTCAACTTGGAAAGAGGTCTTAATGAAGACTTTCGTCTTAAACAAACCACTACAATACACACCCAGTACAGAAGTCTTGGCGTACAAGCCACTGTGTCATAAACCTCTAGTAAAATTATTCTTCATCCTGCAGAAAGGCATCAGCAGAGAGGCCAGTCTACTGCAAAGCACGACTATACTGAGAGATCACTCTCGAGAAAGGTCTAATTGAATGGATGAATCTATTGCATGCTACTACTACAAGCATCCATCACAAAGGAGAGTGGTCTATGCAAAGTGGTCAGTATGTCGTAAAACACAACTATACACAGTCATCACTGAGGAGTGAAGTCACAATTAACAGCTTAAAGTGTCACAAACGACTACCACACACATACATCAGCAGGGACATTTGTCAGCATTGAGGCTAGTTCACTCATACATAGTACATCCGCTTTAAAAACAGGATTATACTTCAGATGATATGTTAGAAATACTAACACTCAGTACTACAGAAAGTATAGTAATTTAACTTATGCAGCAGCTCAGAATGTATCTTTCAGTGTCAGAAACATTTACGAAAAACTCACACTTACTGGATGATGTCATCAGTGATTGAGTATTAAAAAAGAAATCAGGTTTGATACATTTTTCTAGGTGCTGCCTGAGTTAAGGCCCAAAACCCACAGCTACCCACATTGGAAAAAAGGTCAGTTTTCAGTGAAAAAATGTGAAGTGTCCATGTTGTGTTTTGGGGTTGTGGGCACTAATGTCCACCTACAACATTTTGGTACCAATTTTATCAGAAAAATTGTGAGAGCAGAGAATAGTACAACATTTGTAATGTAAATTGGGTGTTTGCTGCATTTGTGCTTTACAAATATAAGCCAGCATGTTAGAAAGAAGACATTTTGAAAAATACCCTCTAATTCTGATTCTAGTAAGGGTACCCACAAATTCAGAGATGTACAAATAATCACTGCTCCTGAACTCCATATCGGTTGTCCTATTTCAGAAATATATAGGTTTTCTTGATATCCATTTTTCACTCTACATATTTTAGAATATGAATTGGACTGTAATCAGTACACAATGAAAAAGCATTGTCTTTTGAGACTAAGTTTTTGGCTCTGGTTACTGTGGGTGCTTGGAGAACCTACAAACCCTGTGTATCCCTACAACAAGAAGGGGTTAGCAGACATAACTGTATGTTGCTTTTGTCAATCGGCCATTGTGACAGAATGTTACCGATTAAAACGTTGTTGCAAATACCCATTTTTCCTACTCATTTTCAGTATTTTTTTAATTCAACATTTGGTTTATTTGGGAAAACTTTGAGGGATCTACACAAACATCCCCTTGCTGAAATCAGAATTGTGTGTACTTTTCAGAAATCTATAGCTTTCCTGGATTTCCCATGGATTTCACACTGGTTTCCACCACAAACTGAAAGTAGGTTGCAAGCAAAAACAAATAGAAAAAAATTGGCTACTTCTTTGAAAAATGCCAACAATGGTGGTAAATAATTTGTTTTTTTGATTCAGCCCTGCATGTCCTCTGATTGGTAGGAACAAAACAGGCACTTTTATCCAGAGCACTTTTTTTCCTATTTTTCCCCCAAAAGTCAAACTCTGGGTACCTTTAGAATCCAGAGGATTTTGGAAAAAAGGGACTCAAGTTTGGTATGGATATCTTATGTGGAAAAAAAGTTATGGAGCCCAAAGTGCAAACTACCCCAAATGGCCCTAAAATGTCTCAGACCTTGGAGGAGGGATGGCCCAGCAGTTAAAGATAAACTTGTTGGTTCCAGGAGCCAGGATCACCATATCTAGAAATTGTGAAAGCTTGTCCTGGGACTTCAATCACTCTGACAAAACCTGTAAACCAACAATTACAGTACATTTCTCCAATAAAAGAGCTTGCAAGATGAATGTGTGATTACATTTAACTGCATTTTATTTCAGAATTTAAGAGAAAATCATGGACATTTTGCAAAAAGTGTATTTTTATGGATTAAAAACACAATCATTTGTGGTTGGAGTTTTGCATACATTACCAAAAAGAAATATATATTCTGGTTTTTTACCAACACAGATTAAACAGTGGACCTCATAACACAACAACAAGACTTTGTTACTTGTCTGTTGAATCTATTACATTTAGCAGAAGCCACTAGCTGAAGTGAGAAGTGAAGGACCCATTTTTACCCGACAATAAGCTGCACTTCCAAATGCGGAGTGGAAAAGGGGGATTTAATAAGTGTGAAATTATGTCACAAGCCCCTTCACGATTGTAAAAGGACTTCTATGCAGAAACAGACAGGCTACAAAGGTCCTTTACATAATGACATTATGCATGCATATTGTTGTTCCTGGCTTTTGTTGGAACTCACAAGCCCCACACATTAGATGGAAGTCCCTGCTGAAGTGATGGGTGTGATGCACACTACCAGGGAACAGGCACTGAAGGTTTTTACTCTCAGAGTCAGTAAAAATGTACTTACAGGTTTCTTTCTTCTGGTAAACAAGTACCAGAATGCAGAACTCTGTAAGTTAATTTTTATTGACTCTAATTGATTAATTATACATCATACCTGCCTTCATTTTGCAGCAGTACTGCTACTTGGGGCTTCCTTAAAACCTGCCCACTTTGAAGGGGAGCAGCCTCTGCCCTCATCTAGAATAGTGCTTCTGGGGGCACCTCTGCGCCTGCTGAGCTCAGGGGATGAGCAGCTGCAGGACTGTGGCCGCTGGGGCCTATGTGTCCCACAACCCCCTGCAGTACCATCAAGTGAACACACCTGCGCTATATCTTAGCTCCAGAGCCCCGCTGCAGAGGGGATTGTGCATGCCGTCAAATTGCCACTGTACTGCTGCTGGAGGATATTTTACAGCCTGCCTGGAGCCCACTTTGAAGGGGAGCGGCCTCAACCATCATCTAGAACAGCGCTTCTGGGGGCGCCTCTGCACCAGCTAAGCTCAGGGGGTGAGCTTCCTCAGGACTGAGGCCGCTGGGGACTACGTGTCTCACAACTCCCTGGAGGGCAATCAAGTGAACACACCTGCGCGATACCTTAACGCCAGAGCCCTGCTGCGCGGTATGCGTGTGGGCCAAGGGCAGCCCGTCCATGCCCATCGGAGCCCAGAGGCACTGTCCTGGGCCACCCTTTAATGTTTGTCATCTAATATACTGGTACTTGTCTTCTTTTGTGTTCCAATATCTTATGGACAGGCTTGCACCAGTGTGACGGGCTTTTGTGGCGATCTGGATAGGAGCTCTCCCTCATTGTAGGAGGTTGAAACAATTTGTATTTACTCATTCTGCATGTCAAGGTGAAGAGGACATGAGCCCTGGCTGGTTCCATTGGGCTCCCGGCAAAGTATAAACTGCTTTTCTTTACTGTGTGATTACCAAATAGGGGTTAACATTTTTGGTTTAGGATGGCCACTACTCTATTATTTTTCTTGTGGTCTCTTCTTTTTATATAATTATGAGCAAAAGGAAAGCTTCGGAGGGTGTAAGTGGTTCTACCAGAATGAAGAAGACAAAATAGGCATTAAAAAAGTCAGGGGGCAACTGTGTAATTGATCTAATAGATGACCTTTTGGTTGAGTTGGAAGAGTTGTTCATTTCGGATTTATCTCTGTGTCCCGCTGTCTCACTAACCACAGGCCCCCTTATGCCGAATATTTCAAACTCACAGCAGTTACGAATACTTGATATGTCTGCAAAATCAAAGACATGTTCCGTATCAGTGCCATCTAATCAGGCCTTATACAGATCTACCACTTTGGCTGAAACTTCTTCATCACGTTCGTTCCCCCATGGGGATGCTCTCCCTTGCAGTAATAGTTTTTTACCACTGTTAGAGCTGACTGATGATTCATTACCCTCTTTTATTCCTGCTAACCCTGCTCCTGTTGCTGTAGATGTTCCTTCCGCTCCTCCTAATGTTGAATGTACCTCCTTGATTATAGAGTTGAAGCCTGAGGTGGGGGCGCTCACAGCCATTATCTGCCAGCTGTCTATAATAAAGCAACTCCAGTTGACCGAAGATACCAATGCGCCTATTACGTAGGGTCATGCTCAGCTATTGGCTAATAAGTTCACTGCCCAGCAGCTAAAACCCCATCTGCATACTACTTGTTGATGTGCTGTGACGAGTGCAGGCCATGGTTCTTTGGGGAATGTGACTGTGCCAAATCCAAATTTGAATAAACTAGCAAACAGCAATTGCTACATGCAACTGCAGAGAATCCCTGGGAATGTTAATACTATTTGCGCTTGGGTTCCTGGGGGTTGTAGTCAAAGTCTTCTATCAATCTTAACTATAGGTAAAATCTACTTAAAAACAGAATTGCAATGACCAAAGTCCTGAAACTCTCATCCCAGGGTAGATATGAATCTAAGGACTCCATCCAAGGTAATACACTGGATCAAGCTTCTTAGGGGTTGCCGATCGGTAATTTGTGAAGATATTCTCAGCACTTGAAGGAGGCCCACATCCAATCCAATGTATGACATGATTGAGCTGGCAATAAAAGATGGGGGGATAGGGGACAACCTGGTGGCTCTTGATATCAGGAGTAGTCCACCAAACATCTCGAGTATCTAGTTAAATACTGCAGGCCCAGAACCGACTTACATCCTGGTGTTCAACAAAGGGGGAGCCTGCCATCAATGTTGACAGATGTAGATTGAATTAAGACTCCCACTAACCCCACATTACACACTACATGGCCACCAACCATGGATCTCTATAACCATCTTATGATTGGGACTGATAGTGTTTTAGCATGTTTATCCTTTTAACATCAATCCTAATCTGCACAGATATCTGGACAAATCTAGTATTAATATTACACCTATGGACACAAACACCATTTTATCATCTGGGAACTCTATCACTCAAGAGTATACCCCTGCACTAGATGAAGTACTCTCGCCAAGAGGGCATACCATAAACAATGTTTGGCCAGTTTTTAGGTTTTCCTCAACTTAAACACCTAGGTTTATTTCCGTTACCAACTCTTCTCTCATAAATAATCAAGATCTGGAGCCCAGCAAAGCTAACTTTAACATTTATGCTAACTGCTTTCCCAGACTTGTGGCTTCTTTATGTGCAACTGTGGCAGATTCTGATGCTTGTCCATAATCTCTTGGCATCTGGAAGGGACCTTTTTTTTAGATGTTCTGATCCTGGGTGGATAGCCTTTATTGATGGAAATGATGTCTGCATTTTTCAAGAGACATGGGCTGTGAATAGCGTATTTATTATTGATTGCTCCACATATAGGGTTGAAGCATCAGCTCCGAAGAAATCAGGTAGAGCTAGTGGAGGCTTAGCCATGTAAAGAATACCATTGCTTGTGCCCGCAAACAGTTGTCAATTGATTGACTTGATTGAATGGGGATCCAGCTCACTTTTCCCTCTGGATTAATTTTGACTGCTTTACATGTTTATGCTTGGTCTGTCCCCTCGAGGTCTAAATCATTGGTTTTGACTATGCTAGATGATCTGATTGGAATCTACCAGCACCAGACCAAAACTTTGGTAGCAGGGGATTTCAACATCTCATTCGAACCATCCCCTCTAATTAACATTCTAATTGAGGAGGAAGATAAGTTATGGGGAATCTCAAACCTGTCTCACAATGCTCATTGTCGCCATTTTACTAACGCAGCCTTCCAGGTGTAACAGTAGGACTTGCTCAGACTCAGATAGGCAGACCACATTTAAGAGAGGTTCTAGTCATAGTGTCATCGACTACATCCTGGTCGATGTTAGAATTTGGTCACTGATGGATGATATGGCAATCACCCCTCATTCTGATAGCGACCATAACCTCCTCTTTAAAAGGGTTTGCCTGGTTGTCATTCACCAGTTCAGGAGCCCCTTTTAACAAACAATTTTAGAAGAGTTACTTGGCCCAGGGTTTATGATGATAGTGAATTGCACTCACAGATTAATCATTTATTTGTGTATTACTTTTCTGATTTTGAAAATGTCCTTCTATCACCCAAGTCAATCTTAGTAGCCCATGGAGACTTTTATGAGGCACTGACAGCAGTATCTTTTTAAAAAACCCATGGAAAAAACCTATTGAGGGGAGGAAACATGAGTGGTTTAAATGTTAGTGTAAACAGGCAAAGAGCAAGCTGAGGAGTGTTATTAGAGAGGGTGGTCGCTTAGATGTAGTTCCAACGCGATTTAGGTACAAGACTGCTCTAGCCAAAGCTGAACAAGATTGGGCTGATAAGAATCGGCAAAACTAACTGGTAGCTGCCCAGTGCCACTCGTTCTGGCATATCATTGCGCTTGGGAGCTTAAACGGCGTTACTGCCCCATGCTACCACATTCAACCTGAGAAGTGGGTTAACCATTTATCTACATTATATGACAAGGGAGAAATTACTATCACTGAGGATGTTATTGGCGATCAAATTAAATGCCAATCCACTGGAATATCTCTTGGCGAAAATAACACCAAATTAACTGATGCACACATTTGTCACGCACGACCCAAACTACAACAGCAGAATGCAGGTGCTAAGAGGCCTGAATCTGTTAGAGGAATGAAAGACTGACGAAGCAGGTTGAGTTTTACTATATGAGCTTAAGACTTTTACTAAGTGAGCTTGAAGAAGTGAAAGCAAACTAAACAAGTATTTGCAATGCAATCGGTCTCGCCTTTGGGAACTTATATGTATTTAGCTATGCAGCACATTAGCCTGAGTGCTGAAACATCTACTGTTCTTTAACATGGAGGGAAAGTAAGCACTAAACTGCGTGACACGCCAGGTATGGGAGCACATGGAAAGAAATATTGTCTTTCAGCTGGAAATGGTATAGTTCAAAGCTCTGTTTTTATTATAAAATCAGTGTCTTCGGTGGTCATATCACTGAAAATACAAGATTTGAAACGAATATTATTGTCTACGGGTGCTCGTGAAAGACAATTTCTATGGACTGGAATCTAGAGAATGCTAAAGTGATTCTGGTATTTTACTGACTTCTGCTGGTTGTTTTGTATCAAGAAAGTTAAATAAATGCAGTTGCCAGAATTTTTTTTTTTTTAAAGTACCTCAGCAGAAAGAAATTCTGGTATTTTACTGACCTCTGCTGGTTCTTTTCTATCAAGACAGTTAAATTGAGGCAGTTGCCAGAAAAATTAAAAAAAGAAAGTCCCTCAGCAGAAAGCAATTCTAGAATTTTACTGACCTCTGCTGGTTGTTATCTATCAAGACAGTTAAATAGAGGCGGCTGCCAGAAAAATAAAAAAAAGAAAGTCCCTCAGCAGAAAGCAATTCTGGTACTTTACTGACCTCTGCTGGTCGTTTTCTATCAAGACAGTTAAATGGAGGTAGTTCAACAGACAAAAAAGTCCCTAAGCGAAAACAGACAACTAGGGCTGATCTCCAGAGCCCAAAAAGTACATACACATACGTATATAATAAGTATATACTTAGAGTATATACAAGAGGTCTCGAATGCTCGACCTAAAAACAGTGTGCATATATAATAATAGCGGTATTTAACTGTGGTTCACTGGTGCATAATCAGCTCTATTGGGATGGGAATGTGCCCTGCATTGTGAACAATCATGTGTTCCTGCCACACGTGCCTCATTGTGTGTACCTGGTAGCCTGACTTTTGATTTTTGCCATTAAGCTGGCGTTTGATCAGAGGCTTAGGCCTGTCCCTGACAGTGAGAAGGTCTTGTATAGTCCTGTGACATGGAGAGGGGCACCAAGAAGGCCCTCATTAAAAACAGAGGACTACTGTAACAGTCATTGGGTTTGGCACTTATTGTGGTGGCAGAACACTGTGTTTTTAGAAATTAATAGTGTGTCCAGTCACTGAGTCAGTGGAGCGGGGGCCTACTGGCCTATTTATGTGAAGTTCCAGTTCTATGCACTGTTACAGTCTTTTGTGAAGACATCCCAAATGAGTATTATGCATGCTGATGGGTGTAGCCTGTGAGGTAGATGCATGATGTGTGTGTGAGTGAGTAAAAGTAACTGAGGTAAGTGGGATACATTTTGTAAACCTTAATTCAACCGTGCATTATAAATCCTGATCGGCCCATGCAAGGCAGCATCTGCCAAAGTACAATTGGCCCATGTGGGGCTCACACTCCTAAATGTTTGACCAGCTCATATGGAACAACATCTGCCAAATTCCTGATCCTCCTGTGTAGGGCTGCACCAGCTGAATCCTTGATCAGCCCTTGTGGGGGGCTTATCAACCAATCTGCAACCAGACCGCATGGGGATGCAAATGGCAGGCGTCAAGGGCCTTGTGAGGGACTACATCTGTGGTCCAGATGGCACTGGTGTAGGCATAGCCATAGTAGAAATGGACCCCAGGACACCAGTATAAAATTACCTCAACTACAACATTGCGGCCCAGGAGACCATAGAATGGGGTTTGACAATTCAGCATTTATTTAAAAAAATCCGACAGAATCAATTATTCTCTCTATGAATAATCAAGAGTACTTCTAAAAAAGAGTATTAGATGCATTGAACCTACGGTGCATCAAGCTAAATGCATAAGGCGGTTTATGCCTCCTCAGGACAGTAAAACAGAGGTACTACTCAGAAAATATGTATGTATTAAATTGTGCTGAATCATGAAAAGGCTGAACCTGGTTACTAGACAGGTTTCATCATGGCAACATGGTAAAGAACCAAATGGAACTGACAATGAGATTTTCAGATCCATGGTATTCTAGTTACCTGTTAATCTAACTCATTGGTCTGCATATTGTATATGCTAAAAGGTTTACTCGGCTGTTCCATATTCAATTGTGAAATATTTCTGGATAAAATACAAGCACAATTGAAGTCTGTGCTGATAGTGCTTAAATACAAAAATAATTGCCCCTATTTCAAAGTTGCATCATATGTTGATAATCAACCCCAAATGTTTTTTTCAATACTCCTTGTACACGATCAATATCGTAGCCACTTTGTTTGCATCAAATATACTGTATTTGAATGTCGACATAATACAAAAAAAGTAACTACATCAGTTCATACACTTGACAATAACACAACATGAAAAAACAAAAGAGCACCTTCGTCATTGTGAATTAGCACAACGGGAATGAGATAATGGAGGGTCCCCTGGGAAGCAGAGGTGCAGCCTAGTCTTCCCAGGGGATTCTTCGAGAGGGGGATGACACAGCAAGACAGGATGAGTGGGTGGGGGTGGGGTTTAGAGGTGGGTATTAATATGAGCCCAGAAAGGGGGATCATACTCTTTCCTGCTCAATCCCTCCTGCTACCAATAAATGTTTTGGCCTCCCACCCACTCTGCAACAGTTAAGGTTTGCTCAGGGGGCAGTAGCGAGGGTGTTCACTTTACCAAGGTAGGGAAGGTTGCAAAAGGGGAAGCGGCAAGGTAGCCGTTGGGGGGGATCAGATGCCGGCATACCCACCCTATGGGTGAGGGGAGGAAGGGAGCATAGCCGAGGTAGGACAGCGTGAGGGACGCCCAGGACAGGGCAAGGAAGCTTCAGCGAAGGATGCTTAAGTAAAAGAAGTGAGAATTAATTTGGTCATGGGAGGAGCTCAGGGAGTAAAGGTTAAACAAAGAGTGAAGCAAGATTGGCTGAGGTGAAATCAGGGGTGAAGAGAGAATGAGGGAGGGGATACAAAGAATTATGTTTAAGATGTACAGTTGTTTAAATGTTTAAATGTTAAGTTAATTGCAATCCATTCCTAATAATGCCCTTTTACACCGGAGTGTTGTGTGTTCGCTACTTTCCTTACGCCTGCTTCAGGACTGATTTAGCCATGATATCCTATGGAAGGTGAATATCATGGCTAAGTTTGTGAGGCCCTATCATCAAGCTAACGCCACATTGCGTGAGATTATCGCTGGGTTTCCAGCGATAATCTCACGTTAGGCAGTTAGTGTGAGGATTTTTATCGCTTTTGAGATAAGCGTTGCTAATAGCACGCTATCTCAGCGATAAAAATCCACGCTAACCGGCGATAAGTATCCTAGCGCTAAGTGCGCTTAGCGATAATTATCGCCGGTTGTTGCTGATATGTCCCTTGATTCCTTTGTGACCCTCCTCTGTGTGCATCAGGGTTTCGTCACATGCGGCATCCCCCTAGGTCTAGATTTATAACATTCCGACTTATAAATACATGGACTGTGGGTTTCGCAACCAAAACCCACAGAATGTCTGTTTCCTCCTAAAAGATTTGGGGCTAAAATTGACTAGTTGGTCGAGGAGAATCTCCGGTCCGTCACTACTAATTGTGCAGCAGGTGCAGTGCAGCAAGGCCCAGGCCTTTAAAATAGATATTGAAGGAAATCTGATGCATTTACTTCCAGGTACTAATCTGGCTTCCATCTTCAGCCCTGGATTGGTTAAGGCTTGAATCAGCCCTGTCACCTTTCCTCTTGCTATCCATCACTTTGGGGAACTTGCTCTGCTAAACCTCCTGCAGGTAGACTTGTGGTGAGTTAGATGGGGCCTATATAACTAAGCATTCACCCTGGATTTAACATATTGGGTAAACGATGGTGCCGGCATCTAGGAGCCAGTGTATTTTGTGTCCATCAAACTCGGCGTTCATTATGTATAGTGAAGGTGATTTGCCACTACACTTTGGTGATCTGTAAAGCGAGGCATGCTGCCTGTATGGATTTTTATTTTGTCACACATTTAAACATTATTAGATGTACTCCCTGGAAACGTCTGGAGCTGTTCCATCTCCCACTCCCACTGTTACATCTCCCACTGCGGAAGGCGTGCATTAAGGGAACATTTGTCAATGGACTGCAGCGAGAGAGCATGTCCCAAAAACATTTTTTCACAGTGAAGCTGTCACCCCCTTAACTGTGGTGTCGGAAATGTCGATTCTGTACTGCATGTGTATCTTAATAATTGATTTTTACAAAGCTGTTATGTATGAAGAAGAGGCTGTTACAAATGACCAGTAAAGCAGCGTGTTCTGTATGCAGAATTTATACTGGGATTTGAGGTAACATGTTTGGTTGAAGGTATGTTTTTATAAAGAATAGACTACTTTCATATATGACAGATGTTGCTAAACATATTGCACTGGTTATTATTTCATAACTATTCACATATATGAAAATATGGTAAATGTGAAGGTCACTGCTAATGGCAATGTATGTTGGCATCCTAGATTTGTCAGTTTTAGCCCCACCCACCACGTTTATCCTAATAATTAACCTCCACTATATACCACTCCACAACACAAAATACCATTCCACATAATTACAATCCATGTCACACAGTCCCATTGCACATAATTCCTCTGCACACCATGCCACATAATTCCAATATTTAAATCCACTCCACACAATTCCACTCCACACAATTCCACAACTAATAATACCAATTCAACCTACATAATTCCACTCCACACCACATACATCCACTTCACTCCAAAACAAAACACATGGGTAAATGACATTGTCATTTACAACGCCAATAGCTCTAACTCTCACAAATGCGAGACCTATTGCATTGCAAATGCTTGTATATTATGTTGTTGGAACAACTCTGCCTCTGATGGAGTGTTTCCCAAAGCCCCTGGCTGGGGAATGTACAAATGCCTGATTTACAGGAGCACTCCTCTGGAACAATGCACTGTAGCAGACTGTGAAGGCTGCTCACATGTGTAAAATCCCACCATGGGATATGTAATGCTTGAATGCAATTGCATTTGTAAATATTTTCTTTGTTTATCCACCGGTAAAATATTTTCCCTTGTGGAAAAACTCCTTCCCCTTCCCCAACCAATTTTGGGGATCTTCTCCCAGTTCCAACAGCTGGCAGGAGCATATTTATTCAAAAACAAATTCCTCCAAAGTAGTGGCATTTTAATTTGTCAGTGAAAACATTTCAGAGTGTCAATGCATGTTCTCTGAATCTCTGCCATGAGTTTGTACTCATAAATTATTGTTTACAGAGAGCGATTTGTTCTCTTGTAGTGCAGTGGGTCAAAAATTCAGACTTGTCTTGACTTGTCACCATTCATCATGGTTTCTCTGCCTCTGGCAAAGGACTGCCAAATAAAATACTAAATGCCCAGTGCCTTTGTGTGGACACAAATTGTTCTGAACTGGCCAGGAGGACACCTACCAGCATTCAACTCAACACCTTCATAAATGAGCAGTAAGGTCTGCTCCATGCTAGACATGAGAACTTGCAGAAAAGGAAAATGCAGCATTATGGTAGCAGAGCAGAAACAAACACTTCCTACTACGTGCCACACTTCTTGCATGATATATTGCAAATTATATTATTATAATATTATTCATTGGTAAACAATAGTCTTTTGGTAGCATTTAAGCACTGAGATTAACCTTCAGAAATAAATACTGGACTTTGGTGCACATTTTTGCTCCAACTTTCTCATATTCAGAACGACCACACTCCCTTCTATGGATCAGTCCTGCGGATCCCGCTTCACAAATAAGGCCCACGTTTAGACATAGGTAACCAGGATGAGAAAATGTTGTGTGAAAGGCAGCACCTCTGTCACACAAGCTGCAGCAGGGCTGGCTGATTTAAAGGTGGCCATCCTATATGCAGATATACTAAGGTTTCTGCGTAGGGTTTTTAGTATACAGGAACGACCAAAAGAACATTCCCTCGTACTGCTTTTGCAGTTTTCCCTGTAGACGGTTGTATCCGCCCGTCTTCGACTGCTCCTGATATTTATGGGAGCCTCGCCATTCTGTATATATGCCACTACTGGCCGCTCTCCTACGTCAATTACCCGTTTTCAAACCGGGTTGGAATTTTCACAGGTTCACCGATTCCGCATATTTTGACACTTTTCAGCCCTGAAGAGTCACGGGTGACTACCCGCTTGACGAAACACGTGTCAGCTGGTTTCTTCTTGGTGTTTTCCTCTTGAAGGAGGTCCATATTATATAAAATGGACAAATCAACTATTGTTTGTCGACCCTGTCTTCAATTTTGCTTTAACACAAAATATTTATTGTTGATTTACGTTGTTTTGAACCAATTTACCTGACGTGTGCACGGGACCTTTGTTTCTATATGCAGATATGTTGCCCCGGCAGTGGATCCATATATAAAGTGGCAGCCGCTTTGAGGGAAAATGTATTTGTGACTGTGGGCGCCCCAGGCCAGACCGCATGGTGGCCCTGTCATGACTTATCTTAGTCTTGAAATTTGACCCACGAAAGCAAGGATGTCCATCTCTAGGAATAAACTAGCCAATTCCCCCATGTGCTGTGTTGTCCAGAGTGCAGGGGACGCTTCATGACATTCTCTGTCTGAGACCACCGCGTATTACAATGTAGTTCTGGACAAAACTGACACACATGGAAATTAAATTGCAGGGTCAGTTCTAAATAGGGCAGCCAAGGAATACTCTTTCTACCATTTTCAGTCCTTGATTACAGAGCTAGTTATGCCTCCACCATTGGGAACTTCTCAGCCCCCCCCCCCTATGAATGAGGTAGGAAGGTAAAGAAGAGCAAATGGCACATTAACCTTTTTGACAGATGTAATTTCTCTTCCCTCCTCTAAATGAGATCCTAAGTTTTAAAAACTAGATCAGAAGAACGGAACAACCTCACTCCTCCAAAGTATGTCAGCATCCTATCGACCACACAGCAAACCTGCCAACATTCAGAGCTATCCTGAAGTTCAAGCTGGTGTCCAGAGAGTATGTATTCCTTATAATACTTGGATTAACTACGTTAGAAGTCTAGCACGTGTGTAGCCCAAAATTGTTTGATTATACTATCGTAAGTTATATTTGTTCTTCTCCAAGCACGCTTTTATATTATCTAAATGTGTTGTTATTTTGATAATCCCTCTTCATTGATCCTTGCATTCATTCTCAAATGACATTTATTTTTTCCTTGTGTTTTTTCTTTTCTTCCCCCTTTTGTACCTTCGACAATCCAAATTGTGGATCGCTCTGATACCTTTATGGGGCTTGTTCGTGCTATACAAAACGTTATAAATAAATAAATATATGGGCACACCATTAACCATTCCCCAAAAATCTTATCTTGCTCCTTCATATGAATAAATATGCCTGCAAATATGAAGAATAAGTGAAGTATCTGAAGAGTGAAATTGAACACACCACGCAAAGAGATTCCTGCTTTATTGTAATAAAAAAAGCCACCCCAAAACTAACCATGCTACATGAATGTCTCCTTTCCCTAAACACTGTTAATTTTGAGGAAACAATTAAGAGCTGAAACACTAGTTCTCTATTTTATTTTTAAGCATCAGTTTTGATTCTTCTCCCTGACCTCCCTTTAATACTGTTGACTGCCTCTAACAGCCGAAAATGTGCTGTCAGAACTCAGCAGCAATATGTTTTTACAGGTGAGCAGCTAGGCCATTTTCTTATTATAGGTGAGTGGAGATGTCACAACCAGACAATAGTAATTACATTATAGAAAGGTTCCTATACAGAGATTGCAGGCGTTCATGTATTATACATCAATAACAACTTCCCACAACTACAAATGAAGCCTACAGTCTGTCAAAGCAAAGTAGCTCACCATATAATTCATGTTTTTAGTAAACTGGGACAACTGACGCATTTCAAAAAAGATGAATCTCGACTGTTTCATAGTCACCTCACCTGAACCACACAACCAGCTGAATAATAAGCAGTAGACACCCTTCTTATTCAGCCCCACTGAAACCATCCAATCATGCCGGACCCTTCCGCCACTCTCTGGTATAGCTCCCTGGACCTCTACCCCTGCTGTTACTTCTCTTGTAGCTCATCATTCTGTACCCATTAAGCAAAAATGCCTCATGGGATTTTAGACTTATAGGGCCAGATGTATGACCCTTTTTTGTGGCGGCAAACGGGAGATCCTCCCGTTTGCGACCACAAAAAAGGGTAATGGCATGTACAAATGCTTTTATGCGAGTCACTGACTCGCAAAATAGCATTTTCGACTCCCGCTAATAGGAAGGGGCATCCTTCCTACTAGTGAATCACCATGCCATGTACAATTGTTTTGCGACTCACAGTTTACCACCTACTTCAAGTAGGTGGTAGACCACTCGCAAATGGGAAGAGGTCCCCAGGGGACCCCTACCCCTTTGTGAGTGTGTGAGGAAATATTTTTAAGAGCAGACAGTGGTCCCAGGGACCACTGCCTGCCCTTAAAAAACATGAAACTGAAAAGTTTAATTTTTCTTTTTTAAATGCATCCCGTTTTCCTTTAAGGAAAACAGGCTGCATTTTTAAAAAAAAGACTGCTTTATTTAAAAGCAGAACCAGACTTGGTGGTCTGTTGATCCCAGCAGGCCACCATCCCTGGGAGTGCTAGCCATTCCAAATGGGGTCGCAAATTGTGACATCCTCATTAATATTCATAAGGCATGCAATTTGCGACCCCACTAGGTATCGCTAACAGTGTCTGAGACACTGTTATACATCTCAATTTGTGAGTTTCAAATTGCGAGTCGCAAATTCGTGGGTTGTGCATCTGGCCCATACTCCAATGTTTATTACAGAAGCCGACCTGACACTTGTCAATTCTACACTTTTTGTTGTAGCATACACTGGCACCCAGGAACCTGCTGCAAGATACATGAAACTGCCAATAAATACAATAAAGAAATACAATCTACCCCTCCGCTGCTAACGATTCTTAATTGAATGTCTGCATAACGCAAAGTTTTTTGGCAAGTAGTTGAATAGTTTGCAACTATGCAATCTCTTAATCACACATACTGTTATAAAATGAGCTCTGATTTCTGTAGCTTTATGCGACCTGTCATTTGGGCAGTACAACACACTTTGGGCATGAGTGCCTTAGTGACAGGAGGCCCCAGAACCTATTGCATAGATGGAAAACCACAAAAACAAAAACTCAGGGAAGACTTTCTTAATCCACTTGTTCTCTCATTTATGTACCTGTAAATGTCATAGTAATGCCCTAGGGTTGGGTTATATGTCAGAATATTGATAAAAACTTTGTTTGACATACATACTGTGGCCTAAAAATGGTTTACTTAATAACAATATTTAGGCCACTATTATTTTGTCACACAATATTTAGGGAATGAAATTCTGTTACCGTACCCCAGCGGTTATATTTTTAATGATGGCAAATTCCGTGACACTGACAGCAATCACTGTTGGACATTACAGTGAGATATGTATGGTAAATTAATGGGCATGCTATACAAAGGAGCATGAAACATGCCCGGTGACCTAATCATCAGGTCTTTTACCCTCCCTCCGGCTTACCTACAAGAATATATTCAAAACAGTTAGAATTTATGAGGCATATGTACAAGAGTTTATCACCACAGGAATGTCACTTTTTATGACGTTCCTGTGGCGATAAGCCCTGCGCCATATTTACAAAGTGGTGTTAAGCCAACTAACGTGTCTTGACGCCGCCTTGTGAATAAGGCCACCTGTCACGCAGCACTTAGCGTAAAAGGGGAAGAAATGGGTGTTGTGGTAGGTGTTCCGTTGCAACACCCATTACTTTTGGATGCTGCCCTCTCTATACAAGGGTGGCGTAAATATGAGGAAGCGCCAAAATTAAGACCAAAAATAACCTGGTCTTAACATGGCGAAATGAGGATTTTTTTTTTTGCTGTTTCTATGTGTGCTGCATTGTGCAGCACATATAGAAACAGCAGATCGCCATGAATGATTGTTTGTGTGCCGGAAGGTGTCCCTTCCTGCAGATAAGCAATCATTCCAAAAATTATGATTTGCAACTTCTATGTGTGCTGCACAATGCAGCACACATGGGAGTTACAAATCACCATTAGTGATTGTTTATGTGCCCCTTCCTGCACATAAACAATCGTTCCCTCAATACAGGCACCCTTCCACTATGGTGCAAGGGTGCCTGCATTGGTGCTAGGCTGCTGAATTTAGCGCCAGCACTAGGGAAAACTCAGGGTTACGCCGTATCATTGTAAATACGGTGCATTCGTGCGTTTTCAGAATGGCGGAGCGCAGCATTAGCAATTTTGGCTTAACGCCACACTCCACCATTCTCTTGTAAATATGCCCCGATGTATCTATTATGTGATGTATATGTGCACACTTCCCGTAGTGGTCGTTTGGGCAATTTGTACTGCTAGCAACTCAGACCTTCCATTAAGTCATCTGCTACTCATTGCTTACTAACGCAATGTGCAGTTGCAAGGGGATGCATTCATCGTCCCAAGTGATATCCAGGATTGAAACTGTCATTTAATTACCTTGAATTTCTCAGAGCCCATTTTTAGGTCGTGCACTCAAGACCTCTTGTATATACTTTAGTATATATTTATTATATACTTATATGTGTATGTACTTTGTGGGCTCTGGAGATCAGCCCTAGGACTTGTCTGCTTCCGTCCTAGGTTCTTTTTTTCTGTTCAACTGCCTCTATTTAACTGTCTTGATAGAAAACGACCAGCAGAGGTCAGTAAAATACCAGAATTGCTTTCTGCTGAGGGACTTTTTTTTAATTTTTCTGGCAACTGCCTCTATTTAACTTTCTTGATAGAAAACGACCAGCAGAGGTCTGTAAAATACCAGAATCACTTTAGCATTCTCTTGAGTCCAGTCCATAGAAATTGTCTTCCACGAGCATCTGTAGGCAATAATATTTTTTTCAAATCTTGTATTTTCAGTGATATGACCACTGAAAGCCCTGATTTTATATTAAAAACAGAGCTTTGGACTATACCATTTCCCGCTGAAAGGCAATATTTCTTTCCATGTGTTCCCATACCTGGCGTGTCACGCAGTTTGTTGCTTACTTTCCCTTCATGTTAAAGAACAGTAGATGTTTCAGCACCCAGGCTAATGTGCTGCACAGCTAAATACATATAAGGTCCCAAAGGCGAGACCGATTGCATTGCAAATGCTTGTTAGAAACAAGGAGGCCAATATCTGAGCAGGTTTTGCACCCAGACACTGCATGGTGTCTAAGAGGGCCAGTTTCACTTTTGAGAATATGGGCTCAGAGCATCTGGGAGAGCAGGCAGTGGTTAAACAGGTGCTGTATGTTCCCCCTAAGCTCCTTGAATCGTATGTTTTTTATTGCAGCTCCTGTCACTTTAAGGGGCAGCAGCCGCTGTCGAGATTCGGTGTCAGAGGTCTGCTGTCCCTCGTAGGCCTCCATCACTGCTTTCACAACCATTTGGTAAGATTCACAGAAGGAATCCTTGCTCATGCATGTCCATGAAGCAGGATTTCTGCGAAGCTCACCAAGTGGACATTTTTCACGGTGAGACTGCATCATCCCACGCAGCAGAAAATACATTCTCGGTCTTATCGCAAACGTTGCACAAAAATTGCGTGTGAGAGGAGATCTGAAGAATAGGACATCAGTAGTACATCCCTTGGAGAACAGTCATGGGATAATCCTACGTTATGAGTGGAAAGCACCAACGCAGCACACTTTGTATTTTTGCGTTATCCTGTTGCAAAACAAGAAAGAGTTCTGGGTGTCGAACAGGTCTGGCAAGTCCTGCTGTAGCCAAAGCCAAGTGTGTCCCACCTCCAGCTGCAGGTTCTCACCAAAGCCTGGGCAGATTGCATCTGAGAGCCGTGAAAGGGTGAAAGCTTCCCACTAGGGCCGAGGTTAAACATTCACCTTGTTGTCCAGATAATGTGCTCGCAGCTGAAAAATCTGTTTACAGACAGTTTTGAAACCAATGTTCGTTCATGTGAGGCGCTCTTGGGATCCTGTTAAAAATGCTCTCAAGATAAGGACTAGTGTTAGTTTGTATTTATGATGCTTTCATGTTTGCATTGAAATGTATGACGTATAAATGGCTCGTTTGCTGGAGCAAATTAACAGCATCGGTTGTAAGATACAAGCACAGACAAGGAGACAAACGTGTATTGTTTTCGGTGGTGTTCTCTGTTGTGTGAGATGTTGCTTTGGAGCCTAGGTGGAGACTGCAAAATAAGTGAGACTGAAGCTGAATTTCTGGGCGGGAGGCTACAGGTGCAGGGCAATGCACTAACTACAGTACTGTATAAAAGAAACCATGGGAGCAGATTTACTAAGATTTTACGGGGTGTTTGCGTCACAAAAGAGACGCAAATCTGTGCAAAATCTTTTTGTCTGATTGTCTTACAACATGAAGGTCACAGGAAGCAGCGCATAGCACTGCTTTGCATCCCTAAGCACAAAGGGGGCGTACCATGGGTGGTGCATGGGCGTTCCCATGCAACCACCCAAGGTTTCTGACACTAAACCCAATTTACTAAATAAAGTAGACAGGGTTTAGAGTCAGAATATAGCACACACTTCAACCAGGCGCTATGAAGGAGAAATGCTTTTTTCCTCCATTATTTTCCGACTTCGCGCATGTGCTGCTCTGTACTGCACACATAGAAAGTGGGGAAATTATTAAAATTAGACTAAGCATATTAATTTCTGGAAGGGCATCCTTCCAGTACAAAACCTATGCTTGACTCATGGAGACACCCTTGAACAAAGGCGCAAAGGCGTCGCCGAGGCGCACAGCAGCTAATTTTAGCACCGGCGCTAGGGAGAAGGGAGGAGAGTGCCATATTTCAGGAATTTTGATGCTCTCCTGCTCTCTTCTATTCACACAGTGCAGCATTTGTGGCTGCTGCACTGCGCTGCTTGAGAAATTGGTAAATATGTCCCATAGTGCGGGCAACAGCATCCCGCATGCGAGTAGTTTTCATCCTTCCCCACTAAAGGAGAGCAGCCCTTAAGGGGAATTCCTTAAAGCAAGGAGGAGTTATAGCACTGGGGATGGTTTTAAGAAAGTACACAATTAGATGATAAAAAGATTCAGACATAGAGTTTACGACAGTACCACATTAGAGACTGCGTGTAGCAAGGTAGCTAAACTCAAAAACGGTGATATTCTCTTCAGTCAGCAAAGGAAACACATCACCAAAAAGAATGAACACAGATTCATAACTGCATACCACACTGTACACCAGTCTGTGAGAGCGGCCTTACCAAAACACTGGCATCTCCTTACAAGCGATCCAGTGATAGGAGAAGATCTCTGTGACAAAACTTTGGTCACCTCTGGGAGAGCGAGATACATGTGAGATACCTTCGTTAGGAGCGACATCATGGTACAGAAGAAAACATGGTTAAAACCGCATGATAGCTTCACTAAAGGTACCAAATGCAAAACCTATGAAAATGGTTAGAATATGACGGAAACTGACATGTTTAGCAGAGATGCCTATAAGATTAAGGGACACTACACTTGTAGGAGTGAATATGTTGTGTACACCTTGAAATGCACATGTCCTAATGTCGATGCAGGGACTGGGAGTTCTACTCTACAGGTACATAAAAGAATTCGCCAGCATTTGAGGGGCCATCAAAAACCTGGACACCCCCTATACTATAGCAAGGTATTTCCACTCTGTACATAGGGGTGATGAGAAGGAACTTAAATACAGTGTCATAGATGGTATCCCAAAGGAGGCTACAGATGTCAATAGAGAGAAGAAATTGAGGGTATTAGAATTGAGGTACTTAGTAGCCCAGACATCAAAGAACCTATGGGATTGAACTGTGTCGAGGAATTGTATGTGCTTTTATGAACTGTCAAACTCCTCAGCACTGAGGTAATGTTTGAAATGATCCAACCATGCCATAGCATTAAGCTTGTTTTTTTATGTTTTCTGGTAGAAATAGCCGTTTTGCTTGGTTTTGATCTTTTGTGTTTATATGTTTTGTTTCAGATTTTACTCTAGAGTAATGCGAACCTTTTGGATGTGAAGAGTCGTTTGTGGCATATAAGAGAATCTTAGCTGAGCCTCGGAGGCTATGCATCTAAAGATAAGTAGTTGACTGTGATATCATTATATTTTACCAAGCAGATAGACAATATGCTGTGCACTTAGGAGAAAGCACCACTGGGTATTTTACTTGTACTACTTTACTGCACAAGCATGCTTATACACTAGCTACCAATATGCTCTTGTGTGTTTTTAACAGGCAGCCCTCCGTGGCAGGATTCATGTATACTCACACAGTGCATTTAAAGAGAAGACACACACCATACTGCGGAAAGCATGAGGAAATCCAGAGCCCACAGCGAAATTATTTATGTTACATGTCTACTCCCTTCACCCTTCCCACTGTATATTGAATTCCTGTGAGACGTGGAGTCCTGAGTGTGTCAGTGGTCACTAGCGAATATCGTTGTGAAACCTCCTTACATACCAGTAGTTGTGATACACTAGAGACTACTAGACATAATTTATCCCTCTCCTCTTGTAACCAACTTTTTCACTCCTCAGATTAAATTATTGTTTAAAATTGCACAAACATTGCATTGCCCACTCGAGCAGGATAGTAATCAGTGAGGTTTCTAACTTTCCTAACCCACTGACATTGTTATATTTATTTAGACACTGTGGCTTGGACTGGTGACTGCCATGAGTACTGTGAAAGGAATAGTATTTTGGTTATTTATTTTGATTGATTGTATTCACAGTATTGATTTTATTGTGTATCATATGCTGGCAATAATCACATTTTGTGCTCTTTATGACTTTATTTACTCCACAGTGTGTCATGTTTATTTTTATTATGTCGACACACTCATGTGACTATTTAGGTTATGAGCAAAATGGGCCGTCCAACAGTGGCAAAGGCAGTTTACTGCCAAAACGTGTCTTGTACTTTTTTTTGCTGCCAGCATTAAATTACTTATTTAAGCGTACCGGAGTGCCTGTCTTCCTATAGATATTTTGAAGAGTTGATTGACGCAACCAGGAGGAGTATAACAGGGACGTTATAGTTAGGAAATAGAATTAAAAATACCTTAGAAAATCACTGAAAAAACCAAAGGTTACAGGGAAGTTATAGTTAGGCTCTGATTTCACACGTACTAAACCAGTGAAATGTAAGCCTAGGCGTAAAATTCTCCTCCGCTTGTGGAGTTTGCAGAGTTTTGTCAACTCTGCGATCTGTGTAGAATCTGGAGTTGCCAAAAAGCACCGCAACGGAGCAAAGCTTTTGTGTTTGCACGCCCGAAATGCGTTTTTGCGCACACAGGAGTGACTTACCCAGTGCCTGCGATCAGCGATGAGATTTCCCGAGCCGTTTGCAAGCGCCACGAGATTTGCAAACACATCAATCAAGCGCACCAGTGGAGTCCTGGCGAGGGTTTTGTGAAGATCACAATTCCAAATGTGCAGGATCTACCATAACTACAATCTGGAGAAGGTTCTCTCCATGAGCAACATCAGAACCTTCTCGAAATGATGATTTGGAATAAAAAACTTCCCAAATTGCCATTTGGCTATACATTTTTGTTCAAGGAGTCCTTTTTCTTTTTTTACTTTATTTTCAAGAGGAAGGAAGTGCCCCAGAGTCTCCAACTTCCTATTCCTGTCCAGCAGGCTCCTCCCAGTGCTTTTTCCATCTCCTGGTCACTTTTCATTTGGATTTGAAGCTGGAAGGATCATTCTCTGTGTCTGCTGCATCATATATCATCGGATTTGATGACTTTGAATTTTTAAATTTCACAAGTGAGTTCGAAAATTGGTGTTGTTTGTTTGATTGGGGACATGCATCTAGATGTATTTGTACTCATCATTGTTTTTAAAAAATGTATTGTGGTGGGTGGCCTGTTGTTTCAGTAGGGGCCTAGTTGTTTCTTTGTAAGTAATTTTTCTTCTTTTATAAAGGAAACATGTTGCACAGTTCACTATATTTTTCTCCATGTTTTGAAAACAATTTGCAATATTGATTTAATTCACTATGTAGCCCAGTAGTCTGCCAAAAATAGGCCTTTATCAGCCAGTAGGCCCGGAGCTACTCATGTGTGGATGAAACAACTGTTTCTGTGGTGTCTGTTGAATTTAAACATAATTTTGGCCATGGATGGCATTGGATGAAAAATATGAAATTAGTTTCTTGTGTGTGAAATTAGATGCCTTTGTTAGATGTGTGTGGTTGTAACTTGCGAACCTTTTCAGCCCTGTGGATCCGTTTTTGGCATTGTTGCATTAGAGATGTGTGGTGTAACCTGCCTCCTTTGTCTGGCCAGTGTGTAAGTGTGTTTGTAATAGTAGGCCATCATTTGCCTTGACTGAGCCTCCCCATGTGGCCAGGGGTCATTTTGTAAAGTCTGTGTACATATAGGCCTACTTGAGTTCATTGTTTTCCAGGCCTCCTGCTTGTTGTTGTTGTGACCATGTGGCTGGCGGCCATTTTGTGAAGGCAGCTAGTGTGCTTTTGTCATAGGCCTGCATGCCTTCCCTTTGTTCGTCTTGGCTTATTGATTCTTGCTGTGGTGTCCTGGCCATGTGGCTGGCAGCCAATTTGTGAAGGCAGCAAGTGTGATTTTGCCATGGGCCTGCATTGTCTTCTCTTTGTAGGCTTACTGCTTGTTGTTGTGGCCTGGTCATGTGGCTGGTGGCCATTTTGTGAAGGCAGCCAGTGCCATAGGCATGTATTGTCTTCCCTTTCTAGGCTTATTGCATGTTGTTGTGGCCTGGCCATATGGCTGGTGGCCATTTTGTGAAGGCAGCCAGTGTGCTTCTGCCATAGGCCTGCATGCTTTTTTTGTGGTGGCCATGTCTTCTTGCTGGTTGTTGTTTTGCATGGCATTTTTTCTTCTTTTATTCAGCAAACATGTAGCACAGTTCAGTACATTTTCTCAATGTTTTCAATATATTTGCAATATTGATTTGAATTGATTCACTCTGTGACCTAGTCTGCCAATAGATTTTCGAACAAATAGGCCCAGAGCTACTCCTCATGGGTGCATGAAACAACTGTTACTTTGGTGTTTGTTGAATTTAAACATAATTTTGGCCATGGATGGCATTGGATTAAAAATACAAAATGTGTTTTTGTGGTACTTAACTTTTTGGCATTGTTGCATTAGAGATGTGTTATTTAGCATGTCTCCTTTGTTTGGCATATGAGTTAGTGTGTTTGTAATAGTAGGCCATCATTTGCCTTGTCTGACACTCCCCATGTGGCCAGGGGCCATTTTGTAAAGTCTGTGTCCACACAGGCCTGCTTGAGTTCATTGTTTTCCAGGCCTCCTGCTTGATGTTGTTATGCCCATGTGGCTGGGGGCCATTTTGTGAAGGCAGTCAGTGTGCTTTTGCCATGTCTTTCTTCTCTTTGTTCCCCTTGGCTTATTGCTTCCATTGCCATTTGTCAGCTGCAGCTCCCTTTGTGCTACATCCCACATGAAGCACAATGCCAAACCATTACATTTGTATTTTTGATGTTGTTTTTCTACTTTCCTATCCTTCCTGAGTGTACAGTACAGCACACCATAAAAGCCTTGTTGTTGTCAAAGTCTCACAAATGGTTACACTGTATTGTTAATTGTTTTAATAAATGAGCCTTAACACTAAGAAGTGTGACCACACACACTAAATTATATATTTGTTTGTACTAGTAATTGAACTACAACAATGCCATGTTTCTCTGATGTTCTTCTTGCTACTTTGCTTTTAAGCGCACAAGAGAGGAGGAGACAACATCACCCATTGTACTGTCGGGCAGAAGGCCTGCACCCTGCACACAACTTCACGTGACATGTGACCACATAGACATCTCTACAACTTGTTAATCTAAGACAAGTGCCACTGCATGCTAACTGACAGCTTCAAGATGGCTCCAAAGAAAGGTGCCAGTACCAAGTAAGCCAAAGATGCCAGTGAGAAGAAGAAGCTACTGCCACTTGCCACCATCGGTATGTCACCATGACCTTTTTTGGGAAACCAAAAATTGTGCCTGCAGCAGGGGTGTCCGGGGAGCAATCTGGGGCAGCACCCAAGCATCAGCAGGCTCACCCCACCAACCTAGGCCCAAGCCCATGTCTGTCTCAGAGGCAGCCAGTCTATTCACAGCAACACCGACGAGCAGTGATGTTTAAATTGACTTATCGTTATCGCAAACTCGTACCCAATCAATGCAGGAAACTCAGATAAGTGGGCAGCAACAGACGCAATCAACCCCAAGAGTAGTAGTTCTTCCCGAAGTAGCAACAGTTCAGGAGTTCGAGTTTCCTACTGAGGAAGAAGAAGAGCAAGCCACTATTTCAGAAGATCCATTGTCTTCCAGATCCCCAGCGATGTAAAATGAGGGTTAGACTATCAAATTCTTCTGCAAGCCCCCCTTCTGATGAGCTAGACGCCACTTGGATCCCACCTCAGTCTGAGTGAGACACACCACAAGACAAGGCTAGGGAAAAGGAAGGTACCAGAAAGCCTGAAAGCTATGGTTGTAGATGTAGAAGAGAAGGATGATGATGAGCCAGTCATCATGGACACTAGCCCCACCCCAGTGGAGACCGACATTGCCTCATCCCAAATTGCTGTGAGGGATGTGGTATGCACACTACCAACACAGATACCACCAACACCACCCCCAGCGGCCATATTTACTAAGTCCCAGCAGTGACCTACATCCACCGCAACCACCTCAGTAGAAGTAGGTGCTGCAGAGAGTCAAACATCACGCCCACCTACGAGGACATCTGACATTGCAAGTGGCACCAGCAGTGTTAGAAAGTTGGCATCCCCGGTTTGGGACTTCTTTTCGGTTAGCAAGAAAGAGATGAACATTGCTACATGCTCCATTTGTGGAGTAGGTGTTAGTCGGGGTAAGCTTGGTACAAACTATGGTACCATAGGCCAAACAATCCATCTGAGAAAACACCACTTGATCCAGTAGGAGGCGCACCTTAGTGGCCAAAAAACTGAAAGTGTTGTTGGTGGAGGGGATAACGATCTGATCACGGTGATAGGTGAACAAGTGGGAGACCTTTTCTCCAGTACACAAAGCAGCCCTGTCCATAGCAATGCAGTGGTACCGCCCACATCATCATCAACAACATCGCAATGGCACAAGAGTCAGTACGAGACACCCCGGGGGCCTAGGCAAGAGAGTACCGCAACGAGAAAACACGCATTGAGCCTAACAATATCTGGTCTCAAGAAGTAACCTGCATCAGTGACACCAGAAAAGAAAAAAATCCAGGCTACCATTCTCAGCATGTTTAGGCCAGAGGGCCAGTACGAACGCAACCACCCAATGGTAAGTTTGTACACCCCAAAGCTGACCAAAATGTTAGCACTGGACCTTCTCCCTTTTTCTTTTATGGAAGGGGTGGGTTTTCTAGAATTTGTGGCAACCATCTGCCCGAAATTGAAGGCTCCTAGCCGTTCCTATTTCGCTACAGTTGCTGTCGCAGCACTACATCAAGACGTGAGGGAATTGATTGGACAAGCTTTGCAGCAGAGTGCTGTTCACACTATCCACCTGACGACAGACATGTGGACCAGTTACCAAGCCACTGATTACATGTGCATCTCTGCACACTGGAGCTCTTTTGTGGGGGTTAGAGAAAAGATATCTGCAGGTGTTGTCACTGCTGACATTTTTAATGGTGCTCGAAAGCATGCTACAGAAGTCATGTTCGCCATGGAGAAATTCCATACTGCTGCAAACATTTTGGAAGACTTTAACACTAAGGTCTATGAATGGCTGCGACCAAGAGGGCTTCATATTGGTTTTGTTGCCACAGACAATGGCAGTAAGACTTTCTGAAAAAAGAAGACCGAGTCAGCAACCTACTGACCTCCTGCAGAAGAATCTGCACACATTTCAGCCATTCTTTTAAAGCCCAGAAGCAGCTGAGGATCACTCAATGTGATAATAGAATGCCAGTTAAAGCACTCATCCAGGAGGTGTCAGCACGTTGGAACTCAACTTATTACATGCTTGAAAGTCTGTTTGAGCAGTCCAGACCAATCAATGAATATGTCATGCAAAGAGGGGATGCAACTGTGAAAGGCATGATCATCGAGATGGACCAATGGGGCCTCACTAAATGCTTGACTGAGATGCTGTTTCCTTTCGAGGTGTTCACACGTGAGGTCAGCAAGGAGGACTGTACCATGGGCCAAGCTATCCCATCGTTCCACAAGCAGCAGGGACAGCTAAAGGAGGTGTCTGCAATGTACGCAGGTGTGGAGGAAAAAAAAGAAGCATCTGAGTTGGTGGAGAGCTTAATCCTTCACTTATCTGCAATAACAAGTGTGACTAAAGACATTGTGTCATCCAACCATTACATTTGTGCCACAATTCTTGATCCATGGTAGGCCTGGGAGGTAAATTCTGTTCCGCACGCAGAATTTGGGAAATTTCGGGTCCTGCCGAGAACGCGGAATTGCCCAAAATTCTGCGATCCGCGGCTTCGTGGAATTTTTTGCTTGTTCGTGCTTTCAAAATGCGTGTTCGAGAGATATTTCTCCCCGAGCACGCAAACGGCATCCGCGAACTAGAATAAAGCATCGCGAACAGGCAGAACAAGCAATTCCGCATGTTTGCAGAACTTTTGCGTGCTCGCGGAGATTTTTTACCGTTTCACGGAGCTTTGCCTATCGCAACTACGCAAATTCCGCCCACCCCTAATCCATGGTACAAACCATTACTGGAGACTTTTCATTCCTTTTTCAGATAGGGATGTTTCCAACTATAAAACATGGATAGCTGTGCAAGGCAGTCAGCTAGAAAAAGAACGGCTGTGAAATAGAGGCCCACTCCTCCAGGGCATAACAAGTACTGTAGGGCAGCCTTCAAGTTCAACTTCAGAGCCTGAGGGCAGTGCAGTTGGCTCACAGCAGCCAAAACCGGCAAAGGAATGGTTTCTACAGGCAGGGCTCAAGTCCAGTGCTGAGGCAAAGGCAAAAGAGGCAGAGCAAAGCGGCGCACCCATGACCATTGAGCAGATGCTCCAGGCCTATCTGGATGACCCAACAGAGGTCTACTTTGATTAAAATGCCTTGCTGTATTGGTATGGGCAAAGGCGCCAATGGCCAGTGCTCAGCAGGCTGGCAATAAACTATCTGGCTTGCCTCGTAGCAAGTGTCTCTGCCGAGCGTGTTTTCAGTGCTGCTGGTGCTGTTCTGACAGTGAGAAGGACCAGTCTCTCACCCCAAAACGTGGGGAGGTTAACCATGATCAAAATCAATCAGCACTTTATACCACTGGATTATACCATACCCGAAGTAGCACAGCAGGAAGATGATGGCGATGACTCAGGTCATGGAAGTAGTGTATTAGGTGACCTACTTTTAGATGAACCACCAGAATTTGAGGACGAGCTCTACTTCCCTGAATAGGCTTTAGTTTCTCTAGTTACTTTCTTTCTTTGATGCCCAACCCCCCCCCCCAAACGATATAGCTAAAGAACATTGTTTACTTTATTATTTGTGTGCGTCTGTCTCTGGTTCACAAATCCATCCCCACCGTCTTACTCTTTTATTGCCGGATTGGAGTTGCAACTGTGTGCAGTCAATAAAGAAGTAAGTCCAGACTCCAGACTAGTCCAGACTCACCCTAAAGCCCTAAAGCCATTTGCCTCAAGCCAGACATTGGATGGAGAATACAAACAAACAAATGTGTGCCTGCCTCCAACCCTGGGCCCTGACTATCTATCTATCCTTTCCTAGCCTAGAGGGACTGCCCCGGAAGAAGAGGTAAATGATGGCATACATTGCCCGCTGAGTGATTGTTGTTTGTTGTGACTGATGTCTACCAAATATTACACACAAAAAAGTGACTCAAGTCAATCTTTCCCTTCTTGTTGTTCAATAACAAAATTAAACTACTACAGGCCGATCCATTGCATTTTGAGTCGGGACGAGTCCACTCTGGACTCACTCAAGACACTGTTGGTATAGAGTTGGACACCATACTCAGAGTCAGGAGGATCAAAGGTGATTGATGGAATGACTCAGGGTGTGGGTGTAGGGATGACTACTTTGAGATATGCCTTAGGGTGTAGGTGTAGGCATGACTACTTCGAAAAATGCCACCAGAAGAAGATGGAAGTTTTCAAATTCACTGAAACCAACTGATTTGGATGGTTGAAGATGATGACTTTGAAGTGGCCTGAGGGTAAACAACAACTTACATGTCGGTGTAGTGGTGGTGGTGATGACGAGTGTGGTGCGACTGACAGCGGTTGTTAGACCTGGCACCATTGGAGTGGTTCTCCCCTGCATTTTTTGCCACTGCCTATTGTGTTTTTGCTGTGTGTTGGACTCCATTTTGCTGGTCTAGATGCTTTGGGCACTTTGCCACTGGTGTTCAGTACCAAAGTGCAAGTGCTCCCTTTGTAAATTACTTTTATGAATTGGTGTTTCCATAATTGGCTATTTGATTTACTAGTCAGTCCCAAATGTCTGCCATAACCTTCCCTTTCCTTATGTCAGACGCCCGTAATGTAGGCCCAAGGTGGGCAGGGTACAGTGTATGTAAAAGGTAGGACATGACCTGGTCTGTGTGGCATGTTCTGATAGTGAATTACTGCCAATTTTGTTTTTCACTATTGCAAGGCTACCTGTTCCAATAGGACAGAATGAGGAGTTGTTTATAACATCTTATAAACATAACTGGTCTGGGAACAAGGTAGGAAAATAAAGTTTAGTATTCCTGAACTCAGAATACCAAAGTGCATCTTTTAGTGAGGGTGATTTTTACATTCTGTGTTTCAAGATACCACTTTTAGAAAGTAGGTATTTTCTTTCCTAACCATCCAGTGTGCCTCTGCTAGGTTTGTGTATTGCATGTCTGGCATTTGGATGCCAGGGGCCGGAGAGGGGCAGCGGCTCCAGAAGGCTGATAAGTCAGGTCTGGGGTGAATAGACCAGGGCTGCATTTAGAGTAGGGGGAGGAGATTTCCTTTCACCTGAATGGGCCTGGTCAGGCTTCAACAATGCTGTCTCCACCTCCTGCCAGGAAGCTGCACCAGTGAGGACAAAACTGGTTTTGGCTGGGTACAGACACTCTCTGCCATCAGAGAACAAAGGATTTTGGTGTATAAAAAGAGGGTCCCAGACCCCAGACTTTTAGATCGCTTGCGGGAATCAAGAGGCACCCTGGACAAGGAGAAGAGCGGGTGAAGCTGAGGAGGAATACTTCCCCTGTGCTGTTTGCTGTCTGGGGTTGTCCTGCAGTGGCTGCTTGCTGCCAAGGAGAGGAGAAGAGGACTTTGCTGTTTGCTTTGTCACCTGCTTGAAAGAAGATCTCCAAAGGCTTGAAACTGAGCTTGCCTCCTGTTCTGAAGTCTCAGGGGCACAATGACTTCACCACCAGCTCCCATGAATGTCTTTTCTGGGAATTCTAATCTGCAAAGAGGTGCCTGCTGCTGTTCTGAACCTCTAGAGACTGCTTTCCGCTGGGAGCTGGAAAATCAACGCAACTCGAAGTAGCGAGACGCATCCACACCTGTTTCCGATGCATCGCCGAAGAAACCATTGCAGCGCCTGCCGCAGCTCGAGAAATCGCTGCACACCGCATCGAGTGCACCCATCTTCGAAGTGTAAGATCATTGCACCGAGTTCGACGTAAGGCCTGCTGTGCGGCTGCCTGAGTTCACGCATCATCACCGGATTGTCACATCACATTAAAGTGCCAAGTCTGGTACATCGATGGGTGATGCAGTACGAAACCAATGCATCACCTCCCCACGCACTAAGAAACCGACGCATCACCTCCTCTCCGGTAAGGAACCGACGCGTCATCTCCCCTGCGCTGCAGTAACGAATCAGCGCATCACCTCCCCCTGAGCAAGGAACCGACGCATCTCCTTCCCTGAGTGTAAGGAACCAGTGCATCACCTTCCCTGCGGCCCGTTTTGTTTGTTTGCGTGACGCATCCCAGGTACTTTGTGAGAAAAGTGTTGCATCTGCAATTTGCTTTGTACTGAACTATTTCTACCAACTGAAAGTCATATTTTTATTACTGTATTGTGGATTTATGTTGTTTGGTCTTGTTTTGGTTTAGTGTCCATTTGTAGTGTTTTCACTGTATTACTGTATGTGTTCATAAATGCTTTACACACTGCCTCTGAGATAAGCCTGTCTGCTCATGCCAAGCTACCAAGGGGGTGAGCAGTGGCTATTTAATAGTATATCCCCCTTACCCTGACTAAAAGCAAGGATCCCTATTTGGACAAATGTACCTACCTGTGCCAACTAGAGACCCCCATTTCTGACATTGGTGGTCAGCGATGAGGATCTGGACTTGCATTTGTGACTTACATACAGTGATTGGTGTACACTACTAGTATAGTGCAGACCATTACGCAACCATGTACATTTGCTAGAGATTTTTTCTTGTAATTTTTTGCATCTTGAGAACTGCCAATTTTCACCATGAGTAATCCAGCATCCATTGCATCTGTGGATATCAAATCTGAAGAGGAAAGGGTTGATACCTACACTGTGCCACAACTAAAAGCTGTCTGCAAAAAATTTAAAATCTCTGTGAGAGGCCTCACCAGAAAGGAGAAATTCCAAAAGGCGCTGAAGGCCTGGTTGGAATCAAGGGATGTCAGTGAGCATACCAAGGAGCCTATGGTGGAGGGGGAGAATATAGATGGACAGCAGGAGGGGATATTGGGCTGACTGGGGAGAACTTGCCTTCCAGGGTGGGCAGCAGTGTGTCTTCAAAGGGCCTGTCTCCAGAGGAGTTGGAGGACAGGGACAGAAGCAGAGTGCATGAATTGGAGCTTGCTCAGCTCAAGCTGGGGAGCCAGGGCACCATAGAGAATACGAGATTGCAGTTGGAGAGCAACAAATTGCCCATGGAGGAAAATAATTAACTTTTACAGTATGAGAGAGGTTTGAGGGAGTTGGATCTGAAAGCAAAGAGTTTAGAGAGCAATCCCTCTGGTGGCAGCACACCGTCAGTGCCTGGGGAAGGAAAGGTATACATTACGAAAGATGTTATCTAATATTTCATGAAGCATGAGGACATTGGGCAGTGGTTTAAGGCCTACGAGGTAGCAATGAGGTCCCACCGGGTCCCTGAGAAGAATTGGGGAGCGTGGTTGTGGGGCCGCTTTATCAGTGAAAGGAGGGAAACCTTGGTGAACTTGCCCAATAAGGATCAGATGTCCTGTGCCCCCATGAATGAAGCCTTGATAACCAGGTATGGGTTGACAGTAGAGCTTTATAGACAGAAATTTAGAAACTGCAAGAAGCTGGAGTGAAGTACGTGGGTGGAGTATGTGTCCTACTTTTGCAGAACATTTTATGGTTGGGTGAAGGGTAGCAAGGTGAATGATTTGCAGGGGCTCTATGATTTGGTTGTATGGGAGCACTTGTCAGATAATTGTTTTCCAGAGCTACGCCAGCACTTGATTGACAGCATGCTGACTGATCCCAGGAAGCTTGCTGTGGAGGCGGACCGCTGGGTCAGCACCAGTGGTCATGTGGGAGACTTCGCCAAAGGTGGGCAGGGTCCCCAGCAGAAGAGTGGGGGGGACAAAGGTAAAAAGAAGGAGTTCCAAAAAAGGGCCCCAAAGTAATCCCCAAGGGAACCAAGGTTAAGGTTCCCAGCCTCCCACTGAGAAGAAGCCGTGGATCCCAACAAAGAAGCCTGTTCAGAGGGTTTCCAAGGCATGTTATGGTCAGATGGGCCACTTCCAAGGGGATCCTAGGTGTCCCAAAAATGTTACACTGCACCCACTAGTGCACCACCCCGACAGATGGCTAGTGTAACCTTGGTGGAGGAGTCTGGTGCCCAGGATGAGTGGGGTCTCGCAAAGATGTCCCTGGTCTCTTTAGGAGACAGAGAGATGGTCTCAAGAGCACATTTGCCTGATAATACTAAGAAGTACAGGCAGTGGGTGACCATCAATGGCCATAGTGTGGAGGCCCTGAGAGAAACCGGAGCCAGTGTGACAGCTGTCAGTTGTCGGCTGGTGTCTGAAGAGCAGGTGGTCTCAATGCACTCTACCCAGTAGTTGCCATTGACAATTCAGAGTGCCTCTGCAAAGTGGCACAGGCTCCCTTTGAGTGGGAGGGGTCTCAGTTACCTTGAGAGTAGCTGTGAGGCCAGCCATGCCTGTTGACTGTCTGCTAGACAATGATTTTGAGAGCTACCCTTGGGCGAAGGTAGAGCGGAGGCCTCATTTAAAGATGGTAGGTCTGCCTGAGTGGGCATGTGTGACCACTCGGTCCATGGCAACCGGTAAGGGCATTGAAGAGGACCTGAAGCCTGAAGAGGACCTTTCTGGCAGGCCCAGGTGCCTGCCAGAAAGAGAAGAGGCAGGGGGCACGAGAAACTGGCCCCTGAAGTTCCCATGGTCTAGGAGGAGGGAAACCATGGGGGGGGGGATGCCCTAGAGCCTACAGGGGAACAATTGGCTGAACTGGGAGACCTGCCTGAGCTAACCTATTGGCAGCAGGAAAAAGGCCCATTCCAGGGAATAATTACACCAGTAGAAGTGCCCTTCTCTTGTTGGTTTGCGGCAACAGGCTGCAAACCAGCCAGCAGGTGATCAGTCCGGATCACATTGGATATACTGGGAGAATGTTCTCCTCTATAGCGAGCCTAAGATTGCTGAACCTGGCTCGTGTGCTGGTGGTACCCCAGCGCTTCAGAGCCTTCCTACTGGGTCTGGCTCATGATGTGCCTTTGGCAGGGCATTTGGGGCAAGACAAGACCTTTGAAAGGCTTGTCATCCACTTTTACTGGCCTCAAATGCGCAAGTATTCTGATGCTCACTGCAGGTCTTGCCAGATTTGCCAGGCAAGTGGTAAGAGTGGGAGGAACTGCAAAGCTCCTCTCGAACCTTTCCCTGTAGTCAGCACCCTCTTTGAGAGCTTGGGTATTGACATGTGGGGCCTCTGGATCCCAAGACAGCCATGGGCAATAGGTTTATCCTGGTCTTGGTAGACCATGTCACCCGGTACCCGGAAGCCATCCCTCTCCGGACTGTAACGGCCACTGTGGTGGGTTGAGAGTTGATGGGGATTTTCTCCCATGTGGGGTTCCCCAGAGAGGTCATGTCTGACCAGGGTACCAACTTCATATCTAAGTATTTGAAGTCCCTGTGGCAGGAGTGCGGTGTAACCTAGAAGTTCACCACTCCTTACCACCCCCAAGGTAATGGATTGGTTGAGAGATTCAACCAGACCCTGAAGGGCATGATTATGGGTCTTGGTGAACCCATGAGGCATAAGTGGGATGTCTTACTATGCCTTTTGTTTGCTTACAGGGAGGTACCACAAAAGTCCTTAGGGTTTAGTCCCTTTGATCTCTTGTATGGGCATCCTATGAGCGGACCTCTAAGTCTGGTAAAAGAAGGCTGGGAGAAAGCTTCCAGTAAACCTCCCCAGGATGTATATAGCTACATGCTGGCCTTCAGAAACCAGACTAATCACTTCAGACAACTCGCTCAGGTAAATTCAGAAGCCAGCCAGGAGGAGATGAAACGTTAGTATAATCAGAATGCCACTCTGATCCAGTTTCAGCTTGGACAAAAGGTTTGGGACTGAAGAACCGGGTTTTTAGAACCCAGCGGCGCCAGGGGCACGCCCAAAGTCTTCGGGTTCACCTGTCTTAGAATACAGAGACACAGGATACTTCTTGGTGGCGTCAGAGATCGAATTTATTGGCTGCAGCCAGTAACAGAAGTCCTAGAAGTAGGGGGGGCAGAATTTGCAAAATCCACTTTTGCAAATTATCGCGAAAATGTTTAAAATTATCGCAAACAAGCGGAAATATCGCGAAGATGCAGAAGTTTTTTTCCCGCATGTTCGCGAGATTTTCTGCATGGTTGCGGGTCGCCAACTTACCCATCTGGTTGCTCGCGGGCGCGGCCATCTTGTTTTGAGTTGTCTCGCGGTGCATGATCGCGAGAAGAATGACGTGATCGTGCGACGCATGATGTCACTGCGGGCGCGAACTGTCGCGAGACAGCGCAAATGGCTAAAAACAATACAACATCTCATGGAGAACGCGACCGGATCAAGAAAACTTGTCGGCGAACGCAGGGATTCAGGTAAGGCGATCGCGTGCGCGCGAGAATGTATTATTTTACAGCGCGAGCAAGAAACAAATTATCGCCAAGCTGCGGAAAGAGGCAATTTTGACATTTTCGCGCTCTCCACGGAACACGAAAATGTCAAATTATCGCAATTTCCGCGAACTGAACGAAATTTTAGCCCAGGCCTACCTAGAAGTCATCACGGTATGAGTTCTCAGGAGACTGCTCAAATTTACAAAGCAAGTCATCCCTTTTTATACCAAACACATCACATTTCAGACAAACACCCATTCTTTTACAATTTGTCCAATCACATATAACCATACAAAAGGTATCGCATGACGGTAAAACCCACTTTTCAGTTGTCCGGCCCATGATCAATCATCGAACAATCCCAACATTCTTCTTTAGACAAGCCGGACAAACCCATAATAAAAAGACCACAACCCACATCGTAAATAGACCATAAAAGAAGAAACAGAAACAGATAGAAGTAGGATGAGGCATGTTTGTGTGCAATAAAACTTTACGAGATCCCGTGCCCTGACCCTTAATCAAGATCAGCTAGCGGGCAGGAACGGGTTTGGCAGGGTCGGCCTCAGGCAACGAGGTCAGTTCACTCAAGCCATGTAGGAGTCAGCACAAACTCGAGCTAAGGTGCGCCTGTCCAAAAAACTAGTTTGACCACAGTCATCGGCCTATGTGAGGGCAACCACAAAATGGCTACCATGGCAAAATGGAACCCAGGGTTCGGAACGAAAACCCTAAATACGCAGTGAATCCATTGATGTAATGTGACGAAAACACACGTACTAGCCGAACTCACTAGTTACGGTTCGCTGTTACCAAAATCGTAACGGAACCATGATATTTATAACGCAGATTCAGAATTCACGGAACCTCAGACCCTCCTTTTGCCCTTACATAGGCAATCTAAGTCTGCATCTGAATCGATGTCGATATTCATCAAATCATCAAGGTGCTGTTGAAGCATCATCTTATCTCTCTGTACCTTTCTCAAGACAGGCGGTCTCCTAACACATGTAGTAGCACAAAGGCCACATATGGCAGGACCACACTGTACACAGAGACAACACGAGAAAAGAATCGCTAAAGCCACACCAATGATCGTCAGAATCTTCCATCCCCAAGCGGATAACAGTCCCCAAAACCATCCAGTTAACGACCAATCTCCTCCGTACGTATGCATTGACTCGGAGAGCTTATGTAGCCTGGAGATGGCCTCGTATACTGTCGGAGCATTATCTGGAATGAAAACGCAGCAACTCGATTGGATCACTTTACATACTCCACCTCGATCTGCAAGTATGACATCTAAAACCATACGATTCTGCAACGTCATAAGGCGATCCGCTTGAAGCTCAGCTGTCAAATTACTAAGGGCACCGGCAGTTTCGTTTATGGTGGATTCAACCACTCTCGTTAATTGCCGCAAGCTCCTACTGTTAGCCATAGGTCCCCAAAACGGTAGGAAACCCTTAAGGAAGTCTCCCACTTCTTATCCAGCGGTATCTTCCTGATCGAAGACACCCCTAACAACTCTCGTCTTGTGGTAATCTGCGGCAGCAGTATACGTAGGAGGCAACAAATATCCAACATAACACGTTCCCGAAAAATCAGGGGGCAACCATGTATATGCTCTGTTGTAACAAACAAAATACGTACCCTTGGCTGCCAAAAACGGCGGGGAAGACTGAGACGTAAAAACATACGTCTGAGTACAGACACTCTTCCCTAACTGAGCTTTCGGATTCCTGCCAATACCTTGCAGACAAAAATGACCTCGGTGGGGTACGATCCAAATCGGAGGTGACCTCTTTCGTCTCTGCTTTTCACTCAGGCTAACACTGTATCCAGTCGCGTTCCAACCAACATAAGCTAGTAACTCGTCCTTGGGAATAGTCCTATACGTATCGATATCCCTACTCATATTCGCAATTCCCTTCACCAAGGCTTTATCACTCGAGTTATCTCTTATGGAACGCAGGGGATAGACTTCAATAGCATAAATGAACATCGTCTGGAAAGCCCATAAAGACCCATTCTGACTAAACGGCAGAACCAGATAGGGAATACCTCTATCCGTAGTATGTGGCATAAGACCACACACCCAACAATTAGTGATGTTCACTACCAACTGATGTTGATGCAGAAGCTGTACAAATGAGTTATTTACAAATTCTGACCTTCTAATTTGCTCGTGTTCGGGTAAGATATGATAAGAATGCAAAGAAGTAGTAATAGGAAAAGACGTAGGTTGGGAAGTGGGTGCAGAAGTCAATTGGGTAGAAAAAACAATCCAACCCACCAAAGCGAACGTCATGCTAAGAAACATCAGAATACATGTAATCGGAAAACATTTGAGATGCATTATCCTGCATAGTTTCATCTTAAAGTTCGTTTTCTCAACAGCTCTCTTGGTCTCAAAAAAACTCCATCCTCTCACCGTGCTGTTCGCGGCGGTTGGTTTTCTTCTGCTAAGGAGTACGTCTGTTAGTCCAGGGAACGCCCTAGAACCAACCAGAACCATCGACCTTGTGTCTACACGGCTGCAATCCCAAGTCTTTACACCGCGACCTTACAGCTGAACCCGGATGGTCGTTCGAAAAAAAGGAAAAAATAGATCAAAACAGTTTCTTGGCTGAGAGAGTGCTGTTCTCAAAACGAAAGGAATTATTTGTTATTTATTAGTCCATTGTCTCTAGACCGCAGGTTATAACGACTTTTACCAGGCTCTGTCTGACTTCGAAACAACAGTTCAGGTTCAGTGGTGTCCAATCTTAAAGGTGAAGGCACAGCTGCTTGCAAGACATCGTCATCTCCTTTCTCAGACCTTGTCCATACCAACTCAGCGTCGCCAAACGGTGTGAATTTCGGCAATCTCTCAGTTTCGGTGTCTGCGATGCCTTCGTGGATCCACTGGTCGTACGGCAGAGGTAAAGGTACCCTCTTACAGTGTACGCCGTGGATCCAATTTCTTTTTCCGAAGACTTTTACAGATGTCCTTGTAGACAACAACACCTGGTGAGGGCCCGTCCAACGGGGCTGATCGTTCTTAGTCCTCTGGAAATTCTTTACCAGGATCCAATCACCAGGATTGATAGTACGATTCGGGGAAAAAAGCTATCTATCTCGCCTCCGTCAAAGTATACCATCGGGCTGTGTGCCGTGCTCGGGCATTGTATTATACTGCCGAAGTCGGCAACAGCTCTAACCCCTCGAAAACTATTTTCAAATTGATGAAGGATCTTCTAGCTAAGCGCCCCGATGCTCCGACGACGGGCTCTACTGCTCATTGTGAGGCTCTTGCGGTGTTCTTTCAGGAAAAGGTCCAAAACATCTATATGACCTTTCCATCCACAGGACCCCCAGTTGAGTCTCCGATTTCCATCTGTGGAGACATAGCCCTGCACTCGCTTCCCCTGTTGACTTTGGAAGGGTTTCACATCTTGGCAAAGCAGGTGAAATCTGGGTCCCCCGCCGACCCTCTCAGTTCGGCTCTCTTTAGAGATGAGTCGTTCGTGGGTCGGACCGTGGTACACTCCCTGATCAACATCTCGTTGGAGTCGGGCACGGTCCCCCGTAGCTGGAAGCGGGCGATGGTTTCCCCCATCCTAAAGAAGCCCTCACTGGACCCAGACAAGCCTGAAAACTATCGGCCTATCTCTTTGCTTCCCTGGCCTACCAAAGTAATGGAGGCCCATGTCAACAAAGTTCTCTCGGCCCACCTCATCCAGTTTAACATCTTGGATCCCACTCAAAATGGCTTCCGTGCTGGTCACAGCACGGAGTCTGCCCTTCTCTCCATGGCTGAACACCTACGCACAGTGATGGATGCGGGGCAGACAGCGGCGCTCGTTTTATTAGATCTGAGCGCCGCGTTCGACACCGTGTCCCATCCTATCCTGTTGCATCGCCTGGAGGAGGTCGGGCTGGGTGGCTCTGCCCTCCAGTGGTTTCGCTCTTTCCTGAACGATCGTTTCTTTAGCGTTGCGCTGCCACCGTACCAGTCCCAATTCCTTCCTCTGAGACAGGGGGTCCCGCAAGGCTCCTCGCTGAGTCCCACGCTTTTCAATCTGTATGTGAGACCGCTGGCTGAGATCGTCAAGCAATGGGACATGACTATGGTCTCGTATGCTGACGATACTCAGCTAGCGGTGACTATCAGCGGGGATGCGGATCGGGATGCCCCCAGGTTTCAGAGTGGACTTAGGGCGGTGGCAAGCTGGATGAAGAACAACTGTCTCCAGCTCAACGCGAAGAAAACCGAGATCATGATCGTTGGCAGGAAGGCGGAACTGTGGGGGGACAAGTGGTGGCCCATTGAACTGGGGCCGGTCCCTCTCCCGGTCACTGAACTTAGGAATCTGGGAGTGTGGATGGATCCCGCTCTCAGTTACGAGGGCCACTCGAAGAAAATCGCGGCCGGCTGTTTTGGCATCTTGCGGTCACTGAGGCCCATTCTTAAGTTCTTTGACTGTGGTACCAGGCAGCTGATAGTCCAGGCCACGGTATTATCTCGCCTGGACTATGCCAGCTCGCTTTTGGTAGGGACCAACGTGGCGGAGACTACCCGCCTTCAACGAGTGCAGAATGCCGCGGCTAGAGCCATTGTAGGCTTACCCCGAAGGAGCTCTGTTTCAGGTGTCTCGAGATCCTTGCATTGGCTCCCCATTAAATCACGCATCCAGTTCAAGGTGTTGTGCTTGGCGTTTAAGATCTTGAGGGGAGTAGGTCCGCCAATTCTTGCTGACCTCCTGTCGTGGTATGTTCCTTCCCGCGCTTTGAGATCGGGAAGCCAGGCGCTCGCGGTGGTCCCCCGATACAGGTTGTGTCGGGCTGGTGGTCGCTCTTTTCGGGTGAGGGCGGCTGAACTCTGGAATTCCCTCCCAGTGGACTTGCGGCTACTGACTGACCTCTTGGCCTTTCGCAAAGCTCTGAAAACGTTTCTTTTTTAAATAGATCTTTTATCTGTGTTGTGTTTCTGCTATCTGTTGCACATTGCCTGCCATGCGCCAGGACGCCCCTTAGCTGGGGCAGCTGTGCGCAATACAAAAGTGCATAACATAACATAACGTATGACCTAGGTCCACAGATGCTGGTGGCAAGCTATCATGAACCTGTTGATGCAAGACACGCAATTTAGCCGTCAGGTCGTACAAATAGTCCACCAATACAGGATAATCTATGTCACTAAATTTAGTTGGTCTCGGCACTCCCCACATATTTGCCAGTCGACCAAAAACAATTTCATACGGACTAAGTCCAATTCAGGAATGCACTGTAGTTCTAGTTGACAAAAGTGCCAATGGCAAGGCATCGGGCCATTGGAGACCAGAACTCGCCTGAATCCTGGCTAACTTCAGCTTCAGAGTGCCATTATAGCATTCCACTAAACCAGCTGATTGGGGATGATTCGCAGCGTGGAATTTCTGCCTTATGCCCAAACCCTCACATACTCTCTTCATGATCCTGCCCACAAACTCACTTCCGTTATCACTCCACACCATCCTTGGCAACCCGAACCTAGGGAAACATTCTTTGAGCAAGACCTTAGATGTGGACAAGGCAGTATTATCTTTTAGGGGTATGCCTCTACCCATCTAGAAAAGGCACAAACAACTACAAGGACGTATTTCAAATTGTTGCATCTTTCCATGTGGATAAAATCCAATTGCAAAACCTCGAACGGATACGTCGGAGGCGCGAAGTGACCAGCTGGAGTTGGAGTTCCCTTACCAGGATTATACATCAGACACACCATACAATTCTTGACCACATTCTCCGCACACTTGGGAATTCCTCCATTCTCCCACACTGGAGCCAACAGCTTACAAATCCCTTTCGCACTGATGTGAGACATTACATGTGCCATCATAACCACCGCAAGCACATAAGCATCGGGTAACATCCATCTTTGGTGTTCCGACAACTCAACCCAACAACCAGTTGAATCCAATCTACCCGTAGTTTCTCTCCACACGTTTTTTCATTCTCCGTAGCTTTGGCCTGAATCGATTTCACATTCTCAATCGTATCCTCACACATTCCAGCCGCGCCAATCCATCTCGTAGTGCCTGCAACATACATTCGACCGATCATATTTTTCGCTGTTTCTTTCGCAACTTCATCCGCAAATGTGTTACCACGACCAACATCATCCGTAACCTTTCGGTGAGCACTACACTTCACAATCGCAACTTGCTTCGGCAGAGTAAGTGACTCAAGAAGCTCATTCATCAACTGTCCATGTTGGATTTTAGTCCCATGCGACGTAAGGAATCCTCTCTCTCTCCACAAGCGTCCAAAACTGTGTGCTACACCAAACGCATACTGACTATCGGTATATACATTCACTCTCTTTCCTTCAGACAAGACACACGCTCTCGTTAATGCGATCAATTCCGCTGCTTGTGCTGAATTATAGCTCACTCGTGCAGTTTCAACAATCGTACACAATGTCGTCACGGCATATGCCGCAGTCGTATCACCATTCGGGAGCTTGTAGCATGACCCATCAACCCATAGCGTACCATTTGGGTTTGAAAGAGGAGTATCTTTTAGATCAACTCTACCCTTCGTTTCCTCTTCTGTCCTAAGAAAGCAATCATGCTAATCTTGACCATCCCTAGCCACAGAAATCGGCAACAATGTCGCTGGATTTAATACGTTACACCGTTTAATGTGCACGTGACTGGCCAAAAGCGTCAACTCATAACCCGACAACCTTGCACTAGTAAGATGCTGAGTCTTTGTTCTGTTCAATAAAGTATCCACTGCATGTGGAACCATCACAACCAACGTATTATCCATCACCAACCCAGCAGACAGTCGGATGGAAACAGCCGCTGCTGCTGTAGCTCTCAAGCAACTCGGCAACGATCTAGCTACCGGATCCAAAGTCGACGAGAAATATGCACATGGACGCTGCTTCTCACCAAACTGCTACGTCAAAACTGACAATGCACAACCCTCTCTCTCATGAACGTAGAGTGTAAAAGGCTTACTGTAGTCAGGAGTACCCAACACCGGAGCAGAACACAACGCGTCACGCAATTCAGAAAAACTTTTATGACAATCGTCAGACCAGGGAAGAGGACTCGGTGTATCCTTACAAGTCAAAGCCAACAAAGGTTTTGCCAACAAGGAAAAATTCGGAATCCACTGTCTACAGTACGACGTGATACCCAAGAAAGCGCGTACCTCTCTCTGCGTACTAGGCACAGTCATTTGAGCAATCGCTTGGATTCGTTCCGGGGTCAACCTTCTTCCCTCCTTCGACAAGAGATGACCTAAGTAGGTCTTGGCGACAGTACTGTAACTTTGAAGGTGACACTTTATCATGCAAATCAGACAAATGTTGCAACAACGAAAGAGTCGTTTCTTTACAAGTTTCCTTATCATCAGCAGCCACTAACAGATCGTCAACATACTGAATAAGAGCAGCACCCGCAGGCAACCCAAAAGTATCAAGCTGAGCTTTCAAAGCCTGACTATAGATGGACGGACTGTCGCAATAGCCTTGAGGAGCGCGCTTAAACTGGAAGCTGCGTCCTCCCAAAGAGAAGCCAAAAATATCTCTACTTTCTTCGGCGATTGGAATACTAAAGAAAGCGTTCTTCAAGTCTATGACGGAGAACCAGGCAGCTGAAGCAGGACTCAGAGTCAACAATGCAGTAATGTCCGAACCAACAGGAAACTGGGGCACAACAATCTTATTAACCTCGCGAAGGTCAATCACAAACCGATACTCAGGCTGCTGAGAAGAATCAGTACGCTTCAAGACAGGCAGAACAGGACTGTTACACACGTTACCTCTCGTCTCTTCGATCACACCTTTCTCAATTAAATCATAGATAATCGCTAAATGCGCTCTTTCACCATCACTCGAAATCCGATTTTGGGGGATACGTGGCAATCTAACATTCGATTTGAGCGTCACAACATATGGTGGAATCCCCAAAAGGCCCACATCATTAGGACCAGTAGCCCAAAGAGTATCAGGGAGACAACGCAATTCCAGTGGAAGCTGATCTTTAGACATATACATCGGAGAGATCACTCTCTTACCCAATTTAAGGTGTACTCCCGAAGGAGAACAATACAATGTTGCATGCAGTCTCTTTAACAAATTCAGACCCAACAAATTCTCACCACAGCCTGTCGTTAAAATAAGGGGTGCTTCCAATTCACAAGGCCCAATAGAAAGAGACAAGGGACTAGAAACTGGATTACGAACTGGGGCGCCAGAAAATCCCACTGAAATATTCGTTAAGCCAGACAAAGGTGCGCCAGGGAGTTTAGAGTGCATGATAGAACTCTTCGCTGCACCAGTATCCAAAAGAAAAGGCTCTACCACACCCGATGTAACCACTGCAACATAAGGTCCATCCTGGTCTACTGGAACTGACACTACTCCCTCTCTTTGTCCTTGGCTGTCCTAGCAATCATTATAGCCAGTACTCTCACTCTCAACATAGTAATCGTCGACATAATAGAGATCTGCCAGTCTGTACGTTCTGCTGATCAAAATAATTCATAGACGTCTGTGGGGGAAAAGAACGTTCGTTCTGAGGAAACGCGCCACGTCCTCTACCCCTAGACACCTGCTGGAAACTACCACGACCTCTTGTAGCCAACATACCGCTCGCACGTTGTCGTAAAACAGGGCACTCATTCTTATAATGACCTTCCTCTCTACAATACGCGCACTGATTCAGACCCAAAGGTGGTCTTGGAGGAAAATACTCAGGTTTCTGTGGCGGTCTCTGAAATGATGGAGGTTGCTGAAACTGTAGATGTTGCTGTGATTCTTGCTGATTCGAGCGAGGCGGATACGCCTGCTGCAGAAGAACCTTCGTTTTTAAGTCTTTTGTCTTTTTCTCTAATCTATCTTTCTCATCCTTATCCCTATTCTCGTAGTACTGTGCAGTCGCCAATATCTGGGCCGACAAAGAGACAGCCCAAGAACTCTCGGAATCTTTCAACTTATTACACAGTTCGGGAAGTAAATTAAAGACAAACTTATCTACAAACAGTCTCTGGCCACCTTCCGTACTCATATCTTGACCGCTATGATCTATAAACGTCTCTTCAAACCTGGTGAAGAAATCAGACACACTTTCGTCCTTCTTCTGCTTACATGCTGTCAACTTGTCCCAATTCACTCGTAACGCTGGCATCATCGTTTTCATCAAATTAATAATTCTACCGGGTAAATCCGCAATTAGAGGCTCAGGTTTAGCTCCTCTTACCTGTCTAGCATCTGCAGCCGCAATATTCACCCATGTGTCACCTAATTCTACCGTATGATCCTCATGGCGAATCTTCGCCCACAACGGTTGAAGAACTACATTACCCAATAACATATCCACATCAGCTAGATTCATAATGCATGCGTCGACTGTCTGGGACAACTCCTTATAATACCCCGCGGGATTCTTACGGGGGTCGGGTAAGGTTTGCTTAAGAGCCAAAACCTCAGCTCTCTTCCAAGGGACATGTATCCAAACTCGTTGGAAATGAGCCAAAATAGGTGGATTAGCGTTTGCGTCTCCCTCTCTCCAAACTGGAGGAACCTCTCTCATTGGATATTGTCGTACCTTCTTCCTAACTGAGGGATCAGGCTCAAACAATGGCTGCGGGGGAAGTGCAGACCTATATGTAAGAAGTGTCACTACCGCATCTTCGACACCAGCTCCCACTATCGTCCCTTTGGCGAACTCACTCTGAATATCAAGCAATCCAACAGGAGCCAACTCCAATTCACCATCTTCCCATTGTTCCCGAAGCAAAGTACACATCATATCAAAAACATACCGTTGCGTCGGCTCTTTCCACTGTAGGAACGTATTCAAAACCACTTCCGGATCATACCTAGAAACATTCGTAACCCACCTACGAGCCAACGAATCCAACACTCCACGCTCCACAGAACCAGGGAGCTGACTACGTCTCTGTCTGTCATCAGAAACGGGGGTCGTGACTAGCGACCCAAATAAAGGAGTTAAGAAATTAGCAACAGTGTCAGCTACTCGCCGACGAACAGAAGGGGAAGCAGTCATAAGAACAGGAGAAAAGGTACCTTGTGATGGCAAAGAAAAAGAAGCAGAAGTCGAAGAAGTCGAAGGGACAAGAGGCAAAGCAGTCTGAGTCAAGGCAGGCAAAGGTAAAGTAGGCAACCCAGGAAGAGGGGGTGCCGGAGGAACTTGAACCAACTGTGGAACAGGAACAGGGGGTTGCGGAAGAACTAAAGGCTGACCAGCAACCTGTTGTACAACAAGGGGTAACATCGGTTCAGTAGCACCTTGCACGTAAGGGGGAGGTGATTTTAACAAATAAGACATTAATGGATCCTTTTCGGGATCCTTAACAGGATTCACAGGAGGGGGTGACAAAACTGGATAACATTTATCAATAGCCACCTCAATCGCTTTATCTTCTTCATTTTCTTTAAACTGCCTAGCAGCTTGCATTATCGATACACCCTTTTCTCTCTTATCTCTTTTAGCTTGTTTTATCTCTCGTTGTCTGGCTTCTTTGCGCCAAAGGCGGAAGGAGTCGAACACTGCCGGCCGGGCTTTCTTCCTAAATAATATCGCTTCCAAATTGTCTAAAATCTCTGTATCAAAACTACCATGTTGGGGCCATCGTAAGACACCATCTTTCCTAGTGTAGCAGACCCATACTTCATTGAACGTAATGGGGCCCATGCCGTGTTTAGAATAGAGCTCATAAGTCGGAGTTCCAACTGGAGGTATCGGACACGAGTCCTCCAATCGGAACTTCCTGTTATAATCACAACAAAACCAAGTACCAAATTCGCTACGATTAGGCATCTTCGCTCACTAATCAAGCTTCAAACGTCAAGAGACTATCTCTACCGATACACTCGTAAATATACAAGACCCTCGGCTTTGGAAATTGCAATTTTCAAATCAAAACTAAGGACCGAACAAACTAAGAACCAAACTAAGAACCAAGCAAAACCAAGAACCGATCAAACTAAGGACCAAGTAAAACTAAGAACCAAACAAATTAGTGGGAGCGACCCACTTATACTTAACCAAGTTGTCTGCTACGCCACCCAGAAGAAGCGGTCCTTACGTAGCCGTCAGAAGGGGGAAATCTCGTGGAAAAGACCTTCAGTCCACGTTTTCGACATGCAGGGGTCGCTGAAGTGGGGGCCCTCCTCCAGAGTTTCCTCACGAAGTTCCTCCCGATCCTCGGGCTTGGACCGGTACCGCTTGATGTCGCCCCGCGTTGGGCGCCAACTGAAGAACCGGGTTTTTAGAACCCAGCGGCGCCAGGGGCACGTCCAAAGTCTTCGGGTTCACCTGTCTTAGAATACAGAGACACAGGATACTTCTTGGTGGCGTCAGAGATTGAATTTATTGGCTGCAGCCAGTAACAGAAGTCCTAGAAGTCATCACGGTATGAGTTCTCAGGAGACTGCTCAAATTTACAAAGCAAGTCATCCATTTTTATACCAAACACATCACATTTCAGACAAACACCCATTCTTTTACAATTTGTCCAATCACATATAACCATACAAAAGGTATCGCATGACGGTAAAACCCACTTTTCAGTTGTCCGGCCCATGATCAATCATCGAACAATCCCAACATTCTTCTTTAGACAAGCCGGACAAACCCATAATATAAAGACCACAACCCACATCGTAAATAGACCATAAAAGAAGAAACAGAAACAGATAGAAGTAGGATGAGGCATGTTTGTGTGCAATAAAACTTTACGAGATCCCGTGCCCTGACCCTTAATCAAGATCAGCTAGCGGGCAGGAACGGGTTTGGCAGGGTCGGCCTCAGGCAACGAGGTCAGTTCACTCAAGTCATGTAGGAGTCAGCACAAACTCGAGCTAAGGTGCGCCTGTCCAAAAAACTTGTTTGACCACAGTCATCGGCCTATGTGAGAGCAACCACAAAATGGCTACCATGGCAAAATGGAACCCAGGGCTCGGAACGAAAACCCTAAATACGCAGTGAATCCATTGATGTAATGTGACGAAAACACACGTACAAGCCGAACTCACTAGTTATGGTTCGCTGTTACCAAAATCGTAACGGAACCATGATATTTATAACGCAGATTCAGAATTCACGGAACCTCAGGTCATGGCCCCAGTGGAGCCTTGTGCGCTCCAGGATAAGTGGACCGGACCATTTGAGGTGGTGGAGCGCAAGAGTAAAGTCACCTACTTGGTGGACTTGCAGTCTCCTAGGAACTCTTTGCGGGTCCTGCATGTGAACCGCCTGTAGCCCCTCTTGGAGAGGTCCGAAGTGGGCATGCTCCTAGCAACAGATGCTGGAATGGAAGAGGATACTGAGCCTCTTCCTGACCTCCTGTCTGCAAAGGAGAATGATGAGTCAGTGGACGGTGTATCACTCTCCTCCGCCCTGACTCCTGAACAGCAGAGTGACTGTTGCCAACTGTTGGGATAGTTTGCTGCTCTGTTTTCCCTGACCCCTGGTTTCACTCAGTGGTGTGTCCATGATTTTGACACTAGGGATAGTCTTCCTGTGAAGCACAAAATGTATTGAGTGACTGACAGGGTCATGGCTTGCATCAAGGAGGAGGTCTCCAAGATGTTAGCCCTATGGGTGATTGAGCCCTCAAACAGTCCTTTGGCCAGCCCAGTGGTCCTGGTCCCAAAAACTGCTGCACCCAGTGCCACACCAGACCTCCGGTTCTGTGTGAATTACTTAGGGCTCAATTCAGTCACCAGGACTGATTTGCACCCCATCCCCAGAGCTGATGAGCTCACTGATCGGTTGGGAGCTGCCCGGTACCTCACTGCATTTGACTTAACGTCTGGATACTGGCAGATTGCCTTAACTGTTGGAGCAAAGGAGAGGTCAGCATTCTCCACGCCAGAGGGGCAATACCAATTCCGGGTGATGCCCTATGGGTTAAAGAATGCCCCTGTCACCTTTCAGAGGTTAGTCAACCAGGTGTTAACTGGACTAGAGGATTACAGTGGCGCCTACCTGGATGACATCGCAGTGTTCAGAGCCACTTGGGAGGAACATTTACATCACCAATGGGAAGTGTTGAAGACTCTGCAGAGGGCAGGTCTCACGATCAAGGCGAGTAAGTGCCAGATTGGACAGGGTTCTGTGGTGTACTTGGGACACCAGGTTGGGAGCGGCCAGGTGGCACCCCTACAGCCCAAGATTGATACTATTCTGGCTTGTGATCCCCCCAAGATCCAGATAGAGGTGAGAGCCTTTTTAGGACTCACAGGGTATTACAGGAGATTTGTCAAGGGATATGGCACCATTGTTGCCCCCTTGACAGACCTGACTTCCAGGAAGCAGCCCAAGAAAGTCAATTGGCCTAACACCTGCCAGAAGGCTTTTGATGCCCTGACATCTGCCATGTGCACAGTGCCTGTGCCTAAGGCACCCAACTTCTCAGAAGATTTCATTGCACAGACAGATGTTTCAGAGCATGGTGTGGGGGCTGTGCTCTCAGCTGAATGAAGAGGACCTAGACCAACCTGTAGCCTTCATTAGTAGGAGGTTAATTCCACGCCTTAGTTAAGAGAACTTCCAAGAGGGTGGGTAGTTCGCCCCACATTTCAGCTGGAGGGGACACGTGTTAGACCTGTCACGATTGGCGCGGGTCTCCCCTGCATTTTTTGCCATTGCCTCCTGTGTTTTTGCTGTGTGTTGGACTCTGTTTTGCTTGTCTGGATGCTTTGGGCACTTTGCCACTGCTGTTCAGTGCCAAAGTGCAAGTGCTCCCTTTGTAAATTACTGTTATGAATTGGTTTACTCGTCAGTCCCTAGTACAGTGCACCATGTGTGCCGGTGCCTATAAATCAAATGCTGCTTGTGGGCTTGCAGCACTGTTTGGGCCAACCACAGAAGCATCCTGTAAATGTAACTCCGACCTGCCATTGAAGATCCAGTGTGCAGTCTGGTACTGCTATGTCGACTTGGCAAGGGCACCCACTTGCCAGGCACTAACCTTCCCTTTTCTTACATGTCAGACACCCCTAAGTTGGGCCCAAGGTACCCGTGTGGGCAGGGTGCAGTGTATGAGAAAGGTAGGACATGCCCTGGTGTGTGTGGCGTGCCCTGATAGTGAATTACTGCCGATTCCGTTTTTCACTACTGCAAGGCTGCCTGTTCCCATAGGACAGAATAGGGAGTTTGTTTATAACATCTTATGAACATAACTGGCCCTAGAAACAAGGTAGGAAAATAAAGTTTAGTATGTCTGAACTCAGACAGTTAAAGTTCATCTTTTAGTGAGGGTGATTTTTACATTCTGTGTTTGAATAAAAAACTCTTTTAGAAAGTAGGTATTTTCTTGCCTAACCATCCAATGTGCCTCTGCTAGGTTTGTGTATTGCATGTCTGGCGTTTGGGCGACAGGGGCCGGAGAGGGGCAACGGCCCCAGAAGTCTAATGGGACAGGGCTGGGCTGAATAGACCTGGGCTGCATTTAGAGTAGGGGGAGGAGATTTATTTTCACCTGAATGGGCCTGGTTTGCCTTCAACAATGCTGTCTCCGCCTCCTGCCAGGAAGCTGCACCAGTGAGGAGAAAACTGGTTTTGGCTGGGTACAGACACTCTCTGCCTTCAGAGAACAGAGGATTTTGGTGTATAAAAAGAGGGGCCCAGACCCCAGACTTTTAGATCACTTGTGGGAATCAAGAGGAACCTTTGACAAGGATAACAACCAGAGCAGCTGAGGAGGAATACTGCCCCTGTGCTGTTTGCTGTCTGGGGTTGGCCTGCAGTGGCTGCTTGCTGCCAAGAAAAGGAGAAAAGGACTTTGCTGTTTGCTTTGTCACCTGCTTGAAAGAATATCTCCAAGGGCTTGAAACTGAGCTTGCCTCCTGTTCTGAAGTCCCAGGGACACAAATACTTCACCACCAGCTCCCCTGAATTTCCTTGCTGGGAATTCTAATCTGCAAAGAGGTCCCTGCTACTGTTCTGGACTTCTAGAGACTGTTTTCCGCTGGGAGCTGGAAAATTGACGCAACTTCGAAGAAGCAAGATGCACCCACACCTGTTTCTGACGCATCGATGAAGAAACCGTCACAGCACCTGCCGCGACTTGAGAAATCACCCCACGTCACATTGAGTGCACCGATCTCCGAAGTCCGAGATCATCGAACCGAGTTCGACGCAAGGCCTGCTGTACGGCTGCCTGAGTTCATGCATCATCACCGGCTTGTCGCATCACATCGTGGCGTCAAGTATGTCGCATCATTGGGGGACGCCGTAAGAAACCGAGGCATCACCTCCCCACGCAGTAAGAAACCGATGCATCACCTCCTCTCCGGTAAGGAACCGACGCATCACCTCCCCTGCGCTGCAGTAAGGAACCGATGCATCACCTCCCCCAAAGCCAGGAACCAGCGCATCACCTTCCCTGAGTGTAAGGAACCGACGCATTACCTTACCTGCGGCCCATTTTGTTTTTTGGCATGACGCATCCCAGGTACTTTGGGCCTCATGTAGGTAAATAAATTTTACCGTTTCTTAAATACCGAGCCGTACCGAATCGGTAAATTAGAGTCGGAAAGTTATATGTAGGTAAAAATTCGGTAACAGTTACCGATTCGGTAACATTCGGTAATCACGAATCGGAATTCACCGAATCGGAAAATACCGAGGTGGTATTTACCGAATCGGAAAATACCGAGGTGGTATTTACCGAATCGGAAAATACCGAATCGGTATGTACGGATTCGGTAAATAAAATCACATGACTCGACGAAACAGCTAATCCTGTGCAACGACAGCCCACCCAACCAGGAAGTGCCCACACCCAGGCAGGTGTACATAATTAGCCGAAGTGGCCACACCCAGGCAGGTGTACATAATTAGCCGACCCTGGAGAGGCTTGGAGTGCAGAGGAGAGGCAGGGAGCCGTTGCATGTGCGAGCGGGTAAACGAACAGCATGTCCAGCCAGAGAACACAGAGAGACGGAGGGGAAAGGAGGAGGAAGCTGAAATTTAGCCCCAAGGAACTCCAGGTGCTGGTGGAGGAGGTGGTGAAGCAGCACCAGAAGCTGTTTGGAAGGCAATCCCTGCAAGTGCCTGAGGCTGAAAAGCGCAACATATGGCTGGCCATCCAGGCGCAGGTCAATGCTGTGGGAGTGACCCACAGGGACATTGAGGTCCTCAAAAAGCGCTGGTATGACCTGAGGATTGTAACCAAGAGGAAGATGGGCGACATCCAGAAGGAGGCCAGCCAGACCGGAGGTGGAACCAACAGGGCACCTGCCCTCACCGAACTGGAGGAGCTGGTGGCGGCCACAATCGAGCAGGAGAGCGTCGTGGGTCTTGGGGACGCCGACAGCTCTGCCAGAGCCGCAACACACCAAGGTAAGACGAAAGCACAGCAATGTAGCCCCCCCTACCCCTATCCCACATCCCCCATTGTGAAACGAGAATCACACTGCAGTCCACACGTGTCAGTGCAGACAGGCAATGCATTCCGGGAGATGTAGTCAGGGCAACACTAACCATGACGTAAATGTCACAGGGCAACAAGGCATGTCACGCACTCGAGGCACAAGGAGACAGAGGACATATTGGAATGTGAAATGATTTATTGTGACGCTTGCAATGCAGCCCTTCGGGGACACTGAGCCAATGTTGTATTTCTGTCCACAGATGTGACATCATGCATGACAGGGCATGCTGCAGGAGAGACGGCACACCGGCCACAAATATCACCTCTAGCCAGCACAAGTACAGACCAGGGAGCAGGCCCACTGGCAGCCGCACCACCAACACAGCCAGCCTCGCCGCACCCAGAGCCAGCATCACCTCACCGAGAGCCAGCATCACCACAACCAGAGCCAGCATCGCCACTCATGTTCGAATCACCGGCCACATCTCCGCTTGCAGGTGTGAGAATGAGGAGGCGTCCAGCAGCCAGGCTACGAGCCTTAGACACCTCGTCAGACGACAGCATGGGCCCAGAAGACCGCACCGGGCCCCAGGAAGGGAGCCATGCCACTGTGCCCCACACCTCACAGGCAGCACAGACGGGAGCAAGAGGGCGCCGCAGGTCGCGTGTCCAGAGTCCACCAGCACCCACTGACGGCCATGGTGTCTTCTTGGGGCTCGAGGGCCAAATGTTGAAGCAACAGCGCCTGCAATCAAAGGCAGTTATGTCAGTCCAGAGGCACATGCGGGTGATGAAGACAACATTAGTCAACATGGACAATAACATTAGCGGCATGGCTGCGGGCATTCGGGACATGTCCCAGTCAATCCAGCAGTTGTGCAGCAAATTAGATGCTGACATCGAAGCACGGCGCCGGGAACGCCAGAGAAGGGACACTACCAGCAGGGCACTCAACCGTCTGGCAACTGCGACTTCTCTACTGTGCCGGCGCTCTGTGACGATGCAGGAGGGCCTAACACAGTGCTGCAGCGACCTGTCTCGGGGGATGGTGCAGGTGACAAGTGCACTAGGGGTGCTATTGACTAGTCAGGCGTCGACAACTGCTGCAGGGGATGCTGCGGAGAGCATCGACACCAGCAGCAGCATCACACCCCCCGTCCCAGAAGCACGCAGGAGCAGCAGGCGGCTTGGGGTTGGCTCTAGTGAGGATGCACAGGCCGTGCAATCCACCACTGCAGCGCGTATGCGCAAACATTGATGTAGCCCTGCTTAGCCACTTCCCATTGGGTGACGTAACCCTGGACATACTCCTTGTATAGATGGTATATTGCCAGATTGGCCTGTTCATGTGTTCATGGCGTGGTGCCACATTAAAACTACGTCATGACTTCTCACAACTCGCTGTGTCCCCTCACTTACTCAGAAATAGTTGCATGTGATCTCTGCCCGTCTCTCTCTCCCATCGATTGCAGTTGGCACTCTAGCTGCGTTGCCCTCTGGCTGGCCTGACTCATCCTCGTTGTCCTCAAAATATGTCAGTTCCACATCTGTCCCTTTTTTCGTGGCAAGGTTGTGCAGCATTGCACAAGTGGCAATAATCTTGCAGCAGGTGATGGGTTTGTACTGGCGTGCGCCTCCGCTCTTGTGGAGGCAGCGGAACCTGCTCTTCAGTAGTCCAAACGTGCGCTCCACCACATTGCGTGTTGTTTTGTGTGCCACGTTGTATCGTCTCTCACTCTGGGTTGCTGGGTGTAGGTAGGGAGTGAGGATGAATGAACGGCATGCATATGCACTGTCGCCTGGATGAGTAAAAGGGAACCATCAGTAACATGCCTCTATACACTATGATTTGCAGGTTTCAAGGGGCGTCACTGTTACTTACCTAGCAGGTATCCCTCTCCGAATTCTCCGGCACTCAGTCGTGTGTAGATCCCACTATTCTGGAAGATGTAAGAGTCGTGGGTGCTCCCAGGAAACTTTGCAACAATATCTGTGATGATGTTCCCTGCATCACAGATCACCTGCACATTGATGGAGTGGGTGGACTTCCTGTTCCTGTAGATGTGCTCTGTGTCAGCTGGTGGACAGATTGGGATGTGTGTACCATCAATACAGCCGATGACATGGGGGAACTGTGCCATGTGATAAAAGTCTGTTTTTGTTTTCTGCAGTGCAGCCTGTGTGTTTGGGAAGCTTATGTAGTGGTGCATTCTCTGCATCATGGCATCCAGGAACTTCCTGAAGAAACGTGACAGGCAACTCTGGGATACCCCACCCACCGCAGCTATCACCACCTGATAACTGCCGGATGCCAACAGATGTAGGCTGCAGAGCACCTGCACATGTGGGGGTATGGCGTGCGCCCTTCTTATTGGATGGTCCAGGAGTGGGTGTAGGTCCCTGATTAAGTCCATGATGGTTTCGGGGTGTAGCCTGTACCTCTCATGTATCTCTGCATCAGTCAGCTGGAATAGTGTGATGCGCTGTCTGTGGATTTGTTCCTCCCGTCGCCACACCCTCAGTCCTGCTGCCTGTAGACGTAGGCGCCTTGCAATGACGTACATAGCGGCCATGTTGTCCACGCTGTTGCATTTTGGGATTGCTTATGTGCACTGTTGATGGTTACCACCTGCTTTCAATCCGTGTTAATTACCGACTCTTATTTACCGATTTTCCTGGATTTCTTAATTACCGAGTGCTCCTACATGTCATTTTAATTTTTACCACTTCATATTTACCACTTCATATTTACCGATTCGTTAAGTATGTATTCGGTAAATCTGATTCGGTATTTTAGAATTCGGTAAATATGAATCGGTATTTACCGCCTCATATTTACCGAAAAGTGGTTTTTGGACTCCTACATCTCACTTGTCTGAATACCGGTCGGTAACGGCATATTTACCGAAAATCGGCCGTTACCGACCAGTATTTGGCTACCTACATGAGGCCCTTTGTGAGAAAAGTGTTGCATCTGCAATATGCTTTCAACTGAACTATTTCTACCATCTGAAAGTCATATTTTTATTACTGTATTGTGGATTTTTGTCTTTCGGTCTTGTTTTGGTTTAGATAAAGATTACTTATTTTTCTAAACTGGTGAGCTCTCTATGTGTAGTGTTTTCACTGTATTACTGTATGTGTTCACAAATGCTTTACACACTGCCTCTGAGATAAGCCTGTCTGCTCATGCCAAGCTACCAAGGGGGTGAGCAGGCGTTATTTTAGGAGTGTATCCCCTTACCCTGACTAGAAGCAAGGGTCCCTATTTGGACAAAAATACCTACCTCTGCCAACTAGAGACCCCCATTTCTAACAGCAGTGTATTGATTTTTTCTTCATTTGGAAAATGCTATGTTGCTGTGTGTGTGTGTGTGTGTGTGTGTATGTGTGTGCTCACTGCTGATAGGCTCAAATTCGAATCTAAGTGGAGGTTGGTTGGGGGGCCTGTTGATGGAGGGAACTGCCAGAAACAGACATGATTTAGCCATGCTGCCTCTGTAAGTCTTCTTGTTGCACTCCTTATGCTGTTTAACTTTTATCCTTGAGTTTTCAATATCCTTTTTGTTTTTCCATCTACAGGCCCTTTACCCTGCGCCATACTGGAAAAACAACTGACACTTACCTTACAAAACCCCATCCGCAAGGCATCCAGGATTGAAGGACGGACAGTCCAAGAGGGAGGCAGAGATCCAACCCCCAATTTTGTAAACAGTATCATTTTTTTACTCTTCATCAATCATTATGATTGTGTGTGTTGTTTATGTTTTGCTTATTTGACTCCTACAGATGTTTTAATTTGATGTGCTCTATCTTTCAAAGCCTGGCACAACAAAACATGTATGTAACTTGGGTCTCTCTGGGGGCAGACAGACAATTGAATAAATACTGCCCTGTACTAGTCCAGTACTACTCATCATCATGCATGCATTTCCTTTTCATCCCATAACATATTTATGATGGTCGGCTGTCAAGATGAATGTGTTTCCATGTGTAGTGTTTGTCTTTGTCAAAACTGTCCCTCAAATCCCCCTTCCCATCCATTCATCAAACTCCTAACCCTCTTCTCCTGAGCTGTGTGATTTATTGAGGTGTGACTAAATTAAATTTACACCATTAATTGATCACACACTTGCTGGAGCGGATGTGGTGAAAGTAACACCAACTCAAGGCAGGGCGAGGATCTTCTTCAGCTATAAGTATAAATATAGCCCACAATGGCAATATATTGATTAGATTGCCAACCCATGCACAGTATTCAATATACATTTTATTTCCAGAGGAAAATAATCCATTTTAATTAATTGGTAGCATCATCATCCTTCCAGCACCAGAGGTTATGCTTGCCCACTTCATAGCTCGAGTCAACTTCAGTTTGTAAGTAACTTGTAGTAGGCTAGCCCACCATTCTGTTTTATTATACTTTATCATTTTTTATCATCATTGTTTCTCATAGTTTTTAGTCTGGCACTCTTCTTCTTGTGTACTAATGTACTTCTACTAGTTGTTCCCTAGTCTCCCTCAGGTGACTGTCTCATTTTCTTTTTTTGCAACTGCTACTTTTATACTACTACTACCACCATCATGGCACCTTGGGAAACCAAACCATCACCATGTAGCCATTTCTTCACCTAATCAATCACAGGTAAGAGAAGAAGTGTGGGGGATTCATTAACGATGCAATCATTATCTATATACTGCGGAAATTAATTAATTCACACACCCACACCCCTACCGATTTCATAGGGGTTATATAAATATATATAGTTGCAGACTGCATAGACTAGGAGGAGAGAGCAGTAGGCCAAGTGAGGGTACAGCATCTATCTGTTGGTGTGTTACACTATAGCAGCGGATTTTTAAAAAAATGGCTGCGGCCCTACTGCAAAGGAAACAGTGCGAAGTTAAAGGGTAACCCCCCCAAAAAAAATATTTACATCATATGTATTATAAAACAAAAAATGTATTCCCCTGATAAATATAAAAGTAGAATAGCCCAAAACACCTGACCCACCCCCTCCCTAACCACAACCAATGTCCAACGAGAGTCCAAAATCCAAATTCCTTACTACTGTCTGCAGGTGGGGCAGCTGTATACACAATTATCTCATTTTCTATTATGGCCACTCTTTTAAATCAATGGCAAATGCTCAATTTCACTTTCACCCTGACTACTACAACAAGACAGATGATATGATTATATGAATGATGATATACAGCATGACGTGCCGTGAGGTACTACTATTGTAACCAATCGTGCAGCTGATAGGCCACCCATGGTTGACACTGTCGAAATGATGAAATGGGTAGGGAGGGAGTGGGCCTCAGAATCAAAGGGAGGCGATTGATGATGGGTGGGTTCATACCAGGCGCGCAACACCCATTGGACTCAAAGGGCTTCAGCCCCCCCCCATCGTGTGTGGCAGCCCGGGATGAGACACCTTCCCGGGCACACACACAGCTGCACCCGAGCACTTCACAGGTCTTTAAAAGACCATTTGCATGTTAATGAGGCCTTGCTGTTGTTTCACCCCTTCTAAGAGCCCCTGCAGCTCCACTCTGCCTATTGCTTAAAAATTCAGCCCCCCCGAAATCAGCTCCACTCTGCCTATTGCTTAAAGATTCAGCCCCCCCCCCGAAAGATTTCTTAGCCCCCCCTGAAATTTGGCTCTAGTTGCGCCTCTGGTTCATGCATAATATAAATGTTGTGCTTGCAAACTACTGTGAGTAAAAAGGAGTAGTCTGAAATACAGTCTCAAACCTATGAATCAAAAACCTTGGACAAAAACATTCCTTGTTTATTCTTCTTCCCATGGATTTTTTCATTTATCAGGGCATTGTTCTTCTAGCATTATTTTTGTTCTTCAACCTCGGCTTTGCTATAGGCCTGGGCGGTGAACTTCGCTCCGTTCGTGGAGTTTGTGGAGTTTTCTGCACTCCGCACTCCGCGGAGCTCGCGGAACGCAGAAAACTCAGTTTCGCGATGTGCAGCGGAGTTTCTTCCCTCCTCGCGATTGCGAGTGGTATGTTCGTGAACGGTAAGTTTGTGAGCGCGAGCTGCCGCTTGGGTAGAATTTCTACCCGAGCAGCAGGAATACCAGCACAAAATGCAGTTTGCACTGCACTACGCCACTGTAACTTCGCGGAGTTCCGCAAAGCAAAACTTCGTGACCTCTGCCCAAGCCTGCTTTGCTACTCTGGCACGGTTTAATTTTCTTTTACATTCTCTTCATCGACTCTTCACCTATGATTGAATACCATCTAGGCATCCATCCATCCAGACATGTCTATTATTCTCAACAAATCTTTGACCAACATACATTTGTCATTTAACCACCCATGCATCCTTGCTTGCCCTTATGTTTGACCAATCAAACCCCAGACGATTCCTTTCACCCACACAGTTTCACCGACCCAGGCAGGCATCCTTTCTTTCGCTTTTCACCCATCCTTTAACCACCTATATGCATCCCAGGCCCCCTTCACCCATGCATCCTTCTCTGCCAGTCAAATTTATTACATGTCACCTCCTTCCATCCTTCTTTCCCTTTTCCATCAACCCATCATTGTCTTACTCTTAGTTTTCTTCATAACGCCTTCTCTGCTGAGTTGAAGAGAAGAGGTCATCAAGTCCCGCTAATGGTAAGTAAAGGGTGTCTTCTTCAACTGTTCACAACTTAGTGTCAACAGTACAGTGTACACCCTTGCAGCGAGTGTATAACTATACATTCAATTGTCCATAGGCAAGGAATATGACTTACCATTGCCCGCCACTGCTGCTGGCTCACCCTCTGCAACCGTCGCATCTGCTTCCTACTGGCTGGCATCGCCTTCTCCGCTGGTCCCGGCACTGGTGGTTGGTACTCCTAGAAAAAATATTATACGTTTTTTTTGATGCCATATATGCCTTTCCCCTTTTTTTTTTTCACTAGCAAGACTGAAAATACAATACACCACACACATTACTGTACTTCTCATACTTCTCTCCAGCCATGGTGCACGGTAATCAGTTCACCATCAACTGCCGCTAATAATACTAGGCTTAGATGAGAAGAAGACACAACTTTGGGGTGTCCAACGTGACCATCATTTACTGATTGAGCATGTGAAAGTAAACGAAAGTCTTCTCATCTCAACAAACATGCATAGAACACCTTCCTTGGGCATGCAATCTGTACAGCAGAGTACTAGTAGTAGTAAGGACCAATGGGTTCTCTGAGTCTTACAGTACCACCACTAGGCAGTCCACAAAAGGGGAGAGGGAAAGCTGACTGAAAAACCAGAAGAAAGCAAGCTACAGACAGACTAATACAGAGCCAGTTTAAGGTAAAAAAAAAACCAGACACTAGAGATATAAAAATAAGCAAGTTAGTTGGTAATGCATGGATAACAAGAATTTAGAAACAGATAGAAAGAGGATTTGGGAAAAAATGTAATTAGGAAACGAAAATAATAGTTAAAAAAAAAAGCGGTACAAGTTAGGGAATTATATTGATATTAACAACAGCACGGAGGACTTACTGGGGCCAGCAGAGCCATCTTCTGAGGAGTGTTCCTGCCCTTGGGAGACCCTCCAGCTGCCGGAAGACCTCATCTCATTCTCACTCCTGGATGCTGATGATCATGTAAGACATAATTGAAGAGACAAAAAATGATTGGTGTTAAATAAATATTGAATAATTGCTCCAACAACATTTTTTGACAGGAAATGGCAATTGCAGTGACATTAACCTTTCCTAAATCAGATCGACTGGTAGTAGACTAGTATCGCAGTCGCGGACCATTCTATCTTTATCATTCCACAGTTCCATTCATATTCCTGAATCCTTAACCTGCCTAGCCCACCTATTCCAAAGACTTTTGAATGAATTGCAAAAAAACTATATTTGCTTCTCAGTTCTGAATCTCCGATCTCATTTGCAATCATCTCAAAGTCAACCTCCTTTGATGGGCCGATTCACTAAGTCTGCATTTAGTCTTCTTAAATACATAGGGCCCGATTCACAGAACAAACTTAAGACTAAATCCTAAACTTAGTACCAATCTGGTATTCACAGAATGCACCTAGTACTTCTGGTATTCACAGAATGAACTTACTACTTTAGCGATTCACAAAATGAACTTAGGACTTTTGCTATTCACAGAATCCATTTACGACCACTAAACTTACGTCCGCACCCGGGCCGGATTTTCCGCTCCCGGAGCGGAGTTTCCGGGCCCGGAGCGGGAAGTCCGCATGCGGGCCGGAAAGTCCGCTTTAAGGGCGGAAACTCCGATCTCGGGCCGGAAACTCCGCTCTCGGGCCGGAAATTCCGCTCTCGGGCCGGAACATCAGAATTGGGACCAGACTACATTACTGTTGCCATTGATCATTTGAGCCAAGGGGAAACACCTGTTCAAGTCCCTACCATCCCCCACCATGCATCAGCTGACGCACTCCAGCCAATCCCAGCCAACAGCTCCAGTTAGCCATCATGTTGCTAGTGCCTACCATCCCCCACCATGATCCAGCTGAAGCCAATTAACACAGATTGACCAGCAGCAAAAAACATTTAAAAGCAGCACACAGTGAAGGCACCGGTTTGGCCACACGCAGTTTGTATTTCCAAGCAGAGATCGGCCAAGAAAATGGAGCTCATGAAGAGAAAGAGGAACTTTACAGCAGAGGAGACCACCATGCTTGTGGAGTTCATTGTGAGGCACCATAAACGCCTCTATGGACTCACACCCTACTGCACCAGTGGGAGCCAGAAGGCAGCCCTGTGGCAGCAATTAGCCACTGGCGTCACAGCATTGGGGGAGGACAGGCGCACTGTGCAGGACGTCAAAAAGAAATGGCAGGATGAGCGGCTGAGGGTAAAGGATAAATACTCCAGGATGGAATTACAACAGATCCTCCCAGCCGCACACTCTGGACCACGCATCCGCCTCACCACACAGGAGGAGGACATCCTGACGACCATACACCCCCACTTGGTCCATGGGCTGCCTGTCAGTGACGTCCGCTACGTGGTACCAGGTAAGTGGGATGAAAAGTGAAAGTGCATGAATAGAAGGTCTGTGTTGCACTGTCAGTGTGAATAAGGAAGTAGTCCAAAGTGTATTAATTAATCCGTAAGTCAGAGACTCCTGTGTCACCCTCTGTATGTAGCACTACAAGTCCCACAATCCTTAGGGATGGAAATGGCAAATCCCTCCTCCACTTCTGAAAACATGGCCACTGTCCAGTTGCATTAATACACCAGCATGCTAAGTAGCAATTGACAAATTACAGCAGAGATGCGCCAGTAACAATGCCACACCCAATCCAACTCTTGTGCAACCGCGGATGCGTCACATTGACAATGCGGTGCACTGTGGCGCTGGGATAGACAGATGGGTGTCGCAACTGATGGCATTAGGGGGATGCTCTGCTGGAGTAGTGTCGCAAGTGTGACGCAACTCCAACTATGTCCATGGACCGCCTACACCTAACGCTCAGGGCAACTCATTACAGGTGCCTCAAGCTGGTTTAAGTTTGCATGGCAACACCCTATGAAAAGTGACTACGTGAAATGCCGTCAATTATAATGCATCACTTGTACGAGGCATAACCAAATAAACACACACCCTGCCAAATCACAGCTGATGCATGTTTAATGTTGCGCAGGCCCGCACACCGTGAGGCATCAACATAGATGCATAACATTGGGAATAAGTCTAAATGTGTCACCTGTATTACCCCACCGCTGTGTCACAGAAGTGACGCAACTGCGGTGTTAATGTATTACAAGGGGCGTGGAAACATGCCACTAAATCTCTAAGAAGTAAATCACCCCGTGCAAGCTGAAAGCACAAAGCAGAAGGTGAGAGAACCATCTGGTCCAAAAGTCAGACACCTATTCTGTTGTACATTTCCCACCCTGCCACGCCACTACGACCCCAATGCACCACTGCCCCTACCTGCCCAGTCAGCAGCAGTACTGCAAAACACTGTCAGCATGCAGAAGAAATGGGGAAATCACATAAATGTTCCACAAGCACATATTCCAGATGTTTAGTTTAATCTCTCTTCTCACCCATTGACACATTCAGCCAGAGCACAGACAACTGCCGTAGCGGAGGTCCCTGCATCTACTGGGAGGCATCGCCACCGTACACCCTCACCGACTGGTAAGTCAAAGTGGCCAGGAGATGGTCAAAATGCATACATTGCCAGGAGTGACCGAGGGACATGTAGTGCCCACATATGAAAGTCAACCAGAGATGTACAAATCGCTGCATTACTATTGGAGTAGTCAATGGACATCCACCTTTAGATAATTATAATTGTGAACAGCTGAAGACAATATATTACATGTCTTGCCTCATCAAACCTTCGTAATTGCGGAACATGACATGTTTTACAGCAACAGGCCCAGACCTGGGAATCCAATCCTGTTATCGAGTGCCACAACTACTCAAAAGGGTGTCCCCACTATGTTGTAATGGTGTCTGTAGACGTAAGCAATCAAAGTAATTGACTGAAATATGGCAATGATGAACAAGTTAGATCCCAGGGTCATTAGTATTGACAATGCATACACTGTCCAACTTTGAATGTTTCCAATATAGATCAAATGCCCAGTCCACACAGCTGGTCATGTACCACTTACATTGTCTGGCTTCTGTGTTGGCCATCAACAAAACACGATAGTGGACCGCACATCAGGATCCGTAGACATGTCATTGTGATATAGGTTGCATCCAGGTAGTGGGCCCATTCGAAGTAATGTGGGAGCAATCATGATATTACGTATAACACACTTCAGCAACGCTGGTGCCCACAACTGCTTGTGCTCATCCTTTGTGCCAGAAATCTAGTGCATCACATGTGGCTGCCGGAATGTGAAGTAGCAAACCACACTTATCATTGTAGGTACAACGAGGTCCTCCCAGAATCAAAGACACATACTGACTTCTGCTACAAGGTTGGCTGTGACATCTGTTCAGGGCCCACACACTGTTCCGGTGCTGGGCCAAGGGAGGGGAACCCAAGAATATATCAGGCTGACTGCTCAAGAAATGTGCCTTTCACATCCGCCGTATGTTGCATGTGTATTACAACACTGTTGTCCTGCATCACAATATGCTCACATATGGCATTTGAACCCATGCAAGATCAGACCCTGGTGGCTAATGAAAGGATGACACAAAATGTATGCCAAGTGAGTGCAGAATGGACATTCAATAGTACCATGAGTCATATGAAGTGACCAAAACACAACCGGCTTGCAATTCAATGATAGGAAACACCACGATGAAAATAGCATGGCTGAGGCCAACACTTATGCCAGTAGTGTACCTTTGAGATGAATGTAGGGGCTGCTAAGGTGAATCTTCATGTAGATACACCTGCTAAATGACTAGGCTGAAGAGCAACACGCTAATCCAGTGCAGGCAGAAGGCATCAAAGCCTTTCAGCCTATCCGCAATGTTACATTCTGCTTGCCTCCTCTCCTACTGTATTCACATGTATAGGTTAGTGTTTGACAAAAGAGGTTTGGATGTCTGCTGTACAAGACACCAATCGTCGTCAGCTAAGTAGTACCATGATCTGGGAAATAGAGTACGCAAAGAGAGGACACTCAAAGGACGGACGTAAGACATCTGTGTTCTCTCATACAAATATGTGTGACTTCATGCGTGGGGAAGCACAAATGAGCAACATCATGTCCCTGACAATTGTAAATCTCACACATGAAACCCTTTCTGACTTGACAACAAACAACATGAGACTCTGGAAATATGTAAGTCTGAATGGCAAAGGTGATAGCAGTGTAATGGGGAGGAATCTGGGTCATTTATCCCTTCCTATCAGTAATCTTCTCATACATGTGTGTCTGTTGATGTGTCATCTGATTGATGTCACTGCTGTGTGGAGGGAACGGCTGGCAACTGCTGGATGTGAGCAGGTGCCCAAATGTAAAGTTCAGGAGCTAAACATGCTGCACATCGTTCTGGATTACCCACAAATGGTCTTTGAGAATGACATGTTGGCTCAGAGCTACCATCTCTTGTCGCAAAATATAGACCTGTATGTCTTATCACAGATGCTGACCGGATTACACCCCAGCAGCATGCACCATCCCAGGGACTGTATGACATCCAACCCTCGCGCAGCCGTCCTTCAGGTAAATCTAGCATGAGGTGTCTGTTGATGTGTCATCTGATTGATGTCACTGCTGTGTGGAGGGAACGGCTGGCAACTGCTGCATGTGAGCAGGTGCCCAAATGTAAAGTTCAGGAGCTAAACATGCTGCACATCGTTCTGGATTACCCACAAATGGTCATTGAGAATGACATGTTGGCTCAGAGCTACCATCTCTTGTCGCAAAATATAGACCTGTATGTCTTATCACAGATGCTGACCGGATTACACCCCAGCAGCATGCACCATCCCGGGGACTGTATGACATCCAACCCTCGCGCAGCCGTCCTCCAGGTAATTCTAGCATGAGGTGTGTCACTGGCTTCGACTCCAAAGCCATGACAGAGATCCTGATTCCCCTCTGCATGTAATCAGCAGTTGTGTACAAAGTGAAATACAAATCAGGAGTGTCATGTGCCTGTCTGACAATTGGTGATGCAGATAATTGAGAATGTTGTCACTTCCCTCTACAGCTGCTGGTTCAGGGACAGCTAGGCCCGTGAGGAGACAGGTCCAGCAGGTGACACTAGGGGGGAACACCAAGGGACAGAGAGTTGTGGCTGGAGCTGGTGAGTTTGCCTGTATCTGTGTAACACCTCAGTGCTATGGTGTGAGCTGTACTTTGTGGTGGTACTCTACACAGGTCACATGATCCTCATCTGTTGATGCAAAGTACAGTTGATACAAACCCTTGTTTTGCACCACATGTCATACCAGGTCAATCCCTAATACGGTTGCAACCTCTGTTCCAGGGGATGCTGATGACGAGGATGACAGGCCTATGACCAGTGCGGGCCGACGTGGAATCAGAGGGGAGAATCCCCTGATCCTCCAAGCTGTCATGTCGGCTGCAAGCACTGCTCAGGAGGAGGAGGAAGAATATCCTGAGGACCTCTGCTTGGTGGATGATGAGGACTACATGTCTGACGATGAAGATGGCAATGCGCGATATCGTGCCAGACTGGCTAAATCGGTCAGGGCATCAACTCCTCTGCCAAGCAACGTCCCTCCGCCTCCTCCCAGGCATACCATGGCCTGTCCCCAGACTCGAGCAAACCAGCCACAGCACACACGCATCACATCACAGACATCACTCCCTCACAGTCCTCACGTCCAGGACCAACATGGTGGTTCCCCTACCCACTCTTCCCTAGACAGTGTATCCCTGCCAGCCTCTCCACCATCTGGGGGTAGTACCAGCCCTGTTGTGCTGCTGGAATCCCCTGGGCACCATTCACCTGCCCACAGGCTCCCACCTCCCACCCCACCCCCTGCCGTAGGACCTGCACATCCCATCCATGGCAGACAGCTGCAGAGAGGGCCTGCACCTGGCTGTGATGACCAGTGGGAGCAGGACTTCTTCCAACAGCAGAGCGATGTGAGGCAGGACATTAGTGCCATAGGGGCTACCCTGTCCACCATGTCGGACTCCCTGCAGGACATGGTCCACTTCCCTCAGGCGGTGGAGAGGCTGAGCCAAGTGTTGGATAGGATGGATAGGACTTGGCAGGACATGTCCAGAAATATGCGAGACATGCTATCCATCCAGAGGGAAGAGAGTGCAAGACACCATGCCTTGGCCATGAAGATGATGGAGGGCATTTTGAGAGTGAGCCAACCTTTCCCTTCACGGTCAACGCAGGGAGGGGAGCCATCATATCTGCCCACAGGACAGCACATCCCCACACCTGTACCAACTGCACACCAACACAGCAAAGGGAGACATCCACACCAGCGGGCTGAACTGGCACTCCCAACACCACCCCCTGTACAGTCACTCCTGCCACCTGCACAACCACCACCACCTGTACAGTCACTCCCGCCACCTGCACAACCACCACCACCTGTACAGTCACTCCCGCCACCTGCACAACCACCACCACCTGTACAGTCACTCCCGCCACCTGCACAACCACCACCCCCTGTACAGTCACTCCCGCCACCTGCCCAACCACCACCACCTGTACAGTCACTCCCGCCACCTGCCCAACCACCACCACCTGTACAGTCACTCCCGCCACCTGCACAACCACCACCACCTGTACAGTCACTCCCGCCACCTGCACAACCACCACCACCACCACCTGTACAGTCACTCCCGCCACCTGCACCACCACCACCACCTGTACAGTCACTCCCGCCACCTGCACAACCACCACCACCACCACCTGTACAGTCACTCCCGCCACCTGCACAACCACCACCACCACCTGTACAGCCATCAAGTGTGCAAACACCATCTGCCACAGCACATGTGGATGACCCTGGACAGTCCCTTGGACAGTACCCACCTCCACGTAGGCGGCGAGCCAGACCTGAGCACTCGGAGCGGTCATCCCCCCCCCAAATTGCGGCGTCGCACTCACCAGTGACAGGAACCCGGGACAATGTGATCACGTGTTTGTGTGTGCACCAAATAAACACCTACCAAAACTAATAATCTGTTGTGTATCATGTCCTGTGTAACGTTGCAGGTGGCCTGGAGATGTGAGAAGGTATGTGTGTGTGTGACACAGTTACAAGTGTGACCCATCGTTGCAACCAGCCATTATGTGCATAGCAGATGACCCACCAAATATGTGTCCATATTCAGAACCAGACATTCAGAATGAAGTTAAACAAGTGGAAGTTATGAGTATTCCAAATTGTATTTTGAGAAGGTACAAAAGAACAACCGTCCGTTTGGAAGGGAGAAAGGAAAACAAATGATGATCTTAATGCAGAGGGAGATGGGAACCTGGATTGGGGTGGGGCAAAAAAAATATAACACGTCAGGGAGCGTCAGGGAAAACAGTCTATTTACAAGGGGAAAATGAAATAGTTGTTCACGTCTAAAGTCAAGTGTCCTTCTGGTCATCCTCTAGGACCACAATGTCCAGATCCTCAGAGTCCGATGCAGGCACACGTCTGGCGGGTGCAGGAACAGGCACCACTTGGGTTCGTGCCACACGAGGAGTACGGGGGGAAACAGTGTGGGGCAACGGACAGGGGGAGACATTGACAGTGGTATGGGAAGGGATTGGGGAGACAACAGACGACATGGCTGCGGGCAGTGAATTGATGGCGGTGGTGAGGGTGGCCATACATCGGACCATGTCCTCTCGCATCATGCGTACCTCCATACACACTTGTAGCGCGATGCGAGCGGACATGTCTGGCTGACCCTCACACATCCACATCAAGTCCACTGGCACAGCCACAGGAGGAACAACACCGGGAGGGGCCTGGGGGGAAAAGGAGGGATGTGGTGCCAATGATGTTGGGGAGCTGGCGGCTACGATGAGGGGGACTGGTTGCAGGGGATGCAGCTGGGTCCCCCGATGGAATGGGGAACTCTAGAGGTAGGGAGGGGCTGATGGCAGGCCCAGATTGTTTGTTGGCCTGCCCCGAGGACACCTTTTCAGGGACCACAGGTGAAGAATCCTGAGGAGAGTAGCTCTCCAACACCTCATGGTCCGAGGTGTCGTGTTCACCCCCCCCCCCGATTCAATGTCTGCAGCCTCCACCCGGGATGTGGCACCAGCATCAGGGTGTCCCTTGTCAGTCTGGGTGGGCGCAATCCCCTTGCCTCTTGATGTTGAGGGTCCCTCCTCATCCTCCTCTTCCTCGCTGGTGGAAAGTGGTGTAGCCGCCGCCGCACTGGTGGCCTCTTGCTCCGGACCAGGTCCTGCTGCCCTTCTGTTCCGCCAGCTGTGCCTGCTGAAATGTAAGCAAAATCCGAATGTTATGTTTGTGTCATGCAGGACGAGACACATTCATAGGAGCCAAGGTCAGACTTATTTTCCTCTGATCACACTCAATAGTTGTCAGTGTCTATGAGCTGACATTACGTGTATGTTCACCGTCAGTTCCTGGATTGAGTCTGACATGGCCATCTCACGTGGATGTGTGTGGCTTACACGACTGTATTGGCCAACCCTCAACCTGGCATTCTGGGGATCTGTGTGTCCTGCCACAGCTACATGTGCAGGTTCCACAAGCAGTCCACCAATGGAGAACATCAAGTCCCGAATCTCAGATTATGGCCATTCATAGGGAGTCGCAGCTGTTGAAGGTCTGGACAAGTGTCATCTGCTTTGTAGCATTGTATGGGACACGACAATTGGCGAATGTGGGTCACACATGCACTGAGGCTCTGGCCTATTTCTGTAGCTAAATTGTGAGTCTAGCCTTTGGCTGTCCCCACACATGTACTGACAATCCAGTGGCACATATTGGCTTTGGTGACTGATATGGTAATGCTGTACACCGCTGAACACTGGGGGAATTTAGTGACAGCTACCTGTACATGTGAAATGTGTAACAGGCCACTGAGGCTGAGACGTCTGTCAGTGAACACCCCTTGTAAATTTAGAAGCGCTTAAGAGTGATGAAAGGATGTCAAAGTCTGTCTTGACTCCATGGCACATGATGTTTTGTCACAATTGGAACCCACACTCTAAAAATGCTATGCAAGTCATAGCATCCAATACCCTTTGGCCTGCCATGCGCACACAGGACAGTGTCTGTACCATTGCTCATCCAATGCACACATGATTTCCTAGTGCCAATTGTAGTGGTGCGGGAAGAGCTGATTTCAATCCAAATGCACAAATATGGCTCATTTAGCCAGTTGTCATGGCGAGACTCCAACTCCCAAAATGCACTCTGCCCTGTACAGTCCATATGCCACAGTGTGCCTTTTTAAGCTTGGTTACTGCTGCATGGACACGGAATCTGTGAATGGAGGCATCGGACACACAATGGTACAGCACTGTTTCACTCACATCATACTCCCAGACACATTTAGCATATGATGCACTTACCATGTCCCTGCTGCTCATGCTCCTCCAGCTGAGCATGGAGGGTCGGCCAAGCTGATCGCAGGACCCTCCTGTACAGTGGGGATAGGCGAGGATGATGCACATGGTGCTGGGAAGACTGGCCCACCAGCTCCTCAGCCTTGTGCCGGGCCCACCATTTTAGGTCCTCCCAGCGCTTGCGGCATGCCCTCGCACTCCTGGTGTGGACTCCCACTGCACTGCAGCGCTCGGCGATGTTGGCCCACAACCTGGCCCGGGCTGCATTGCTCAGCTGGTGTTCAGGGTCCCCATATAGCTGAGAAAATTTGGCCAGCACCCCCTCAGCCAAGATGTCCAACTCACTTTCAGTGAAAGGGGGTGCCTTCTCTTCGTAACCCTCAGCCATTATGGGGATAATAAGAAGGATGAGAGCAGCAGGATGTCAGAGGATCTGTCTGTGATAGAGGATGACTCAGAATGAACACAAAATGGCAGCAAACTATTTCCTGTGATGTATTTCCTGCCTCCCACTTCCTGTAAAACATTTCCTGAATGAAATTATGTGTTCCGGGTCATTTTCGGAGTTTACGGCCCGTAAACGCAGTTTCCGGTTCCGGAGCGGGAGGTCCGCACACGGGCCGTACGCTCCGTAATCGGCGTTTCCGCACACGGGCCGTACGCTCCGTAATCGGAGCTTCCGCTTTTTGGCCGCAAATTCCGAAAATGACCCGGAACATATTATTCCATACAGGAAATGTTTGACAGGGAGTGGGAGGCAGCAAATACATCACAGGAAGTAGTTGCCTGCCATTTTGTAGTCATCCAGATCCATCCACAATCTGGAATCACATCTACTGCCATCCTGCTGTTCTGTTGTGGATAAAAAAGAAAAGACAGTGCATGTGAGAATTAATTAAATGTGACAAGAGGGTGAAGTGACCATTTCAAGACATGTCTGCAGTTTCTGTTTCAGTTTCTCATGCTTTGCATTATGGTACATGTAGTCCATATTAGGTGCTCATTTGCAGAGTTGTGTGATGTGTTCCAGAACATTGTGTTTGAGAAGTGTGGATATATCACAGACACAGGGGGGCAGAGTTACGGCTACGGACGCATCTCTGCTAATCAGCAGAGATGCGTCAGAAGAGTTGCGATGCATCTGCCCACCCGTGCGCCAACACAGATGCGCGGCATTGAAATTTCGGTGCACCGTGCAGCTCGGATGTGCAGATGCGTGACGCATCCCCCGTTGGAAAGGCGGCGCATTGCTGGAGTTGCGTCGCATGCACAACGCAGCTCCAGCAAGGCTCGGGGGTGCCCTAGCCCTATGATGCTGCGTCAATCCTTACGCCTGCTTCAAGCAGGCACAGGGTTTTGACGCAGCATGGCCTTAAAAGTGACTGAGTGAAATATTGTAGATTTTTAGGAGGCGTTTCTGCGCACGGAAGGCCCCCCCCCCCCTGCACCAGAACGCCTACATGTGGCGCAGGCCTTTACAACGTGACGCATCTCCCAGATGCTTCATATAGTACATTCCCCGCAGCATGGGGCTGGCTTTGCACCACCGCAGCGTCACAAAAGTGACGCAACGGCAGCGTGAAAGGGCCGCAAGTCCCACATTAATCTGCCCCATGGCGTCTGATTGACCCATTGCATCACTCACGTCGTGGGCGCATCATTTGTGGGGGAGTCACATCTGTTGATGGCACAGGGCCGACAATGCTATGGTTATGGCCTTTTCTGATTAAGAGACCCATCCTCATGAGGTCCGGCTGTGTCTCTCAGTACATGTATCATCTTGCATCTGTGGCTATAGATTCTTTCAGGACATCCACTACACTGATCGCTGACATGGGCACATGTGCTGATGCAGGCTCAACGTTTTGACTACTGTCAAGAGCTGTGATTAACATGCAGTTAGTGTGGCTTGCAAAGTAGCCTCAGGAAGGAATTTATTGACACAGTCGTGTATATCCAAGTTTCATCATTGGCAACAGACAGCAATCCACATTTGGTCCATTCCACTACAGGTTGCTCATGTGAAGAACGTGGCAACAAGCTGCTCACGGACTTGCATGCCCTGACCTCGGTTATGTGCCATGGCCCGGTTTCCCAGATTCATAGGTAGCCGAGGTTCCAGCGGTATCTGTAAGCCATGCGTTAAGGCAATGTTGTGCAAGACACAACAGGCTAATATGATCTTGCACACTACTTCTGGGGAGTACTGCAGCACCCCCCCAGTACGGTCGAGACATCTGAATCGCGACTTCAACAGACCAAAAGTGCGCTCTATGATGGCTCGAGTCCGTATGTGTGCCCTATTGTACCTACGCTGTGGTACAGTGTCTGCACGCCTGTAAGGGGTGAGGAGATGTGGGGTAAGTGCATACCCAGCGTCACCTGAGTAGAGGGGAAAGGGCAGTTGGTTAGATTTCCCTCTTTGACTTGCACAGGACATGATCTATACTGTATTACATGCATTGTCAGGTGGGCCCTGTATCTAGCTTTATGATTCTTAAAGTACTATGGTTAATTTTGGGGGGCATTCAGACATTTCAAAAACACATAATCCTCCTTTCTAACGCTTGGTACTTACCCAGTAGCCACATGTTGCCAAATTCTCCCGCAGCTATCCGCCGGGCAAGAGGTGACATGCGGAATATGAAGCTGTCATGGGTACTGCCGGGGAACACCGCATGCACATCAATGAACCTCCCTCTGGAATCACAGACAGCTTGCACGTTGATGGAATGCCATCGGTGTCTATTGCAGAAGATGTGTGCAATGTGGCGGGGTGGCTGAAGGGCCACATGGGTACAGTCAATTGCACCCAGCACGCGTGGAAATTGTGCAATGCGAAAGAAATCTCGTACTGCCCTTTGTCTCAGGGCCAGTGTCGGTGGCATATGTATGTGGAGGTGGGATCTTGCAGTGATGCATCGCAGTACCTGATGCAGGCACCGCGACTGGCTTGCCTGGGATATGCCCACATGGTCACTGGAGACCCTTTGGAATGAGCCAGTGGCGAAGAAATGGAGCGCTGATAGGATCTTTAGGTATGCTGGTATTGCATGTGAGCAGCAGGTCACGGAGTCAAGTTCCTGCTCCCACTCACATACCATCTCCAAGATGATTTCTGGAGGGAAACGGTACCTGGCCCTTATATCTTGACTGGACATTCCAAATAAGTTGATCCTCTGTCTGAAGATCCTCTCTGCTCTGGCTCTCCTCCTCCTCCTCCTCAAGTGGTTTTGCTGCATGGCAAGGGGCAGTGCAACAAACACATTCAGTGACATGTTGAAAGGGTTTGTGTGTGTCTGCTCTGCAGTTATACGTGCTGCCGAGCTGGGATTGGCTGGAGTGCGTCAGCTGATGCATGGTGGGGGATGGTAGGGACTTGGACAGGTGTTTCCCCTTGGCTCAAATGATCAATGGCAACAGTAATGTAGTCTGGTCCCAGTTCTGATGTTCCGGCCCGGAAGCGGAATTTCCGGCCCGAGACCGGAGTTTCCGGCCCGAGAGCGGGTATTCCGCCCTTAAAGCGGATTTTCCGGCCCGCATGCGGACTTCCCGCTCCGGGCCCGGAAACTCCGCTCCGGGAGCGGAAAATCCGGCCCGGGTGCGGACGTAAGTTTAGTGGTCGTAAATGGATTCTGTGAATAGCAAAAGTCCTAAGTTCATTTTGTGAATCGCTAAAGTAGTAAGTTCATTCTGTGAATACCAGAAGTACTAGGTGCATTCTGTGAATACCAGATTGGTACTAAGTTTAGGATTTAGTCTTAAGTTTGTTCTGTGAATCGGGCCCATAGATGGACACATGCATATTGCATACACCAAACTGGTTGGTTGCTATTCACTCACTATACAAACTACAAAAAAGGTTCCTCTAAGGGCTGCGAAGTCCCGGACTGAAGTCAAGCGAGAGGACGCATCACGTGGGCCGCTAAATTACTAACTAATACTAAGTAACTAACTAACTAACATCTTAGTGACAGTACAAAGGAAAGGAGTCTCTCTAGTCTGCATTATCTAACTGAAGTTCTCTAACTTCTCTTACATAATCGGCTCAAGTCAGAACAAAGTTGCAAACTCCAAGTACAATTAGTTGCGCTGCGCACCTGTCTAGAAGAATAAAGATCACATAATATATGATTTTTAAACATAACTTATCTGCATGTAAGCAGCAGCATTCTTGCTATTTGTGAAAAAATAATATTCACAACAACATAGAACACACAATAATAATAATTTGCAACTCATCAAGACCTGCGACCTCAACACCTAGCAGGTCCTGCTCACGGTACAGGATATCAGACCACCCGTGTCCGGCATCACTTGGTTATGGGTGCGCCGGACCCCAAAGCAGCCATACATTGCCAGTCGTACCCTCGCCCACCGCAGATGATGCTCCCAGAGCCCGGTCCCAGGCCTGCCACCTGCTGCCAGGGTGGAGGGGAAGTGGCGCTGCATGAAAAAAAAACAAGAGCTGCCCCCTCCACCTATGAAAACTATGCCTGGGCCAGCACCCCTTCCGGGCACCACCTTCCACAAGGAAGGCAACTCCTCTTTCCCCATGTCTCACTCACACTTTCTGCCATGATGCTGAGTTGGGCAGAGGCATAAAAGAAACTGTAGGAAGAAAAAAGTAAGGGAGGGGAAGAAGAAAGAAAGTAAAAATAATGGGAAAGCAGTAATATTGAAAAACAGTACAAAATGTAGTGAAAACACACAAAAAGTAGAAAACAACACAAAATATACACTTAGCAAGATATACTGTTAAGTGGTGGCTAGGAAAACTAGGTGCACACAACACAATATTTATACAACTCAGTATTAGCTCAAGATAAATACGCTACTGTTCATATCTTATATGTTGGTGCTCTGGAGGAGGGAGAGCCACCCAATCCTACTCGCTTGGAAAATAAACTTCCTTGCAATAGGCAAAAGGATCTCCGTGCACTCAATAATTGAAAGGTCACTGTAATTGTTGCAGTATGCACTGTTCTTTATTCAAAATCCAACCACTTGACATTGCCGTTTAAAGTTTCTTGCCAACACGTATTTCGTCTGTTATTTTCATTTTAACATCAGACTTCATCAGGGCCTCAAGAATCTCCAAACTATTTTTCTATTAAAGTCTGGTCAGGTCTCCAGACAAAAGAATCCTCAATCAAGTATTTCAATATGTAGATGCAAGGATTTTACATGCCTCTCACATATGAATGAATGGGTGTGTAAGTTGCTGTATTGGTGTCTAAGTGGGGAGTGAGTTGGTATATGGGATCGGTGGGTGTGTCAGTGGTGTATGGGTGAGTGAGTGGGTATGTGAGAGACATGTAAAGGTAGTGATGGGGTATGTGAGTGGCTGTATGGGTGAGTGAGTGGGTGCATAAGTAGTGCATGGGTGTGTGAGTCGGTATGTCAGTGACTGTATGGGTGAGTGACTGAAGTGACTGAATGTGAGAGTGGCTGTATGGGTAAGTTTATTCTTCTATCAACACTCACACACCCACTGAGACACTCATGCACTCAGTCACACTTAGGAAATGCAATTTAAAAACCTTTAGAATTTCACTTAAAAATAACAAATGTTACAGGGACATTATAGTTAGAAAATCAAATTTTTTAAAATATAGAAATTCACTGAAAAAAACCAAAGGTTACAGGGTTGTTAAAGGTAGGAAGTAAAACTTAAAAAATCCTTAGAAATTTGGTGAGGAAAAACAAAGGTTACAGGGACATTATAGTTAGGCTTAGATTTCACTCTTACCAAACAAGTGAAATTCAGCAGTTATGGTTACGTGAGCTAACAATAACTTACGCCTCTGCTATGCACTCCTTATGACCTCATATATTACATCACTCATGACATAGTCAGTGACATCACTGGTGAAATCTCAAATGACATCACTCATGACATCACTGAAAACAGCATCACAAATCCACTCAAACCCCTCACATAGTCCCACTCCCACACAACCACTCAAAAAACCAATTCACAGACCCATACACATACTCATACACACACTCACTGCTTCATAGAGCCACCCACACATCCACTCACTCAGCAATATAACCACTCATACATCCAGTCATACAGCCACTAACATACCCACTCATACACCCATATAGCCACTCACATACTGAGTCAGTCATGCATATACCTACTCACACACCTACTCACTCACCCATACAGCCACTCACACACTGAGTCAGTTACCCATACAGCTATGTACACAACTACTACCTTGCCCATACAGTCACTCACACACCCACTCACTTACTCATACCTTCAATGGATCTGCCAGTGGGTGTGTGAGTGTCTGAGCTGTTCTGGGAGTGGTTACATAAGTGTCTCACTGGGTGCGTGAGAAGTGCTTAAGTCATTTAGTGGGTCGGTGAGTGTGTGCATGAGTCTGAGTGGGTCTTTGAGTGGGTGCATGAGTGTGGGTCAGTCTGTGAGTGACTGCATGAATGTCTGAGTGGGTCTTTAAGTGGGTGTGTGAGTCTCTGAGTGAGTGGGTGATGAGTTTCTGAGTGGGTTAGTGAGTATGTGCATGAATGTCTCAGTCGGTCATTGAGTGGGTAGGTGAGTCTCTGAGTGGATGCATGAGTCTCTGAATGGTCCTGCGAGTGCGTGCATGAGTCTGTGAGTGGGTCTATGAGTCAGTGCATACTGCTTGTTGGGGCGAGTTTCAGGTGCACACTGAGTCACTTTTGCGTTCATTGCACAAGTTCAGCAAGTAAGCCTTCACGGACTTGCACACGTCTTTTACCTCACATGCGTTATCAGCGAGGTCACTTGTTTACGATGCACATCTTTTTACAGCTATTTTTCTTGGAACCTGAGGAACACTTTTGAAGACCATAGCAGAACATTGATCGCTTTATTTCCTCAGTGATGACAACGCCAGCACCAGCAACCACCGGTAATCGCCAGGAGAGGGACTGCAAGCCCCAGCATAATTAGCACCAGGAGGCGTGTCACTGGTTTCCCGTGCCCGGAAGCACATATAATCATCTCGCGGCTCTCGCAGTGTGGGGGCCACCAATGCCAGCACTAGCAACCACTGGTAATCGCCAGGAGGGGTCTGCGAGGTAGTGCAAACTCCAGCATCCTTAGCACCAGGAGGCGCCATCCTTGGTTTCCGGCACCTGGAGGCGCGTGTAATCACTCGTGGCTCCCGCAGCACGGGGTCACCAACGCCAGCACCAGCAACCACCTGCAAGCCCCAGCATCCTTAGCGCCAGGAGGCGCGTATAATCATCTTGCGGCTCCCGCAGCGTGGGATGCTTGCGGGCTTGCCTGGCAAGGCAGGGCCTTCCCCATTGGCTCAGGGGCTGAGGTTTCGAACACTGGCCCAAATATTGAAATTCCAGCTGAGAACAAGCTGGATAACACCCCTAAACCTTGAACTGAACCAAACTGAACAGCTAAGGTGTTGAGATTTTTAGCACAACTAACTTTTTTTCTGTGCCTGATTATTTAAATACTGTTGAACTTCTCACATTGCCTGGCAGCAGACAGGTCTTGTAAGTGGCAGGTGTTAGTAATACATTGGAATTTTAGTATTTAATGTTTTTTAACGGTTCAGTCAAATGGTGCTTCATTTAAATATTGTACTGTATCTCAACTTAAACTGTTGTGAACACTTAGGGCCTCATGTACGTAGCCGAATACCGGTCGGTAACGGCCGATTTTCGGTAATTATACCGTTACCGACCGGTATTTAGGCTTTTGACATGTAGGGGGCTCATTTCTGTATTCGGTAATTTACCGAATCGGTAAAATTACCGAATCGGTAATTTTACCGATTCGGTAAATACCGAATACAGAAATGAGATGTAGGGGGACTGTGTGGTGGGTGTGGGGATTCGTTATTTACCACCAACTAATAGTTGGTGGTAAATGAGGAATATGTGTGAAAATGCATTTTTGTGCACTGTGAGGTGTGCAATGTGGCAGACATACATGTCCCTAGGGCATGTATGTGCGCCACATGTGCACACATGGACGAATCAGGGGTGCAACAGGGTGTCAATGTGACACCCTGCCACCCTTGAATGTGCTCCCCCCATTACCGAATCGGTATTTACCGATTCGGTAATGAGGCATACCTTCCCATTGAGGAATCAATGGGAAGGTATGCCTCATTACCGAATCGGTAAATACCGATTCGGTAATTACCGAATTTTTCCGATTCAGTAATATTTACCGACTTTTTACCTACATTGCATTTACAACTTCATAAATACCGAATTGGTATGATTCGGTATTTATGAAGTGGTAAATGTAATATACCTACATGAGGCCCTTAGTGACAAATAGTGCTTTTTTAACCTGTTCTTTTAATTCCTTTCTGAATTCTGAGGATTTTTAAAGCTCGTACTGCTCTAGTCGATCCTAGCCCTCTGTACTTGCACTTGGCACTTTGATCCCAATCTCTACCCCCTAAGTCATTGCATTTGGCTCCTTGCACTTTGCATTTGCACTTTTTGCACTTTGCACTTTTTTCACAGTGTGCTGCACTTTATAGCTGAATGACTGTACGGCATTGTGTAAATGGAAAAATAGAAATGGCAAAGCGCAAAATGCAAAAAATAGCAGTCAACCCTCCATGCACTACCATTGACTCCTACTTAGTGCGTGCAGTCAGTACAATTAATGTTGAAATCGACAGAGCGTAAAACCGCCAATCTCTAGGATCAGGTACGGTGATAAAAGGGATGAACAGTGAGGTTAGCGGAGTAGCTCCGCAAGAGAACACTCATTTAAGGGAATCTCCTTACAACAAGCAACCAGGCAACCCAAGGACAACAAGAAGTATTGGAACCCTGGTATCGAACCACATATACAGACTGATACATTACAATTACATTCACCTATAAGTTCTCCCACTCCAAAAAGAGGCTGTAAAAAGTGCCAGGTAAAGGCAGGGAGTAATAAAAACAAGAAAGGACCACTGCAGAATATAATAGTTTAGGCCTGTGATGTCCCTCCCGAACAAGAGTCTTCAATAAACTCACATGCCACACAAATTGTAGCTCTTGTAGCATTAAAGATAGAAGAATTGCTAAAACCCCTTTATAATAAACTAGATAACCTGAATGGAGAAATAGTTAAGTTTGATGGCATGCTAAGTAATCTAGGTATTAGGGTATGGGAAAGGGCGAGTGTTGCAACGGGGGCCCTATTGAACAGCCCCCCCATGCAACAGGTGCCACCACTAAGGTAACCAGTATGTCAACTGGTAGTAATTTAGGCCACGGATCCTGAGAAAAAGTAACTTTGGGGAGTAAAGATGGTCCTAATGAGTTAGGAACTCACCTCCAATCAAGGCAATCCCAGATTAATCAACCACGCCCTACCAGAGGGGATAGGTATGAGCTGAATCAACCAACTACTAATTATACTAGACCAGGAGGACAGGAAGTTATTGAGAGTAGAGTTTGTGTCTCTATAAACTTACCCCCAGAATGCAGTCCGTATGTGGCAGGTATGGTTAACGTGCCCCAGTTACAACCAGACCAAAGGGAATCAGATCATACCCTGAAAAACAAAGTGGTCCACTGGTTAGATAAGAATTGTGGTTACCCAGTGGGATGTGCAAGTCAGATTCTTCCAACAAGAAGAGTAAGTTGGATTGGCCCCTTAGCCAAGTGTTTTAAAGGAGATTGCATTATCATTAATTTTAGAAGCCCCAGTTGGGCAAGGAACACTGGAAAGAGCAGTTGTACCACCACAATACGATCACAATGTGTCCTTACTACTCCTTGGATTTTTCTATAGACATTTAAGACCTAAATCCAATAGGGGAGTTGATCGGGAGCACCCTGGTTTGAACCCTTTAGGGCCAATCCATCCCCAATATGCATTATCAGTGTCTAATAGATACCAAGCCCTGAGTACACTGGAATAAAACGACTGACATAATGTCGCCTGTTCACCCAACGTGGAGTCGGCCACAATGGAGAAGAGCTAATGGGAGCTGGAGTTGTAAATACTGATAATTCATTAGTGACTATGCCCACTGTCCCGTTACATGTAATAAGTTCGCATGAAGAGACACCACAAACAAGAAGGGATGACGATATTATATGTGAACACCTGGATGATAATACAGTGAATTTGCCAGTAAATGGCTACACAATAGTCACGCGGAACATAGCTGGCCTATTAAGTAAGAAAGGCTCACTAGGATGGATAGACTTCATTAATAAACACGATATAGTCTGTTTACAAGAAACTTGGTGCACTGATCAAGTGCATATTGAAGGGTTTACCCCATATTGTTTATTGGCACTACCTTCCCCTGTAGGAAGAGCCAAAGGTGGGCTCTTAATCCTTATGTCAAATAAACTCCCAGTTGTTGTTAACAGAGTGATCAAAATAGGAGAACACTCACAGATTTTGTGGCTGTATTGTAAAGAGGGACGTGCTTCTGGTCAACTTTTATAATAACATTTTTGATTCTACCCGCAGTAATGCAGTATTTGAACTGGAAAAGGGGCTTGATAATGTGATAGGAGCGATGAACACTAATTTTGCAATCATATGGGTTGGGGATTTTAATATGCAAATATGTCCATTATCTAAGCCTGTGGGTACAAGAGAGATGAAGGGGACGACTGTATACATTTTCCACACAACAACTACGGAGGAGCATTAAATACAATGATGGCAAAATACGATCTTGACTTGTTACAATGTGCAAGCGTCTCCAATGGTGATGTGATACTAACTTATACTGGTAGGAATGCAAACTCAGTGATTGATTATGTGTTAATCTCTACGAGTATTGTACAAATGTGTTCTACACCAAGCATTGCACAGTTGCTACTTAGCGATCATAACTGTATCATAATGCCAATATTGGTAATGGAGTAACAAATTTGCATCTCTACAAACTGTTATTGGTAACATTGTCCTGTTTAGACAAAATGGAACCTGAATAAAGTGGGAGGGGGTAGACCCGAACAAAGTTTTAAACGATATTGTTGCAAAATGTGGTACAGAGATTTCATATTGTCTCAATGCAGATGTTCACCCCACCATATTGTTGACCAATTTCAGTAAAATTACTTGCACTATCGAAGAGATATTGACAGCCCCCCATAGGGATAGAACTATACAAAACAGAGGATGGTTTAATCATACATGTACTCAAGATTCTAAGCAACAAAAACAGGCTCTCAGTAATAGACCTTGGAATACAGAGCTAATCAAAATTTTTAAATTTGCCTACAAATTAGCCCTCACAAAGAGAAAAAGAGAGCTCCAAGAGCAAGCGTATGACAAATTATCGTTGGCAGCAGACCCATCCAATAATAAGAATTTCTGTGAAACTGTTAATTCACCATTCCTAAAAAATGATTCTTTCCTGGAATTATTGTCTCACGTCAGCTGTGAAGAATGGGTGTTACATTTCTCTGGTATTTTTAACCCACCTGATTGTGATGCTTTTAGCCCCCACAGTCCACTACATTGCAAGTGGCCAGTAATACCCTTAAACATTACTCGTGATGAGGTCAGGGCAGGATTAAATGGTAGTAATGGAGGAAAAGCCCCAGGCCCTGACGGGGTCCTTATTGATGTTTATAAAACAGTACCAGATCTACGGAGCCCCATACTTACTAGAGTTTTTAACCTAGCAGTGACTGAGGGCACACCTCCTACATGGGGTCAATCTTCATAAAAAAGGGAATAAATTGGAAGCTACAAATTACCTCCCCATTTCACTTTCAGACTCATCGGTTAAAGTGATGAGCAGAGTTTTTTTGGTAAGACTGGAGGAGTGGGTCACTGAGAACGAGATTTTATCATCGGCACAATATGGTTTTAGAAGAGGGCTAGGTACGACAGAGCAATGTATTAATTTAGAGCTTGTAATAGGTAAATACACATGTGCAAAACAAGGGAGCCTGTATTTATGTTTTGCAGACCCCAGTCGTGCTTTTGATCTTGTCGACCATTCTATCCTTTGGCCAGTTTTGCTTAACCTCGGAGCCCCAGAATCTGTTATCTTTTTTCTCACAAGCTTGTATGAGAGATTAACATCCCAAGTTAGGTATGGTCAACATGGTGAGTGCCCCCCAAATTTCGAGGTCAAACGTGGCATCAGCCAAAGCTGTCTTTTAGCTTCATTGCTTTTTAATTTATTTATAAACGAGGTTGTCACAGTCTTTAAATCAGTGTAGGCAGATGCACCCCAAGTTGCAGGTCATGCTATACCGGTTCTGCTTTATGCAGACAATGGGGTGCTCCTATCTAGAACTCTGTTCGCCCTACAGTGATTAATAGACAAGTTTTGAGCTTTTATTATTAGTAGAAAGTTGTTAATTAACGAAGCAAAAACATTCTTTATGGTACGTGATTTAAAACCTAAGAAATCAAAAACCTTTTTTCAGACAGCACCAGAGTGGAAACAGTCAATAATTTTTGCTATTTGGGAATAACTTTTTCAAGCAAGGGTAACTGGTTGCACAAATTAACTAATGTCCGTACAAAGATACTAAAGAGTGCACATGGAGTCCTCTGATTTGCATCCAAACTGGGAGACCGCCGTATTAAGGACATGATAGATATCTATAAGGCCAGATGTGCTTCCGTTGCATTATATGGTGCTGAGGTATGGGGTCATAATTACAAGTCCGGCATTGCAACTGGAGGAAAATTCTTTCCTAAAACATCTCTTATGTCTGCCCCAGTCAGCATCTACAGAGACAGTACACCAAGAAGTGGGAATAAGATACTTATCAGACTTGATCACTATGCGACCGTTAATGCTCTGGAGATCTATTTGGGCCAAAGATGAGACAAAATTCACCCAAACAATTATCCAGGATTGTTTACAATTGGATAATAGTCTATTTATCCCTTGGATCAAATATGTTACGGATCTACATAATGAATTATTCAAGATTAAGATCTATGAAAACCCAGTATATGTGACAGGTTTGTCTAAGCAGGAAATAAAGGGTATATTCCTGGCCCACAAAAATGAGCTCCATATGAGAACAGTTGGGAAGCAAACTTGTTTTTACAAAACAATTGTAGACAGTGGTGGTTTTCAAGGCTATCTGTCTTTAGTCACTAAACCTTTACATCGCTTTGTATTAATAAGGTTGAGACTAGGAATTGTTCATCCCTTAGTTGCCTTCCCTGAAATAAAAACGCGACCTATAACCCTATGCCCATGCGATGAGTGTTACAAACAGAGCACTATGCACTTTCTACTTTTCTGTGATTTTTATCGGAATTTTAGAAGTTTCAATTTAAGCCATAGTTCAAGAAAAACATTGTAAAAACAACTAATGCTGCTTTGAACTTACTAATTGCACTAAATGATCTGGAGATATGTTTTTATGTTGCACTATTTATTTTATAATCAATTTATGTGAGAAAAAGCATTTTGATTCCCAACTGATTTTATTGTAATTAACTAAATGGATCGTTTCTGTGTAACTATACGTGTCTTTTAGCAATAAGATTTATTTGTCTGTAACTCTATATATATATATTTGTTGCTTTTCTGGTTGTTGTACATACCGAATAAAGCTTGCTGAACCGAACCGAGTCAGTGCATAAGTCTCTGAGTAGGTCTTTGAGTGGGTGAGAGTATGAGTGATTCTGTGAGTGGGTGTTTGAGTATCTGAATGGGTCTGTTGTTGGCTGTGACAGTGTTTGAGTTTTGATTTTTTTATTTAAATTTCTATTAGCCTTTTTCAAAAGAAACACAAAAGGCTAAACAGATCATAACAGAAGCCATACATTCCATTGTGTTATAGTGTCATATTTGAGTACATTCTTCTTCAAGGAGAACATATCCTTATTATCGCGATTGTACTTCAGAGCATTCTACCAGGTCTAATTACAGACATCCTGCTGGTTGCTAAATATATAAACTTGAACAGTAAACATGCTAGTCTCGCACACCAGTCACAGTGTCCAAGAACTCAATCTCTATTTGTGTAGTCTATGTGTCCATGCCATTCTCAGATGTCTGGGAGGCCACATGCACCCCCATGGTCTCTGGTCCGTCCGAACCTATTGAAATCTCATCCATTTCTTCCATAGGGAGGTTGTCCGTCTCTGTTAATTCAGTGATCATGATGTACCATACCTGTTGTATCTTTCCTCATTACTCCCACCTTGGTACCTTCCACCCACCCCCGCCTTCCCACTCACCTTGGAATCTCCTGAAGCTTACCTTAGAATGTTGACACACTGCTCGCCAGAGCGAGAGCGGTTGGCCTGAATAAAGGAGCTACTTCTACACCTCGGTCTTCAGCTTGATTATTACACTGGCGACGATCCTGTGGGGGGGGGCAGGTCAGGCCAACTCCCCTTTTGTGTTTGCTCTCGAAAACGAGTTAAACCAGCTGTGCATCTTCTCCGTAAAGCCGTGCTGGAGTGGATGGTAACGGAAGAGAGTGGTGTCCTGTACGACAGCATACGTGGTCGTTTCCATCACCTATTGAGGAAGGAGTTACTGACGGCAGTGAGGAATCTCCGATGAGCGTTCTCGTCTTTCATTCCCAGCTCAGTTGACAGCCGACGTGCGGGGAGTCTCTGTTTCCTGTTAGCTTCCTGTCGGACTGTGAACGCCTCCTCACGCCCACTAGCGGGCGGAGTTACTGGGATTGCAGGAAGATCGTTTGGGTTGCCTCTCTATGCCCACAGCGGGCGGAGCTGTTCGTGGATCGTGGAGTGGTGTGTGGCAGACGGCGGACGATCTGTGGCAGTTTCCGCGTCCTGTCAGTTTCCTAGGCGATTTCCAGACGAGGCTTAGAACGCCTCCTCACGCCCACCAGCGGGCGGAGTTCTCCACGGTGCCTTGAAGGATCGAGGAAGTCGCCTCTATACGCCCACAAGTGGGCAAGAAGTACCGTGCTCGGTTGGGTCCCGCTTGGCGGAGGTGCGCTGCTGCGGGTGCTGGCTGAGAAGGTTGGTGCTCGTTTCTGCAGGTGGTGTCGTCCAGCGGGCAAGAAGCTTCGTGCTACGTTGGGTCCTGCTCGGCGGAGGTCCTCTGCTGCGGGTGCTCGGAGGAGGTCTGTGCACGTTCCTGCAGGTGGTGTTGTCAGCGTCTTCATCTTCAGTTCCTTCGTGTCCTAGTTTCCTGCTTTTCGTTGGGCATACTCTACTCGCCTGCTGCAAGTATCCTTTACCTTGGGGCTCTGAACTTTTCGGCTGCTGACTACTTTAGGTTGAGGTAAAAGTTTGCTACCTCACCATTTCTACTTGGTTTCCTGTATTAAACCTGTCATTACCTTTGCAGTTGTTCTTCATCTCTGAAACGAGGCATTCTCATAACCCTGCCAGCAGTGAACCACTTTTAAGTCAGCTATTAGTACGGTCCATTTGGCCAAATATCTTGCTTTTACTATTCCAAGGTATAGTCAGTGAAAGAATATACTGAACCTATCGCTGTGCCACAATTCTATGTACTTACTGTTGGGAGCTTATATTTTACATTTGCTTGTGGTTGGACTCCCTGTTTCAATTTGTTAGATACCGTTGGTTGCATACTTGATTCCTCCTGTGCAATAGTATGGGCACTCCAGGAATTTGCCAACCTCCTTCATTCCTAAATGATTGTGGTGACCCTGAAATTCATTGGAAGGAATGGACTAAGCTTTTTGAATCCTACTTGATTGCCATGGGTGGGGAGAGATTTTCTGCTCTAAGGAAACAGCACCTTCTCTTACACAATATTGGGGTTCATGGGCGTAAAGTGTATGAAACTCTGCCAGAACCTGAGTTGGAGGAAGAAGATGACCTTGATGTTTATGACATAACTATGTTAAAGTTAGGTAATCATTTTGGGGACAAAATTAATGTGGTCCTAGAACGTCATAAGTTCTTCAGTAGGTCCCAAGGGAAAAATGAGTCCGTAAAAAACTACATAGCAGTGTTGAGGGGTCTAACTCAAAGGTGTGATTTTGGAGATCTTAATGACTCACTTATACGTGACCAGTTGGTCAGGTGCACAAGTAATAGTAGGATCCAAGAGAAATTGCTATCCAAAAATCCATCACTGGAAGAAGCTGTTTCCATAGCTCAGTCAATTGAACACACCGCTATATGTATGAAGGAAATTAAAATACCTGAGGAAGTGGTTGCAGCTGTTCAAGTTGATGCGGCTAATAAGAATTTTACAAAAGTTAGACATAGAGGAGAGTCTTCCATAAAGTATCCAAGAGAACAAAATGAACTCAAATGCTATAGATGTGGGAGTAGTAATCACCTAGCTAACAACCCGTCATGTACAGCTCGTAATGCTCATTGTAAGAAGTGTAACAGAAGGGGACATTTAGCTAGAGTGTGCAGGGACAGCGATTCGAGCCAAGTCAAAGCCATCAGTGCACCCAGCGAAGACCAACTCAGTTTTGTGTTCCAAGTAATGAGTTCGGCTGGAAGTAATTCAAATGAATACCCTAAATACAATATTGTAATCAATAGCGAATCTTTTGAAATGTTCGCAGACTCCTGCTCTCCTTTTACTCTGTTAAATGTTAATGATTTCAGGAAAATCAAAGGGGAACCTAGTATGGTTATATCTACACCTGATATTTCACCCCATGGCTATACCAAAGATCCTATTCCGTTAGTGGGAATGGTGGAGACACAAATACATTTTAAAGGGAGGTCCACGGTGGGTAAAGTTTACCTGGTCAGCTCAGGATCCAATCTCCTAGGGTGGCGACACCAAAGGGAACTTGGCATTATCCTTGACCCCAATAGCAAGGAACAGGTCAAATTAATTAAAGAAGCCACGGGAGAGTCACCCCTCTGTGACGAATTCCCCAATCTTTTCTCTAACAATCTGGGATTGTTGAAACACTATCAGCATAAGATAAAAATTAGACAAGGGGCTAAACCTGTGGTGCATAAAACGCGTCAGGTTCCTTTACTTTTAAGACAACCATTGAAAGAAGAACTCGACAAATTGTGCCAATTCGGCGTCATCCATCCTATTGACGCATCGGAGTGGTTATCTCCAATCGTTATATCGGTGGAACGGTTCCCTCTTCCCAACATCAATGAAATGTTGAGTACCATGGGTAAGGCAAAGTTTTTTTCGGTCATAGACCTCTCCATGGCCTATTATCAAGTTGATCTTCACCCGGATTCTAGGCCACTAACAGCATTTTCTACTCCTTTTGGAACATACATGTTTGGTAGAATGCCTTTCGGCCTTGCCTCGGCGGCGGCTGTATTTCAAAAAATGATGCAAAGGGTACTGGAAGGAATCCCGAACAGCATGTGCTTTCAAGATGATGTGTTGGTTTACGGTGCGGATGAAGAAGAACATGACTATATTTAGGAAAGTGTGTTCCAGGCTAACTAATGCACGGCTTACTGTAAAAAAAGATAAATGCAAGATCAAAGTCACTGAGGTGGATTACTTGGGTCACAATCTTTCGTTTGAAGGGATAAAACCTAAACTCAGTCTGGTTCAAGCAGTGGAAAATGCTCCTGTACCAACGAACAAGGAAGAGCTGAAATCCTTTTTAGGACTAGTTGAGTATATGGCGAAGTTCATTCCAAATTTTTCTGAAAAATGTGATTCCTTACGAGAACTGCTAAAGAAAAATTGCGAATTCAAATGGGAAAAAAGTCACTCTGATTCCATAGCCAATTGAAAAAAAGAAATCATTAGCTCACGTGCATTGGGCCCGTTTGACCATAGGAAGAGAACCATTTTATGCACTGATGCATCCAACAAAGGTCTCGGGCCACTCTAACACAGAAGGGAGAAGGTGTAGAAACCATCATAGCTTTTGCTTCCCGCACCTTAAGTCCACCTGAACGGAATTATTCCGTAATTGAAAGGGAAGCTTTGGCATGCTACTGGGCCATTAACCATTTTAAGGTTTTTCTTTGGGGAAGTGCTTTTACTGTCCGCTCGGATCACAAACCTTTAACACACATTTTTTCATCTAAGAAGGTATTTTGTGAATCCCCTAGGATAGCTAAATGGGTCCTTGGGCTGGAGAAATTTAACTTTCGTATTGAGTATCTTCCTGGTCAGGACAATGTCCTTGCAAACTATTTATCCAGATCTCCCATTACAGGCAACATAGAGGCAGACCCTTTAGATACTCCCATTCTTTCTATTCTCACACCTTCTTTTTCAAAGGAGGAATGGAATGAGGAAATGGAGAAGGATTCCAGCATGAAGGCACTCACAGGTCTTATTATAAATGGTTGGCCGGAAAAGTGTGGTGATGTCATGGAGAGCTTAAAAGGGTTCTGGGAAGTTAGAAATGAGCTGAACATTCATGGAAACAAAATTTATCGCAATTCTAAAATTGTGCCACCTGAAGCTCTCAGAGACAGGATAATGGACCTTGCCCATGAAGGCCATTTAGGGAGGAGCTTCACAAAAAGTAAAGTGAGGAACAGTTTCTGGTTCCCAAAGATGGACTCAAGGGTAGAATTGAAGGTTAAGGACTGCTATAACTGTGCCAAAAGTGACAAGGTAAGGTCCACTCATAGGGTTCCTCTTTCCCCTGTGGAGGTACCTACTGTTCCTTGGACTAAATTGGCCATGGACATAATTGGCCCAATGGATGCTCTAGGTCCACAAAGAAGGTTCATGTTTGTTTTCGTGGACTACACTTCCCACTGGGTTAATGTAAAATTTACTCCTTCCACTACGACCAAGAACCTCATTGCCTTCTTAAAGTTAGTGTTTTCCTATGAGGGGGTACCTTCCATGTTAGTGACCGACAATGGGGTACAATTTACTTCGGAGGAAATGATATTGTTTTTGAAGAACCTTAACATCAAGCATGAGAAAACGTCCCTCTACTGTCCCAAGGCAAATGGGTTAGTGGAGAGGATGAACCGCATGATCAAAGAACATATCCAACTGGCAATATCTAATGGGTTCAACGTAGACAATTCACTGAGGGACTGTTTGTGGGCCTACCACACGGCGCCCAATTTAGTGACGGGTATCTCTCGTTTTGTGGTGTTGAGAGGGAGAGAACCTGGCACAAAGTTGTTTCCCCTTTTGCTTGAGGGGGGTAAGACTGTTGTCTATGACAGAACAGAAAGTCAGGTAAAAGTTCAGCAACATCAAGCCCGCTACAAAGGGTGGTATGACAAGAAATATGGTGTGAAGAATTTAAAAGCCAATGTCAATGATTCTGCAGTGATAAAGAAACCCATTAGGGTACAAGTGGGACAGAGTAAATTTCTCCTTCCACAAAAAATCAAGAACAAGGGGAGAAATGTGGTGGAGTTGGAGGATGGTCATGTATGGAGTGGGGATAGAGTTGCTATGGAAAGTTTCACCCTGCTCATGTTATCAGTTATGTTGGGTAAGGAGATGTGTTGTATCTTTCCTCATTACTCCCACCTGTTTAGATTACCCTGGGTTAAGTCGCAGTCCTGACACCTTCCCAAACCTCGTTAGCTCTCTAGTAAGCACCGGTACGGCTTCTGCAGGATGTCAGAGATATACGAGTGTGTCATCTGCATACATAGACACCACATGTCCCCTAGCTGAATACCCCATTGCCCCATTTGTGTCCTGAGGGTGATCGCTAAGGGTTCCATCGCGATGGCAAATATTAGCGGGGACAAGGGTCATCCCTGCTGGGTACCCTTTTGAGGCATAAAGCTGTCCAACACCTGGCCACGAAGACACACCCTGGCCATGGGTCCAGTGTACAAAGTTTTTATCCACGCAAAATATGAATTGCCTAGTTCCATCTTTTGGAGCACCGCCCACATATAACTCCTTTCCACAGAATCAAAGGCCTGTTGTATGTCCAGTAGGCTCAGAGCCCAGTTTTCTGCTTACAGATGTGGTGCATGCTAGATATGCGCTAGCCTGCGCAGATTTTGAGTAGTGTTCTGTCCCGGAATAAACCTGTCCTGATCCGCATGAGTCAATCAGGACATGTACGGAACGAGACGAGCTGCCATTATGACGCCTACATTTTTAGCATCAATATTCATGAGGGAGATGGGCCTGTTGGCCCCCATGGAGAGTGGGTCTCTGTCCAGCTTAGGGATCATAGACACCGTTGCTTCCAACATAGTTTTGGTGAGCTCCCCACGATCCAAGGCTTCATTATATACCTCAAGAAGGCGTGGAGCCAGTTGTAGGGCAAATTGTTTACAGAACTCTGCAGGGAGACCGTCACTCCTGGGGCACCTCTCTGACCTCAGCTTTTTAATGGATGCAAGCACCTCCTCCCTCGAAATCGGTGCCCACAGCACCTCTGAGTCCTCCTCTCCCAGAGTGGAAAGTGTCATTCCCGCAAGGAACTCCTCTAAGGAGTGGGCACAAACCCAAGAACCAGTTGCACACGTGTTTTTGAAGGGGGTTGCAAATTCCTTCAGAATTGCACCCTGGGTTTCACCATATTTACGTTACTGCATCTCAATTGTAGGATAGATGTGTGCTCTGTTTCTGTCCGTAGTACTCTCGCAAGAAGCGCCCTTGACCTGTCCCCACCATATGTAGTTTTTGTCTATATGTGGTGTATACACATTTTTCTAGCCATTTTCAAGGTTCTAATTGCTCCCCCCGAACTTGTGTCCAATCAGCCAACTGGCCAGGCTTCTTATGCATAGTGTTATCTAATCTTTTGAGCTGCTTCTCCAGGGTTGTGATGTCATCACTCAACTGTCTCCTTACCCCATATGCACACTACCGTAAGACCACCTTCATGGCCTCCCATTCTGTAGATCTATGAGTCGTTGAACCCAGTTATCTGTAAAATAGTGTCTGAGGGCCTCTTCTATAGTGTGTGCATGGGGGTGTCAGAAAGAGCCTCAGCTCTGAGTCCCCAGAGCGGAATGGCCGGTCGACCAGGCCTGCTTTTAAAAGTGAGTCGTCGTGGCGCATGGTCTGAGAGGTGGCGGGGCAGGTGCGATATTCCCTCCATGTTGGCAGACAGACCAGCTGTGAGGCAGCAATGATCTATGCGGGTAAATGTGCGGGCTGCCGGGGTATAACAGAGAATTCTCTTTTGGCGTGGAAACGGGCCCTCCATTCGTCCCTGAGCTGCATGACCTGCATTATTGTAACTAGTGACCTCAACATGCAAGGTTTGGTGTTATCTCTGGGGGTTCTCTGTCCAGCACGGCATCGAAGATGCAGTTGAAGTCCCCAAAAAGAATAACTTCAACCCCCATGTATGGTGTCCACACTTTTAAAAGCACTGGGAAAAAGTCAGGACAGTCCAGGGGTGTATACATTAATTATGCAAATTTCCTTGCCCTCCCATCTCCCATACAGGATAACAAACCTCCCATCTGGGTTCAGGGCATGATGTAAATGCTGAAAAGTGACCCCAGGCGCCACCCACACCAGGGCCCCCCGTGCGAAGCCCGAGTATGAGGTGGAGTACCGTTGGGCCCTCCACCTTTTCCATATACTTGAGATAGTGTTATAGTGTTCCCCCATACATGCATTTCATGCAGTCCAGCAATCGCTATTTTATATATCTTCAGAAATGCATGCACTCTATGGCGTTTCACTAATCCCGCCATCCCCTGCACGTTCCAATTAAGTATCTTTAGTATTTGTGCTGCTGACATGGTTGTATTGTCGTGTGCGAATCATTTCCATCTCCCTCCCCCACGGAGGTCCAACACTTCCTCCTGGCATCCTCCTTGACAAGTGTGCATTTTCCCATGACCCTAAAATTCACTCAACAACTGAAAAAACTGTGAAAACTGAACAATCCCCCCTACCTCGCACCATTGGCAGTTGCATTACCTTTGATGTACACATTGTGATCCATACAAATAGCAGCACATACCGCCCCAAACCTATCCCCCTACCCGTAACAAACATTAATTCCCAGCACAAAAATTCTGAGGTAGAAAGGTAATCTGCCCTCGCCTATTTCACAGGTAGATCTATTGTATCTGTTGCTGTGCTAGAGAACCGACTTCGCCCTGGCGCGAAATTGCTCTCTAACATCCCAGATGCGCCTGAACTCTGCTGGGGTACGTCACAGCCCTACGAAGGCCCTTACTCCCACTGTGATCATTTCCGGGCATAGATAATACTGATTACAAACATAGGAATAAAGCAGGGGGGAAATACAATTCCCAACTCCCCCAGTAGCAGGTCCAGTCAGCACCCCATTTCGCCACAACCATTGCAGTTACACTTATCTACACAATTATCCCTCGGGTTATCCGCCTATACCGATCAGTCATGTCCACTGCCAGGGTCACCAGCCTCGGCCTCTGTTTCTGGTGTCATATCAACAGAGTCTGGCAATGCCTCTGTGTCCAATGCCTACAGGGCGCCGTCCTGAAGGACTTTTATGCGACCGGAACTCGCCGCCCTCCCGTTCTGCAGCTGTCATTTTGGATGTCTGCGGCCCGCAGTGAGTTCTGTGCCGCTGTTGGTCTAGTGGAGGCCGTGGTGGGCACCAGGCATCTCCCCCTGGGCCTCTTGCGTCCAAGCAGTCGTTCACCTCCTGCGGCCTTCATTTTCCACTCGGAGTTTAGCAGGGAACATTAGGCTGTACTTTAAATCCAAGTCCCGCAGTCTCCGCTAGACCATGAAGAATGTCTTCCTCTGCTCCTGCTCTCTCTGAGTGTAGTCTGGGTACACCGATATAAAATGTCCTTCAAAGAAGAAGTGCCTTCCACTATGGGACAACTGAAGAAGGTGATCCCAGTCTCGAAAATTAAATAGCCTTGCAATGATGGCCCTGGGGGGTGATCTGGGCGGAGGCGGCATCACCAGCGCCCGATGCGCTCTTTCAATACTGAAAAATTTAGAGAGCCCCGCTGGGGCCCTTTTCTACACTATCCACTCCTTCAGTAACAGTTCGGCTGATGGGCCTTCTGCTTTTTCAGGGAACCCTACGAATCGAAGGTTGCCCATACTCGACCACCCTTCAGATTCCTCTTCCCTGCCATCTAGGTTTATGACTTGTCACTTTAGTCCCGACACCGTGGCACTGAGATTCTTGACCTCCATCTTCAGAGTGTCCACGTCCTGCACAGGGACTGACACTCTGTCCGAGAACTTCCTCAGGTCACATCTCAGGAGGTTTACATCGATAGCCATCGCATCTATTTTTTTAATCATATCATTCCTGGTCGACTGAATCACCTGGATGACATCCGTCAGAGTAGGAGCGTCTGCTGTCTCCCACTCAGCATCCCCCTTCCCACCAGCGGGGTCCTCCTCTTCAGCCTCAGCTCCATGAGGGATGGGCTGAGCGTAGGGGGCTTTGGCCATTATCATGGTTACAGGCTAATCGGGTTATCCCCCGACACTCGGTGTGGCCCCAGGTAGCTTGATCTCCAGCTCTTAAATAAATAGTTCCTGAGGCAGAGCTAGGTTCCTCCTCCGTGTAGGCCACCCACAGGCCACTGCAGTTTGGCTTGTGCGCAATCTGCCCCAGAGATATCGTCACATGGACAAACAGCGTAGGTCTAGCCCCATCTGTCGGCCCTCTCCTTATTACCGGTCATCCACCTGTAGTCACCTCCTGAATGGCCAAAGGGGGGGGCCAGTTACTAGCCTCTCTGCTTTGCTATCCCCTAGGGCCTAGGGGTCCACTCTCGCCGCCATCAGCCTCACATGCAGATCCCTACTGGAAAAAGTCCAACCAAGGCCCAGGACACTGGGCCTCCAGGCATAAGGGGAGGTCCGGTCCTCGTGTCGTTCCGGTGTGGCCCAGCCGAGTTCAGCCCCTTTCTCTCCCTCCAGGAAGGAAATGTCCTTTTTCCACCTCCAGAGGCCTCGGGAGGGCAACTGACTGACCCCCTCAATGCTCCTACCAGATAGCTGGGTCAGCGTACTATTTTTCATGAATGCAGGCCTGTTCCCCCTGTGCATTCTAGAGGAATCCTGCGCCGTTACCTGGTCAGCCTCCATCTCAGGTCTAGTCTCTCCATGACTATTAATTATTGTCTTTCTGCCTCCTCTGCAAGCCCAGGGGAGGCCACAGGCCATCCCGTGTTGCTGCGCCTCCCAGACATCTGGGCTAACGCGCGCCACACCCAGCAAGGAGGACCACGCCCCCTCCCAGACACACAGCCCCTGGTCAGTGATGCAGCCGAATCTCAGCCCCCCGACCCTGGCCCTGAATCTCCGCTTCTGCCAGTCAGGGAGCAATCAGTCGCTTCGCGGTGGGGTACAGGCTTGGGTTCCCGCAATAACCAACCTGTCCCTCCACCAGGGTTTGGGGCACACCGAAAGTACTTTCAGCCTCTGGGAAAGGCCTCCTCCCGGACCTCCACTCGGGGCACCAGTTCCGGGCCTCTCGGGCCCCGTCTCAAAACTGCCCACTTCTCCGTGTTCCCCGGCAGCGGGCACGGCACAACCCTCGCTCCTCACTCCACGGTGGAGGGTTGGCCGTTCCTCACCCCCAGGGGCGTGTGGATGGTCCTGCAAACGCTGCAGCTCCCGGCCAAGTCCCGTAGCTCATCGTCCTGCAGCCATCCAAAATGGCGCTGCTGCCCCTCGAGGACTTCAACACTGTCCCAGCAGTCCCGGGGGCATTATTCAAGCACAGCTGCTGTTGGTGGCCGGGTGGGGTCCCCCGGCTCTATTGCAATCCTATAGGGCTCACAGAGTGGGCAGGACAGTGCAGGATTTTGCCATGGAGCTCCGCAGTAACATGACTATGCTTGTTTCTGACCTCGACTTTGCCTCTTTCTGCTCATTTCTTCTCTCTATTTAGCCTCTTTCTGCTCAGTTCTGACCTTTATTTGACCTCTTTCTGATTTTTTTTACCTCTATTTTGCCACCTACTGCTCGTTTCTGATCTCCATTTTGGCTGTTTCTGCTTTTTTCTGGCCCTCATTTTGCCTCTTTCTGCTTGTTTCTGACCTCTATTTTGCCACTTTCTGCTCGTTGTTGATCTCTGTTTTGCCTCTCTCTTCTCATTGCAGGTCTCTATTTTGCCTTTGGTCTTGCATGAAGGGAGCCATTTGATATGCAGCTCCCTGGGTGCGGGAGCAACCTTTCATGTCTTGCCCTGCCCGCACGTTATGGACGGGTAAAGAGATGAAGCCTGCGCTTTCAGCTGGTGGGAGCGCTTTGACAGCTTCCACTCACTGGAAGCAGAGTTTTTGCTTTTGCTGGGCAGGAGCTGTCAAAGCTCCCGCCTGACAAAAGCAACCAGCTATTTCTAGGAGGTGGGCACCCCAGGAAATGGCAGAAGGTACTGGGGGGGTGTAGTCCCCAGGGCCATATTTGGTCCCAGGAGGGGGGCCATGCAGCACCTCTCCTTCTGCTTGGAGGGGCCACCATGGGTAGGTGGTGTCCCCAGGGATGAGAATGGCCCAGGAGAGGGCTGTGCGGGCCCCCTCCATCTTAAAAATAAAGAAAGCCCCTGGGCGGTGGTGGTCCCTGGGTGCAAGGGTTCCTCGCGGCCCCCACCAATTATTTTAATTGCCCCAGGTAGGTGATGGTCCCCAGGGCTTCTATAAGCGCAGGAGTGAGTTCCACGCTGCCCACCTCCTTTATTAAAATCAAAGCCCCATGGAGGGGGTGGGCCCTTGGGCTCAAAGAGCCCCCAAGGGGGGGCCCCCATGCACCCCCACTTTGTTTATAGCATGTACACAGGATCTGGCCCATCCGGAGCCATTTTCAAAATGAACGCGGACCCCGCACTTGTTTTACTTTCCAATATTTGCTGCAAATTTGTGAATTTGCAGCACAATTCTTTTTAAAAAAAGCTTTTTTGCCCTTCAGGAGCCCAGCACCAAAGCCTGGGGGTCAGGGTATTTCTCCCCTGCCCACTTTTAGTTTTTTTCATGATTTATTTTTGAGACTCGGCTGAAGCCAAGTGTCAAGATGGCTGCCAAAGTGTTGACAGCCAATTAGAGCCCTAATATCCTGCACAAGCTTGCTATTATTCGTAAAGTCGTTGAAATCCCAGATATACAAAATTAGATTTCCTTTAATTTCTTACAAGCTACTGAATGCATTTACACCAAGTAACTGAAAGCATGATCTGCGAAACCAAAGCTACCTTTCTGCCGAATTCAGTGTAATTCGGTGTAATTCCATTCAGCGGTTCGGGCTGTAGTCATGTCTAAAGCTCCTATGGGAATTAACATGGGAAACACACTTTTTTTAACTCCCATTTTTCTCAGCCTCCGCTTGACGGAACACCTTGAAACATTCCATGCGCAGCAAGAAGCATCTGAACACTTTTCGGGGAAAGCTTTGTGAAGATTTGTCAAATGGCACCAAAGATATAGTCAAGTCAAAAAATGTTTTTTCTATAGAAACATGGTATTAACTATAACTACCTACTGGCGACTAGGTAGTTATAGTTAGAACCTAGTTTCCACTGGAAAAGCATGTTATGACTTGGCTATAACTTTGGCGTGGTTTGACCATTCTTCATGAAATTCAAAAAAAAGGATCAAGGTAGGTTCTGGTTGTCATGGAAAGTTTGGAGGTGATCGGTGGAGCGGGGCAGAAGAATTTGGGATGTGAAATAAGGGTGCTTTTGTAATTCCCATAGGAACCTTTAGCCACACATACAGCCCGAACTGCTGAACAGACTTACACCAAATTTGGCAGGGAGGTAGAAGTTGGTTCAAGCAAGTGCCTTTCGCCTATTTAGTGTAAATCTGTTCAGTAGTTTTGGAGCAATTTGAGCTTAAAATTATGGTGATATCGCTGGTCGCGGATATATTTTGCTGTGGTTTCATGATTACTCCCAAATGCACATGCCAATGGGAATGCTCTGATAGGCTGGATAGAACCCAAACAGAAACTTGCCATCACCATTTTATTGATTGGGAATGGTTCCCAGGGCTGAAAATGTCTGACAAAACTTGCATAAGGGGTCGGAGTATCTGACCCCATGTGTGAGGAATGGGGGTGTTAGTGACATAAGTTATGTGCCCAAAATGTATTTTTTATTCGGGCATTGACGCGACCACCAGCACGGCCCGTGTACCTTCGATGGGATGTTGAGACTATTGCAACATCATCTCAATTATTGATGATAATATAAAAAAAACAGTGAATCCTTAGTATGCATTGTTAAGGAGTTATTTATATAGTATCAGGACCTCCTCTGAATACTGCCAGGCATAAACTGGTAAAAAGAATCCAAGCGGGACATAAACTAGAGGTCCCATGATCCTTAGCAGGCCACATTGATGCGAGTATGGAAGAAGCGAAACACGGAATAAAGACACTTCCGTTTCTGAAAGACGAAGCAGATTATTCTGTTTGCCGCGCAGTATGGAGGTGTTTTTGAGGCTTCGTGTATGGTATGGTAAGGGTGGGGTTGCACCATAAGATTTTCCCGATGATTATGTACTCCAGACTTTGGACAAGTGAGATGATTCAGTGATGACATCGTTGCTAGCATGATGTCAACCTTATTGGAGCATTTTTATTTGGGATAAGCTTCAGAAGTACATAACTTTATTTTCGTTGGTGAGGCAGACGTTTGTGTTCGCTTGCAGAAAATGATTTATTTTTACAATCCTTCCCGTTGGAAAGTAACACAGCTGTGTACTCATGTAGGGAGGTATTTTTTCCGATTTACAGGAACCAGTGTAAATGTTAATGCGATCTTCAAGAAGTTCTTAGTTTAAACCCACCGAGATTATTTCTAGGGTCACTGACTAAACCTCTTATGGCAGCGTTAACAACAATGACAATGTGAGTGGCATGGCCTGATGAGCTGCAGAATGGCTGTTCTGTGAGTGAGCTCCGCCGGCCGAGAAGAAATCCTGCTGTTATTCTCACATTGGGGGAGTTAATGCCGAGTTATACATTCACCCACTAAAAACAGAATACCTGAGTAATTGATCGCTGCGACTCACGTCTCCGTGGTCTGCTCCGGAGCCGAGTTGTGAACTTCACTTGAGGAGGGCCAGCGACGTGCGCACATCCTGCTGCTGCGCGGGCGGGCAGACATCGAAATCAAGCCCGCGCGGCCGGTGTGGAGTGGGCCTCGGCTGGAACAACTGCGCGGAGCCCCCTTTTCTACTTAGCAGCCCTGGTGATGATACCGGTACCTACCGCGCAGCTGTGTTGACCTGCTGAGAGACCTGATACGCGCTGCCCAGAGTTGGACGGTGAGGTGCGGTGGAGGAATAGTGGCACGGAGTTCCGAGAGCTGGCGGCGCCATCTTGCAGCACGGCCATGCGGGGACTCTGCCTGTTGATGTCTGGTGGCACACATTGGGTCGGCAATTAGGCCCTTTAGGTCCACAGTCGGCGGTAGCTACCAATGCCCTAAGAGGAATCCTATCTGGGAACATTTCACGACTGGTCGCGCTGCATGCGCCATTCTGCGCCCTTGGGCCGGAACTCACCACAGCGGCCATTTTCACGCAGAAGGCCTCGTGGTGGATTGCCTTGCGGTGGTGCCAAGTGAGTACGGGTCACACTGGGAGGGCGCCTAGTGAGAATCATCTTGGTGCTGCTGTGTCCAGGATAATTGGAGATCCACTACAGTGCAACATCTATTTGGAGTGCATGTTGGCCTCTGCAGGTGCATCCGCTGTCTGCCCGTGATGCTGGTGGTCTGCCTGTGTTTCTCTGTGGGGTTTTTTTGTGCTTTGCCTCACATGGACTTGACAGAGGACAAATTGTGCGAGTGAGAGGACCGTGGGTACATCGCTTGTACCGCGACGGGCAGGGAGGCCCTGCTGTTAAGATTGGCGACATCGGCATGAGACATGGGGAAACAGGATGCAAAGAAACCAAAGCTAACCTTTATCCAGCGGAGGACCACTAGACGTATGGAGTCAGACCCTGGGGCCAGCGTGGAGAGACCTGCAGAGCTGCAGACAGAGGATCGAGGGGAGAACCTACGCACACTGATGCTTGAAATGCGGTCAAGCCTGCGTAACATCGACACCAAGCTCAATGCGCTCACTACCCAGCTAGACGCCTTCAAGACCCAGGTAGGAACCCATGAAACCAGACTTGATATTCTTGAAAATAAAGCTTCTGATTTTCACGAGTTTCAAGTGGAAACGTAAGAACAACTTCTGCAAATGGACAGAATGTTGGGGCCGATCTACGCCAAAAACGAAGATTTGGAGGCGAGGTCACGCCGCAACAACTTGCGTATCACGGGCATACCGGAAACCACGGCTATTGTCAAGATGGAAACTTATGTAGCTGACCTACTTTGGGAGCTTTTTGACACTCACATCTCTGCGGTCTTTGCGGTCGACAGGGAGCACCATGCTTTGGGCCCTAAACCCCAGTTGGAGCTCCACCCAGGCCCATCTTGGCCCGGATTCTTAACTACCAAGACCGCGACCTGATTTTAGGTCTGGCACGAGAGAAGGGGAAGATCACGCATAAGGGCAACCAAATCTCCTTTTGCCCGGACTTTGCGAGGCGTGAATTCATGCCTGACAAAAGTATCCTGCTGCAGGCCCAAATCCCCTAAGCGTTGCTGTACCTGGCCAAGCTTAAGGTTACATATGACGGCACTGCACACTTCTTTACAGATGCCAAATCCACCCTCAAATTTTCAAAACCCATTAGTGGTAAGCCGTCTAAGCATGATCCAAGTCAACGGACTAGTCAGAGACCCAGCTCTGTGACAATGATTGATAGTTCTACAATTATGCCATATCCCATGATCTGGTTGTTCCTTATTATGTTCGAGGTTGGGAGACTTCTATGTGCTCCTCTCTTGGTTGGTCCCTGATCGATATATCACTGGTTGTTATCTTATTCTTTTTCCTTTTAGCCTACTTCCCCCGGGCCAGATGTGTGTGGTCTAAGTCAGCGGAGGCCTGCACAGGGGGTTGGGGGGCCCTACAGTATGCCAGAAGGGGTAGTAACACATAAGGTTGGACTGAGATGTACAAACTTCCTAGACCCCTGCCAGGTTTTAATGATATGTGGACAATTTATTTGAACTTTTTTCCTGTTATTTGTTGTAGCTCTCTGCAGTTTCTTGGCCACTCTGTCTCGACAGGGGAGTACGCTGGTGGTCCTGCACCCCTAGGATTCCCTTGTGCTAAATGTTTCTTTTTGTTATCGGGGAGGGTTTTCTACAACCTGATTGGGGGGTTGGAGTGGGTGGTGGGTTGGGGAGGGGTTTGTTGTTATGTTTGTAGCCAGTATGCCACCTTTCTGCTCGATTGCCTGCATCTGGGGACCTACTATGGTGCTACACTGCCCTTATCCTACTGTTTTCCTGCACTGCTTACAGCTAGACACCACGCCACCAGTTTGAACTTTTTAACATGGAACATTCAGTGATTGAATGATGGTAGAAAATCCAGGCTTCTGCATGCCTATCTGCTGAGGCATATAGTATGTGTGCTGCAGGAGACACACCTTAATGTCGCACCCTCCCCCAGGCTGAGGCATAGCCGATGAGGCCCAGTGTACTCTTCCATATACTCCAACTACTCCCGAGGGTTGCTGTGATGATCAGGAGGGGCTTGGACTGGAGGGAAAGGGAACTACACAAAGACCTGGAGAGTAGATTTGTTATCATACTGGGCACATTGGGTGGGACCCCAGTTGTGATAGTTGCGCTCTATGGCCCTAATGTGGACTCTCCTAGCTTTTTTCACGATATCTGGGCTAGGGTCAAGGCGACCGGCTGCGACACTATTATTTGGGGAGGGGACTTTAATGCAATCTTGGATGATGACTTGGACAGGCGGGGAGTGTCCCGGACTTTACACCCTTCTGCTAGTGCGGCCCTGAACGCCATGATTTTGGATGGAGATCTAGTCAACATCTGGAGATGCAAACACCCAGCGGTTTGGGAGAGCACCTGTATTTCTGAGCATCATGGTGCCTGGTCAAGATTGGATTTCTGGCTGGTGTCGCGCGATGTTGCCACCTGGACCAAGGGGGTGTCCCATCTCCCCAGATCCCTGTCGGATCATGCCCATTGCCTTCTGCAATTGGTGCTCCCCGAGTCCCCCCGCACCTGTTCTCTTGGCGGTTACCACCACATGCGCTCTTGGATGAGGAATTTAAGGAGGAAATCAGAACAGCTATCACTGACTATTTCACCCTCAATTCCGGTTTGGTGGACATGGAGGCCTCCCACTGGGAGGCATTCAAGGTGGTTATTAGGGGTAAATGTATTGCTCATCAAGCCGGGGTGTTCAAGGATATTCGGGGTTCACTTGCTTCTCTAGAGACTCAAATCAGGGTACTAGAAACACTATACTATTCCTCTGACGACTTTGGCACGCTGGCCCTCTTAAAGGCCAAGTTGCTTGACTTTGAGGAGGCAGTGCATTGGGAGGTTAAGTTCCTGGGGAAATACGCCGAGGTGCAGAGATATGGAGAGGGTGATAGGCCGGGAAGGATGTTGGCGACGATTATTCGGGCCCCACAATCCACTGCTTCCATTCCTGAACTGTCTAGCACACATGGTACTGTCTTTAGGGACTAGGCGGGTATTTTAGACACATTCTCCTTGTTCTACTCTAGAATCTACACTGCTACCAAGGAGACATGCCCAGAGGCTATGCAGTCCTTTCTTGCCTCCCTTGAGCTACTCTGGTTCAGCCAAAGGCATAAAGACTATTTGGATCTCCCTTTCACAGTAGAGCATGTTTCTCGGGCAATTAAAAGTTTGCCTTTAGACAAGGCTCCCGGTGTCTGATGGTCTAACCACAGCCTTCTATAAAACCTACGTGGAGGAACTAACGCCTCATCTGATAGCGCTATATGAAGATGTTCAGGCTAATGGTATATTACCACCAACCATGCGGAAGCAATAATAATTACTTTATTGAAACCTGGGAAGCCTGAAACTGACCTAGACTCATATAGACCGCTGTCATCAATAAATGTGGATGTTTGGCCAAATTGATAGCTAACAGGTTGCAGCCCCAACTCCCCTTGATCGCTTGTCCCGATCAAGAGGGATTCATTCCCGGGCGGTCCACCTCCCACAACCTCAGGACTGTATTTTCAACACTACACTACCTTCATCCAGACGTGTAGGCAGCTGCGGTTTTTCTTGATGCTACCAAAGCGTTAGATACGCTCGAATGGCTGTATCTGTTCGCTATCCTGGGCCGCAAGGGATTTAGCCCGCTATTTATTAATTTAATACATTTGTTATACACTAAGCCAACGGCTCGTATCCGAGTAAATGGCCTCATGTTGGAGCCTTTCTCCATTTCACGGGGCACAAGGCAGGGATGCCCATTGCCTCCCCTGCTTTTCGCGATTGCGATGGAGCCACTTGCGGCGCGTATAAGACAGCACCACACGGCCAGGGATATTGGGTTAAGTACCAGAAGCCTCCTCATTTCGTTATATGCTGACAATGTCACATAGTTCATTACTGACCCCGCGGTAAACCTGGACCCAATTCTGAGGGAGTTTATTAAATTCGGAGGACTGTCTGGAGTTTCCATCAACTGGGAAAAGTCCGTTGTTTTTCCCTTGACGGACACTACCGCCCCGGTTATTTCCATATTTCCTTTAAAATGGGCGGATGACACGGTTAAGTATTTGTGTATATGTCTTAGCAGGAACTTACAAGAGGTGTGGAATTTAAATTATGGGCGTGCCATCACCTGGTTAGAGGAGAAGATCACACTGTGGGCTAAGCTCCCGCTATCCCTAGCCGGGAAAATTGCCCTAGCTAAAATGGTAGTATTGCCAAAATGTCTTTATTTATTTGCTAACATCCCTATCTCCCTCACACATGCCTTTTTTAAATCCCTCAGAACTCTGCTGGTTTCACTAGTATGAAAGAAAAAACAATGGTTCTGTCGGGTATGCATAGCTCATTTCTTGTACAAGTAAATCAATCATCTTTTTTCTTATATATATTTGTCACATGTAACACCCAAAAACAATTTAATCATAAGGAACACACGAAAGAGAACAGTTGGATGGGTAAACAGTTGTTTTATATAAATTGCATCATTTATCAGTTACCCATACTGGAATAAAGAGCTGTCAACAAGGTGAAGTTTTAAGGTGAAAAGTGATCAAGTGACATATCGTGCTCAGTGATACAATTACGTGCGTAGTATGTACAATGTGATTATAATATGTACAAGGGAAGGGAAGGCCAGACTGAGAACAATGACTCTGCTGGTAATCCAAATTTAATTTCTCGTGCAGAGCCTTGAACTGGACCAAGAGGCAGCATTGACGTTTCATCCCAATATAAGCACAATTGAGTGGTCATTGGGGGTCTTCATCAGGGCAATGGGGGAGGGGAGGGATGACAGCCTGTGAAGTTAGACAGAACGTGAGTTAGGCATATTCCAGTAAGTGTGTTCCGAATACAAACCAAAACGCATTTGGTCATGATTCACCTAGTTCAACCAGAGTGAATCTTGAGTGGTGGAACAGTTGGGCTCAGGTCAGCGTACTCATGGCCCCATCACATTTAGTCTAAGGGAAACGGATAGATACGTGCTGAAAACTACTGTTCAGGCGGTATGTCAATGCAAATTGTGGTGAACAATGGTGGTGATTAAAGGGGTAAAACACTCACCCACATAGATAACATGAAGGCGGCAAGCAAAGGGTTAAATCCGCTATACCCGTGAACAGACGCCCGCAATGTCTGGGTGGGAATGTAGTGGATTCGAGACTCACTTCTATGGAAAAGGCGACTTGGGAGGGGATTAGGTTACATCCCGTTTGTGGTACTCACATTTAAAATTGTCTGTGTGCTTAAGGCAGTGCTTACCTAATTAATTGTGGCCTGCGGTGATATCGGCAGATTGCTTGTAAGGAGCATCGGCAGGCAAATGTTTTGTTGTGCCGCTGCGATATGTCAGCGAGCCTCTTAAGGAATGACTGGCATTTAATAGAAGCATGAGACGGCGTGCGCGTGCACTCCGCGTTCTGGTGTGCAGCAGCGAAATGCTGGCACACCAGTTGCCTAGGAACAGAAACTGGCGGCAGCTGTCGCGATGCCACGTCAAATGCTCAGAACCAGTGGCCTAGTAACAGATCATGGCAGCTGCTGACGCGGTGCCATGTCACATACTGAATTAGGCATAGGGATGGAGGGAGAAGGGGTTGGAGGGATGTTTAGCAATTGTTTCATTATGTGTGCACACTTTAACAAACTCGTACACAGATGTATTACGAGTCTGGATACCCTCCACTTAAAATTCTTTGCTACATAACACGCAAAATTACGCTCAGACGTTTGCATCGATTGCTGGCATAAACACTTAAAAATCGGGTGGTAATGTGATCGACTTAAACAACTCATAAAACATTTTTTGTCAAACATGTGTTTATTAAACTTTTTTCAAGTACATCGCAAGTTATTACCATCATGTCGCTCAACGCAGTGAGCTTGGAATATCAACGAGACAGAAAAAAGGCTGAAAAAAAACACATTACCTAGAAAATGCCCTGGCCCCAAAGCCAAAGTGAATGCTAAAATGAAGGATACAGCGGCTAACAAAGGAGGGGTGTGGGCAGTCCCCCGTGGTCATCATATAAAACTTAATAACTTAATTGGGCGTCTCATCATTCTTCTGTGATGGTGTGCTATCAAATCCTTCCAGCCGGAAGGTATCTTATGAGGAGTACTAGTGTGATATAAAAACAACTCCCCAGCAAAAATAACCAGAATCTCAGCCCCCCTCCCCCTCCCAAACAATGGTGGCGGCAAGATCTAATTGGTAGAGTCAACCTGGGGTAATGGCAATTAAATCAAAATTGAAAGAGGTGTAGTGCTCTGACAGTAGGAGGACAGACAGCCAGCGGTAGCCCACGTGGAGAGGAAGGTAACTAATGGTCCCCACCTGAATTCAAAGTTCTTGTAATTCTCCAGAAAAATATCAGACATCCTTTTCAGGCTGAGTAACTGCCATAACCGTGAGTGCCAAAGGGAGATCGCTGGAGCTTCCCTCTGCTTCCCGGTGCCTGCTACGGTCACTTTAGCCGCGCCTATACAAAGCCACATGATGGCCTTGTCCGCACAAGACTGGTGTTCTAGGGCAGGGTCTCAAAGCCCCAAAAGGATCTCTGCCATAGTAGTTGAAATGGGATACCCCAGCATGTTTTTAATGTGTGCCAATATTTCTTCCCAAAAGGGGCGTATAGTCAGGCAGTCCCACCAAATGTGCTAGAAGTCACCCAGGAGGCCGCAGAAGTGTTGGGGAAGATCTGATTGAGCCTAGACGGATGGAGAAACCAGTCCATCATTGTCTTTAGGTGGGCTTCCCGGAGATCTACGGAATGGTTGAATCTAATGATGTCAGACCATAAATGACCATTCCCTCTCTGACACATCACGCTGTAAAATCCCCTCCCACATAGCCATGTATCGTGGACACGGTGAGTTTGTGGTGGTGAGTAAGAAGTTATATATGAACGATTTCATTGTGGAGGTCTTGGAGAGGAAGGATTCAAGTCTGGTAGGTGGGCGAGTGGCTGCATCCCAGAACCTCGGAGTGAGAGCCGAGTGTAGCAGTTGGGTATGGTGAAATCGTTCTGTATTGTCCAAGCCATAGTCTCGTTTGCAGTTGTCAAAGGTCAGGGGGTCACTGTAATGAAAAAGGTGCGTCAGGTCAAGGCAACCTCCCTCTCTCCAAACGTCAAAGGGTCCTTTGTGTAGGCATGGGGGGAAGGCAGGATTAAAGTGCAGTGGTGTAAATGGTGAGGGGAAGGTAGTCTATCGATCATCCCCCGCGACAGAATCCCACACCCTCAAGGTGGTGCGTGTAGGAGTACTAAGGTACGCATTCTTAGGTCTGTCTTTCTTGGGCCGCCAACCTAGGTCCCATATGGTCCTCCCTGCCACACTATGATCCATATGCAACCAATGTTTATCGGATTCCCGTTTGGACCACTCAGTCAGTACCCTCAGCTGTGCTGCTTTATAATACAAGTGTATATCAGGGAGTCCTACTCCGCTCTCCGCTCGGGAGCGTCGCAATGAGGAAAATGATAAGCGGGCACGTCCCCTTTGCCACATGAACTGAAGGAGCATGGATTAAACTCGGCGAAAAAAGTCCCTCTCCGGTTCTATTGGTAGGGCTTGGAATAAGTAGAGAAGCTCAGGAAGGAGTGTCATTTTGACAGCATGTATGCGGCCAAGCCAAGAAAGAAAGAGAGGTTTCCACCTCGTGAGTTCTGTTTGAATCCGGGTGAGACTGGGGGGAAAGTTGGCAGCATAGAGTCCCTCCACCCTGGACGTTAACTGGATTCCCAGATATTGTATGGATGAAGTGGTCCATTGCAGTGGAGTGAGGGGCTGAAGCCTGTGCACCTCCGCCGGTGGGAGAGTAAGGTTGAGAATATACAACTTGTCTAGGTTTATTTTAAAGCCCACTATCACCATGAGATTGGGCAGGATAGGAGAGCGACAAGAGGACATCGTCCGCGGGAGTCCCCACTAAAGGGTATGCCTTGAATGTCGGGATTGGCTCTAATAGTCACCGCTAAGGGTTCGATGCTCAAGGCAAAGAGTAGGGGCGAGAGGGGGCACCCCTGTCGGGTACCTCTAAAGTGAAAAAAGGCGATTAAAGATGCTCCATTGATTTGTACTCGGGATCGGGGTTGTATGTAGTTGGCCCGAATCATAGTGAAAAATTTAGGAGCGAACCCAAAGCTCGTGAGGGTAGTAAATAGGAATGCCCAGTCGACCCTATCAAAGGCCTTTTCGGCATCCAGGCCTACCAGTATCGCGGGATATGATGTCTGTTAGCTTTCTCTATGCGGTGAACAATTCGGCGGGTGTTATCATGTGTTTGCCGTCCCTTGATAAACCCCGATTGGTCTGGGTGTATGAGATCGGGCATGAGGCCATTCAAGCGTTTAGCTAGAATGGAGGAATAAAGTTTCGCCTCGAGATTCAATAGGGTGATGGGTCGATACGAGGCGGACAAATGAGGGGCCTCCCGGGCTTAGGTATCACAGAGATCATAGCCTCGGACAGTGACCCAGTAGGCTCTGCCTCTATCGCCATTTTATTGAAAAGTCGCGTGAGGTGTGTGGTGATGTCGAGGGCAAAAGCTTTATAGAACAGGGTGGTGTATCCATCTGGTCCCGGACCCTTGCGGTTGAGTTTACCTCTTCGGAGGTGATAAGAGCAGTAAGTGTGTCATTCCATTCAGGCGAAACCTGGGGGAGGCCCAATGTCCGGAGATATTCGCGTTGAGCGTCGGGATCTAACTGGCCCCTAGTGTAAAGAGTTTTGTAGAAAGAGACAAATATCTCAGATTTTTCTTAATTTTTATGCGTAATCTCCCCAGTGGGCCCAAGGATACCTCCTATGTATTCCCGCTCTTTAACTGTCTGGCAAGATGCTTGCCAATCTTATTACCCTGTGAGTAAGACAGGTGTCGGAGTTTGAGTAGCGTGAATTCTGACCTATTATTATAAATAGCTTTAAGTTTGCCCCTCATAGCTGTCAGATTGTGAAGGGTGTCTCCACTGGGGTTTAATTTATGTGTGCGTTTGATAGAAGCGACTCCTTTTTCCAATGAGCCCCTTTCTCTAGCTCGTTGTGCGTTCAGTGCCGAGTTGAGGGCAATACATTTCCCCCGGAAGAACGCTTTAAACGCACCCCAGGTGGTATACTCCGAGGTATCTTCAGGTTTGTTAAGATCAAAAAATTCAGTAATGGTTTCCCTCAATTAGGTGCGGGAATCTCTGTCCCACATGAGAGAAGGCAGAAAATACCATTTGGGGGTTGATGAAACATTACCATGCCAAGTCAAGCAAATGGAAAGGATACTATGATCCGACACGGAAATATTTTAGCCTCTTGGAGCACACCCAGCAGGGATTGGCTAATAAAAATATAGTCGAGTCGGGAATATGTGCGGTGGACGTGGGAGTAGAAGGTGTAGTCACGAGAGTGGGGGTACAGAGTCCGCCACGCCTCTAACAGGCCCAGGTCGTGGAAGTGCTGTTTAGCTTCGTTGGGAAAGGAGCCCAGGTCAGAGCGGTGTGGGTGAGTGCTATTGAGATCTTTCTGCCAGGTCAGGTTAAAGTCGCCCAGAAGTATCATTGGCCCTTCCACGAAGTCTAGAATTCTCCCCACTAGAGTGTGTAAGAACACAGTTTGCCCAGTGTTAGGTACGTACACTGCAACGAAGGTACAGAGTTTGCCCATCAAGCGGCCCTTGACCATAACCCGGCGGCCATCTTTATCAGATAGAACATCCAGATGTTGAAATTTTGTGGAGGAGTGAAATAGGAGTGCCATCCCTGTGTGTTTCGTAAGTGCAGAAGATCTGTATATCAGTGGGTAGTATTTGTGGCGGAAGCGTGTGTCCTCCGATCTAGCCAAATGTGTCTCTTGGAGGGCCACTATGTCAAGATGATGGTCCGTAATATACTTCCACACCTTTTGGCATTTTTGAGGCGAATTAAGCCCTTTAACATTCCAGGATCCGATGGTGATCGTCATTGCACTAAAGGGTGAAATAGTGTCTCATAGACAATGTCAACTGTCCCAGTCCAGTGTGAGCCCCAGAGTAGCCCCAGAAATGTTTGTCCCACAAGTGAGTGCTATCTGTGAATAAACAAATGCAAAAGAAAAACCCACTAATGAGAAATGTTAAAAAGCCGCCACCATTACCCTCCCATCCCCTCCCCGCAAACCCCAAAAACAGCAAAACGAACATCAACAAAAAATGCGGCAAGAAAGCCGCCATTTGTTCCCTGGCTGGGGATTTCCTACCCCACAGGGACTAAGGGGGACGGTACATCTGAGGATCCCGTCCACGCCCCTCCGGATGTAAGTCAAAGAAGATGTCATCATGCGGTTATAACACAAGTATCAAAACAGAACTACCTTTAGGAAAGAGATTAAGTCACTGCTCTCAATGATAGGAGCGAAGCATGTCACAGCATCTCTATATCACGGTTGTCTGTCTTGAGCCCGGGAAGCAGGGCCATAGAGGGATCAAAGCTCAGGGGTGCGCATGGAACGGATCACTGTCAACCCCCCCGAACTGCCCCCAAAGCTGCCAACACCAACAAGAGACAGCCAATTGTAGTAAGTCTTAGTGTGAGCTTCCGTGATACTATGAGTCCCAGGCCTGTTGTAGATCATAGACCGTACATACCTATAATGCTATCGCTGGGATTTCATCTGCGGCCCCTACGCAAGCCCGCAGACTATGCAGTCGTCGATAGGGGCCCTCTAAGAGGCTCCCGATTTTTATCGTGCGTGGAGCCAATCTCCTCTGAGGGGAGACCCAGGAGTTCCAGGCCATCTTTTAAGTCAGTGATATGACGCTGTTTGTTATTGAATTAGAAACTGAGTCCAAACGGATAGGTCCACCTGTATCTGATTTTATCATCTCGCAGTTTGGAAGTGATGGGTCGGAACAACTGCCTCCGTGCCAAGGTAGACAGAGACAAATCTTGGTATATGGAACATGAGTGTTCTTGGAACGAAATGGACCCCTTCGTCCTGGCTGCTAGGAGCACTGCCTCTTTAACTTTGTAGGAGTGGAATTTCGCCAGTAGGTTGCAGGGTCTCTTCTTCTCGTCGGCCTGTAGGCTTCCCACATGGTGGACCCTTTCCAGTTTTATTTTGAGGGATTGGGGACCCAGGACCTCCGCGAAGAGCCCATCCATGAAGGCCCCCAGGTCCGGCCCCACCGCGCCCTCCTCCAGGTCTCTGACGCGAAGATTCTCCCTCCGTACCCTATTTTCGAGGTCCTCCGCCTTGAGCTGCGTCTGGTATAGTTGGTCCTGGAGGGCGCGGACATCTTCATGTAATTCAGTGGAGAGTTTCTCTTGGTTTTGGTGTTACGCCTCCAAATCCAATACTCTAGTGCCCACAGAGTCCACGTCTTGTTGGAGGGAGGTCAGTCTCTCCGTAAGATTCGTCCTCAGTTGCTCCATTGAAGATTTGATGTCCTGGCCGAGGTTGTTTCACAGCTCTGTTTTAAAGTCTTTAAACATGGTCAAGAGGTCTGCCTTCGTGAGGGCCATGTTGGCTGATTCAACGTCTCCGCGGAGCGTCGGGCTATTATCTGATGGTGTGAAGAAGTCTGATACTTTGTCGGATGTAATGTTCATTCCTTTCTTTGGCAGCATACGTACTGGCCAAGAAGGATCTGCAAGCGGCAGGAGGGCTTGGGCTCTAATGCGAGGAAACCTCTATTTTTAGGAGTAGCGTAGGTAGGGACCGCTGGCAACCGAGAGCGTGTAGAATCACCGTCAGCACCTGGGCGAGGCATCACTGGGTGGACCTACGAATGCTGCACAATTTTGCCTGCTGTGTGGTTAGCACTGCTAGGTGGGAGCGTGCTCTCCTCATGGGAAGTAGAGGTCAGGTGTATGCCCGATGTGGTGTCCCATGCTACACGCAGCGAGGAGTGGCAAGGCACCAGACCACACCAGAGGCCTCACTCAGGAATCAGCACCAGTCGTCCAGCCGCAGGCTGTTGGCACGCTCAGCATATGCGGGTCCCGCCGGTGTCAGTCACCCCCCTGTATGCGTTGTCCTTCTCGAAGTGGAATGGGCGCCATTTTATGGATACAGGGGCATTCAAAGGGGTTGCACTAACCATAATGGAGCGGATGGTGGAGCACCGTTGATCCTGTCGCAGAGCCGAGAGTAAGCAGTAGATTATTGTACCCTCTGGAGCAGCGCCTGGTATCAAGTGGACATGGGGCCCAAGTACAGGAGATCAAGTGGCGGTGCTGATATTTACATTCCGGCCGCCATTTTAAAGTCAGGCAGGCGCATGGTGGCGGTCCGAGTCATGAGTTGTACTCCGGGGAAAGTCGTTGTGAAGGTCCCAACGTTCTCGATGACCGTGGGCCTTACCTCCGGCGGCAGCAAGCAGATTTGGAGTCAGGGGACCCACGCTCCACCCTCGGCAGCATCCGGTGGAGCACCCCGACTAACCCTGAACGATAGCCGCCATTTTGGTAGGCACCTGCTGTCTCCACAGAGGTCACGTTGGGTCCGCTACTGCAGTATTAGAGGCAGGTGAGGTCTCTGCAATTGTGCCCTACATCTTCCGCTCAGCGCAGGAGCGACTTGCAGCGTTCAGGGTGCAGTAAAACCGCAGCTATCTACTCCGGAACAGCACGCGGATCGGGAGCCGAGATGGTCTACATCCGATCGGCCATCTTGCCCGGCCACACCCCCCTCATAAAAAACTTTTAAACAGATTTGGGATACCACACGGTTGATAATAACCACAATTTAAACAACAAAAACAGGTGGTGATACGATCTATTTAAACAACTCAAAGAAAATTTAAAAAGGTGATTGAATCCGGCCAGAGATATCACATAGTTGTTAATTAAGAGGCATCTCCTGCATATCACGTGCATCGGTGATGTGTTAACATAATCACAATACATGGCCACTTTCACAACTATTACATTTTTCCGCGTCTTTGTTAGTTGAGAGGCGTGTCATGCGCATCCGTGATGTAATGCCTTCATCAACATTTTTGGTTACATCTACATATTGCATGTTCATGCATTCTGTACACTGTACACATGTAGGTATTCATTTAAGGAACAAATCCAAACAATTGAGGCAACAACACATGCTTTGAGGTTAAAAAGATATAAGTATCTGCCACCTGTGCGATAAGAAACATACGTTTTTTCAGAACAGTTGAAGGTCAACCATATGCACTGACAACAGTGCTCCTATGAGTGGCTGTAAATTTTGATCCAGCAACAGTCCTACAGAGTACAGATCTGCATAGATTGTATGTGTGCTGAGCATATCTCCTGATTAGAGCTGCCCCATTTGTCTTGAGGTCTCTTCAAACTCGTTCAATCCCACCATTACAGTATTGAGTGAATGGATCCACCTACATTCCTTGTGATTGAGGGCATTGATAGCGAACCCCCTCTGGGATGGGGACAGATTTTGTCTATAACCCACCATTTTATACTCTCTGGGGGATGGTTGTGTGTAACAAAGTGATCAACTAGTGGAGCTTCCTGCACTTTCCACCTCACTCTGCTCATATGTTGTAGTATCCTAGCCTTGACTTTCTGAGTGGTCTGACCCACATAAAGCAAATCACATGGACAGCGAATGGTGTATATCACATTATTGCTGTTGCAATTGGTAAATTGCGGCAACTTATGTGTTCTGTTGTTATGTGTGAATGTAGATCCTTCAATGGTCAACGGACAGGCTTTGCATTGGCCACATTTACGGTGACCAATTATAGGCAGTAGGCCCAAATGGCTTCTAAGATTCATTGGTTTAGAAGGCTCAAGATATGCTTTGACGACATTGTCTTTGAAGTGTCTGCCCCTCTTAAAGGCAAAAAGAAGATCTGCAGTAGTATTCAGTTCACTTGCAACAAGTTTCCAATATTTCTTCACAATCTTTTTCATGTTGTTACTTTTGGTGTTAAATGTTGTCACACACGCAATATTTTCCGTCTTTTCCGGTTCCTGTTTCACCTGCAAAAGTTGGTCACGTGGAATGTACCAAGCACGTTTGCGTGCTCGTTTCAACAGCCCTTTTGGATAGCCTCTCTCCTTTAGACGATTGGTTAAGGTTTCTGTTTCTTTGAAAAAGTCTGTCCTTCTTGTACAGTTCCTCCTGAGTCTGAGGTACTGGCCATATGGCAAGTTGTCCCGAAAACTGCGTGGGTGATGTGATTCATACTTGAGGAGTGTATTTCTTTCAGTTGGTTTTCGATATAGGTCACCGACAAAGAAACCTTCCTCTACTCGGAATGTGAGGTCCAGGAAATCAATGGATTCATAGTTGCTGGTCATGGTGGACTGGTTGTTTCTTGTTCTGGTGTTCAGCCAATCATAGAATTTTTTGAGGTAATTTTCAGTGCCCGACCAGATCATTATGACGTCATCTATGTACCGCTTCCATGCAGCAATCTGGTTTATCTAAGGATTGTCAAAACTGTACAGACGCTCCTCCTCATAGTCATCCATAAAGATATTCGCCAGACTCAGTGCCTAGGTGGCTCCCTTCCCAACGCCCTTGCACTGGTAATAGAATTGGTTCCTGAAGATGAAATAATTCCTCTTCATTGGAATCTCCAACAGAGCGATCACGAAATCAGTAGGCATCCAATGCGGTCTCGGGCGTTTGTCCAATGCAGCTCTGGCTACGTCTAGTGCCTTACCTTGAGGGATGGAGGTGTACAAAGAGGACACGTCGAGTGTTACAAGTAGTTGCGTTTCTGTGTCGTGCGGTTGACCCTCTAACAATTGAATAATGTGCATCGTATCTCTAATGAATGATTTGGTTTCTGGCACCCACGGTTGCAAGAAAAAAATCAATAAACTGGTTGAGCGTCTCCAGGAAGGACCCACATCCGGCCACGATGGGTCTTCCAGGCGGCTTGTCCAGTCGCTTGTTCACCTTTTGTACAGTACATATTGTTGGGATCCTGGGCTCCTTTTTAATCAAGAAATCACTCTCTGGTTGGCCCAAAAATCCTTGTGCTAATCCATCTTCAGTCAGCTTCTCAATCAAGGATCTTATCTCAGTCGTGGGATCCCTAGGTATGGGGTGGTAGCTTTCCGTGACTCCCAACTGCAGCTCTATTTCTTCCACGTAGTCTGTAGTGTTCTGTAGGACTACAGTGCCGCCTTTATCTGCAGCGTTGATGACAATGGCATCATTGGCGCCCAATGATGAAACCGCTGATCTTTCTTCTTTGCTGATGTCGTGCTTTATATATCCCCTTCCTTCCAACAACTCCATTGTTTCTTGCAAGACAATCTTCTTGTAGGCCAATATTTTCTCGCTCATCAGATATGAATCTGGTGTAAATGTTGATGGAGGCCTGAATGGTGTGGCGGCTGGCATGGGATTGTAAGCATTCTTGCTAAAGTAATACTTGAGTCGGATTTTTCTGAAGAACCTTTGCAGTTCAAGTTTGACGTTGAACGAATAAGGTGCAGCTGTGGGTACAAATGACAACCGTTTGGAAAGAACCTCTTTCTCTGATGGTGACATCGTATAGTTTGAAAGATTGATTATCTGGTCCATAAATCTTGATTCAGAGGGGTTGTCATTTTGTGGATCACTGGGAATCATCGGGTCAGGGTGATGTGCCTCAACGATGCATGTGCTTTGTTGTAAGTCATCTATATGTAAAGTTTGTGTTAGGGCCGTTACCTGAGTGTCTCGATCTACCTCAGTGTTAACAATCATTGGGGAAGCGCTACTGGGTGCTGGAATATGTATTTTCACCATCTGTAAGTTTGTCTGCGTGTCGAGATTTCCCCATGTGTTTCTGGTTGGTAAAAGAGGACTCGTGAATTGACCTGTTGTGTGTTCCTGCCTCTGTTCCATCCCCTTTCCCGTTCCCAATGCTGCTCCGAGTCGCCCCCCCCCCCCCTGTTGGACTGTCGGTAACCTTCCCCTTAAAAAGGGGACCTTGGTTTCCCTGTCGGCTAGTGGATGGTCTCTCAGATTCTGAATCGGAACCACTCCCCACTGAAGAGTCTGAGAAGGTGTTAAATCTTCTCGGTCCCTGTCTGCTTCTATTAGAGAAGAATCCTTGGCTGTCCGGCTGATAGTGATCATCAGCCAAGTAAGGGTAGGTGAGTTTCTTATTGTAGTTTCTCACGTCTTTTGAAAGCTTGTCTAACTTTCTATTGAGGGTTATCGTGTTAAAGTCTGCTGGTGTTTTTTCAGCTTGCTCTAGAGCTTCTTTTGCGTAGGAAAGGGCACTAACCTCAAGTATTTCCCTCTTCAGATTATTTCACTGGTATGGCCGGGCGGGCAGGCTCGGGTGTCCTGGGATTTGCTGACGCTTCCACTGTGCCAAGGCTGGTTGGGGGCCCCAGATATGCAAATGTATGCCTGGTGCACCCAGACCCAATTCCTCCACAACTGGGTTCACCCAACTCCTTTCCAACCCCATATGGCCGTGGATTCTGACGTAGTTGACCCTCTAACAATTGAATAACGTGCATCGTATCTCTAATGAATGATTTGGTTTCTGGCACCCACGGTTGCAAGAAAAAATCAATAAACTGGTTGAGCGTCTCCAGGAAGGACCCACATCCGGCCACGATGGGTCTTCCAGGCGGCTTGTCCAGTCGCTTGTGCACCTTTTGTACAGTACATATTGTTGGGATCCTGGGCTCCTTTTTAATCAAGAAATCACTCTCTGGTTGGCTCAAAAATCCTTGTGCTAATCCATCTTCAGTCAGCTTCTCAATCAAGGATCTTATCTCAGTCGTGGGATCCCTAGGTATGGGGTGGTAGCTTTCCGTGACTCCCAACTGCAGCTCTATTTCTTCCACGTAGTCTGTAGTGTTCTGTAGGACTACAGTGCCGCCTTTATCTGCAGCGTTGATGACAATGGCATCATTGGCGCCCAATGATGAAACCGCTGATCTTTCTTCTTTGCTGATGTCGTGCTTTATATATCCCCTTCCTTCCAACAACTCCATTGTTTCTTGCAAGACAATCTTCTTGTAGGCCAATATTTTCTCGCTCATCAGATATGAATCTGGTGTAAATGTTGATGGAGGCCTGAATGGTGTGGCGGCTGGCATGGGATTGTAAGCATTCTTGCTAAAGTAATACTTGAGTCGGATTTTTCTGAAGAACCTTTGCAGTTCAAGTTTGACGTTGAACGAATAAGGTGCAGCTGTGGGTACAAATGACAACCCTTTGGAAAGAACCTCTTTCTCTGATGGTGACATCGTATAGTTTGAAAGATTGATTATCTGGTCCATAAATCTTGATTCAGAGGGGTTGTCATGTTGTGGATCACTGGGAATCATCGGGTCAGGGTGATGTGCCTCAACGATGCATGTGCTTTGTTGTAAGTCATCTATATGTAAAGTTTGTGTTAGGGCCGTTACCTGAGTGTCTCGATCTACCTCAGTGTTAACAATCATTGGGGAAGCGCTACTGGGTGCTGGAATATGTATTTTCACCATCGGTAAGTTTGTCTGCGTGTCGAGATTTCCCCATGTGTTTCTGGTTGGTAAAAGAGGACTCGTGAATTGACCTGTTGTGTGTTCCTGCCTCTGTTCCATCCCCTTGCCCGTTCCCAATTCTGCTCCGAGTCGCCCCCCCCCCCCTGTTGGACTGTCGGTAACCTTCCCCTTAAAAAGGGGACCTTGGTTTCCCTGTCGGCTAGTGGATGGTCTCTCAGATTCTGAATCGGAACCACTCCCCACTGAAGAGTCTGAGAAGGTGTTAAATCTTCTCGGTCCCTGTCTGCTTCTATTAGAGAAGAATCCTTGGCTGTCCGGCTGATAGTAATCATTAGCCAAGTAAGGGTAGGTGAGTTTCTTATTGTAGTTTCTCACGTCTTTTGAAAGCTTGTCTAACTTTCTATTGAGGGTTATCGTGTTAAAGTCTGCTGGTGTTTTTTCAGCTTGCTCTAGAGCTTCTTTTGCGTAGGAAAGGGCACTAACCTCAAGTATTTCCCTCTTCAGATTATTTCACTGGTATGGCCGGGCGGGCAGGCTCGGGTGTCCTGGGATTTGCTGACGCTTCCACTGTGCCAAGGCTGGTTGGGGGCCCCAGATATGCAAATGTATGCCTGGTGCACCCAGACCCAATTCCTCCACAACTGGGTTCACCCAACTCCTTTCCAACCCCATATGGCCGTGGATTCTGACGTAGTTGACCCTCTAACAATTGAATAACGTGCATCGTATCTCTAATGAATGATTTGGTTTCTGGCACCCACGGTTGCAAGAAAAAATCAATAAACTGGTTGAGCGTCTCCAGGAAGGACCCACATCCGGCCACGATGGGTCTTCCAGGCGGCTTGTCCAGTCGCTTGTGCACCTTTTGTACAGTACATATTGTTGGGATCCTGGGCTCCTTTTTAATCAAGAAATCACTCTCTGGTTGGCTCAAAAATCCTTGTGCTAATCCATCTTCAGTCAGCTTCTCAATCAAGGATCTTATCTCAGTCGTGGGATCCCTAGGTATGGGGTGGTAGCTTTCCGTGACTCCCAACTGCAGCTCTATTTCTTCCACGTAGTCTGTAGTGTTCTGTAGGACTACAGTGCCGCCTTTATCTGCAGCGTTGATGACAATGGCATCATTGGCGCCCAATGATGAAACCGCTGATCTTTCTTCTTTGCTGATGTCGTGCTTTATATATCCCCTTCCTTCCAACAACTCCATTGTTTCTTGCAAGACAATCTTCTTGTAGGCCAATATTTTCTCGCTCATCAGATATGAATCTGGTGTAAATGTTGATGGAGGCCTGAATGGTGTGGCGGCTGGCATGGGATTGTAAGCATTCTTGCTAAAGTAATACTTGAGTCGGATTTTTCTGAAGAACCTTTGCAGTTCAAGTTTGACGTTGAACGAATAAGGTGCAGCTGTGGGTACAAATGACAACCCTTTGGAAAGAACCTCTTTCTCTGATGGTGACATCGTATAGTTTGAAAGATTGATTATCTGGTCCATAAATCTTGATTCAGAGGGGTTGTCATGTTGTGGATCACTGGGAATCATCGGGTCAGGGTGATGTGCCTCAACGATGCATGTGCTTTGTTGTAAGTCATCTATATGTAAAGTTTGTGTTAGGGCCGTTACCTGAGTGTCTCGATCTACCTCAGTGTTAACAATCATTGGGGAAGCGCTACTGGGTGCTGGAATATGTATTTTCACCATCGGTAAGTTTGTCTGCGTGTCGAGATTTCCCCATGTGTTTCTGGTTGGTAAAAGAGGACTCGTGAATTGACCTGTTGTGTGTTCCTGCCTCTGTTCCATCCCCTTGCCCGTTCCCAATTCTGCTCCGAGTCGCCCCCCCCCCCCTGTTGGACTGTCGGTAACCTTCCCCTTAAAAAGGGGACCTTGGTTTCCCTGTCGGCTAGTGGATGGTCTCTCAGATTCTGAATCGGAACCACTCCCCACTGAAGAGTCTGAGAAGGTGTTAAATCTTCTCGGTCCCTGTCTGCTTCTATTAGAGAAGAATCCTTGGCTGTCCGGCTGATAGTAATCATTAGCCAAGTAAGGGTAGGTGAGTTTCTTATTGTAGTTTCTCACGTCTTTTGAAAGCTTGTCTAACTTTCTATTGAGGGTTATCGTGTTAAAGTCTGCTGGTGTTTTTTCAGCTTGCTCTAGAGCTTCTTTTGCGTAGGAAAGGGCACTAACCTCAAGTATTTCCCTCTTCAGATTATTTCACTGGTATGGCCGGGCGGGCAGGCTCGGGTGTCCTGGGATTTGCTGACGCTTCCACTGTGCCAAGGCTGGTTGGGGGCCCCAGATATGCAAATGTATGCCTGGTGCACCCAGACCCAATTCCTCCACAACTGGGTTCACCCAACTCCTTTCCAACCCCATATGGCCGTGGATTCTGAAGTAGCTGAGCCTGTCCCTCTCCATGTGGCTCTCTATCACCATACCGCCGCCCCAGAGACGGCATAGACACTGTGGAGACCTTGCATTGGTCGTGGAATGAACTGCGGAAGAGAGCTGGCGCTCCCATATTATATGCCCCATCTATCCCACTAGAACACAACCCTATGCTACCTAATATAAGGGAGGATATCAGTAAGGCTGTGGCAAAACAGTTGAACCTACGTACATTCGCTGACCTGTACCCCGGGAACACATTTCGACCCCCACCCCCGGCTGCATAGGAGGGTCAAGCAGTGCCCTTTGCTGAACTTTTCCTCTATTACAAGCTTCGGGCCGCTTGTCGCTCCCTACATGACAGCTTCCCGGACCCCCGCCATCTATGTCAGCATTAGAAAACGTGTTAAGTTCACCTTCGCCCCGTAAACTTGTCACATGACTCTACACACACATGCAAAATACGGCGCCTCTGCTAAAACCTAGGGCATTCCAGGGGTGGAACGATGAGCTCCCCGTTACGCTCACCGAGGTCCAGTGGACGTATTGCTGCTGCCAGCTCACTGAGTTATCCCCCAATTATAAACTTCGCCTAATACACTTTAAGTTCTTCCATCGATTTGACAGGACACCTATAGGCCTGCATCGTATGGGGTTGAGGGACGATGAGGGATGTTGGCACTGTGGATTTACTCCAACGACTTTTCTACATATGGCATGGGACTGTCCACGTCTAACGCCATTCTGGTCCACAGTTTTTACATTGATTACTCAGATTACTGGTGCACCTGCGACCCCCACTCCTTTGCTGGGTCTGCTGAGCTATGTCAAAGACACACCCGTTAAGATTCGTAAACTGCATGCATTGCTTCTTCTATTTGCCAAGCGCCAAATTGCTGTGCACTGGGGGAGGAAGAGGATGCCTTCCATCAAGGAGTAGACCAGGGACATCTCGTACGGTCACTTCCAATTGACCACCTTTTGGGAATTAATGCCTCCTACCTCCAGACCCAGAGACATTTGGGAACCATTTATCACTTGGGCCCAGGTTAGGCAGGGGGCGGATGGGGACACCTCGATCGCTACGGGGTAGTGGGATAGGTCGTGAGGAGAGATGTTGCTGCCGTTCTTTACAGTAGATCTACCTGCTATGCACACTATCCGAGGTGCTGCCCTGGATATTTGGCCCTGTCTTTCTTTTGTTTGTCTCTTGTTTGGTCTCGCTAAGTAGTGATCACCTACATGTTTCTGTTTTCTATCAGTGGGACGGGTACATACTGTATAACATTTGAACTGTATTGGTGGTGCAGCTTTATTCCTTATTATGCATTGTTAGTATGTTGGCTGGCTGTTTACTGTGTTTCTACTTTTTTGGGAAATGCCAATAAAAAGAATTTTAAAAAAACAACAATGAAAACGTAGGTTAAGAATGCACATATATACATATGTTGGAGAACTCTTGTCTCTTTCTACTATCTTTGGACACCAAGGCTTTGTCTGGTATAATAGTGTGATAATTAGTGATAACTCTCATGATCAACACATATACTAAATAGCGCGATTGGAAATTTTAACAGGGGTCCTGTTGTAGAGCAATTGCAGAATTCCTCTTCGGTGTAAAGGTTAATTGGGTAGGTGTTTGTTTTCGGTTATTCCATTCTACCTACTTGGGGGAGGGGGATACAGAAAGCGAAGAAAGAAATTGTCCTGTTTCAAAAAGAAGTTTATTAGAAGATTTTTAAATTTACCAGAGGTTTTAGATGAACCGAACAGCAGCAGCAGCAAAAATCCCACAAACCACGATATCAAGTCACTATTAAAAGCTTTAGAAAAACTACAAAAAAATTAGTTGACAAAGCGGTGGGAGAAAAAATCTTTAGAAAAGTACAGGGATGTCGATCGTGTCCCCAGAGGATTGAGAGTTATGATAGCTCCTACTTTTGAGAACCCTCACCGTGCAATGCTCACTGAATGGGTGTCAAACAACCTGCAAGCATCCATGAATATGGTATTGATTTTAATCACGTAAGCAGAAATTGATAGAGAGACTATTTGCAAAGAAATTGATAAAACCATTGAATTGCTGGATGCATTTGAACAAAAAGATATTATAAAGAAAAGTCGTGAGGAAATTGGTGGTTGCCTCCAGAAATATGAGGACACTATCAAAGCGCACAAAATATTTAAATTTGCACAAGATAGAAGAGACTACGAAACGGGGAGAGTATTCACTTTCTCTAAGAAATTTGACATGTATAAAAGACAAGCATTGGTTGAAAAAGCACCTACCACCCATCCGCAAACTTCCAATAATGCTGAACCTGCAACATCTAGCTCAGATACAAGCTCAATTCTAAGTAGTAATGAATCCGATGATAATAGAGATTCAGGTGACACATCTCTAACTGCTCTTCTCGTTAAGTGTACTCCTGCAGAGGAACTGAATTTTCTGAGGCAGGACCAGCACCAAACCCTGCGGCCCCGGAACCCTCAGTACAAGCAGGGAGAAGGAGAACCCAGCAGAGGAGGTAGAGGCGTAAGATTCACAGGCAACATCAGAGGCAGGGGAACACGAGCGAAACAATGGGTGCACCAATGAATTTAAGTGACAACACTGTTGTAAATCTCTCTGACACTATCTTGACCAGCTGAGATTCAATTACTCTCCCTCGGATTGACATTTTTCCCAGAACGCAATTTCAATAATACTTAATCTAGAGTCAACATATATAAATTCATAAGGAAGTTGAAGCTTCTTAAATTTTTTCAACTTAAAAACTCCTCGAAGACCAACAGTGATGAATTACCTCTGGCCAATGTGGGTTCAAATTTACAGGTATCTGACACTAAGGTACTCAAACTTCTCCATTGTTTGGCCAACAACAATGATGACGACACTAGGTCCACACAGGAAGTGCTTCATGAAACTGGTATAAACATCAGTAGCTTCACAAGCAGCCCACTTTGTCCAGCATCCACCTTTGTGCCTACCATGCCAAAAGACGCCATCGATGTGTTTCATGACAGAGTCACTGAAGACCTCAAGACTTTAAACAGATCCATCAAACTCAAACATCAAGGCATGAGACACATGGAGCTACAACCTCATGCACAAACTAAGGGACAATAAGAACCTTATCATTAATAAAGCTAACAAAGGAGGCAGTATTGTTTTATGGCCAAGAAATGTAGATATGGATGAAGCAATGAATCACCTCCATGACACCGACTGCTATAGAATTATTTCCTTTTCAGACCTTAAAAAGGTGAAGGACATGGTCTCTAAAGAATTATTTCAGTGGAAAAGACATGGTTTGATCAGCAGAAATGAATTTCTGTTCCTCAAGAATGAACATCCCATAATACCGATACTGTACTTCATTCCCAAAGTCCACAAAAACATGACCCCTATTCCAGGGAGACCGATCATTTCAGCACAGAGGAGTCTACTGGAACCTATCTCTAAATGTGTTGATTTCTTTTTACAGGAATTTGTTCTAGGCCTACCATTGTTCATCAAAGACACTGGAGATTTTCTAAACAAATTAAGAAACATTACTTGGGATAGTGAGTGTCTATTGATAGTTATGGACATAACTTATTTGTCCACAAGCATTCACCACAGTGATGGTATCAAAGCTGTTACATATTTCTTCGCGCAACGTGATATACAATTCCTTGAACATAACAAAATGATTATCACTATGATTGAGATATGCCTTAGGAACAATTTCTTTTTGTTTAACAAACAGGTCTACCACCAATTGCGAGGAGTGGCTATGGGGGCATGCTTCTTCGCCAGCTACGCTTGCCTCCACGTGGGCTGGTGGGAGGAGCATGTTCTCAGGGGTCAACCCAAATCCACTTATGATACACATGTCAAGCATTGGTGGAGATTTATTGACGATGTGTGCCTGATTTTGAAGGGGTCTATAACATTAGCGATAGAATTTGTGAGGACTTTTAATTCCAACGCCCTCAATTTAAAATTTACCGCAACCATTAGCACCACTAATGTGGAATTTTTAGATGCATCAGTTTACATTGAACAAGGACAACTACAGACCAAATTACACAAACAAAGTAGGGCGGGGAACTCTGTCCCCCATGCCAAGAGTACCCACCCTAAACATTTAATTCGCAGTATCCCGTACAGGGAATTTCCGCAGATTCACCAAATCTGCAGCACTGATCAAGAATTAGAAATTTGTCAGGATGAGGCCACTAAAAGATTTCTAGCACAAGTGTATATTAATAAGGAATTAATCTCAGCTCATAACAAAGCAAATACATTTTCTCGCGAGCATTGTCTCGGTGTCATCCCTAGGGGGGTTGGTGAGGAAGTCACGAGTCACGATATCAACAATGATTCCCCCCAAGAACTGAGACTAATCACTGCCTATTGCAGACAAGAAAAAAAGATCAGAAGTATTGTATACAAAAACTGGCCTATTGCCTCACGGACCTTACTCGATCTCAGATTTTACCTCCTTTGCCTTCATTGACTTTTAGACGTGCACCATCTATGAGGGACACTCTAGTTAGGAACAGTCCAGAAGTTATCTCCACTAACACATGGTTGTCACCGAGGTGCGGCTTCTTTAAATGCAGCTCTTGCCGGGCTTGTAAATTTGAGATCAACACCACGGAATACATGACTGCTTTTAGCAATACACAGGTAAAAATTCAAGGATACTACACTTGTCGCACTGACTTTGCTGTGTATGTGCTCAGGTGCACTTGTGGTTTAAAGTATGTTGGGAGCACCAAGGTCCAGGTGTATAATCGCATATTTCAACATCTTAGAGCTGCAGTCAACTCCGATCCCAATTACCCAGATGCCAGACACCTCAAACTAGTACAGCACAACAATTTAAGTGACTTGCAATACTTTGTCATAGGGGCTGTTCCTAAGTCAATCTGAGGGGGTAACAGAGAGCGCCAGCTGAGACAACTCAAATCTGGGTTCGTATTACAACCTGACACCAAGATGCTCAACACGGGGGAGCTCCATAATTTTCTTTGATGACTCTGATATGTAGTTTTTAGCACCTTTTTAGTACATTACCTAATACATCCAGCTATCACTATGTGTAGATTTGACTGTGATGGATCCATTGTCCTAAACATATGCCCTTGGTGCTTTTATCATCCAGAACTGTATCCATTTCTGTGTCTCTTGATATGTAACGCTAGAGGTTTTTCATCCCACACTTATATGATTGGCCTGTTGTTCTACACTTGGCTTTACTTTTTACACCACACATGGTCCTTGAAAACAACATACTTTGCTATATGCATTGCTTGGAATATTTCTATTTTCCATCTGCTGACTTGGGCACTTGCCCAGAATGTTGCTGCTCCTATTATTTTTGTCTTTTTATAATAGAAGGCTTTTCCCGGGGCTCTGGTGAGCTTATCTGTTTTGCGTAATAAGTAATTGATTTTAGTATATTTGCACTAGCAAGTTTTGCACTCTCATACCTGCCAAATTAGCACTTCATGAGTTCTGGGCGATATTTTACAGACCACATTGACTTGATTTGCACATCAATTGCAGTTTACATTTGCTATTAGCACATTTTTTTCCTGCAGGAAGTGGTCTTTGTTTATCTTTGAAATACTATTAAAGTATAACATTGCACCATGTAGTTACTCTATGGGTTTCTTAGACCCATAGCATCATGAAATTTGGTCTTTAACTGAAAATGTATAAAATTCCATTATATTTGATTTTTTAATGGTTATTTAGATATTTATCTACATTATGATGTATTTTTACGTGCATACCGTCAAGAGTATGTTGTCTGTGTTTATTGTAACGTAGCATGAAACTAATTGTTTTCAGGTGTGAGCATTTAATCAATTGTTGTCACTATTTAAATGAAGCACACTTAGTAGCGCGTCATGTGAACAGGTCCGAGTTGCCATGGTCGAAACGCGTCATGCTGGGCACTGGCCAGGACTGACTGGTTGCCGTGTGGATTATTTTAAATAAAGCACTAAAATTTCACTTGAACCATATATATATATATATTACCTACTGGCGGTCGCCAGTAGGCAGTTATAGTTAGGACCACGTTTCCATAGGAAATCCGCAACATTCTATTTTGAATAACTTTGGCGCCGGTTGACGAATCCTCGCGAATTTTTCAAAATAGGTGGGGCGCTACGCTCCGCTCCTTCCTTGAAAGTCTCGGGGGGATTCGTCAAGCGGGGGCTGAGATAAAAGGGGGGTCCCAAAACGCGTTTTTCCCATGCATTTTTCCATAGGACCTTTAGACAGGGCTACAGCCCGAACGGCTGAACAGAATTACTTGAAATTTGGCAGAGAGGTAGTCCCTAGGTCAAGGAAGTGCCTTTTGTAGGTTTGGTGTGAATCTGTTCAGTAGAATCTGAGAAAATAGCCTTTTAATCAATATATATATCTGTGGCAGCTTACCGTGCGCTTACGGTGCGCTTACCGTACGCGTACGGTGGCGTGCGCAAGCGCGATTCTGATTGGCCCTTAGATCTTAGTAAACATTCGAATCTTTCGAAACCAGGAAGCGGCGGCCGCCATTTCGTGTTTTTCACTCAGAAAAAAAAGAGTGATATCTTGAAAAGGGGGCAAGGTGGAGAGTTACAGACCCCCTAACATTTGTAAGGGGGTCAAAGAAGGACAGAAAAGTTCAAAGAAAACATTTATTGATTTTAAAAAAAATCGCGGGGTACGCGTACGGTAAGCTTACGGTAAGCTTACCGTACGCGTACGGTAGAAAAAAAAAATAAAAAGAGAAATAAAATTCAGATTTAAGTGTTTAGATATTAGGGGGCTCTAAAAAGAGCCGTTGTGTTTATGAAGTGATTTTTTAGTGGTACCTACAAGTAAGTACCGATGCAGAGTCTAAGGTTCAAGAGGAAGACTCTGTTCCCTTCATCATTGAAGTGTACACCATCTCCTCTATAAATGTCTTGCATGTCGTAACGCAAGTTGTTGTGGTAAATGGAACCCATACCATAGTCACGGAGGAAAGCAGAAACAGATTTGTTGACGTGCTTTCTTGCTTTGTCAATCTGCGGACAGAAATGATTGGACCAGTTCCATTTTTGCCTTTGGCATATGTTAGAAAACACAAAGGCAGTTTTAGGGAAAAGTGAAAACAGTTGTGCAAAGGTGTCCTTCATAAGCATTTCCAGACCTACCCCAGTCAAAGTGCCTAGGTCATTGCCACCACAGTGCACTATTATGAAGTCAGGGTGTTGGATTTGCATGAAGGATTTCACCAATGGCATCAATTGGTGCCACTTTAACCCTCTCTGACCAATCCATTTAATGTCTACATTTGGCAAAGCAAGGTCTCTCACCATACCTGTTTTCTCTGCATACTTTTCACTCCAGAAGACATAGCTGTGCCCTACAATCCACACTGTGAACATCTTCCAAGGAGATCTGGATGCACTCAGGAGGTGTAATTCAGTAGAATGGGAAAATGAAATGAAAGACAGTTTGGAAATGGAGGCATACATATTTTTTTCATTAAAAAAAAGAACTGATTGGCTGTTTCATACCATTCTAGAATAAAAACTAGGCTGCATGTGTAAATTAATAGAAGCATGTTTTGTATTGGTACAGAAAAATGTGTTACCAAAGAACAGTACTTTGGATTTGCTGTTAGGTTTGAAAAGTCAAGCACTCTTGCTCTGTGGAATTGAAACATTGTTTGGCGAACTTCTGACCTAACTCCACACAGCAGTGTTCCATGAGCTGTTGCTATGGTAGCAGGCAGAAGTCAAGTTGGGAGAAGGGTACTAGGCAGAAGTCAAGTTGGGGGAAGGGTACTTTTGGAAAAGGGTTGGTTTTCAACCAATAGAAAGAGAATAGGAGAGAGGTGTAAAGAAAAGAGATCCTGGCTCTGATAATCTGCTGTTTGAGTGCCACATTTCTTTCACAGCTAACTAATTTTAAAGGTGAGTTTAGAGTTTGAGAGGGGATGTATATGGTAAATTAAGAAATGAATAATAGAAATGGAATTCCTTTTGTTGAAGTTGTGTTTATCATTTTCTGTTTTGGGAGAAATTTAAATGTGAGGAACATGTAAAATAATATGGACTATGTTTTCACGATAAATTAAGGTGTACTGGTATAAAAAAAGAATAGTTTAAGGGTTTGAGGTTGGACTCAGTAATGCAAATACATTCAGCATCACTAAGGCTGGTTGCCCTTGCTGGAATGTAGGCAGTCACCCAGGTTACACATGGTGGTGGTCTGAAAAAGCAGTTTGGACATGTGCAATTAAAAAAATCTGAAAAGTGGATTCATAATGTGTCAGTCTGTAAAAGTGATTATCACTTGTCAAAAAAAAGAGCAGTAAGTGTGCTTTCAAATTGGCAAAGAAATTTTGTTTTGTGACTAATGTGAAAACATGACTCTGTGTGCAAAGAGGAATTATAGGCAGAGATTTATTGCGTATTGCTCTGGTGATTTCACAGTTGCATTACATGGAAAGGGGGAGCCATTTTTTGGTGCAGAAGCAGACTCTTAGCACACACCCAGCTGCTTACCATGTTGAATCATGCACAGTATTTACAAGCGAGTGGGGTTTGAGGTTTCAGTCAGTAATGCAAATACATTCAGCATCACTAAGGCTGGTTGCCCTTGCTGGAATGTAGGCAGTCACCCAGGTTACACATGGTGGTGGTCTGAAAAAGCAGTTTGGACATGTGCTTTTAAAAAAATCTGAAAAGTGGATTCATAATGTGTGAGTCTGTAAAAGTGATTATCACTTGTCAAAGAAAAGAGCAGTAAGTGTGCTTTCAAATTGGCAAAGAAATTTCGTTTTGTGACTAATGTGAAAATATGACTCTGTGTGCATATAGGAATTACAGGCAGAGATTTATTGTGTACTGCTCTGGTGATTTCATAGTTGCATTAGTAGTAAAAAGGGGGAGTCATTTTTTGGTGCAGAAGCAGACTCTTAGCACACACCCAGCTGCTTTCCATGTGGAATCATGCACAGTATTTACAAGCGAGTGGGGTTTGAGGTTTCAGTCTGTAATGCAAATACATTCAGCATCACTAAGGCTGGTTGCCCTTGCTGGTATGTAGGCAGTCACCCAGGATACACATGGTGGTGGTCTGAAAAAGCAGTTTGGACATGTGCTTTTTTAAGAATCTGAAAAGTGGATTCATAATGTATTTTTCTTTTCCAGAGGGGGAGAAAAAGGTGAATGCTCAATTGGTCACTTGCATACTTTGTGGTCTGGTCCACTTTATCTCTAAAAGATTTTAAAAAATTAGTTATTAATTTCTCAAGGATCTTGAGATGTGGTAATTGATTTATAGTGTTTTTAAAAAAAAAAAAAAAAAAAATACGCTTACGGTAAAAAAAAATAAAAAAAAAGTTTCAAAGAAAAAATAAAAAAAAGTTGAGAGGTAAGGTTGGCTCTTATAAGAGCCGTTGGGTTCATACAGGGATGGAGGAAAGAAAGAATGGGAGTATTATAAGCGTCTACAAACATGCTGGTCAATCTTATTGTTAATAAGGGTAAGACTGATCTCCCCAAAAACAATAAGACCACCACATTTTGTACACCTCATTTCAACGCTCCCAAATCTAGGGTTGATGTCCACAGGAGAAGAAAAAGGTGATGCTCCCACATCAGAGGAAGGGCTCAGCTGAGCTGCCGATGATGTACTCGGCTGAGCATCTGAGGCTGGGCTCTGGTGACTTACTGAAGGGTTTTCTTCAGCATGTCGAGCAAAGGTCCTTGGGTGTCTGTCCTGGAGGTATCTCTTCATAGAGTGATTTCCAAAGGAGTATTTCCTCCTTGGATTTCCTCTTGATAAAACACGACCACAAAGTTTGCAAGTGACCAATGGAGCATTCACCTTTTTCTCCCCCTCTGGAAAAGTGAAATACTCCCATACAAAAGAAGTCTTTTGTTTCCTCCTTCTCTGGATCATGGTGGTGCTGCTGGCCTCACTCTCAGAAGAGGTCTGCTGTTCTGCCATTGTATCCCAATGTCAATCCAGCTCCTGCTCCTAGAGAATCACAAGCAGAAATGAGGGGAATGGGTGTGGTGTGGGAAGAATCTGGAACTGAAAGTAGTTTCAACCAATGAAAAGTGTTCTTTCAAGCAGTAATGAGGGGAATGGGTGTGGTGTGGGAAGTTTCTGGAAGTGAAAGTAATTTCAACCAATAAAAAGTGTTCTTTGTAAGTCACATGACCTGCCGTGCGCGCACGTGACGCTTACGGTGCGCTTACGCAGCGCGTATGTCACACTCGCGCATGCGCATTACACGCCCCTGCGTAACCGCGACGTTGCTTCCGGGAGTACGCGTACGTGACGCACGTATTGCGTATCGCGCATGCGCATTACACGCCCCTCCGTACCCGCGACATTGCTTCCGGGTATACGCGTACGTCACTCACGTACGCGCACCGTACTTATGACGTACGAAGCGCGTACCGTCAGCTTACCGTACGCGCACGGAAAAAAAAGCATAAATAAAAAAAAAAAAACCTTTCCATAATGCAGGATATAGTACATATATTATTTTATACAAAGGGTTACAAAAAATGACAAAAAAAAATTTGCATTTAAAAAACCGTACAAATTCACTGAAAAAAACATGGGTATCACACACGTTATAGTTAGAAATTAGCATTTTAAAAACCTTGCAAATTCACTGAAAAAACCATGGGTTTCACACATGTTATAGTTAGGGATTAGCATTTAAAAAACCTTGCAAATTCACTGAAAAAACCATAGGTTTCACACACGTTATAGTTAGGAATTAGCATTTAAAAAACCTTAGAAATTCAATGAAAAAACCAAAGGTTTCACACATGTTATAGTTAGCTGGACATTTCACTCGTAAAAAACCAATGAAATTTCCCCGTTATAGTTAGTTCAGCTAACTATAACTCGCGCGCCCGCAATGCACTACTGATGACGTCACATATTACATCACTCATGACATGGTCACTGACATCACTCATGACATCACTGATGACATCTCAAATGACATCACTGATGACATCACTGATGACATCATCCAGTGAATGTGTTTTTTTCTGAAAATTAAATAGGTTTTATATAAGTATATCTCAAGCTCGATGGAAGATTAAATGGGTATATAAGTGTCTAAATGGATGATTTTTTTTTAAAAATGTATTGTGTAACTGATTGTTAAAATGTATCATAGTGAATACATGGCTTAGTGAGTAATGTTTAAATATGTAAATATCTGTATCAGTCTCTCACTTTGTGTATAAGTGGCTGCATGGGTTGGTGAGTAGCTACATGGGAGTCAATATAGGTTATTAGTTGGTTTTTTGAGTATCAGTCTGAGTGTCTGCATGGTTCGGTGGGGGGTATTACGTAGTGCATAGGTGCATGAATGAGTGACTCACTGTATGTGTTGAAGACAGCATGTGTGCATGACTATATGGGTGGATGAGTATGTGTAAAGGTGTGTTAGTGAGTGAAAGACTGTCTCAATAGTGTCTCCATGAGTAACTACATATGTTTTTAACTGTTATATGTGTCTTTTGGTGTATATAACTGAGTATATGTGAGAGTAAGAGATTGAAAGAGTTCCTGTATGAATAAGTATGTGTTTCTATAAGTGATTGTTTAAAAGACTAAGTATGTGTAAGTTTCTGTAGAAGTAGGTGTGGTGGTGTGTGTATAACTGTATATGCAAGTAAATGGATGTTTGATTCTTTATTAGCATGAGTGACTTTGTGTGTGAGTAACTCTATGGATGAGTGGCGTTGTGTAACAGGATGTACAGGTGTATGAATACATATGATGAGTGACTACATGTATGAGTGACTGTATAGGACTGTTGGTGAATGAGTGGATGTGTATGTGGTTCTTAGAATTACTGAATAGGTTGTTGTAACTGATATTGATATGTTCATTATTTCGAACATTTTAGTTTCATTTTTTTAAATGTGTGTATTAAAGGTTATATTAGGGGAAGAAGAGGTCTGCTACTATTTCACAAGGATGATGTCATCAGTGATGTCATCAGTGATGTCATTTGAGATGTCATCAGTGATGTCATGAGTGATGTCAGTGACCATGTCATGAGTGATGTAATATGTGACGTCATCAGTAGTGCATTGCGGGCGCGCGAGTTATAGTTAGCTGAACTAACTATAACGGGGAAATTTCATTGGTTTTTTACGAGTGAAATGTCCAGCTAACTATAACATGTGTGAAACCTTTGGTTTTTTCATTGAATATATATATATATATATATGTATATATATATATATATATATATATTACCTACTGGCGGTCGCCAGTAGGTAGTTATAGTTAGGACCGTGTTTCCATAGGAAATCTCAAAATTCTCTTTGGAATAACTTTGGCGCCGGTTGACGAATCCTCGCGAAATTTTCAAAACTAATGGGGCGCTCCGCTCAGGTCCTACCCTGAAAGTCTCGGGGTGATTCGTCAAGCAGGGGCCGAGAAAAAAGGGGGGTCCCAAAACGCGTTTTCCCCATGCATTTTTCCATAGGGACTTTAGTCGCAGCTACAGCCCGAACGGCTGAACAGAATTATGTGAAATTTGGCAGAGAGGTAGCCATAAGGTCCATGAAGTGCCTTTTGCAGGTTTGGTGTAAATCTGTTCAGTATTTCCTGAGAAATTAGCATTTAAATCAATATATATATCTGTAAGCGCGCAGCGTGCGCGCACTGAGCAAGTACTGTGAGCGCACCTTGCCGTGCGCGAGCGCACTTCTGATTGGTTGTTAGATGTCAGTAAACATTCGAATCGGTGGAAATCAGGAAGCGGCGGCCGCCATTTTGTCTATCGCATAAAGAGGGGGTGATAAACAAAGGGGGAGAACTTGAAAAGGGGGCAGAGTGGGGAGATATTGACCCACTAGACATTGTAAGGGGGTCACAGTAGGACCTTGTAGGGCAAAAAAAAAGATTTATATTTTGAAAAAAAATATCGCCGAGTGCGCGCACCCAGCGCGCACCCGAAAAAAAACTTTTAAAAAAATAATAAAAAATCGCATTTAAGTGTTAAGATATAAGGTGTCTCTAAAAAGAGCCATTGTGTTTATTGTTTGTTTTTTGGTACCTACAAGTAAGTACCGATGCAGAGTCTAAAGTTCAAGAGGAAGACTCTGTTGCCTTCATCAGTGAAGTGTACACCATCTCCTCTATAAATGTCTTGCATGTTGTAACGCAAGTTGTTGTGGTATATAGAACGCATACCATAGTCTCTGAGGAAAGCAGAAATAGATTTGTTGACGTGCTTCCTTGCTTTGTCAATCTGCGGACAAAATTGGTTGGACCAGTTCCACTTTTGCCTTTGGCATATGTTAGAATATACGAAGGCAGTTTGTGGAAAAAGTGACATCAATTGCACAAAGGTGTCCTTAATAAGCATTTCCAGACCTACCCCAGTTAAAGTGCCTAGGTCATTTCCACCACAGTGCACAATAATAAGGTTAGGCTGTGGGAGATGTAGAAAGGTTTTCACCAAAGGCATTAATTGGTGCCACTTTAACCCTCTCTGACCAATCCATTTGATGTCTACATTTGGCAAAGCAAGGTCTCTCACCATACCTCTTTTTTCTGCAAATTTTTCACTCCAGAAGACATAGCTGTGACCTACAATCCACTCTGTGAACATCTTCAAAGGAGATCTGGATGCACTCAGGAGGTGTCTTTCAGTAGAAAGGCAAAAAGAAATGAAAGACAGTTGAAAAAAGGGGGCACACATACTTTTTTTATAAAAAGAACTCATTGGCTGTTTCAAACCATTCTACACTAAAAACTAGGCTGTATGTTTAAATTTTAAAAAGCATGTATTGTATTGGTTCAGAAAAATGTGTGAACAAAGAACATTAGTTTGGATTTGCTGTTAGGTTTGAAAAGTCAAGCACTCTTGCTCTTTGGAAATGAAACATTGTCTGTTGAACTTCTGACCTCTCTGCTCACACCTGTGTTCCATGACCTGTTGTTATGGTAGCAGGCAGAAGTCAAGTTGGGGGAAGGGTACATTTGGAAAGGGGTTGAAGTTTTCAACCAATAGAAATGTGTGATTTCATTTGAAAAAATGTGGGAAGCACTGAGATTGGAAATGAACATGTATATGTGTGAAAAAAGAGAGGGAAATGGTGCCATTAACTGGTTCTGCTGAGAGGAGAGAGGTGTTGAGCTCAGAGATTCTGGTCTGATAAACTGCTGTGTGACTGCCACATTTCCTTCACAACTAACTAATTTTAAAGGTGAGTTATGAGTTTGAGAGGGGGTGTTTGTGGTTAATTTTGATAGAAATAAAAAAAATTATGATTATTTGTTTAAAGTTGTGATTTACATTTTCTGTTTTGCGAGATATTTAACTGTTTTGAATATGTAAAATATTATGGAGTATGTTTTCACCATAAGTTAATGTGTACTGGTAACAATGAGGAATACTGTTTTGTGCCTACCATCAAACCATGAGTCTGTGTGCAGAGAAGAATTGTGGGCAGAGACTTAATTTGTGTTGCTGTTGAAAAGTAAGACTTGCAGTTGAAAGAAAAGGACAGCTTCTTTTTAATTGTGATGGTTAGCATTTAGCAGAAATCACTTTGAAAGAAAAGAGAGGAAAATGGCAGCACATTTGAAAAAAGCATTAGTTCTGTTAGAATTGATAACCCAGGAAAGGGGCAGCCTGTGTTTTGTGCCTACCAACACAGCATGAGTCTGTGTGTATATAGGAATTGTTGTCTGAGATTTAATTTGTGAAGTTGTTGTTCAGTAAGAAATGTACTCCTAGGAAAGGGGCAGCCTGTATTATGTGCTTAAAATGATGACATGAGTCTGTGTGCACACAGGAATTGTGGGCAGAGATTTAATTTGTGAAGATGTTGTTCAGTAAGAAATGCAGTCCCATGAAAGGGGCAGCCTGTGTTATGTGCGTAAAAAGATGGCATGAGTCTGTGTGCACACAGGAATTGTGGGCAGAGATTTAATTTGTGAAGATGTTGTTCAGTAAGAAATGCAGTCACAGGAAAGGGGCAGCCTGTTGTGTTTACACAAATTATCCCTTAGCACACATGCACTGTTACATACATCCCTGCAGTCTTCATGCAGTTCTGGAAGTCTCTTTGCTCATCTGTCTTGCACCAGACAATACACAGTGTTCAGAAACACACTCTTGGCACACACGCAGCAGCTTCTCCAACACTCTCATGTGTAGTACTCAGCTCTGTGTGCTGTTTCAGATAGCACTGTGTAATGCAAACACATTCAACGTCACCAAGGCCTCTTTAAATTGATCTAGTCTAATCACTCACCCTGTAACATATGGACATGGTCTTAAAGAGCTGTTAGGACATGTGCTGTTTTCTGCTTCTCTAAATGATAAGGGAAATGTATCAGGCTGTAACAGTAATTTGGTACTATTCAGGGACACTGTTTTGTTCCAAAAAATATAGCATGAGTCTGTGTGCGCACAGGAATTGTGGGCAGAGATTTAATTTGTGAAGATGTTGTTCAGTAAGACATGCAGTCCCAGGAAAGGGGCAGCCTGTGTTATGTGCGTAAAATGATGGCATGACTCTGTGTGCACACAGGAATTGTGGGCAGAGATTCAATTTGTGAAGATGTTGTTCAGTAAGAAACGCAGTCCCTGGAAAGGGGCAGCCTGTTGTGTTTACACAAATTATCCCTTAGCACACATGCACTGTTACATACATCCCTGCAGTCTTCATGCAGTTCTGGAAGTCTCTTTGCTCATCTGTCTTGCACCAGACAATACATAGTGTTCAGAAACACACTCTTGGCACACACGCAGCAGCTTCTCCAACACTCTCATGTGTAGTACTCAGCTCTGTGTGCTGTTTCAGATAGCACTGTGTAATGCAAACACATTCAACGTCACCAAGGCCTCATTTAAATTGATCTAGTCTAATCACTCACCCTGTAACATATGAACATGGTCTTAAGGAGCTGTTAGGACATGTGCTGTTTTCTGCTTCTGTAAATGATAAGGGAAATGTATCAGGCTGTAACAGTAATTTGGTACTATTCAGGGACACTGTTTTGTTCCAAAAAACATAGCATGAGTTTGTGTGCGCACAGGAATTGTGGGCAGAGATTTAATTTGTGAAGATGTTGTTCAGTAAGAAATGCAGTCCCAGGAAAGGGGCAGCCTGTGTTATGTGCGTAAAAAGATAGCATGACTCTGTGTGCACACAGGAATTGTGGGCAGAGATTTAATTTGTGAAGATGTTGTTCAGTAAGAAATGCAGTCCCTGGAAAGGGGCAGCCTGTTGTGTTTACACAAATTATCCCTTAGCACACATGCACTGTTACATACATCCCTGCAGTCTTCATGCAGTTCTGGAAGTCTCTTTGCTCATCTGTCTTGCACCAGACAATACACAGTGTTCAGAAACACACTCTTGGCACACACGCAGCAGCTTCTCCAACACTCTCATGTGTAGTACTCAGCTCTGTGTGCTGTTTCAGATAGCACTGTGTAATGCAAACACATTCAACGTCACCAAGGCCTCATTTAAATTGATCTAGTCTAATCACTCACCCTGTAACATATGGACATGGTCTTAAGCAGCTGTTAGGACATGTGCTGTTTTCTGCTTCTGTAAATGATAAGGGAAATGTATCAGGCTGTAACAGTAATTTGGTACTATTCAGGGACACTGTTTTGTTCCAAAAAACATAGCATGAGTCTGTGTGCGCACAGGAATTGTGGGCAGAGATTTAATTTGTGAAGATGTTGTTCAGTAAGAAATGCAGTCCCAGGAAAGGGGCAGCCTGTGTTATGTGCGTAAAAAGATGGCATGAGTCTGTGTGCACACAGGAATTGTGGGCAGAGATTTAATTTGTGAAGATGTTGTTCAGTAAGAAATGCAGCCACAGGAAAGGGGCAGCCTGTTGTGTTTACACAAATTATCCCTTAGCACACATGCACTGTTACATACATCCCTGCAGTCTTCATGCAGTTCTGGAAGTCTCTTTGCTCATCTGTCTTGCACCAGACAATACACAGTGTTCAGAAACACACTCTTGGCACACACGCAGCAGCTTCTCCAACACTCTCATGTGTAGTACTCAGCTCTGTGTGCTGTTTCAGATAGCACTGTGTAATGCAAACACATTCAACGTCACCAAGGCCGCATTTAAATTGATCTAGTCTAATCACTCACCCTGTAACATATGGACATGGTCTTAAGGAGCTGTTAGGAAATGTGCTGTTTTCTGCTTCTGTAAATGATAAGGGAAATGTATCAGGCTGTAACAGTAATTTGGTACTATTCAGGGACACTGTTTTGTTCCAAAAAACATAGCATGAGTCTGTGTGCGCACAGGAATTGTGGGCAGAGATTTAATTTGTGAAGATGTTGTTCAGTAAGAAATGCAGTCCCAGGAAAGGGGCAGCCTTTGTTATGTGCATAAAAAGATGGCATGAGTCTGTGTGCACACAGGAATTATGGGCAGAGATGTAATTTGTGAAGATGTTGTTCTGTAAGAAATGCAGTTCCTGGAAAGGGGCAGCCTGTTGTGTTCACACAAATTATCCCTTAGCACACATGCACTGTTACGTACATCCCTGTAGTCTTCATGCAGTTCTGGAAATCTCCTTGCTTATGTCTCTTGCAGCTGACAATACATAGTCTGCAGAAACACACTCTTGGGACACACGCAGCAGCTTCTCCAACACTCCCATGCGTACTACTCAGGTCTGTGTGTAATGCAAACACATTCAACGTCACCAAGGCCTCTTTTTCTTTGCTCTACTCTAAACACTCAGCCAGGTTGCAGATACTTATGGTATGAAGTAGCTGTTAGGAAATATGCTCTTTTCTGCCTCTGTGATTTTCCAGGTAAAATGTGTAAGGCTGTAACAGCAATTATCACTTGATCTAACAGAGTAGTAAATGTGCTTTGAATTTGCAAATCAAATTCTGTTTTCTGCTTAGAAGCACACCATGAGGCTGTGTGTGCACAGAAATTGTGGCCACAGATATAATTTGTGTTGCAGTTGTTCTGTTAAAAAATGCACTTGCAGGAAAGGGGCAGCTTGTTTTTTTTCAACTGTGGTGGTTAGTACTGTGCACAAATTAGTAAATCACAAATGAGAGACAAATGGAAAAACATTTGAAATAAATGAAAAGTAAAAAAAAATATTTAAATGAATTATAATTACAAAAAGGATTTTTTTTTAGTTCCTTGCAGGTATTGCTGAGCAACAGTGAAAGAAAAGCAACAACAAGTATATCTGGACAAAACTGGGAAAAAAAATAGCAGGAGAAGCTGGTGATGGCAAAAAGAAAAAATCTACTGGTAAGCAGAGCAGAGATTTCATAAAAAAGATTTTCAAAAAACAAAAAAATGGCAAAAATAACTGTAAAACAAAGAGAGTTTTATGTACAAAGCCACAACACAGTCAACAGCAAAAAAAAAAGCTAATGTACAATCAGAAGTATGTCAAACAGATTTAACACGAAAATTAGATTTTAAAAACATTCGTCGAAAAATGTTTCAGAGAAGAGTGATGTTAAATTTGCTAAAGGATGTGAAAAAATATAAGAAAAAATCTAAATTTATTAAGAAAAAAAAATGTATAGAAAATATTGTAAGTAAGGCTTTGGAAATAAAAAGAAAACTTTTTATTCTAATTTTGAATAGGATGCGTAGATTAGAAAAATTAGTGAATGCAATGAAGTCACAAAGCAAAAGGAAAAGAGAAGTGAAAAAAAGTAACTTTTGTAAAGTGTTCTTGGGAGAATGGAAACACAGTTCAAGTACTGAACCATTTTTTAATGAAGAGAGTTATCTTCAAAGTAATAGTTTGTTGCATGCAGTTGACACTAATGGTAGAACATATGAAGTTAAGGATGGTTGTGTGATGCAAAAAGAGAAAATGGTCCCTAGAAATGAGGAAGAAGTAATGGCTGCTGAGGCTATGGGGAGACGTCCAAAAGCCCCAGTGTACACTTGGAACAGTAGTAGTATTTGTACTGTGCGTCAGGAATCTATTGATAAATTACGTGACTTTCTAAGAGAATATAGTAAAAAGAGTGTAAAACAGAAGATGAAGGTGCTTCAAACACTAGATCCATGCAGAGTGAGAGAAAATACTGGTTTGCAGGGACATTCTCTGGCTTGTCTATCTAGAAAAGTGTGTAAAAGTGTTTTTCATCATTTTAGGATGCTGGCTGTTCATCATACTGAAATGAGAAAGTTTGTGAGAACATTGTATTTTGCTAAAAGTCCAGCAGTAAGGTTGAATGAGTTGAATAATGCTCTGTTCCGTGGATCTGTATCAGATGTAGTGAAGGTTACTGATGAGATTCAGTTTTGTTACTTTGGTCCAGAACAAGAAAGTGCAGAAAAGGACACAGTAAATGAGGAAAATGAGGAACAGAATGTAGAACTCATTATTACTAAAAATTTTGAGGATGAAATGACAAAATTTACTATCACCTCTAATGAAAGACCAAATATTACTTGTATTTGTTGCCGCAGAAGTCATTATAAAATTCAAACAAGGAATGTTGATCTGTATAAAAAAAGTGAAAATGAAGATAATTATAAGTGGAAGGATTTTGCAACATATATATTTCTTGAAAATTGTTTTGAATTGGGTGAAGATCAGCGCATTTGTAAATACTGTTATAATAAATTAGAAGAAAATAGAATGCCGACCAGAGCTGTACATAATAATTTAGAATTGGATGCTATTCCTGCCGAACTTTCTGAATTAAATACATATGAGTCTATACTTATTCAATGTGTTCATCCGTTCCAGACCATAGTACGTATGGAGCCCAAAACTGGAAAATTACCTCCTTCTGATTTACTGAGAGGTTTAAAAGGAAGAGTGGTGTATTTGCCCTTGGATTTGAAAAAAAATATGGAAACTATTGATGCAGATACTTTGGAAACTGAACCATTAGTAATTCTGGTTAATGGTGTACCTACAAAGAATAAGAAGATTTGGCAAGAGCTGGTGGATGTACGAAAAGTACAAAGAGCAAATTTGTATTTGGAAAAAAATAATAAATGGTATGAATCAATTTATATAGAAGAAGAAGAAGAAGATTTACAAGAAGACACAGAAACACCAACTGGTCAAATTGAAAAAGTGGACAAGTCAAAGGAAGAAGAAATTTATGAACATTTTAGCATACATCCTCTTCATTCGAAAGAAGTTATGGGAGACACTATTGATCTGTTTCAGATGAAGAAAGCAAAAGGAACTCCCGTGAGTGTATGGGAGGAGAGCTTGGAAGCTCGATGTTTTCCCCAGTTGTTTCCTACAGGAAAAGGAGGACGATACGATGAACGTCCAGAACAGATTCCAGCTTCTGAGTATCGGACTACAAGACTATATGCAGAAGATCCTAGATTTCGTCAAAGTATTCCTTATTTGTTCCATCTTTTATTTGAAAGCGACTTGTCTGCATTATTATATGCAGTAAATCACATTTTAAAAAGTGGAGTACATTTACAAAATGTGTCTGCTAAGTATTTTATGGAGAAAGTGCAGCACCGAGATGATCATTTGGAAACACAACTGATCAATCTGATGGCTTGTCAGCGTGGGACAAATGAATATTGGTACCGACGCCATGGTGAATTAAAATGCATGTTACGGAATTTAGGAACTCCAACATGGTTCCTTACCCTAAGCTGTGCCGAGTATGCTTGGGATGATTTACTGGATTTTCTAAGAGAGGCAAAATCAAACATTAAAAACATTGAATAAAAGACAGCTGGAGAACTGTGCTCTTTGGATCCAGTTAATGTTTGCAGATATTTCAATCATAGATTTGAGGCTATGATGTCCTTCATCTGCAATAAAAAAAAATCCACCTCTTGGAGAAGTAGTGGATTTCTTTTGGAGAAAAGAGTACCAGGCAAGAGGTGCTCCTCATATTCATATGCTGTTGTGGATCAAGGATGCCCCAAAGTTTGGAACAGATACTGATGAAGCAGTGTTATCTTTCATTGAAGAATATGCAACATGTGCTGTACCTAAAAGCACAGAAGAGAAAAAGTTAAAAGAACAAGTTTTACGTTTCCAAAGTCATCGGTGTGGAAAATACTGTCGACGGAAGTACAAGACCAAAGATAAATTCTACACAAAGTGTCGATTTGGATTTCCTAGACCTGTTCTTTCAAAAGGAAGAGTCAACAGTTTTATGTCAGCTGTGCGACATACTATAACCAGAAAATCTCCCCAAAATACCTACAACCTAAAAAGAAATGAAGAGTCAAAATTTATAAATGACTTCAACCCAGTGATTTTAACAATGTGGAATGCTAACATGGATATTCAGTATGTGGCAGACAATTCTATTGCTGTTGCTCGGTATGTGACATCTTTCATCACTAAATCTGAGAAAACAGAATTGAAGGAAATGTGGGAAGAGATTTCTCACGAGAAGACTGTCAGTAAGAAGCTGTACAGTTTCAGTTTAAAGATGTTATCGCATCGAGAAATTGGATCCTACGAATGTTCAGATAGGTTATCATCTGCAAGTCTTTACTCGAAATCCAGAAGAATAATTTGGGTAAGCTTAGGCCTTGCAGGAATGAGAAATCGGGTACTGAAATCTTTTGGAGAAATTGAATATTTGGCCGAGAATGACCCAGAAAGTACAGATATTTTGAAATCAAACATGTTGGACACATATTACCCAAAGAGAAGTCATCATCTTGAGAACATGTGTCTCTATGAAGTGCTGCAGAACTACATTTATTCACGGAAAGCCACAGAAGACATCAACAATGGAAAATATAAAGTCATTGGTGAGGAAGGATGTTTGGTGAAGCAAACAAAAGGAAGTTTGATAAATCACAGGAAGCTGAGTTGCGACACTACTGACAAAAAGGAATTTTACTACTTGGCTCTTTTACAGCTCTTTAAACCATGGCGTTCAGAGGACGAACTACTGGGAGAATTTCAAAGCTATGAAGATTCTTTTAATGCTAGCAAAGACAGCATAGAATGCAGTACTTTCACAACTTATGTCCAAATGTTAAATGAAGAAAATGAACAGGAAGCAAAAATTGCAGCTGAAGTAGCTAGAGACAGTTCTCAAGACAGCCAAAGTTCAGGAACACTTAGTCAAGATCCCCTAGGACAACCAATCATAGAAAATGAAGCTGCAGTAGCCATGACTGAAGTAGAAACGGCTATGAATCAAGCACAGGAAGATTCAATTGACTTACTAAATCTGGAACAACAACTGAATGAAGAACAAAAAGAAATTTATGAAGAAGTCATCAAAAAAATTGATCATGGATTACTACATGAAAAGAAAGAGTGCTCATGCACATCATTTGAACCAATCAGGATGTATGTGAGTGGACAAGCTGGAACTGGTAAAAGTTTCTTAATAAAAGTCATCAGAAGCTACCTACAGCAAAAAACAGCTTCAAATTTGTCTTGTGTGGTAACTGCTCCAACTGGGTTAGCAGCCTGTAACATAAAAGGAATTACCTTACATCGCTTGCTAATGGTACCAGTGGAGCATGAGAACAAAATAGAATACCACAAACTAACTGGAGAAGCATGCCTCGAAGTTTCAAGAGTGTTGAAGAAGAAGCAAGTTCTCATTATTGATGAGGTGAGCATGGTTTCAAATTTAATGCTTGCCTTTGTGCATTTAAGAATGCAGCAAATTCTAAAGAGAGACTATGATGTGTTATTTGGAGGTAAACACGTCATAGTTTTTATGGATCTTCTGCAGCTCACTCCAGTTAAAGGACAACCAGTGTTTAATACTGTGACACATGAAGACACGAAGAAGTCATTAGGAAGCATTGGTAATGCGAATATTTGGTCGTTCTTTGAGTACAAAGAACTCACTACCAATATGAGACAAGCAAATGACGAAGATTATGCAAGTATTCTGAAAGATATCAGAATTGGACTACTCACAGAAGTTGGTAAAAAAGCATTACAGAGTCGGTTGCTACATAACTTATTTCCAAATGAAGAAATAGTTGCAGAGAAAATATACCAGAACATTGCAGAAAAAAATACTGTAATCTGCTTAATGCCAACACTACGTGAGTGCTCAATATTCAATGAGGAACTTTTGAAATTGGAAAACGAAGAGATTAAGAAAATGGAAGCAGAGGACAAAATTCAGCATGAAAGAATTACTTTTACATTAACAGGCAAACTGGAAAATAAATTGGATTCACTAGAGAAGAATATTTCCAAAACAGCTGGATTAGAAAAAAATCTATATGTTTGCATGAATTGTCGAGTGATTTTAAGGAGAAATTTGGATGTAGAAAAAGGTTTAGTGAATGGAGCTATGGGAAGAGTTGTGGGTTTTATTAATTATCAGAAAAAAGAAGGAATTGAATGTTTAAAAATAAAATTTGATCAGATAGATGAAGTTAAAGACATTTGTCGTTGTTCAGTTCGTTTCATGCTTGTGAAAGACTTATATGTGCGTAGAAAGCAGTTTCCATTTTCTCTAGCATATGCTGTAACTATTCACAAGTCTCAAGGATTGACTGTAGATAGTGCTTTTGTAAACATTGGTTCTACTGTGTTCAAAGAAGGTATGGCATATGTTGCTCTGTCACGAGTAAAAACATTATCTGGTTTATTTATGATAGACTTTGATGACTCAAAAGTTAGTGCTGATACAAACTGTGTAAAGGAGTATAATAGATTAAGAAGAACCTATGCTCCTCATTTAGGTCAGTATCCTGTGATTGAAAAACGTGTTGTTTCTCGGAAAAGGAGATTTGAGAATATCTGTAATGTGGATGAACAGAACAAAAAAAAAAGGACAGTGATGTGATAGCAAGGAAAAAGAAAAAGGACAGTGTTGAAGAGGTTGTTGGTTGCCATTTTGAAAATAGCTCTGGTGTCAACTGCTATGCAAATGTAGTGCTGAATGTTGTATTTTATCTTGAAAAGTTACTAGAACAGATAATAGTAAATCATGGAAAAAGATTGTGTTCTCTGCTGAGTCTCCTTTATGAGAAGCTGAGTACTGATAAAACTGAAATAGAAAGTGCTACTGATGTTAGAAATCTTTTAGATGTATGTTCTGGTTCTACACAGTTTAAAGAAAATGTCCAGCAAGATGCTCAGGAATTCTTAATATATATTTTGAGTGTACTAGAAGATGAAGGAGTAGAAGTAGAAAACTTATTTGGTGTCTCTTACAAGTGGGAACATTGCTGTGAAAACTGTATGAACACATGTAGTAGTAATGTTGATTCCGAAAGGTTCATATTTTTACCATTACCACAAAGTAAATCAGTGACTTTTAGTAAATTAGTTAAAGATGCCAATCACAACATGGAATGTTCTGAATGTAAATCTGACATGTTTTCTACATTATTTTTACAGAAATATGGTCAGTATGTAATTTTAATGATGCAACGTTGTAGAAGTGATGGTTCAAAATTGGACACTTTAATAAAGAAATTTACAGGACAGCAATTATCAATTTCTGGAAAAACTTTTGTTACAGTTGCAATAATTTTTCATGAAGGACCTACTGTAACTTCTGGACATTACACAGTTTATCTTAAATGTGAAAAAGGCTGGACACTGTGTAATGATTCCCAATTGATTTTCAAGCAACTTTTGCCTTATGATTTACCCAATTCTTACTTAATTTTTCTGAAACCTAAATTTTGAAAACTAAAAACTGCATCTGAAGGAAGCATTTTTTGTAATTTTAAAGGATTATAATTGAAGATATCACTTAAAAAGGATTTTGAAATTACTATTTGGCCTAAAGGAAAAGTAATAAAAACAATTGTGGACTCCTTTGACAGAAATTATTTTGGCATGTGTGCTTTTGCGACAAGGTTTAAAGACGGTTTGTCTAGAAAATTTTTATTCATCTAGAAAAGTACTTGTATTATATATGTAATATTTCTAACAACGTATATTTTAGTGAGGATAGTTTTGGGGCTTTTTTTAAGCAATCTTTCAGATTGTTTTTTTTTTGCCCGCTGTTAAATGATGAATACAATTGTTTTCACTATTTTAAGTGAAAAATAAAAAATTCTGAAAACAGCAAAAAAAGGGCAAAAAATTGCTTTGTAAAATATGTAAAAACATGTAATGCTTTTTGTAATGTATGATTGAATATTAATACTTTTTTCTTTTTTTGCAGAACTGGAAAGAAAAAAAAAAAAAAAATTCTGTTCCCTTGCAAAATACTTTTTAAAAAATTTTTTTAGAATTTTTTTTTTTTTTTTTAAAAATAAGTGAAAAATATTAGTATTATTCAATCCTCCCTTTTCATGCTTCCATTTCTTCACCTCTTTTTGTACATTAATTTTAAAAAAAAAAAAAAAAAAATTTTTAAAAAAAACCTTGGGTGCGCGCAGGGTGAGCGCACCTAAAAAAAAAATTAAAAAAAAATCCCTCAAAAAAATTTTTTGGGGGTTTAGTTTATAAGTGGCTCTTAAAAGAGCCCTTGAGTTAATGGAGGGAAACAGGGAGAGAAAAACGAAAAAAAAGAAAAAACATCTATGGCCTAGTGCACGGATGCGCATCAAGGAGATCAAGACTGGTCTCCCCCACAGAAATAAGAAAACCGCAATCAGTGCACCGTGTAGACAACCTCGCCAAACAAGGTGGACCAACAAGAGGTGTAGAAACAGGTGAATGCGCCATCGCAGCTGAAGTGCTTGCCTGAGCTGCCGAAGATGTGCTCGGCTGAGCTGCTGCAGATGTCGTCGGCTGAGCAGGTGGAGGGTTTGCTCCAGAAGCTCGACGAAAAGTTACTGGATGCATTTTGTTATCATGTCTCAACATAGTGTGAATGCTAAAAGAATATTTCTTGTTAGGATTCCCACGAGATAAGACTTTATCACAAAGTACACATGTAACTTTAGGTGCATTTACCTCTTTTTCTCCCTCTGGAAAAGTGAAAAACTGCCATATAAAGCTGTCTTTCTGCTTCCTGCTCCTCTGCCTCTCAAGAGTGTCCAGATCACTGTCTGAAGATGGTTGCTGTTCAGCCATTGTCTCTCAACAACAGAATAGCTCCTTCTCCAAAGGAATCAGAACTAATAATCAGGGGAGTAGGTGTGGTTTGGGAAGAATCTGGAACTGAAAGTACTTCAAACCAATCAAAAGTGATGATTCTTGATCACATGACTTGCCATGAGGGGATTGGGTGTGGTATTGAAACAATTAGAAACTGAAAGTAATGATAACCAATAAGAAATACTGTTTTATTATGCATACACCCGAGGTGCGCGCACTGCGCAAGCTCCGAGCGCGCACCTCGTGATTACGTATGCGCGAACGCGTAGTCATGTGCGCGTACCTAGCGCGCATACGTTGAACACGCGTATACGCGACCGTTATTGCGCGTAATTTAAGCGTATGCGGAAGTAAACCGCGTAGAGCGCGTAGGACGCACGCACGCATGCGTACGTACGTACGCACGCATACGTACTGGGTGCGCGCTCCCAGCGCGCACTATGACGTATATTTGTGTACGTAAATAACGTATGACGGTATTCATAAAAAACTTACGAAATTGTACTAGGAGCGCGCTCAGAGCGCGCACCCCAAGAATTTATATAAAAAAAAAAAAAGTGGAGAAAAATTAATTACAAAAATTAAAAAAAATAATCAACTTTATCCTAATTGAAATTTAAAAAAAAAAAAAAAAAAAGATACAGATAATATATAAATGAATATATAGGAATAATATTTTTAATAACATTTTTTTTTTTAAATTAAATAATACAAAAATTAGCATTTAAAAAACCGTACAAATTCACTGAAAAAACCAAAGGTTTCACACACGTTATAGTTAGGAATTAGCATTTAAAAAACCTTGCAAATTCACTGAAAAAACCATAGGTTTCACACATGTTATAGTTAGCTGGACATTTCACTCGTGAAAAACCAATGAAATTCCCCCGTTATAGTTAGTTCAGCTAACTATAACTCGCGCACCCGCAATCCACTGCTGATGACGTCACATATTACATCACTCATGACATGGTCAGTGACATCACTCATGACATCACTGGTGTATTCATATTCCCTGATATTTTGTTATATCTCATTCTTTGTAAATCACTTAGTACACCTTTTTCAAATATATCGATTGCTTCACATTGTACATTGAAAAATCTCACAGCTAAACAAATCACATCCATAGATAACCTCAAAGCAGACCGCAGCATAGTTATCCGCCAATCGGATAAAGGTGGGAATGTGGTTGTCTTGGATAGGAAGAAGTATCTATTTGAGGGGTTGAGACAACTACAGGATGAGAATTGCTATTGTAAGACCAATATGGCAGAGGTATTGAAATCCAAAACTACATACAGAGAAATGCTGGTTGGGTGGAAAGATAGAGGACTGTTAGAACAAGAGGAATTTAGCTATCTTTATTGTGCACATCCCAGAGTACCCATTTTGTATCTTCTACCGAAGATTCATAAGGACATGCAGAACCCGCCGGGACGACCAATAGTGTCCTCTATTGGGTCATTATATGAGAACACCTCGAGGTTTATTGATTATTTTCTCAGACCATATGTGGTTGCTTTACCCTCTTATTTAAGAGACACCACTCATTTTCTGACTATAATCGATGGCATACATTGGGAGACCGATTACACTCTGGTCTCTTTGGACGTCAGTAGTTTGTATACTAGTATACAACATGATTTGGGGCTACTAGCCATTCAACACTATTTCAGGACCAGATCCATCTCATTGTTTCACCACTCCCAAATGATATTGGAAATGATTGAGACTTGTCTCAAAAACAACTTTTTCATTTTCAATGACACCATTTACAAGCAGTCACAGGGCACAGCCATGGGAACCTGCTTTGCCCCCAGCTACGCGAACTTGTTCATGGGCTGGTGGGAGGAGCAGGTGGTGGCTACCATGCAAGAATTTAACAACGTTGCCCTGTGGCTGCGATACATTGACGACATCTTTTTTATCTGGTGTGGGGATGAAGATTCAGTACGGATCTTTATCAATAAATTGAATATCAATACTTGCAACTTACAGTTCACGGAGAATATCAGTAAGAACTCAATGGAGTTCTTAGATGTCCGCTTGGAAGTCATTGACAACCAACTTACGTCGAGATTATTCCGTAAGGAAACTGCGGGCAATAGCATCCTCAATGCCAATAGCAGTCACCCACACAATCTGGTGCGGAGTATCCCCTATGGAGAACTGCTACGGGCCAAGAGGAATTGCAGTACTGTTGCTGCATATAAGAGTGAAGAAACAACCATGTGCCAAAGATTTATTGAGAGGGGTTACAGTGTTAAAACTGTGAAAGATGCAATCTCCAGAGTAGAAACTAAAACTCGCAATGAACTCATTTACCCTAAACCAAAAGAAATCAAGGAAGAAAAAGTACGATTCATTACCACCTTCTCAGGACAAGCAACTGAGGTAAGGAATATATTTCGCAAACACTGGCATGTGCTACTTACTGACGAACACCTCAAAAAAGATCTTGGTAGTAATCCCCAGATTACGTTTAGAAAGGGACGGTCTCTGGGAGATGTATTAAGCCATAATTACATCACAGATATGGCTAATGACAGCAGTCCAGATAAAGTGGGTTTCAAATGTTGCCGTAGGTGCAAGGCATGTAGGAACAGTGTGGATTGCAATAAACTGCAGGTACCGAATTCTAGAAGGGAATTTACCATCAGGAGACAGCTGACATGCAACACGACACATTGTGTATATGTTCTAATTTGCCCATGCGCAAAATGGTATGTTGGGAGTACCAAACATACAGCCAAGAAACGTGTGTTAGAACACCTACGGGCTATACGTAACAACAATAAATTGTATCCCATAGCGAGACATTTTTCGGAACAACACTTTCAAGATGAAACAAAGGTACGCATGGTGGTAATAGACTCAGTGGATTTGGGGATAAGAGGGGGCAACAGAGAATTGTCATTAAGGAAATTAGAATCCCGTTACATTGTGGATTTTGAAAGCCTCCCCCCAAAAGGGCTTAACATGAGCGAAGAATTAGCTATTCATTTGCAAGAATAATGTAAGAATATTGTCCAGTCAGTTAATTTCAAGGTTTTTATGAATTTTATATCTGTTTGTATTTCAGACGGTGTAACAACTTTATTCAACATGAATATTTTGTTTGAAGGATGATGCATTCATCACAGGGAATTTTATACTCAACAAAGTATTTGGCGGGATCTGTTTATCGAGGCTGTCATTTGTGTTTTGAACCACTAATGGGTTGTTGACCCTCAGATGTTTTCTAGTAAGCTCGTAAGCCCACTTGGGCGGTATTGTAAAATGCACCTTTATTGAATTTACAATTACACGGTGTTTTCCAGTCTGTGACAGGGCCCACTTGGGCAAGTGACAATTTTACCTGCATTAACATGTGGTCATTGTTTTGCATCATTGACCCTCAGACGTTTACTAGTTAGCTCGTAAGCCCACTTGGGCGGCATTGTGTGATGCAACTTTATTGAATTAACACGGTGGTTTCCACTCTATGGCAGGGCCCACTTTGGCAAGTGACAATTTCACATGCGACACACGAGTAGTATTCAATGATTGAATTATTTACATGAATTTGTTTTGTTCATGATTATTATTGTACCAACATGATGTCATTTTGCACTGTAGATATCTGCACTGGTTCTAGACTAATGTATTTTACGCATTATACCGTTACAAGATGGCCGCGACTGTCAAATCAGGTTCCTCCAGTTGTAGTAGTCCGTCTTTTAATGAATTTGTATATGTACCATAATGATTTCCGGTGTATTCGAGCGTGACCAAGCCGTAATGGCGAAACGCGTCGTTTTGCACTTGTGTGAATAAACGTAACTGCATACAACTTTGGAGTCCGAGCTTCTTTCCCGTCACGACGAGACTGTGTGGAGCGTATTAATTAGGAATTCCGGTTTCCTTGCTCGGACCGCCCGCTGACAGACCGATCTTTTACCGGAACTGGTGGTTTATATATATATATATATATATATATATATATATATATATATATATATATCAAAGACAGAAACCGCTCTACTGTTGAGCAATCAGAGTGTGGTAAATAATTTAATTACCGGAACTTAATTTGATGCGGAAAATCTATAACAATAGCTCAGTAAAATAAGAGGCAGAATCCGTGGTATTAGAGGTTCGGAACGGGCTTTATTCCAAGATCAATTTAAATTGAGGAGCTCCATATTCCATCACCACGAAGGTTCAGGAAGTGAAGACGCTACTTTATTGACAAGTAATCATTTTTATACAATAGGCATTACAGTGAAGCAAATGCAGGAGGCGTAACAATTGATAGTAAAGATAAAACATACATGCGTAGCAAAAGTGGGTGTAACTGGGCGTAACTAAAGAACGTCATCAGGTATGATGTCATAATAGGGTGGTTCCATGAAAGAATTTCGCAATGTCAGCAGAAATACTTGGCAGAAATGCGCGCGCAGCAGCATGACGTGTGATTGACGTGCAGCTAGGGGGTGAAGGGGACTTGGCATTTAGCTCTACATGTGGCGACAGAAGTCTGGAGGGTCAAGTCAACCTAATCCCAAATCATATCTAACATCCTATGTTTAAAGAACTGTGTTATCCAAAAAGAAAGGTCTTTCGAACAAAATCTATTCTATACTGACTGTGAGTGCGTGTACAAGCGTCTAAGTGTCTACACTAGATGCGAGGGCAGAAATCTTCCATAGTAACAGGGCTATGAATTACTTGCATAATGACAGAGAAGCCGGGCCCTTTGCTCGATAGCTGGAAGAATGTTTACTTAAACTACTAGACAGGAATGCATTGGGTAGGGAGCGGAGCAGATAATCTCGAAGGTGAAAGGTGAAGAGGTGAAGTTTTTGGCAGGCAACAGGCTGATGTCAGGCACCGTTAGCTGCGCAGAGAGTAGGGCAAAGTTCATGGATACAGATGCGAGCTCGGACTGGAGCTTTCAGAGGCAAAAGGCAGGAAAAGGCTTGATGGCAGAATCAGGGCCTACTTGCCTGGACTGTAAAATGGCATAAGTGAACCATATAAAGCCGGTGGCCTTTCATACTTAGGAATGGAATATCCGGCCCATTCATGGCGGATCTGAAAGAGGACATGTTGGCGGTGGACGCACATGTGTTTGCGTCTTCATAACTGGAACTGGAGGGAACATACATGTACTTGTGATTTATACATGAAACCGTTGGGGTCCAAGATAGGGGACATAACTGATCATAAAAATCCATATTTCCACATTCCCTCCTTGTCCCCTACTTGCCCGTTAAGAGATATCAATCTTCATCAATCCATCGATCTGTTCATATAGCATCATTTGTTCTTCTTTTTTCTTCTGGAGTGAATGAAATCTTGGTGGTGGAATACACGATGTGGCACACAGACCACAGATCGCTGGTCCACATTGTAGGCATAGACAGCAACTGAATAATATGAGGAAGCCAATACCTAGGAAGGATAGGACCTTCCATCCAAAGGTAGATAATACACTCCAAAACCAACCGGACCAAGTCCAAGTGCCTGGATTCTGGTGTATCTGGCTTACAATCTTATGAAGACGAGTTATGGCTTTATATACAGAGGGCGAATTTTCTGGTATGAAAATGCAACAACTTGATCCGATGACCCTACAAGCTCTGCCCCTATCGGCCAGGATGACGTCAAGGACAAGACGATTTTGAAGCACAACAATCCGCATAGCAGACTGCTCTTCTGTTAAATTGCCTAAGGCGGAAATAGTTTCGTTCACTACTGCTTCAAGGGTTCTGGTTAATCTACGTATCAGCTTACTATTGGTAACTGTACCTATATAGGGGAAGAGACCTTTATTGAAATCTGTGTATTTTTCCCATGCTGTCTCAGTGTAATCGACTATTGGGAGATCTCTTCTTTCTCTATTGTGTACTAAATGAGTATTTCTATGATAATCAGGAGGAGCTAGAAAAACAGGTGGCAAAAGGAATCCGATGTAGCAGGTACCATCCCAATCTAGTGGCAAACGTATGTATGCCGTCTGACCACATATGAAGTAGGAATGGCGGGAAGCTCTAAATGTAGACTTGCCTTGATCACTAAATTCTATCACAGTGGTGCATCTACTATGGCCCATATGTATGGAACCATTCTTTCTTACACACAATTCACCTTTTACGGGAAATACTGACATGGCGGGCAAAATTGGTGTAGCTTCGGATTCGACATTTAGGATCATGAGATTAAGCGTAAAATTACCTAATCCATATACTTCATTTTCTAGATCAGTTCTTGTTCTTTTGGGAAGTCCCTCCTTGTTAGGGTGACAGACTTTGAGTAAAACTAAGTTCAGATTTCCCCATACCCAGTTATTCTGGTAAACTGCAGAATTCGAATCTAGGGAATTAATTAAACTAAACCATGCTCCACAGCAGCCGTTGTGTGTGAACGGGTATGGAAAGAGAGGTAGAATTCCTTTATAGTTCTGAAAGGGAGGGAGTCGGCCACATATCCAACAATTTGTAGCATTGCTAACCTGATGGGAATGATGTAACATACTAATAAAAGTGTTATTGCGCAGCGCAAATCTATAGGACAATTCATGCGGAGGTAATTCACTAAAAGAATGTTCAGCAGTAACATTATAAACATGTCTAGAAATAGGATAATATGTGTGCAACAATATACTTGCAGTAATTATTAAAAGACTTAAGGAAAACAAAATTAATAACGTCACTGTGCAATGACTACGCAGTGATTTACAGTACGCATGTCGTTTCAACTTTATCCTTCTGTTTCTTTCTCTATACAGGTCTAAGGGATACATGTCAGAGACAAATTCGACCGCTTCACCTTGGAGAGGACTTAAACAATCAAATTGCCTGACTTGTTAGACCGAAGTTTTAGTTTATATTGTTCATGGTTATTCAGTTCAACCAAAGGAAGTTTAGAGTCAATCGGTGAAGACACGCAAGGTGTGTCGTTTACGTCTGACGGTAGTCCATGAAATTTCTTGATATGACTTGAATGTATCCAGCCTTTTCGACCTTCGATCTTCACGGCTGTCCTCGTCGTTAGCAATACGAGTTGAGGCGATTTCCACCTAGGATCCAGCTGAGACTTCCGATCAAAGTTCCTCACTAACACCAAGTCTCCTGGAATTACGTCATGGGGTTTCACCTCGGTGTTGTCGGGAAAGGCTGCAGCTACCTGTGAACGACAAGATTGTAGTGCAGACATCAAGGAAGCCAAGTAATCTGTCAGCATATTACAGTCAATATCAGTTATTTTTCGTGGTATAGGCGTCCCCCACATATTTGGTGGTCTACCGAAGATCACCTCATAAGGGGATAGCCCTGTTCGAGAGTGTGCTACCATTCTCATGTAAAAGAGTGCAACGGGTAAGGCTACTACCCAGTCGACACCTTTCTCTCTACAAATTTTGGACAATCTAATTTTCAGGGTCTAGTTATGTCGTTCCACGAGACCTGCTGCCTCGGGGTGTCGGACACAGTGAAATTTCCACTGATAGCCTAACAAAAGTGAAACGTGTTTCATTAGTTCGGATGAGAACGGCTGGCCGTTATCTGAGTAGACAGCACGTGGTAAACCGTACCGTGGGAAGAATTCTCGAACTAACTGTTTGGCAGTAGTCGGGGCAGTGTAATCTGAAACCGGGTATGCCTCTGTCCAACGGGAAAGAGCACAGACAACTACGAGAACATATTTGAATCCTCGACATCGTTCCATCTGGATATAATCCATCTGGAGGACTTCAAAAGGGTGATCAGGAGGCTGAAATCCACCCTGTTCTACGGGAATGCTTTTCCCTGGGTTAAACTGACAACAGATCATACAGGTACGAACTTTTTGTTTAGCTGCTGCTCGTAAATGTTTGTTGAACCAAATGTGTTGAATGCTGTCTAGCATAGCTTTTTCTCCTAGATGTGCTGGACTATGTACAGTGTTAATAATAACTTGGACCATTGAATCAGGAAGGAACCACACAGATTTTTCCTTCGTCATCCATCCTTGATCCGTTTGGATCCCTCCTAATTCAGTCCATTTCTTTATTTCGTCTGGTGTAGCATGTGTCTGTATGTCGATTACGTCAAGAGCGGGATCCTTAACCGTCATGCAATATGTTGGTGTCGGGACTATTGTCTTTGTCATGTCGGATGTTTGAGTTTGAGCAGTCTGTTTAGCTGTTCTGTCAGCTAGATCATTGCCTTGAGAAATGATATCAGTAACTTTCGTATGAGCTTTACATTTCATAATTGATATTGCAGTGGGTAGATGTATTGCATCTAATAAGGCATGAATGAGGGGTCCGTGCTGAATGTGGGCACCGTGAGAAGTTAAATAACCTCTCTCTCGCCACAGCACGCCGAAGTCATGTACAACTCCGAATGCATAACGTGAATCAGTGTATATGTTGACTTTTTTATTTGTGGCTTGAATACAGGCTTGTGTCAGAGCGATGAGCTCTGCTGCTTGAGCGGACAGGGTATCTATGCAATTAGTTTCAATGATTTCAGTGTCTGTTGTGACTGCGTAAGCGGCCACTAGCTCTCCTGTACCTGTTCTCATACATGAACCATCTACATACAACGTCAGGTCTGGGTCTAACAATGGGACGTCTGTTAAATCTTGTCTGGGTTTCGTCGTGATAGTGATAACTTCAATACAATCATGTGCTAGTGGGTCTGTTCCGTTTATTGGTAACAGTGTGGCAGGATTCAATGTACTACAACGTCTGATTTCTATATGTGGCTGAAACAATGTTGATTCGTAACCAGTAAGTCGTGCTATAGTCAAGTGTTGTGTTTGTGTGCGGTTCAAGAGAACCTCTACTGCATGTGGTACTTGTACTGTCAATGGATGTCCTAATACTATGGCATCACTTTGTCTGATTGCTAAAGCTGTTGCTGCCACTGATTTCAGGCACGCAGGCAAAGCCTGAGCTACGGGATCTAATGTACTAGAAAAATAAGCACATGGTTTGTGTGATCCTGCTTGTTCCTGTGTGAGTACTGACAAGGCAGTACCTTCGCGTTCTGTAACGAAGAGTGTAAACTGTTTATTGTAACATGGTGTTGCTAAAACAGGTGCTTGGCATAAGGCTTTCTTTAGGCTTTCAAAAGCTTGTGTATGTTCCTGAGTCCAAGGGAGAACAGTCAATGTGGCTGCCTCCTGTGTTGTCAATTGAATGAGTGGTTTTGCTAGAAATGCATACTGAGGGATCCACTGCCTACAATATGAAGTGAGGCCTATGAAAGCCCGCACCTCCTTTTGTGTCTTGGGTATTGGCATATTAGCAATTAGCTGGATGCGATCTGGTGTAAGCTGCCTTCCCTCCTTGGACAGCGAGTGACCAAGGTAAACAACTCGCTGGACACAGAATTGCAGCTTAGAAGGGGACACCTTGTGCCCCTTTTCGGCCAAAAATTGTAAAACCGTCAGTGAGGCTTTTTCACATTCACGTTCGCTTCTAGCGGTGATCAGCAGATCATCGACATATTGAAGCAGGGCAGTGTTGACTGGCATGTGGATACTGTCGAGTTCTCGTTTCAGTGCTTGGCTATAGATGCTGGGGCTTTCGGTAAATCCTTGAGGTGCGCGTGTGAATTTGAAGCTACGTCCATTTAAACTAAATCCGAACAAATATTGGCTTTCCGGATCTATTGGGACGCTGAAGAAGGCATTCTTGAGATCAATTACAGTAAAGAATGTTGCTTCGGAATCAATGGCTGTCAGTAATGAAGAAATGTCTGGGACTACGGGGTATTGTGGTACTATGCATTTATTTAATTCGCGCAGATCAATAACCAATCGATATACTGGCGGGGCTGTTGGATCGGTTCGTTTAAGAATCGGAATTATCGGTGAATTACATACATTGGAGTCAGTTTCCACAACCACTCCTTGGGTAATAAGCTCGTCAATGATTTGTAGTATAGCCACTACAGCATCTGGGGGTAACTTGTATTGTCGCATTCGTGGAAGTACCACTCCTGCCTTTAGTGTGACTCGATATGGTGTAATGTTCATGCAACCAACATCTGTAGGGCCTTGTGCCCATAAATGTGTCGGTAAAGTCTGTAGTCGGTGATCCATGTCTCGGGACACGTAGTGCCCTTTGAAATCACGTAAAAACAATCTTACTCCTTCTGGAGAACAACATATTATAGCTCCGAGAGCTTTCAAAGTTTTTATGCCTAACAAGTTTTCTGGACATGATTTAGTAAGTAATAAATCTGTAGTTCGTGTCAAGGGACCGATCGTAAGTGGAAGAGGCTGTGTTACTTCGTTAATGATAGGTTTTCCTGAAAAGCCAAGGGAAATATTCTGTGAGCCTGAGAGGGGTGCCCCTGGAACTTCACTACGTTTTATTGTTGTTCGGCTTGCCCCTGTATCAAGTAAGAATTTTCTATCTTGACCTAATAGTTCACTGTGTACATAAGGTCCTTCTTGATCTACAGGGACCTCAATAAGGGGTAAGCCAACTTCCCTCTCTAGGCTGTTTCATGAGTATCGTTGATAATCAGGATAGTCATACTGTGCGGTCTGATACATCTGTCGGGTCGTTGTTTGTGTGGCAGCAATAGGCTGCGGTGGTGGAGCTGGCATAGACTGTTGCGGAGCTGGCATGGACTGTGCATGCTGCGGTGTTCCTTGTTGATTCTGATCCTGTCTAAGTGGTCTTGGTCTTTCTTTTGTGTTACCTATAGCGATATTATGTTTTAAAACGGGACAATCGTGTACATAATGACCTGGCTGTTTACAATAGTTGCACGTCCCTTTTACAGGACCTGCTGAAACACTGGACTGTGTTATACCCTTTTTATGACCGTCAACTGGAACTGTCTGGGAAACTAGCATTTTCAATTTCGTGTCTTTCATGCGTCTATGCTCATGTTCTTGTTCTTCTCTAATTCTATTGTGATGGTACTGTAGCATTTGTAACATTTGTGACGGAGTGTTACCTTGCCAGGTACTCTCGAATTTCAATACTCTATTCTTAACTTGGGGCAAGGCATTTTCAACCAATTTTGTCACAAACAGATGTGGATACGACTCGCTACTTGCTTTTATTCCACTATTTATACCAAAACATTTTTCAAATCGGGAATAGAAATCACTAGTGTCTTCATCTGATTTCTGTTTACAGGCTGAGATTGCACCCCAGTCTTCCTTTTTCGTAGTTAATAAACGTGGCAGTACCTGTACTAGTAAACATGGTAGTGCTTTGGTCTTGTCCCCGAGCCCTGAACCTGGACCTCGAGCTTTTTCTTCGTTTTCTAATGCTGTCCAATCTATCTTCTGGTCTCCCACCTCCCAATCCTTTTCCTTGAGTTTTTCGTAAATGCCCGCAGGCATTAATACCTTCAATATTGTCATAATGTCGGGGTAGGTATATTCTCCCATGAGTAACATATCTTTAATTTCACGGTGGAAACCCGCTGGGTCTTTATCATGACTGGGTACCACTTTCTTCATTTCTAATAGTTCTATTTTAGATATGGGTGTGTATACAAACACACGTTTAAACTCATTGTCATCACCCTTTATCGGGTGCACTTCGCGTAAGGGATTTTGTCTATCCATGTAATACGTCGTTCTTTCCTTGATAGGCAATGAGACATGTTCAGGACATACAAAAAGGATGTACTGATTTCTGGATTCTAGTATTTCTCTAATTAACTTAGTACCGGAACCTCTCCATTTGTTCGTGAGTAATTCAGTCAATATATCAGGTAAGGGGCCAGGATCGGAGTGTTGGCTTTTATATAATATAAGGAGTTGTTGAATCATATAGATACCAGCTAAACGCTGTTCATCTGGGGCGAGGTTCAAAAACGTATGCACTAGTGTATCATCACCATATTTTCCAGGACTATCAACCCAGTGAACGGCTGACCTGGCTAATTCTTGTTCGTCCATGGAAACGAGTATATGATAACCCCTTCGTTCTCGGAGTAATTTGTCTGCGGCTTGGAACGAATGTTCGGGGGACCTTGTATTTATTATAGGAGTTTGGAATTTTCTGTTATTATCTGGACGTATCGGACGTATCGGATCAGTAAAGCATCTAGTATTATTGCAAGATCTTCCTCTACCTACATAGGCCATAGTTTCTAACTGTCCTGTGGGCAGTTCTAATTCTTCCTCGTCCTCGGTTTGTTCTGGTTCGTCTACTGCTAATCTTTCCTCGTGTATTCGTTCTATTTCTTTGCGGATCTTTCGGCTCATAGCTACTATACATGATCGTTTATCATGTCTCCCCTCTGATATATTCTTACCCCATGTGGTAAGAATTTGCATTTCTTCCGGATTTACCCCTGGTTGATCTTGATTTCTGATCACACAGTTTATGAGGAAACGTAACAGTTCCCCCTGTATTTCCACCTTTTGGTACTCCATGGCTCTGTTAATACTCTCAGGGTCTCGCCCTGACTGAACAAAATGATATATATTTTCTAAATGTGCAGTCATTCCTGGTAGCTTCCCTAAGTATATTGCAGCTCGTCGGATACGTAATGATGCCAGCATCATTTCGTCCCCTTTTCCGGGCACAGGGTCATATCTACAATCTATTAGAAGTTCCTTGAGCGTGTTGGGAGTTACTAGTTTGGGCGTACGTTGGTGGGCTAATTCTTGAAAGGAAAGTTTATTTGTTCTAGGCGGCGTGGCAAAAATGCTTGATGTACCTCCGGTAGCACCACCTGGGGTGCTGGATGTGAAAGGATTCGTTGAACGGGATATAGCAACCATAGGTGTGGATGCGGATGTAGAAACAGATGTGCTTGCCGGAACTTGTGTCGGAGTTTGCTGTTGCAGAGGTACAGACGAAGGAGGGTCTTGGCGTTGAACCCCCTCGGCAGGCGGTCTATGTGGCGCAGCATTAACATACTCGGGAGCTGCGTCGTCTAAATAAGAGGAAAGAAAAACATCTTCTGCGGATCTGGGATGCCCTTTGGGATGTGCTTTTATCGGAAACAATGGGGGTGGCAAGTCTTTTGGTATCTCCGGAGTAGCCTTAGGTAATCCTTCGGCCAGAAGAGGATACATACCATTCACAAGGGCATTTCTTTGTCTGTCTGTTTGTTCTGACTTTACTCGAGTACCTTCTTCAATTAATACACTTTCTCGAACTTTATTTGAATTCTCCTTACTTTTCTCTTCCTGTCTGAGCGCTTTTTCTGTGCGTCTATATGATTCTTTACGCCATAATTCAATGGCATCTTTCTGTGACTGTCTAGCTTTCTTTTTCCATAATTCTTCTTCTACTTTCATAATGCAATCTGCATCCCAGGTCCCAGCTGCGGGCCACCTCTGACTTTCTGGTAATTCCTTGGTGTAGTCTACCCATAGATCAAGAAATAATATGGCGTCTAGGCCATGTTTATGATACATGAAGTACCCTGGAGTGTCCCTAGGAGGAATGGGAACAGCTTCTTCGAGTACCCCTTTTCTAGTTTTGATCTGTCTTAATTTCGAAAAGAGCGGCATATTGAGAACTGATCTGATACCTAATTTTGAACACGTTTAATACCATAAAACACAATAATGAACAGTCATTCACACCACAATATACAGAACGTATTTAAAACATTTTAACATTTAACATTTAATGAATAAACAATGATGGTCATTTAGGGAACTAGTCACTAAGCATAATACTCGATACTAACTAGGTAATTCTGAATTATATACTAGACATACTTGATATACTGCTAAACAGTACAGATACACTGCTGAAACAGTGCAGACCGGATTTGTGTACCCAAACCCGTCTTGACCGGCACAAACTATGTGCACGTCAGAACGCCTCCCCGGTAATGGTACTCACCGGGTAGCTCGGAACGGAAGGCCTCGGAACTGAACTGAACTTGAACCGGACTGGACTCGACTCGAAACTTCGGAAACTTCGGAAACTGGTGGGCCTCTGTATACCTCGGATCTTGCTCTCTCAGCTAGGCTCTGGTCGGGATACTTCGCACTTCTCACCGCCTCGTCTGGGTGTTGATCGCAGCCTCAGTTACCCCCGCTCGGCAGGAGGGAGATACAGGAAATCCTGTGGGTACGCGTTGTTGTCCGTCCAGCTGTGACAGGAGACCGGGCCTGCAACGCACCGCCGGCGCGTGAGATGAGAAAGTGTCCCTGTTCGGGCGCCATTCATGTGGTAAATAATTTAATTACCGGAACTTAATTTGATGCGGAAAATCTATAACAATAGCTCAGTAAAATAAGAGGCAGAATCCGTGGTATTAGAGGTTCGGAACGGGCTTTATTCCAAGATCAATTTAAATTGAGGAGCTCCATATTCCATCACCACGAAGGTTCAGGAAGTGAAGACGCTACTTTATTGACAAGTAATCATTTTTATACAATAGGCATTACAGTGAAGCAAATGCAGGAGGCGTAACAATTGATAGTAAAGATAAAACATACATGCGTAGCAAAAGTGGGTGTAACTGGGCGTAACTAAAGAACGTCATCAGGTATGATGTCATAATAGGGTGGTTCCATGAAAGAATTTCGCAATGTCAGCAGAAATACTTGGCAGAAATGCGCGCGCAGCAGCATGACGTGTGATTGACGTGCAGCTAGGGGGTGAAGGGGACTTGACATTTAGCTCTACATGTGGCGACAGAAGTCTGGAGGGTCAAGTCAACCTAATCCCAAATCATATCTAACATCCTATGTTTAAAGAACTGTGTTATCCAAAAAGAAAGGTCTTTCGAACAAAATCTATTCTATACTGACTGTGAGTGCGTGTACAAGCGTCTAAGTGTCTACACTAGATGCGAGGGCAGAAATCTTCCATAGTAACAGGGCTATGAATTACTTGCATAATGACAGAGAAGCCGGGCCCTTTGCTCGATAGCTGGAAGAATGTTTACTTAAACTACTAGACAGGAATGCATTGGGTAGGGAGCGGAGCAGATAATCTCGAAGGTGAAATACAGTTTTTGGCAGGCAACAGGCTGATGTCAGGCACCGTTAGCTGCGCAGAGAGTAGGGCAAAGTTCATGGATACAGATGCGAGCTCGGACTGGAGCTTTCAGAGGCAAAAGGCAGGAAAAGGCTTGATGGCAGAATCAGGGCCTACTTGCCTGGACTGTAAAATGGCATAAGTGAACCATATAAAGCCGGTGGCCTTTCATACTTAGGAATGGAATATCCGGCCCATTCATGGCGGATCTGAAAGAGGACATGTTGGCGGTGGACGCACATGTGTTTGCGTCTTCATAACTGGAACTGGAGGGAACATACATGTACTTGTGATTTATACATGAAACCGTTGGGGTCCAAGATAGGGGACATAACTGATCATAAAAATCCATATTTCCACAAGAGGACACAGCGGGGAATTTCTGGAAGACCATTTAATCACAGCTAATTAGGCACAATGCATTTCGGCGTCCATCGCCTTCTTCAGATGCCGGTAGCTCAGGGTTATCCCACCTCCCTCCTTTAAATATCATATTGGCCCTCCCATTGGCGGGAGTGAAGCTTGTCCCAATTGGTTGCTTTGCTGTAGTCCTATAATAAAGACTCCAATACCCAGCATGCACTGTAATGGTAAGTTCCACCAGCGGGACAGATTTCTGCTCACAATGAGCACTGCTTTGCCAAACAAGAGAGGGGGTTAATGCTTTGGGAGCGCCCTGTAATTACGTGTCCATGGGCTCCCCGAGTCCCCTACGTCCAAGCCACAATTCCAGATGTCAAGCCGAGCCGTGGATCGACGATGCAGTCATATATATACATAAAGCAATTCTTGCCTTGCAGCGAAGTGAAGACGCACTCACTCGTTTCCAGGAAAACTTTCGGCGGATTTATTAATCATTTGCCATGCCCTACACGTTTCGGTCAAGTGACTTTGACCTTGCTCACGGGATAGTGTAATACAGAGAAAAGGTCTTCTTTTATTTCCATCTGCATACAGTTACTTCCTGTTTTATGTTTTGATGCATTGTGGTTGATGTGGTGTATACATTTTAAATAAACAAAGTGATTTGGTGAATTAAGCGTGCTTGTCTCTGTGACATTTTTTTAGAACAATATTTTGTTTGTTGTTCTTTTGGCAAATCCTGCTTTGTGTCCGTTTCACATGTCCATTTTTGAATATTCACAGTTCTACTTTCATGCTCTGCATTGCAGAGAGGTGTTCCGAGGCCACGTCCATTTTTACACCATGCTGCAAACGCGGCTTCTGGCGCACTGCTGCTCAGAGGATAAAGTCCACTTGTGTCCTGAGGTTCTCAGGACAAAAGAGGACCTCATCACCCCACCAGCAGTGCACCAGAAGCCGTATTTGCAGAGTGGTGTAAAAAGGGGCGTGGCCTCGGACCACCTCTCTGCAACGCAGCTCTGTGGCGCTTACTGGAGGTACCTGGTGGGCTAGCTGGCCCCCAGGGACCCTCAGGATTGAAGGGGACTTAATCTCCCAATTTACAACGCACCAGGGGGCACATTTGCACACTTGTTATGTCAGGCCCCGCCCCCTCCCTGCACCACTATGCAAACGCACCCCCTGGCGCATTATAAATTGGGGGATTAAGTCCCCTTGAATCCTGAGGGTCCCTGGGGGCACAAACAAAAATAAAAACAAAGATTAAATAGGAGAGGGTGCCGCAGGAAATTCTGGTATAGAAACGTATCCATTAGTGACACCACGTATAAAACTATTATCAATCTTTCCTCACGTTGCTTATCCTCGGAAGAAGAATCTCGGCTTAAATTGGGGCTATCATTTTGTCCTACTACTAATTGGAATTACGTGGATACTAGAATTGATCTCTTCCTCTACGTTATGAAGTTACATCAAATGTCTTAAAAACAAGATGGGTGTATTCGTATCGATTATTTGCAGCAATCTACAAATTTTACGACAATACACTTGATGACGTAAATTCCATCTTAAAAATCCATGAACTGGAGAATAATCAAGAAACAACAACTAACAATGATGTGGGTGATACCTTGATCGATTTGGGATTTGCTGTCAATTCTTCCCGCAGAAGTGGTCTGAAAATGAAATCACGCTTCTACCCAAATGTGCCATATGACAATATAGAGGCATTCCATTCGGCTATGATTAAGGAACTGGTACACTTAAGGGTTCATCAGGATTACCACATTGGAGATAACCTAACAAGAAACCAACGAAATGCCTTGAATGAACTTCTAACGGATTCCTCCATACTAATAAAACCCTCAGACAAGGGGGGGGAACATTGTTCTATTGGATGCAATGAAGTACAAACCGGAGGCTATGAGACAACTTAGCGACTTTAGTTGCTATGAGAACATTACATGGGAAAGGTATGAGAACACCATTACCAGATATTATGAAATGCTAAATAACTGATGTAATGCAGGTTCCCTGTTTGTACCTGTTGTCAAAGGTGCATAAACATGCGACCAAACCACCTGCGAGACTAATTTTCTCATCGAATGGGGGACTTCTTCATGGATTATTTTCTGGCACCATATGTCAAAGATCTCAGTTTATAGTGTCAAGACAGCACTGACTTTCTTAAAAGTATTCATGACATTAAATGAGAAAGAAACTTCCTACTGATAACATTGGACGTTTGTTCAATTTATACCAGTATCAATCAGGATCAAGGAGTAAAGGCCTGTTTATATCGTCTGCAGAGAAGGCCAATTAACCCATATGATCATACACTAATGCTGAGATTGATGATGTCATACTGTTTTGAATGAAAATATTTTTTTGTTTAGCAAAATGTTATATCACCAAAAGTCAGGCATTACCATGGGCACCTGCTTTGCCCCCAGCCTGGCGAACTTGTTCCTGGGCTGGTGGGAGGAGCAGGTGGTATGGACAGATGCCAACGAGGACTTCATGAATCTCATACCATTATGGTTAAGATACATCGACTACCTATTTATTATTTGGGATGGCGAAACAAGACTTGAGGTTCATTGAGTCTCTGTCATGTAACAATCTAACTCTCAGTTTCACACATAGGATAAGTCAAACAACATGTGATTTCCTTGATATATGTATTACAGTACAGGATAATAAACTGACTACCAATCTATTTAGGAACGAAACTGCGGGGAATCTCCTAAATAGTATTCCCTAAGGTGAATTCCTGCGGGCTCGCAGGAATTACAGCACCGATTGTGGATGAAGGGAGGAATGTGACACAATGCTAACGTTTAAAGGAAGAGGCTATTCCGATAAAATCTTATCTCAAGCCGTAACCAAATTAAAAAATGTGAAACACGAAGATGTGTTGTTTAACAAGGATAAATCATCTTCTAAGAAGTGCTTGCCTAATGTACCTAGTGTGCCTAGGATGATCACTACTTATAATGATTGATCAGGCAAACTCAAATCTGTCATGAGAAAGCATTGGGACCTTATGCAGACGGATGCCATTCTTGGGAAATATATTGGTAACTCACCCACTGTAACCTACAGAATACCTAGCTCACTGCAGGACAAATTGGTAAAAAGTTATTACAAAACTGAATCCACCGCCACTTGGTTGCAATCCCATAAAGGGTTCCATAAATGTCATGCCTGCAAGGCGTGCAGGAACAGTGTTAATTGTAAAACCTACAGGGCATTCACTGGCAAAGAAAAAACTATCTCGAAATTCATCACGTGTACGACTGACTATGTTGTCTATGCATTAGAGTGTCCGTGTGGTCTCCGCTATATAGGGAGTACCAAATTGCTGGTAAAAACAAGCATCGGCATAGCCAATAGGTCTCGCCTTTGGGACCTTATAAGTGTTTAGCCATGCAACGGTTGATATTGTTGCACCAAGGATATTGTGCTGCATAACTAAATACTTATAAGGTTCCAAAAGCGAGACCTATTGGCTATGCCAATGCTTGTTTCACCTTGGCTTTATGTCTATGCTGGTTCCCGTTTATTTGGATCTGTTTTACTATGCAAACTATTTTAAATAGATGTGACTTCTGAATTCGGGATTGCTAATAAAAACCAGACAAAATGATGCTGCAATATTTATGTGTTAATCTGAACAGCAACCAAAACTTTGGCAAATGCACTGGTACTAACCACCCCTCGTGCACCTTTAACTACATTTTGTAATAACTATTTCCATTTTATCGGAACAAACTAGTCATACTTTCGGTTGAGTTTGGCTGTTGCTTACTGTCTTCATAGTAAGTTCTCTCATTCTTCGTTTGAATTGGGCCAAAGTGTCCCAAAGGCAGAAGCACTAAAATAGATATACACAATGCAAGTATTCTTTTTTTCCTACCTTCGCTAAAACTGTTCCTACCTAGATATTTAAAGCAATGAGGGTGACTTTGCTGCAAAATGCCCCGGTTTCATATTTCCCGACAGGCCACTGTCCCTCGCGATTGTTTGGAGCCCGTGTTGTCATGAGCTGTGGGGCGTCACTGCCACCATTATGATGTATTTTTGAGTTGAGCATGTAGTATCCTAGCAACCGCCAGCACAGGCGTATCTGTGACAGGCGAAGCCCCCGGACAGGAGCAGAGGAAACCTGGTAAGAAACAGGGGGTGGGTATTTTGTTTCATGCCTCTTTTCAAAGCCTGTCTTTTGTTGAGATAAGTGATGCTTCTGTGAGTTGCTGGGATCGTTTCTTCGGGCCCCTGCTCCGGGTTAATGAGTTTAATTTTGGTTTCTTGCGTCGCCGGCTTCGATGCTTAGCTAGTGTCTGTTCTAGACCCAGAGGAGCTAAAAAAAACAAGCATTGGGCACGAAAGTCATCACGATCGCTGTGAAAGCGAAAGTGATCGCGATGACGTGCTAAAACACGCAAAGGATGCGCGCACAAGCACGCGTGCTTCTTGCGTGTTCTAGCAAGCTGGCTAAAAAGCTGGGGGGAAAAATGCTACCGCCGGCCACAGCTTGCACGCGCCCGCGCACATGCACTGCAAGCTGTAGCCGGTGGTAGCATTTTTTGAAGCCCTCACTTACTAAAGTCTCTCCGAGCAGCGCATGCGCGCTGACTCAGCGAGACCTAAAAAGGATACTCAAACACCTGAGGGCAATAACCAATCTGGATTTTAACTATCATCTAGCCAGACATTTTTATAATGTCCATGAGAGCAACAATATATTGCTCAAATATATAGGGCTAGACAGGGTTTAGAAACATATCAGAGGCAGTGATAGGGAAAAACAACTGCGGATTCTTGAATTCCGGTATATCATCGACCTAAATACCAGAATGCGCTTTGGCTTGAACAGAGAGAAGGAACTGGCAACACTCATAAGCGTAAGCATTCCCATGCTTCCATCACTTGATTTTAATCAGTATAGCTCTTAGATGTTTCCTTATCTTTATTGATATTCCTATTTTAGGAATATAGAGTGCACTTTTCTTTTTAATTTTGTCATTCTGTGATGTATTTCATTTTTTCTCAACTGAGGTTGGACCACCCCAGATTGTAAATCTAAATGTTAGTTCTCCGGGCAATTGCCCCACATTGCCCTTTCCAACTTCGCAGACGCTGAGCACTGCTGAATCCGACCATAAGGAACTACTGGAATGAATGGATTCTCACATTCACCAGGTCATAAACTTGATGTGAACTGTTGGATCAGTTAATGCAACTGCTTCTTTTCTGAACTGTGCAAAAAGGGTTCCCCGTTAAGATATCGTTTTTTCAGATACTTTAAAAAAGTTTTTTTTTATATACAGCACATATTGGTTTTAAATTGTATATTGCATGCTAAATATGACTTTTATGTAATTTTTATATGTTGTGATTATAAACACTAAGAAATGACAATTTGATATAAAGGTGAACACCTTTTCGATTAAAACAACTTTTTTATATAAAGAAAATTCTCTTGGTTGTTGAATCTCATAACTGGTGGTATACAAACCTGGTGAATGCGTTCCACTGTAACCTCTCGTTGAAGTTGTTTTCAGGTTATAAGTTATCAAAGTGAGCCTGTGTTTGCATATGAGTGTGTGTCTTATAGATTTCTAGGTGAATTTTTGTTCTCTTCACTGTATAGCAGTGGCCTGTCCCGTTGGGCTGAGGGGCCTCCTCTATTGTACAGTAACTACGTATGAGAAGTAGAGTCATCTTAGGAATGTGCTCACCATGACATACAGTTATCTATGAGACTTTTGTTATAACTGTTATGAGGTTCTTTATTTATTGATTATGATATATGTTGAATGATTATCATTGCTAATATTGCATAACATAATATGTTTTTTTATTATGGATTAAGGCCCACATATGAAATTCCCCTCACACACTGTACCTCACGTCTTAGGTCAATTATCTGCCATTGTTGAATCCTGATACGGATGAGCTTATACTATCGACATCCTTCTACTATGTCTATGATAAGTCTAAAGGTCGCCCCAATGTCAATAATGCCAGTACACATTGCCGCAGGAGAAATACCACTATTGTATGTACATGCCAACTTTGTCCTGCAGTTATTTATGAAATTCCTGCAACAATCGTTATAAGGTTTATATACTTAGATTGACATATGTTTTGTGATGATTATTGGCAACAGCATACAGTATGTGTTTCATTCTTATCTTTCACTCATAACGTATTTAATGGCGCCGTGGACGATTGTATAATAACTCGACAAAGGCCGTTCATTGTGGCTTCTGCTGCCACGGCTGGCACCAACGTTTCATTGGCTGGCGTGCGGCGTGACAGGCAGACCTTTGGAGCTGCATATATATATATATATATATATATTCACTGAAAAAACCATAGGTTTCACACATGTTATAGTTAGCGGAAATTTTACTGATAAAAAACCAATGAAATTCCCCCGTTATAGTTAGTGCAGGCAACTATAACTCACGCGACCGCAATCCTCTGCTGATGCTAATACTGTATTTAGACACTTATTTGCCCATGTCTTCTTCCATACATTTTTAGCTATACATATATTACAAATTTTTTTTTCATAAAGACACATATGTCATCAGCAGAAGATTGCGGTCGCGTGAGTTATAGTTGCCTGCACTAACTATAACGGGGGAATTTCATTGGTTTTTTATCAGTAAAATTTCCGCTAACTATAACATGTGTGAAACCTATGGTTTTTTCAGTGAATTTGCAAGGTTTTTTAAATGCTAATTCCTAACTATAACGTGTGTGAAACCTATGGTTTTTTCAGTGAATTTGTACGGTTTTTTAAATGCTAAGTTACTTTACGCCATTCGTGGCGTGCGCGCCCACTTAACGCAGTTCGTTCCGTGCGCGCACGGTGCGCTTCGCGCACCGTGCGCGCACAGTGAGCACGCGGTGCGCTTCGCGCACCGCGCGCCCACTTTACGCAGTTAGTGCCGTGCACGCACGGTGGGCACGCGGTGCGATGACAAAGCAAGAAAGCACGTCAACAAATCTGTTTCTGCTTTCCTCTGTGACTATGGTATGGGTGCCATTTACCACAACAACTTGCGTTATGACATGCAAGACATTTATAGAGGAGATGGTGTGCACTTCAATGATGAAGGGAACAGTCTTCCTCTTGAACCTTAGACTCTGCATCGGTACTTACTTGTAGGTACCACTAAAAAATCATTTCATAAACACAACGGCTCTTTTTAGAGCCCCCTAATATCTAAACACTTAAATCTGTTTTTCATTTTTTTTTTTTTTTTCTACCGTACGCTTACCGTAAGCTTACCATACGCGTACCCCGTGATTTTTTTTAAAATCAATAAATGTTTTCTTTGTACTTTTCTGTCCTTCTTTGACCCCCTTACAAATGTTAGGGGGTCTGTAACTCTCCTCATTGCCCCCTTTCCTTGTTTTCACTCTTTTTTTTCAGAGTGAAATACACAAAATGGCGGCCGCCGCTTCCTGGTTTCGACCGATTCGAATGTTTACTAAGATCTAAGAGCCAATCAGAATCGCGCTCGCGCACGCCACCGTACGCTTACCGTAAGCGTACGGTAAGCGTACCGTAAGCGGGCTCAGATATATATATTGATTTAAAGGCTATTTTCTCAGAATCTACTGAACAGATTTACACCAAACCTACAAAAGGCACTTCCTTGACCTAGGGACTACCTCTCTGCCAAATTTTGAGTAATTCTGTTCAGCCGTTCGGGCTGTAGCTCGTTCTAAAGGTCCTATGGAAAAATGCATGGGAAAAACGCGTTTTGGGACCCCCCTTTTATCTCAGCCCCCGCTTGACGGATCCCCCCGAGACTTTCAGGGTAGGAGCGGAGCGTAGCGCCCCACCTATTTTGAGAAATTCGCGAGGATTCGTCGACCGGCGCCAAAGTTATTCAAAATAGAATGTTGAGGTTTTCCTATGGAAACGTGGTCCTAACTATAACTACCTACTGGCGACCGCCAGTAGGTAATATATATATATATATATATATCATAAACAGGGTGGGGGGTCGTAATCCACCATTAACGCTGCCTGCTTTCCGACCATAGTTCGCCTAACGCGTTTCGGGAATCACCCTTCTTCATAGGCAAACACTCGATTTAAAATGTTCGCCCGCCAATGGGCTTCTAAATAGAAAGTCCCAGTGACTCTTGGGAGTTGTAGTGCCACACAGTCTGTAAACCCCAATGGGCAGGTATGTCGTGACATCAGCCCTGGATGGGCCGTGGGGAGGGGCCCATCCAGGGCTGATGTTACAACATACTTGCCCATTGGGGTTTACAGACTGTGTGGCACTATAACTCCCAAGAGTCACTTGGACTTTCTATGTAGAAGCCCATTGGCAGGCGAACATTTTAAATAAAGTGTCTGCACCTGTGTAAAAAATTAAGTGTTTGCCTACGAAGAAGGGCAAATCACAGAATGTGTCCTTCTGTAACGAAACTGATGAAATGTAAAGCGCTCTGATACCCAATGACTCAGGTCTAGTTTGCGCTAAAAAAACTCCAGTTTTTTTGTGATTTCTTAATACGTTGCAAAAACGAGCCGACAGGAACCTCGCTTTGGAAGAGGGGGAAAGGGTTAACAGATGCTAACCATTCACAAGTGGAGCTAGAGTAGTCTAAAATGAAATAAATGCTGTCTTTCTCATGATCATAGAGTGGAAAGTTCGGGAGGTTGCCATTTTATAGTTGCTTTCTTTTAGAATGGTGTACCATTCTTGTGCTTAGTTTTTACAAATCTCAACAGTATCAAAACTATCCAGAAAGAGCTGAAAGAACAATATAATCTACTAGCTCAATTCACTGGCATGTATATACATTTTAATTATATAAAAGATGTACATTAGAAATTTAGAAGTAAATGCAAGTTTGATTAAAAAGAGTTTCACAGTGATATGAAAAAAAATATATCAGATGAACTGTATCTGACAGAGAATATGTGTTTAAGATGTTAGTTCTTTTGAAAATTACCATGAGCAATGCCTTTAACAATCACTATGTTTTAAATGTCCCAACATTATGTGCAGAATAGATACATCTATATTATTTGTATTCTGGGAGTTGTGGTAGTTTTAGTCACATTATTAAACAGGAGTACTGAAGTCATGAATAAAACATAAGAAAATGTGCTGTGCCTGTATATGAATTGTAAAGTAGTAATACTTGTTAGGTCTGTCTTTGGAAGTGTTTGTCAATGTGTTTTTTAACTTTTATGATCGGTTTGCATTTGTTTAGATGGTGAGAATAGTTTTTTTTCTGGTTGCAGATAGTTATATGTACGATGAGACTTTTCAGATGCTGAGAACGATATATTTTTTGAAAGATGGCCTGAAGGTGTATATCGTTTATGAAATCACATATATGTTTACATATGCTCTTCAAGGCTTTTGAAAATTCCATATATATAGGGAGGGTGGCGCATTTCTTTCAACATGCTCTGTTTGAAATTGGGGAGGGGTAATTGTGAAGAATGTCTTTTGAGAGTTTGTGTGCTAGCTTCACGTGGCATGCAAAATTTCTTTGAGAAATTCTGAATATATTTTTTAAAGACAAAAGAATTATTTACAAAATGATGTAGGTATGCCATTAGGAAAAGGTTTTGTGCTTTCCAAAGGTGATAATTGTTGTTTTCAATTTTAGAAACATATTGATGCATGTGGACGCTGACTAACAGAGCAATGTATGCTTTTAGAGAACCATGTATGCAATTATTTAGCAAGTGTGATAGCTAGACTTATGCAATCACCCAGGTACTACACATGCAATCTTCCAATCAAACAGGCACTAACTATGTACTCATTGAACTACGCAGACAACACCCATGCATTTATCCAATCACTCAGATAGTAGCAATATAGTTATTTGAATACACAGGTACTAACTATGCAGTTATGGAACTACTGATGTTGCTCGTTTATACTCTGGGAATCATGCAGGCACTACCTATATTCTGAGGGAATTACATAGGCACTATCTCTGCCACCTTCCAATAATCTAGGGAGTATTGTTGTACTCAACCAGAAACAGATATATTTACAAGTTTTAGTGAGGAATATGTACTCTTTTATAACCATCTGGTGAATTATATATGTAACCTGTCACACACTGTTTGCATGTACTCGGAAGAATTAGTGAGCTAATGATACACATTAATGTATAATGAGTGTCTCCCAAAATTTTTCATCTGACACATATAAGTAGGAAAGTATTGAAATACTAAATGCCCAGGTGATACAATTGTAGAGAGGTACAGAAATAGGTCTTATGTTGTGTTTTTGGATTTACAGTATTGAGACACTGTATGTACTTTTACACTTTGGTCGATCTTTGTTTAAAAATTGAGTAGGGATAAAGTGGTCATTTAGTGTGTATAAGTGAGAACTGAGGTATGTTGCAGCTGTGTTGTAGGGGACGGTACTATAATATTAAAATATATGTAATAAATTAAGTTTCGTGTTTTGGTTTGGGATTGGTACATTGAAATAGGTACTTGTAGTTATGTAGGCAGGTTGATTTGTACATTTAAAACAGCAACATAACATAAAAACAATGTTTGTATTATGTGTAAGCCAGTAGTAAAGTAGCTGGTATATTGGCTGGAAAACAAAAATCAAATATATATTTTTTTTAAAGAACACTATCTACATCATTACAGACAGATTGCATACAAAAGCTGTGAAAAGGAACAAAAGCAAGTGCAGTATATATTAAGAACTGAGTCTCAAAAGGGGCAAAATGAAAAAAAGTGGTGAATGAAAAAAGAGCTATTGGTAAGAGGACAAACCAATGTATTAAGAATATATGTGGACATTTCTAAAGATTATGAAATAATGAAAACAAAATTCAAACTATAAGAAAGAATAGTAATGGACATAATCTATATAGCAAGAATAGGAAAGAATGTAATACAGATGCATACACCTGAACCAGGAGACAGAAGCAGTTTAAGGAAATCAGAGCTATGATGTTTCGTAGTAAATCTACTGAGAAATTTTAAGAAGTATAGAAGGAGACATGCAGTGAAACAGAAAGAATGGGTTGAGACAGTAGTTGATAAGGCCTTTGCTTTGAAGGTGAATGTTTTTATTTTGATTACAAATGGAATAAAGACTCTTGGCAATGGCATTCCTATAATGAAAGAGGTGATGGTACTTATATATGTAGAACAAGTTATTGGAGAACAGATGCAAGGAAGGCGGAGTGAGTCGCCTGTACAGAAATTGAATTGTAGTAGTGTTTGTAATATTCAACAGCAATTCATTGACATATTAAGGACATTTCAATATATTTTTTAAAGGATTGCACAGTACTGAGATTGAACAGTCTTAGAGATGCACCCTGAAAAACTACCTACCACTAGTGTCCAGGCTGAGTGGCTGCTTTCAGCTGCCACCACCAGACATGTTTCTGGATCCCTGTGTGTGGATCCTCTCTTAATGATAATCTTCCGATTAAGTATTCATTTCCACACCTGCGAATGCAATTCAATGCATAGTATGAATATATATGTGCGGAGATTGTCATCCTGGAGATGATCATCATTTCATATTTTGCCCACCATAGATTGTGCTTTGACCCACAAGGAATGATCTAATGCAACCAAGCAAATTAACTCAATGAGAGAATGATAAAGAACCAAGATATGTGCTGCATTTGTTCCTATAACTACCTTGTGTGACGTCTCTACCGTCGTCATACTGTTTTTTTGGTTCAGGTACAATGTAGATGCGTTTAGGTGACAAGTATGGTGAAATCTTTTCATTCCTTGAAAACGAATTCGTTTCTATTAAAAATATGTCTGGCAGTATCCGATAATCACTGTGAGCTAACCTTGTTCCGTTCACATAAAGAAAAAAGCGAGTTAAACCCCTTAACTTTACTACTAAGACAACAGTGTTAAGATGGCGGCCACTGTGTGGACCTTTGTCCTACCCCGGAAGGACTATCTCTAGTACGGGCGCCGGCAATTATGAGGTGATACTCAAGCCGTTGACAAGTATGGTGAAATCCAATCATTCTTTGAAAACGTATCCGTCTCTATTAAACATATGTCTGGTAGTAACCCAGATTCACTGTGAGCGAGCCTTGTTCCGTTCACATAAAGAAAAAAAGAAAAAAGTGAGTTAAACCTCTTAACTTCACTACTAATATAACAGTGTTAAGATGGCGGCCACTGTGTGAGCCTCTTTCTTGCTCCGGAAAGACTATCTCTAGTTCCGGCACAGGAAATTATGAGGCAATACTTAAGCCGGTGTTTTGTTGGACTTTCTGTTCAACACAGTTGAAGGAATCCCCCGCTGCGGTCTGTATCGAGCCCTATTAAGGTACGTAAATAGATAGCGGCAATTAGTAGAATGCGTCTTTGGATATTTTGGGGCTAGCTACTCAATCTGTGCTCCTCTGCCTTTTCGCCATAGGGACGTACAGGACCCTATTTCGTCTGGAACCCGTAATCCACACTACGCTTCGAGAGTGCTAGAAAAAGAGCGATAAGGTATTTACCGTTATCTAGGGAATTTATCAGTGACAGGGTTGGTGGTTGTCCACATTCCGAATGCCATCGGTAATTAGAGCCGCCATCTTAATGCAGGCAGCGCTATAGTGTAGTCTCTATCAATTATTTTCGGTTAAGCCGCTAGTAATGTATGATTGTTTCCTTATATATAGTAAAGAACAATACAGTCTGGATGCATTCTCTCGGTGTTGAGTGAAGCCAACAACAGTAGCAATTCTCGTAAGTATAGCTCCTGATAAATGGCAAACTTAGCATGCCCAGCCGATTGGTACATAGCTTTAGTTAGAAACAGCAAGGTTGTGTAGGGCACTATGGCTAATAATTGACATCTTTACTCTTTTTTAGGTATCTCATAGGAGAGACTCTCCACAAATAGAACATTTTTAGACCAGGAAGTGTGTATACACCACCAGGCTTGATTTAAAGAATTAAATGGTAAATATAGGAGCTAGGGTCTACAATAGTTGGCTCTAAGAGATAGGGAGAATAGCCTTCTTGTTAGGGTCTATTGAATAAACATATATCTGTCTTTTGTTTATGTTAGGTAACAGAATTTCATGAGATTAATGTCCATGAATCTATCTATGGATCACCAGCTTGTGGGGCCTTGATTTATGCTTAACACAGAAAATCTTAAGGTAAAAAAATGTTTTCGTTTAAACTCCTTAAAATGAGATGCACTTGGTGTGATGGAGTATCTTGGCTACTGAGCAAAAATATAGTGCTGCTATAGCCTTTAGGTTGAGTAGGGGACTTACTATAATTATAAGAACTGAGGTCGAATGACCTATGGAATGGCATAATTTTAACTTTGTAATGCCAGTATATATACGACATTATACATATTTAACCATGTAGTGAGAGAGATATCCTCCCAAAACGTCACAGTTCTAGATACTATGAACGATTGACTGTATTACTCCACTTATGGTGAATAAACTTTTCTCAATTGTCAATAAGCGCTATGTAATTACATAGTGCGGTGTGAAAGATTGTATGTGTGTTTTCGAATATAATGGTCCTGTTAGCATGGGCTGAATCGTGGTCAATGAAGTATATCAAGCAATGTCCTAGATGTGCAATATGGGTAGTCACTTATGCTATTTTTGTTGTATATTTTTTCAGATTCTCTTATTTTTAGATTGGGATCAGCAAATAATCCTGAGGAAGGTGTTGGCCATTACTTGTGGCCTACCGAAACGCGTCGATGCTTTGTTAAGGGGAAATCGGATACAATCTGTGACAATAAGGGTTGTGCGAAATGTATAATGCAATCGAATGCTACCAGGGTCACAACCACTTAGTCCTTGATTAAGTGATTTTCCTCTTGGAAGTAGGAACAAGTTTCCTGTTCTTCTCCCTTTTCCCAATTTTCTTGTTGTGTTTTTTAATTCTTTACTGTACACTGACAGTGATGATTATTGTTTTGTTGTCATTACACTATATGTCATTGAACTATATGTACAATTTTTATTGATTTTTTATCTCTTTGTGTATTTTGATAAATTGTCCAACAATTGTTTAATTGTTTTTTAATGAATGTGTACAACTGCTCGCCTCTTGGTGAGACTTATGTGACTAATTTTAATAAACTAATGATCTAGTAGCTTGTTTGCTTGCTTCGTTGATGCCGGGTCTTACCCTGCTACTTTTTTAAGTAAAGCTTTGTGTGTGGTATGATTGATAGATATACATATCCAAGGGAGGTTCTCTTTTTTTGACCACGGTCCCTGTGTCGATAGCCTGCTGCTCTCTGGGGGCCTGAGACAATGCACATCCTGCCAAGCCTTCTCCCCCAGGATGGGCAAGGTCCATACCGTCTGAGACATTCATGCACTCACTCACACACTCATTCTCAAAGGTTACAGGTTGCAATTATAAAATAAAATTTAAAAAACCTTAGAAATTCACTTAAAAAACCAAAGGTTACAGGAACGTTATTGTTAGGAAATGAAATTTAAAAAACTGTAAAAATTCACTGAAAGAACTGAAGATTACAGGGATGTTACGGGGAATACAAATAAAACACTCTAGAAATTCACAGAATAAAAACAAAGGTTACTGGGACGTTATAGTTAGGCTCAGATGCCACTTGTATAAAACCACAGCAACTCAGCAGTTATATTCACCTGAGCTAACTATAGCTTATGCCCCCGCAATGCACTGCTAATGACCTCACATATTACATCACTCATGACATGGTCAGCGACATAACAGATGACATAACTGATAACATCTCAAATGGCATCAATGATGACATCATCCAAAGAACTTCTCGCACACTCACCTATACCCCTATACAATCTATCAGACACCCACTGACGAACCCACACATCCACTCACATACCCATACATGTACTCAAACAACCACTCACTCATCCATAGAGCCACTCACACACCCACTCACTCAAACCATTCACTCATCGATACACCTACTCATACAACCAGTCACTCACCCATACAACCACTCATACAGCCACACAAGCAGCATACAGAAACTCACACACCCACTTATTCCCCTATTATTGGAAGCTGGCTCTGTATATACTATACCAAAGTGAGGTATAGTGTGCACAGAGTCCTGTGGAACCCCAAAGGTAGGCAGAGGTAAAAGTAGATAGCACCTTACTCTCTATTTGTGGTAGTGTGGTTGAGCAGTAAGGCTGTATCAGAGGGCAGTGTTAACCATTTGTTCTACGTAGTCAATCAGCAAATGAATTTACACACAGAAAGACTGAACTTCAGACCGATTGTTTTTGTATAAAAATATTCTTTTAGTTATTTTATTTTCTAGTACCAAGTAGGCCTGGCACAGGTAAGCAATACATACTTTACAGTAGTAATGCAGTTGTAACACAGTTGGGTTTGCAATTGTATATGCACTTTATTTTGATTACAGTATTGTTACAAAAAATGCAATGCTTTGGAAATATAGTACATATACTTTGTACAGGCTTTTTAGTGAAATGACCAGTAGATTACTTTGCAGATTACTTTTCTTAACCAGGACAGTATACCTGGATACTGCACTGGGACATTCCCTGTGAACAGGTGAGTAAAAGCAATTTTTGTTATTTAGTACAATTTAAAAAAAGATTTCTTAGGTTTTCCAACTCCACACTTAAAAACTTTCCATAGAAAAACAGTCAATGTTATCCTAAGGAGGAAAATAGTGTTATCGGTTAGCAGGTAAGTACTAAGTACTTCGTTGTGGGAGTTGGTATTCTGGGGGTAGAGTCAGGGATCCCCCTGGGTCAATAATGCACTCTTGTTATACCCTCAGCGGCACTAGGGCGGCCGGGTGCAGAGTGCTGAGGCCCAATGTTATCCAAAGGGGGATAGTAGGCCTCCGGTTGGCGGCTGCTGACGAGCAGCCCACTATGTTGTGGGAGCAAAGCTCCTGGACTTAAACTCAGAGCAAATGGGGGTTCAAGCCAGCACAAAAGGTGCACCCTCAGAAGCACTGGGGCAGAGTGCTGTTTTGGTGTTGGATGCCCTGTAGTTTTCAATGGGGAGTCTCCGATTTGCAAACACACTGCAGGCTCGAGGACGAAGGTCTTCTGGGTGCGACCACCACTGGAAGAGGTAAGTTGAGATGCTGGGGGTTGGTTAGGCACTGTCGGTTGGGCTACCCAAAGCCGTGGGGCATCGGGTGCAGGGTTCCCTTTTAGGGTCAGATCTTCTTATCCGCTCCTGGTCGCGGTTGGCGGGTCCTTCCGGTTTGAGGCTGCAGGCGTCGGCTGGAATCTTGAGGCAGGTTAGGGGTCACCAGATCTTGGGTCAGGATCGCTGGAGAGACCTCCTCTTGGTGTTTGGCCACTTGAACTCAGGCTGTGAGCGCCGGGTGCAGAGTGGTGCAGACCCGCGGATTCTTGCAGGGCTGGAGTCTGTTGCTGAACAAATCTGGTGTTCACGGGAGACAGAGTCTTTGGGATGGAAGACAGGCAGGTCCTCCGGATTTCTCAAGATTGCTGGCTGCAGGACACACTGGGATTTCGCTGGAGCAGGTTTGAGATGGGGACAGACCGGCAGGGCTGAGGCCATCTCAGTAGGCGTTCTCCTCTTGTTAGCTTCGGTTCTTTCTTCTGCTTCTGGTTTCTTGTCTAAAGAAGCAAGGTTCAGGTGTGCCCCTAAATACTAGATTTAGGGGCGTTACAGGTAGGTTAACAGTTGGGACCAATGAGTCCCTTCCCTGAGGTGGGTACACCCCTTATTATGCCACCCTCTAGTGGGAGGAGGGCATAAGCCCCCCATCTGCAAGATGATGGGGACTGAGAGTTGTGCTTCCACCTGAGGGGTGGAGTTGGCAGTGGTGGTCCCACCTCTCTTCCTCACTTGTTTCTCCCGCCGGTTCTCCTGCCAAAAGTGGGGGTCAGAACCAGTGGGGACTAGTTGCTAAAAGTAGCAAGTGGCCTGGGGAAGCTCACAAAGGCGGCAAGCCGTTGAACCTTCTCCTTAGTGGACCGTGCCCATCCTGGAGGAGGAGGCTTGACACCTCGTCCCAGGATGTAGATTGTTTCAGGCCCCGAGAGCAGCAGGCTCTCGACCCAGGGGTCCAGAAACTTGTCTGGTGGTGGCAGCTGATAGCAGCCACTCAGCCTGGACACTAGTGGTAGGTTAAGTTTCAGGGGGCATCTCTAAGATGCCCTCTGTGTGCATTTTTCATTAAATCTCACACTGACATCAGTGTGGGTTTAATGTGCTGAGAAGTTTAATGCCAAACTTCTCAGTTTTCAGTGTAGCCATGATGGTGCTGTGGAGTTTGTAATGACAAACTCCCAGCAACATATTCTCTTAATGGCAGCACTGCACTTACAATATCTAAGAATGGACTTAGACACTGTAGGGTTACAGGACTCATGCACGGTACCCTCACCATTGGTATAAGGCACTAGCTAGAGGGGTGACTGATCTATGCCAGGGCAGTGGGTTGTAGGCATGGCACACAGGGATGTGTGCCATGTCGACTCTTCACTTTGTTCTGCACCAAGACACACAGCCTGCAGTGTGTGAGTGTAAAGTTACAGGACCTCTAAGGGTGGCAAAATAAGTGCTGCAGCACTTAGAGGCCTTTCCTGGTCACAGTGCCTTGGGTACCTGTGGTACCATTTACCAGGGGCTGACCTGTGGCCAGAGAGCCCAGGACCCACTCAGTCAATGCACATCAGCAGTTCAGCAAAAAGTGGGGGCTACCATGCAGAAAGAGGGCACTTTCTCAGGGCACTTTCTCATACCTATACAGCCACTGATACACCCATTCATTCACCCATACAGTCTCTTACCATAGCCACTCACTCACTCATACAAGCACTCACACAATGACTCACATACTCACACAACCACTTACATACCTATTCACACATCCATTCACGCACTCCTACATCTGCTCACTCACCCATGCAGTCATTCAAGCATAGAAACACTCTCCAATACAGTCACTGACACACAATCTCACTTAACTAAACACTCACTTAAACAGTAACTCACTCACCAATACAACCCCTTACATACTCAATCACTCATACAGTCATTCAGATACCCATTCACTCACTCACACAGTCACTCACTCACCCACCCATACAGTCTCTCACATAGCCGCTCACTCACCCATACAGCCACTGACACACCTATTTACTCACCAGTGCAACTACTCAGGCAGCCACTGACTCACCCATACAGCCACTGACACACCCACTCACTGACCCACACAGCTACTCACATACCCCCTCACTCGCCCATACAGCCACTCACACACAGACTCACTCACCCATACATCACTCATGCACTCACTCACTCAAACAGCCACTCACACTACCACTCACTCACTGATACAGTTACACATACAATCAGTTACTCATCAATACAGCCACTCATATAGCCACTCTCTCACCCACACAGCTACTCACATACCTACTTATACACCCATTGTCATGGTTCCCGGCTCCGCTGCGTGTTACCTCTCAGGCGCATGCGGGATCGGATAGTGATGACGGACACGCAGCTAGCAGTTAGCGGTCTAGTGTTCCGACCGGAACCACTGCTACGTCATACCAGCGCTTCTGGGGAACGCCGATTTAACTACGGCGGTTCCCGCCGATCAGCGCTTCGAATTAACGCTGCCACAGATCCAGTCAACTCTACCTTCCAGACCACTACGCAGGTTTGTGCATATCCGGAGGACTCGGCGGACTGCGTATTGGGTCACCGTTCAGAGGCAAGTTCAGGACACCGCGCAGTAGCGCCTATATGGACCTGGTGTAGACGCTCTGCCGAGCGTTTCCAAGAGCAGGCTACCAGCACCAGGCTTGAGTATCTTTGGGGATATTGCATAGGCACCAAGCTGGAGTACTCCTGGGGGCACTTCTCAGATAGCGCAGGAGCACTGTCAGAGCCATAACTGTCACCGCGCTGGAGCGCTTGGGTTTTCCTTTGACACCGCGCAGGAGCGCATGTTGTTTCTTTTCATAGCGCAGGAGCGCTGTTCTTTTCCTTTGCACCGCTTATCAGGGGTAAAATTACAAACTTCACGGAGGATCACTTCAGGGGGCGTGTAGCAAGCACGCGCTGGAGTACATTTAAAGCCTTAGCAGACACCGCGCTGGAGCGCTTGATTTTCCTTTAACCCGCGCAGGAGCGCTTACACTTTTCTTTTCACCGCATTAGAGCGCTGTGTGTACTTTAGTCTTTGGCGCCAGGATACTAGTTGTTGCTACTCCATCTTTCCGTGGAAGGGAAGCAGGACGTGCAGGAGCACTTATCGGGGTGGTTCCTTCCCTGAGTCAACGCGCTTTCTTTCATCAGGTAATTATCCAAGCCCCCTGGCGCATGAGAGGTAACCTAGATAGGGGTTTGCGCGTCCCTGCTCTAACTGGTCTCCCTTGTTTCCTTTACTAGGCTGATACACAGCGGTCACATCGGAGGGAGGCGCATCCACACATCATTCCTACTGTCTTTGGCTACCTTCCCCAATCCATCCCTATTCCTGTTGGTGTTAGCTCCCTACTGGGGTGAGGTGGGGTTGAGGGTGATAGCTCATGTCGTCTCTGCGAGAAATCTCCGCAAGCCACAGGTGAGCCTTGTGGGGTACTTGACACCCATACTGTCACTCAAACACCCACTCTCACACAGATACACACAGTCCTACAGCCACTCATATAATATATTTTATAAGTAGTATCACTCTTTAGTAGTACAGATACTATACTAATTTAACTTTTGTAGAAGCTTAGTATATATGTTTATCAATCATAAACTCTTAGAAAAGATTTACACTCACTGGATGATGTCATTAGTGATGTCATTTGAGATTTCATCAGTGATGTCACTGACTACATCATAAGTGATGAAATGTATGAGGTCCTATGTAGTGAATTGCTAGGGCGTAAGTTATAGTTAGCTCAGGTAACTACAACTGCTGAATTTCTATGGTTTTGTATGAGTGAAATCTGAGCCTAACTATAACGTCCCTGTAACCTTTGTTCTAGTCAGTGAATTTCTATGGTTTTTGTTTTAAGTAGCAATGGTGTTTGCAGAGTGGTGGTGAAAGGCGGCGGGCCCTCAGACCAGCTCTCAGGAATCCCGCTGTGTAGGACTTACAGAAAGAACCAGGAGGGCTTCTTGGTTCCGAAGGTCCCTTAGCATCCAAGAAAACTTCATTCCCCAGCCAGTAGTGTGCCAGAAGCTGCATTTGCAGAGTGGTGCAGAAAGGGGGCATGGCCTCTGAAGACCTCTTAGCAAGCTGACTGTGTGGGACTTGCTGGAGGTAATAGGAGGGGTTGCTGGCCCCCAACTACCCTCAATAGCCAAGGGGACTTCATCCTCCAACCAGTACTGTGCCAGGAGGTGCGTTTGCAGAGTGGTAGAGAAGGGACATCCATCTTGATTGCACAGGTAGTGCCTGTGTAATTCTATGAGTGCCATTGCCAAGGACATACTGCGAATATCCAGTGTTTTTGACAAAGTGTAAAACACATATAAAGACATATTTTACATACATTTCAGTGTAGCTATTTTGTAAGAGACTAATTTAACTTTCCCCTTTGTATACATTTGTCGAAATAACTGCATCACAGATGCCTTTTCCTTCTTCACAGCAACACAGAAAGCCGCATTGACATCAGAAGTCACAAATACAAATGACAAAACGTAAAACAGATATTTGAACATATTTTGCACAAAGTTGGAGTCAAGTTGTTTATTAACATAATTGTTTAACTTTATTTTAACAACACATTTAACGAAAACAACAATTTAAAAAAATGTATTTTAACATCTGAATTCATGAATAAAAAAATAACTGAAAAACAGAACACCTATAAAACTACACATTCTTACCCAAACCCAACACGAATCAAAAACTGCTTTAAAACTAGTACAATGCATACTCTGTGAAAATATCCACCCTAGAGGGATAAATAAAAAATATTCATGTGGGATGGAGTCCATGGTCTATCATCTTCAAACCTAACATAAAAAACATCTCTAACTGGCAATCAAGTAGAAGGAAGCTGGGGGACCAGCCATGGCCCGTATAGGGCATGTTACCGGGGCAGTGACGTGGGGCGGAGGAGGGGCAGGGTTGGGTATTGCAAAATGCGGCATACGGCCAATTTCAGCTAAGTTACGGAAAAAAAATGAATTTCGTTGCGCGCCCTGCATCTCCAAATGATACACTTGGGTTTCACTTTATAACGGTTGTGGCTCACAACAGGTAACGCGTTTTAACCGCAGCCGCGGTCTTTATAAACCTAGTGCCGTCGCCATTTGCAAGTTTATTTATGCATACTCCTGGAGTTTGGAAACATAATTAAAGTGAAAGTGCAACATTTTCTATTTAAAGTGATATGGGCATTTAAACTCTTCGCTGCTAGGTCTTTTTCCCCCCTGTGCTAAGCTTTTTTTTGGCTATTTGGAGTAGTTTGCGCTTAGGCCCCTGTAACTTTTTGACCACATAAGGTATCCACGCCAAAATTGCGTCCTTTTCTTCCAACATCATGGGGATTCTAAAGGTACCCAGGGTTTGTGGGTTCCATGGAGGGGACCCATAAGTTTGCCAAAATACAGCTAAATTTTTTTTTGGGGGGGGGAAATGGGAAAAAAGGGCTACAGATGAAAGTATCTGTTTTTTTCCCTGCAAATGGTATCAACAAAAAGGTTGTGGTGCAGAAATCACCATCTTCCCAGCTTTCAGGGACAAGCAGACTTTTGTCAGAAAACCAAAATGTTTTACACAGTTTGGCATTTTTCTGGGACATAGCCTATTTTTGCTATTTTTTGTGCTTTCAACCTCCTTCCAGTTAATGGTAGAAATGGGTATGAAAGCAATAATGGACCCTGGACGGCTATACATTTTAAGAAATTAGACAAAATTCTGAATTCAGCAAGGGGTCATTTGTGTAGATCCTTCAAGGTTTCTTTATAGAAACTAACTATTGAATATGGGAAAAATTGAAAATTGGTTGAAAAAACAGCCATTTGTGTCAACGTTTTCACCTGTAACTCCTTCTAATTATGACAGCTGTTTGAAAGAAATATACTGTTACATCCGCTGGTCCTTTGTGGTTGTGGGGATATATAGGACTTGTAGGTTCACCAAGAACCCGACTAACCCAGAGCCAATAACTGAGCAACGTCTTACAATGGTTTTTTATTATGTACCGGGTATATAGCAATTGATTTGAGAAAATATATACATGGAACAAAATATAGAGTTTAGAAACAGTAGATATTTGCACATTTCCGAAATTGTGAGTGCCCATACAAGCATGAGAATTATAGGTCATTTTTCAAAATGACTTTTTTACACATTGTCTTTCATTTGGAAGGCAGAAATGCGTCAAAAGTCAATAGGTAAGAACAGTTGCTCTACAATTCTGTGTTACCCTAAGTCTTCCGATAAAAATGGTACCTCACTTGTGTGGGTAGGCCTAGTGCCCGCGACAGGAAATGTCCCAAAACACAACCTGGACATACCACATTTTCACAGTGAAAACTGAGCCTTTTTTTGCAAAGTGCCTAGCTCTAGATTTTGAACCCTAGCTCTGCCGGCACCTAGGGAAACCTAGCAAACCTATACATACCCAGGGGAATTCAGAATGGGGTGAACTTACTGGTTCTCACTAGGTTCTATTACCCAGAATCCCTTGCACATCTAAAGATTTGTTTTAAAAAACACATTTTCCTCACATTTCAGTGGTGGAAAGTTCTGGAATCTGCGTGGATACACAAAATTCCACCTACCCCACGTTTCCCAAAGTCTTCTGAGAAAAATGGTACCTCACTTGTGTGTGTAGGCCTAGTGCACGTCACAGGAAACGGCCCAAAACGCAACGTGGATACACCATATTTTCACAGTGAAAACTGACCCTTTTTTTGCAAAGTGCCTAGCTGTAGATTTTGAACCCAGCTCTGCCGGCACATACGGAAACCTAGTAAACCAATACATTTATGAAAACTAGACACCCAGGGGAATCCAGGATGGGGTGACTTGACTGACTCTCACCAGGTTCTGTTACCCAGAATCCCTTGCAAACCTCAAAATGTGTCCAAAAAACCCACATTTTCCTCACATTTCTGTGGTGAAAGGGTCTGGAATCTGTGCGGATCCACAAAATTCCACACACCCTGCATTCCCCAAAGTCTCCCAAGGAAAATGGTACCTCACTTGTGTTGGTAGGCCTAGTGCCCGTAATAGGAATCGGACCAAAGCGCAACATGAACACACCACATTTTCACAGTGAAAACTGACCCTTTTTTTGCAAAGTGTCTAGCTGTAGATTTTGAACCCTAGCTCTGCCGGCACCTATGGAAACCTAGCAGACCTATACATTTTTTTAAACTAGACACCCAGGGAAAACCAGGATGGGGTGACTTGATTGGCTCTCATCAGGTTCTGTTGCCCAAAATCCCTTGCAAATCTAAAACTTTGCCCAAAAAAACACATTTTCCTCACATTTCTGTGGTAGACATGTTCTGGAATCTGTGTGGATCCCCAAAATTCCACCCACCCCCGTTTCCCAAAGTCTTCTCAGAAAAATGGTACCTCACTTGTATGGGTAGGCCTAGTGCCCGGTACAGGAAACGGCCTGAAACGCACTGTGGACACACCACATTTTCACCGTGAAAATTGGCCCTTTTTTTGCAAAGTACCTAGCTGTAGTTTTTGAACCCTAGCTCTGCCGGCACCTAGGGAAACCTAGCAAACCTATACATTTTTTAAAACTAGACACCCAGGGAAATCCACGATAGGATGACTTGACTGGCTCTCGCCAGGTTCTGTTACCAAGAATCCCTTACAAACCTAAAAATGTGTAAAACAAAACACATTTTCCTCACATTTCTGTGGTGGAAAGTTCTGGAATCTGTGTGAATTCCACAAATTCTACCCACCCAGCGTTCCCCAAAGTCTTTTGAGAAAAATGGTACCTCACTTGCATGGGTGGGTCAAGGACCCGCGACAGGCAAGGGCCCAATACCTATTGAGGCTACATCAAAATTACCTATCACAAACTAACCTGGTTTTGCAAGGGGGGGGGGGGGTCCCATGAGTTTTTGGCCCCGGGCTCGGCAGCCATCTAGGTAAACCTACCAAACCCACAGATTTCTGAAAACTAGACACCCGGGGGAGTCCAGCAAGGTATGGCTTGTGTGGGTTCCCCGATATTCTCCTACCCAGAATCCCCTTCAAACCTCAAATTTAGCTATCACAAATTTCGGCGTGGATCCACAAATTTCCTCCCACCTAGCGTTCCCCCAGGTCTCCCAATAAAAATAGTACCTCAGTTGTGTGGGTAGGCATAGTGGCTGCAACAGGAAATGGCCCAAATCGTACTGTGGAGACTTCAAAATTACCTATAAGAAAACTATCTGGTTGCGGGGGGCACTTGGGGTTTTGGCCCTAGGCTCAGCGGCCATCTTGGGAAACTACCAAACCCAAATATTTCTGAAACTAGACACCCAGGGGAGTCCAATGAGGTATGGCTTGCGTGAATCCCACAACGTTTTCCTACCCAGAATGCCATGCAAACCTCAGATTTAGCTGAAAAAAAACACATTTTCCACATATTTTTGTGTGGAATCACCGTGCCGGCACAAATGTCCTACCCCACAGCGTTCTCCTTAGTGTCCCGAGTAAAATGATACCTCACTTGTGTGGGTGTCCAATGCAGAATTGGGTAAAAACTTAGGGCCCGATTCACAAAACTAACTTAAGACAAAATCCTAAACTTACTACTTTTGGTATTCACAGAAGTTAGGATTTTGTCTTAAGTTTGTCTTAAGACAGACTTAAGACAGACTTAAGTTAGGATTGTGTCTTAAGTTTGTCTTAAGTCTGTCTTAAGTCTGTCTTAAGTCTGTCTTAAGTTTGTCTTAAGTTTGTCTTAAGTCTGTCTTAAGTCTGTCTTAAGTCTGTCTTAAGTCTGTCTTAAGTTTGTCTTAAGACAAACTTAAGACAAAATCCTAGCTTCTGTGAATACCAAAAGTAGTAAGTTTAGGATTTTGTCTTAAGTTAGTTCTGTGAATCGGCCCCTTATTTTTTTTTAAAATGTAGCGCTTAGAATTCTTGGTGCTATACCCTTAATCCCTATGTTTTGGGCTCTTCCCAGTCACAGGCCCTTGCCCCATCCACACAAGTGAGGTATCATTTTACTCAGGAGACTCAGGGGAATGCTTTGGGGTAGGACATTGCGTGTCGCGGGTCCTTGACCCACCCATGCGAGTGAGGTACTAATTTTATCGGGAGACCTGGGGGAACGCTGGGTGGGAGGAAATGTGTGGATCCAAGCATATTCCAGAACTTACCCACACAGAAATTTGAGAAAAAAGTGATTTTTTCAGCTAAATTTGAGGTTTGCAGGGGATTCTGGGTAGGAGAATGTTGGGGGACCCATGCAAGCCATACCTCGCTAGACTCCCCTGGGTGTCTAGTTTTCAGAAGTGTATGGGTTTGGTAGGTTTCCCTAGATGGCCGCCGAGCCCAGGGCCAAAAACTCATGGGACCCCCTTACAAAATGAGGTTTGTTTGTGATAGGTAATTTTGATGTCGCCTAAATAGGTTTTGGGCCCTTCCCTGCCACGGGTACTAGGCCCACCCACACAAGTGAGGTACCATTTCTATTGGGATAATTGGGAAATGCTGGGGATAGAAAATTTGTTTTTTCTTTCTGCAGCATGAAAGTTTTGACACAATAATGCAAGGAAAATGTGATAGTCACATTTTGAGGTTTGCAGGACATTGTGGGTAAGATAACTTTTTGGGATCCACAAGAAAGGCAACACCATGTGCTCCTATGGGTGTTTAGTTTACGACAATATCTACAGTTGGTAGGTTTTTCTTAGATGAAATGTACACCTTGGCAGAGAGACAAAAGAGACAAAGATTACTGCACAGCCCTCTATTCCTCCACCACACACACATACTGGTTGGATTTGGCATGAGGGCGAGTGATGGTTCAGTATATAAAATTGTATTAACAAGAGATTTCCCAAAAATGAAATGCTCTGTAAATAATTGAAAGGACAAAAAACTGAACCGGTGACTCGCAGCTCGTGAGCTGTAAAGCCACGTCATGGCCCCAAGAGCTTTACAGGCCATTCACACACCTTTCATACGTGATACACACAAGACCATTCACACCACCAGGCATGAAACCAACACATTACAACATTCACAAAAAGGGGCAAGGCTTGAGAAAGACAGATAAGACAAATATTTCTGCACAACCACTTATTCCGCATGCACACATACATACCGGTTGGATTTGGCACGAGGGTGTGTGATGGTTCAGTATATACAGTTGTATTAACCAGAGATTTCCCAAAAATGAAATGCACTGTTAATAATTGAAAGGACGAGAAACTGAACCATTGACTCACAGCTCTTGAGCTGTAAAGCCACGACAAGGCACCAACCTCTTTACAGGCCATTCATACACCTTTCATACGTGTGACACATACAAAACCATTCACACCACCAGCCACGGGCCCAGCACATTGCAACACTCACACCAGCAGACAGCGCCATTCAAGTGCCCATCACTTTCACATGCCCACATTCCTGACACAGCAACCACACCAGCTCACGGATTGCATGGAGTGGCGTTTGGCTAGCAGTGTGTGTAGTGACCAGCAGCAAGTCACTACTCACACACCGCCAGCCAAGCGCTAGTCCATGCACACCCCCAGCTGAGCGCCAGTCCACGCACACCACCAGCCAAGCGCCAGTCCACACGCACTGCAACCCAAGCGCCAGTCCACGCACACCGCCAGCCAAGCGCCAGCCCACACACACCGCCAGCCAAGCGCCAGCCCACACACACCGCCAGCCAAGCGCCAGTCCACGCACACTGCCAGCCAAGCGCCAGTTCACGCACACCGCCAGCCAAGTGCCAGTCCATGCACACCGCCAGCTAAGCACCAGTCCACGCACACCACCAGCCAAGCATCAGCCTTCACACACTGCCATCACATTTAGGATTTTTTTATACAAAACAGAAAACACCAACAAATTGCAAATAGATCCAAATCTACTAACACAAAATCTGAAACTAAATACATTGCACAAATGCCAACCTTGAAACTGAACAACAAATATAAAACAATAGAGACCAGGCAGTTCACTTTACCACTCACGGATGCTCCCAAAAATTATTTTGCTTGTGGTACATTCTAAAACAAGCAAGCACACGCAGCGCAGGGTTAGAAGGATGCTCGGGGCAGTGCATACGAGTCTCCTTCCACATACCTCTTCGCCAACAGACTCTACATCTCCTACTGGGAAAGTGTTTGGAGGCTGTGGGAGGAATGTGATCAGGAAAGTAGTGATCTTTCAATCCAGCCACATCCTCCACCATTCCAACTCTAGGAACACTTGCCTGTTTCACTACAGCAAAGCTGCCCATTACAGACTCCTGAAACTTAGCAAAAGTCATCTTTGACTCAGGACAACAATCCTTGAATACAACAAAAGCATTAAAGGTTGCCAAGTGGAAAAGATGGATAGCCAACTTCTTATACCAAATGTAAGCCTTACGAAGAGCAGTGTAGTGTTCCATCCTCTGATCTACTCTATCAACACCACCCATGTGCCTATTATAGTCTAAAATGCACACTGGTTTCCCGCGCCTCAGCAACCTGACCCCAAATAGTCACAGGTGAAGTGCTTTCATCATGGATGGTAGTCAGCATGTAGACATCTCTCCTGTCTGAAAACTTCACAGCTAGACGTTCCTTGCAACGAAACACATTGCACTGTCCCGGCACAAGCTTTTGACAAACAAGTTATTTTGGGAAACCTTTACGGTTAGAGCGGATTGTGCCACAAGCAACAGTGTCCACTTTGGCCAATTCCCTGAACAACCGCACACCAGTGTAGAAGTTATCTACATATAAATGGTGACCTTTGTTAAAAAGTCCTCTACCATGTTCCCACACAATTTTCTCAGTCACTCCAAAAGTGGACAGACAACCAGGGGGGTTAATCCTGGATTCCTTACCGGTGTACACCCTGAAATTAGAGACATATCCAGTCCTACTGTCACACAGCATATACAGCTTTATTCCATAGCGTGCCCTCTTACTAGGAATGTATTGCCTAAAAACTAAGCGAACCTTGAACAAGACCAAAGACTCATCCACTGCTATTTCTTTCCCTTGAGCATAGATCTCAAAAAATCGATCTACAAAGTGATCAATGACAGGCCGAAGCGTCACAATCAGGGTGATCTCGTGTCAATGCTAAACCATTATCGATAAAATGCAGCATCTGAAGCAGAAGCAAATACCTATCATGACTCATGACTGCCGGAAATATAGCCGTTGCTATCATGGGAATAGTAGACCAATATGAAGACATTGATGGCTTCCTTAGCACACCCATCAAAACAGGTAAACCCAAGAACTTCTTCATCTCTTCCAGATTTGTGGGAGTCCACTAGGTAGCTCTAGAGTGGGGCCTAAGGCTGGCACTATTGTCCCTCAAAAACTGTTTGGCATACAAATTAGTCTGCTCAACAATCTCTGCCAAAAACACATCGTCCATAAACAACTGAAAAAAATGTATTTACAAAAAGTTTTCAGTATTTACTCTACACCCTGGAACACCAGAAACGTCTGGCAATGCCCGCTTCACCATGCCTGGGGCAACCCAGAGGTCATCACTTCCAACGGGAAGTCTTGCAGCCCAGGTTGCAGCCCAGATGCCTCTTGCTGCACTATTGGCACATCAATGTCCTCCTCTAAAACAGGCACTTCATGCGCACTAAGAGAAGCTTCATCCACACTGATGATTCCATGTGGAAAGAAAACTCACTGCCTGAATCTTCTACTCCTCTGCCTCAGATGCAGAGTCAGTCTTTGAACCATGGTCAGAGGAAGACTCAAAAAGCAAACCAACAACGTGCTGAGCGGTAATCCTGCGGCTAGCCATTATCCTTACTAAGAAAGGAGACTGCACAAACAAGTCAACAACAACCAACACTGTGCAAAATAAGTAATAAACAAAGTGTGGCTTTAGCACAAAGATCTATATACTCAAAAACAATATAACTCTCTTGCCAAAGATAGCTACACTCACCAGCACCTACTCTGCAGAGACACAGCAATAAGCAACGATATCCCACTAGAAAGAAAAAACAAAACCTCATAAGACAACAAAGTACACATCAAGCACTAATGCAAAAAGATAATGACACAAAAACAGAAGCCAAACATACTGCTATTATTACACCATTTGCAATAACACATTTATGGAGGGAAATTAAGCTAATTTACAGTAGATAGTACAAAAAAAATTCTCTTACCAAACACATGCAACTACACAAACTGCAGAACCACCAGTAACGAAACCGCAACCTGGAATAATCTAAAGCACAAAAGCCTTGAACTAGAATAAAACTGAGAAATAAAAAATTACAATTACATTTCACAAAAAATAATACAATTAAAATTATAGCACACTATGTCACTACCCAAATGGTCAATCTGCCAGATGGGCCGTCAAATAGGGTTGAGCAAAAATGGGGATTAGGTGGGGTTTTCTGCCAGGCCAACCTGACTACCCAGGTGGGGCAGAAAACAGCAGACAGATATTTGCCTCCGCCTTTCACCTAGGGCAGGAAGGCCAAAAAAAGGGGCAGATCTGTCCCTAGGGGGACAGAAAAGAAATAAACCCCCTTGGAGGCGAGCCTTGGCCAACGGGTTGCTTTTATTACCTATAAAAGAAACTCCCTGGTGTCTAGTGGGGTTTTCTGCACCCCCCCCCCCATCCCCGGGGGCAGAAAGGCCAAAAAAGGGCCAACTGCCAGCAGGGGGGCAGGCAGAAAAAACATCCACAAATTATGAACCCCTTTGGGAGCGAACTTTGCCTGAGGGGTCGCTTCCACACACTAAAAAACTCAATCGCTGATGCCTAGTGGGCCGGGGAGGGGGGCAGAAAGGCCAAAAAACAGGCCAATCTGCCCTGGGGGAGCAGAAAAAACATGCACAAAACATGACCCCTTTGGAAGCAACCGTTGCCCAAGAGGTCCCTTCCATTTAAAATAAATACCATCCCTGGAGCCTAGTGGGGTGTTCTGCCCCCCCACCCGGAGCAGAAAGGCCAAAACAACAAGCAGATCTGCCCCCCGGGGGCAGAAAAAACATGCACAGATTTTGAGCTGCTTTGGATGCGACCCTTGCCCAAGGGGTCGCTTCCATTTAAATTAATTAATCCCTGTTTAATCACTGGTGGCTAGTGGGGTTTTCTGCCCTCCTGGGGACAGAAAGGCCAAAGAAATGGGTGGGCCGATCTGCCCCCAGGGAGGGGCAGAAACAAATGGTATAAATTTGAACCCCTTTGGAATTGCTTCCATTTAAAAATAGATACCCTCCCTGGTGCCAAGTGGGTTTTTCTGCCCCCCCGGGGGCAGAAAAACCCACTAGGCACCAAAGATGGTATCCATCCATCATAAGCACACGCCAACCGTGGCTCATGACGAAATCGCTCAGTCATGAGAACTCAAGAGGTTAAAATCAACACACCCTTACCTATTGTTTTGATCATTTCCAAAACACATGAATAAAGTGACAAGTGCCTCAAAAAACATCTATAACAAACATTTCAGCTACCATGGATATTACATTGGCTTCTGCCGACAATTATTATACATATACATATTCATGAATGTGTCATGGTATGTCTCTATATCTGTGGGGTAAATTAGTGGCTGTGCAGCAGTATATTTATTTCAACTCCTTATTGTACAGCATGATAGTTGTAATTAAAATTTCTCCCACATAGTGCCAATTATAGACACTATGTTATACAGGGCAAGTGCCCATGTTCCCCAACAGGACTAAAACATGTGGTAAAATCCCTTCAAACTACATTTTTCTGCTAGGAATACACAAATCTGTTTTTTGGTAAAGTGAAGTTCAAATAAAACTCCAGGAATGAAAAATGGATAAAAAATGACAGGATCAGTCTAGAGTGAAACATCAGAGCACAAATTCAAAAAACAATTGATATAAAGTGCTAGACATAAAGCGTATTCAGACAGATAGCTACTGCATTACTGGAAGTCAAAGATGGACATGCATATCTTCCTCGATATTAAAGCCATTGGGAATCTTTAAATTAATATGTCAAATGTATCTCGATTCCAATTGCTTCAAATATCTTTCTCTGTTGCCACCCCTCATTCTTCCTGGCACTCAATCCAACACAAAATACTCCAAAATCGTTGAAATTGCTGTCATGCATCTGTTCAGATATGACTGATCTTTATTCTTAATTGCTCTAATGTGCTGTAGAATGTGCTGATATACACGTAAAATTGTGCTACCTAGGTAAATCTTACAACAGCTGCATCTAAGCACATATTTAGCAAATTCACTTCTGCAGGTTAGTAGCTTAATAATAATAATTTCCTATCCGAAAACGGCAAGGGTACCTCTGTTATATTGGTATCATGCTTACATGCTTTACATTTGTAGCATCGTCTGAAACCTCTACTCCCACTCAACCATGTTTCCTGTTGTACCAACCTAGGGCTATTAACCTCTAGATCTTGCCTTGCGGAAGGTTATGAGTGGCTGTTTGTGTATTTTAGGCCCTATTGTAGGATCACTACATAGTAAATGCTTGTGTTTTTGAGAGATGGCTTGTATTTTTTGGTGTTGGACATTATAACCTGTAAAGAGGTGAAACTTCTGCTCAATTATGTCTGAAGACTTGGTTCTGTTGGCGTCTGTAAATATAAGTTGTTCTCTGGGTTTCAGATTCGCTTTACACTTTGCTTCCACCAGGATGGTTTTCTTATAACCTCATGCTTCAAACCTCTTAGAAAGATCGAGTTGTGCTATTTGGAGCTGCTGAGGATTGCTATAATTCCATCTCATATGAAGATTTTCAGCAGAAGGAATACTGTTTTTAAGTTTGGTGGGTTGGAAACTCCGAGCATGCAGAATAGTATTGCCTGCAGTGCTCTTTCTAAATGTTTTAGTTTGTATTTTTCCATCTGCCACATAGATGGTTAAGTGCAGGTACTGTACTTCTATTTCATTAAAAAGTTAAATTAAATGTAGATTCAGGTTATCAATATTTAACCTACTTATAAATTCCTCTGCTGATGCTTTACTGCCACGCAATAAGACGAATTGTCAATATAGCGTGACCATAGTATCATATTTTCACTCATCTCCTTGCCATATTGGCCAGCACCTGCTTCTCCCACTAGCCCATATGCAAATTTGCAAAGCTGGGGGTGAATCAGGTGCCTATAGCAGTACCCCTCATTTGTTGGTACAGGTCTGAACCAACAAGAAATATATTGTTGTGTAGGCACCATCCTAGCATACCTAACAGCATTCCTGTATGTTTGTACAATGACAGTGGCCGGGAACTCAAAAAATGTTGCACTGACCTAATGCCATCCCAGTGGCAAATACTCATATAGAAAGAGGAAACATCCAATGTGATCATAAGATAATTGTGCTCCCATTCAACATCATAGATTTGTTTCGGGAAATTGCCTGCGTCCTTAGTATATGAACTTACGTTTTTTACCGGGTTCTAAAGAAAATAGTGGAACTACTTCGAAGTATTTTCGAATAGGCTACCCATGGCCAATATGATCGGACGGCCAGGTGGCACATCGATGTTCTTATAAATCTTTGGTATAAGATATTTAATAGGAGTGATGGGTGAATTTACTTTGAGAAATTTAAATTTTGATTGAGCTAAAAGACCTGCTGCCCTCCACTGTACTAACTCTGAATGGAACTTCATTGTCACATCATTAAAGTGCCCTTATCAATCTTTAAATAGCACTAACTACCATTCAGCTGCCACATTGCCTCTTCCCGATACATGGTGAGTGGCCAAAGCGCTATATTTTCACGTTTGTTGGCCTGTCTCAGTACTATATCGGGTCGGGAGCGTAACTTTGTCACCAGACTCTTGTACCTTATTACAGACAAACCTGATGATACTTCATGCTCAAAATCAGTATGCAATTCTTTTAAGTCTTGCACTACTAGGCCTGAAAATAGATCTGTAGAGTCCCTTGGGACCATAGGTGAAAAAAACAGACCTAGGTTTAAATGGTGTTGCAGGTCTTCCATACATATGTAGATTATATTCTCTAATCAATACATCATCAGCTGTACTACTACTGTTGTCTCTCATAAGGCTGTCCAAATCACGTAGTACACTAAGATCAGATACCAATGGATTATCATTAGTATCCGTCCATTCTAGCTATTGTTGCCCAGATGTCTGACTACTCTCAAAATACTTAGTCAACCTCAATTTGCGAGTGACCTTAATACAATCAATTTTTGTCAGGACACAGTCCATAGTCTCCGAAGCACAATATGATAAACTATAAGATAAAGTTTTTATTTCTGCCTCATTTAGCTCAAGATTGGTTAAGTTCACTATATTGATGTCTGCATTGCCGTTGGTTACTTGTTCTTCTTGGGAGCTCCCTTGTTGGCTCCTCTGTTGGTGGTTTGCTCTCCTTGACCGCCTGTTTTTCATCCGCCTTTTCCGCCAACTCGAAATGTTCTTTCTTGGCCTCTCAATGGTCTTAGGCTTATATATCTTATATATATATATGGGACTTGCAGTTCACACGCACCATTTGATCTGCAACAGGTGAGCTAAGGCATCTGCTTTGGAGTGAGGCGGACCACAACCAATCCGTTTGTGGCAGGACATTGAAATAAACGATGGCGTGCACAGATTTTTTCGTTTTCCAAGGGATTGGATGTACCAGAGCCCACCTCCGTGTTTGAGAAGAGATAGGGCGGTGTTGGAGTTATTTTTTTTTTTATTTTTTTTTTATTTTTTTGAAACCTTTATTACAGAATGCAATAGATATACAAGTATGGGACTACAACCTTCAGGCCGGCCGCTAGCAAGCAGTGGGACCATAAAACACAGTTATAAAACACAAGCGGCAAGTGGTAAAGGTCCCAGAAGTCGAAGGAAGCGTTTGCGGCCACACCGTCCAGACCCCCCAAATGGCGGTTCCATTTTTAATGAAAAACTACAAACAAACCCACAAGGCAGCAGAAGTCTGAGCAGCATTATGTGCTCCCCTCCGGAGGACCCCACCGATCCACAGGAATAGGGGGGGGGACGGGCCGGGACAGAAACAAAGTGGGCATGACGACACAGAATCAAGGTAACAAGCGGACTAGGGAGACTGGGCCGCTGCCAAGTCAGGCGTCAGTGGCGGGGTACAAATCCCGCCACGATAGGAGTTCCAGGGGCCCCACACCTTCACCCATTTCCCAGGCTTACCTCTCGCCACATACACTACCTTCTCCCGAAACATACACCAATCCATGTTGTCCTTCCATACCGAAACCATTGGTGACCTCTGGGAGCCCCACAATTGTGCTATGTCACGCTTGGCCACCATATATCCCAGTGTCACCCACCACGTTTGCGGCACCGTGTAATCAGTCGGTTCCCACACATTCAACAGACATCTCCTAGCCTCGGGAAACAGCGTCACATGCGTGACCGCTTGCAACACCGCATGCACACCACGCCAGAACCGCGCCACCTCCGGGCATTCCCACAAAGTATGGAAGAAGGTCCCTAACAAACCACACCCACGCTTACACATCCCATCCATGGCATATCCCATACGCATCAGACCCGGCCCCGTAACGTATACCCTGTGGAGTATTTTGAGCTGGACTAAACGAAGGCGGGCCGGTATGGCCACCTCTTTCGGGGAGGCCACCGCAGATACCCAGTCCTCGTCATCCAGCTCCAATCCATCGGCAACCCATGCCTCACGAAGGCCAGTCAGCAGTCCCGAGCGATCGTTGATGAGCTTTTTATAAATCAACGAGATAGTGCCATCCGGTACATGCCTGTCTAGCACTCTATCTTCCAGAGGGGAGCACTCCGGAATGGACGCCACATCCGGGAATACAGAACACAGCGCATGACGAACCTGTATATACCGGAAGTACTCCCTGTCCTGCAACTGGAATTCCGTATGCAGCACATCAAACGTTTTAAATCCCCCCCTCGTCCAGAGATCGCCCACCCTGCTGATGCCAATCGTGTCCCACTTATCAAAGCCTTTCGTGGTCCACAAGCGGCCCAATCGCTCAGATGCATACAATGGCGTCGCCCGGGTCAACCGATCCTTCCACCCCATCGCCAAGTTTGCCGCGTGCCACACCCGTACCGCGACCCGTGTAGGACCCGTCAAACGTGCGTCGAGCGATCTAGAGTAGAGCGCACGATTGTAATCGCCACCCGGCAACAACAATTTGTCCATTTCAAAAGCCGGGTTAAGGGCAGGCCCATAAAGCCCGTGGTTTATCGAAGCCAGCTGGGAGGCCCAGTAATACCGTTTGATGTCTGGGAGGGCGACCCCCCCGTCATACCACGGGAGCGTCAGCTTCGCGAGGGCGATACGCGGCCTCCCACCCCAAAACAGTTGGCGATGCAGACCCTCCACCTCCCGAAAGTAGCGAGCCGGGACGACGTCCATCGTGTTTTGTAGAGCGTATAAAAAACGTGGCAACGACATCATCTTAAACAGCGCCGCACGGCCGAGCGGCGAGAGCGGCAAGCGCCTCCAACGCGCCACATCCTCCTTCAAGCGCTGAAGGGGGGAGGTTCTGTTTATATCGGGCCGCAGAGTCCAGGGTAATAAAGATACCCAGATACTTAAATCCCTGCGGAGCAACCTGGATAGGACAACCCCGCGGAAGGATAGGAGCCTCCCCTGAGAGGACATATACACAGGATTTAGCCCAGTTGATGACTAGGCCGGAGTTGCGGCCAAATGAACACAATACATCCACTAACACAATCAACGATTCACGCGGGGAAGCAAGGTACAAAAGAATATCGTCCGCGTAAAGGGAGACGCGATCCTCATACTCAGGAGTCCATCGGAGACCACGAATCGAAGGGTGCCACCGCAGCCACTCCGCCAGGGGCTCCAAGGCGAGCGCAAAGAGGAGCGGCGACAGCGGGCAGCCCTGCCGCGTGCCCCTGCCCAATTCAAAAGGAGACGATACTCTACCATTCACCACCACCCGCGCCAGTGGTCCGGAATACAACAATTTCACCCAGCCAATGAATCCCGGGCCAAACCCAAACTTCGCCAGCGTCACCCAGATATACGGCCACTCGAGCGTGTCGAACGCCATAGTGGCGTCCAAGGACGCCAAAATGGCTGGCTCACGTATGAATGGGACCCTCGCGAGCACCCCATGCAGACGCTGCAGGTTAAGTGCGGTGTTGCGATGAGGGATAAAGCCGGACTGGTCCTGATGGATCAGATCGCACACCACGTTGACCAGCCGATTAGCCAGCACCTTGGCCAGAATTTTCGGCTCCGCATTCAACAACGAAATGGGCCTGTAAGACGTGACCCGATCCCGCGGCCTCCCCTCCTTGTGAATGACCACAATAGTGGCAAGACGCTGGTCCAGCGGGAGGGTACCCGCCGAACGGGCCGCGAGGAACATATCACGGAGATGCGGAGCCAGTGTATCCGGCCGCGATTTGTACAATTCGATGGGAAGGCCATTAGGACCCATGGCCTTGCCAGAGGCGACCGAACGTATGGCAAGGGCAATCTCCTCAGATGTCGGAGCCGCGTCCATCAACAATTTATCCTCCTCCGAAAGGGAAGGCAGTGCAATATCTTTAAGCAGGGCATGGGAATCCTCTTCCGAGCGGGAAGATACCGGGGAGTACACCCCGCGAAAATACTCAGCGAAGCAATCAACAATTTCCTCCGGCTCAGTGACACACACACCATCCAGTCTCTCAACCGACGGGACAACTCGACTCGCTCTCTCCTTTTTATCCAGCCACGCAATCAGTTTACCAGCCTTATCACCCACATCATACAGTCGCCCCTGTTGCTCTCTACTCAGGCCCCTGGCCGCCTCTGTAACTAGGGCCTTGTAGTCCGCTTGTTTGAGTCTGAGAGCATGCAGTTTGTCGTCTGTGACACCACAATCCAGATCACCCTCCAACTCAGTTATCTCAGATTCGATACGGGTCACCTCCTCCCGCTCGCGCCTCCTGGAATGGGAAATGAGGGATAGGGCCTCCCCCCGGATTACCGTCTTGAACGCCTCCCACAGAGAAACAGCAGACGACACAGATCCCACATTATCTCCAAAATATTGCTCAAGGGATTTAACCAAATCTGCGCGGATTGTGGGGTTACGCAGGTACCAGGGGTTGATCGGGACCACCCTCCCTTCCCCCCTCGGGACAATGTCGAAGTGTAACAAGAGCGGGGAGTGGTCGGAAATACCCCGAGCTAGATGCCGCACCTCCCCAACCCTCCCCGCCTGTGCCGCTGGCATCAGAACATAGTCAAGCCTCGAAAGACTGCCATGAGCCCCGGAATGAAAGGTGTATTGTACCTGCGTAGGGTGTTTCAGCCGCCAACAATCCACCAGTCCCAGGGTATCCAAGAGGCCAGACAACCAGGCTTGGGCGCGGGGGAGATCCCTGGGTGGGTGACGATCCACAGTTCCGGAAATTACAGCGTTAAAATCCCCCCCAACCACTAGAGTCCCCTCCGGCAGTCCAAGAAGAAGGCGCCACAAATCAGCGAAAGTAGTCGTCTGCAACTCCGGCGGGACATAAACAGAAACCAAAACAATCACTTTACCCTCCAATCTGCCCACTAGAGCCGTATACCGTCCCCTATCATCATGGAGCACCTCATCAACCTCCAACGGGAGTGAGCTTTTAACCATAAAGCCCACACCCCTCGAACCAGAGGTGAAGCACGAATAGGCTACAAGGCGATAGCCCCGCCTGTTCATGGCACGAAAGGAATTGCCAATAAGGTGTGTTTCCTGCAGAAATACAATATCAGGTGAAATCCGTTTTAAGAACTGCAGGACCACCCCCCGTTTTATCCTGTCCCCCAATCCATTAACATTCCAGGACAGAAGTCTCAGTCCCCTACCCCCCATCACAGCCAAAACCGATCAGTCTCCCCCCAGAGAGCACTTTAGATATAGCACAACAATACTTCTGCCTTGTGGTACAAACAAACAATACCCAACCCCAACCCAACATCCCAAACAAAACTCCCCCCTCCCTGCACCCCTGCATGAGCCCAGACAGCCCCCCCAACTTGCAGTGTGCCTGTCGCCCCTGTGTAAACTAAACTACAAAGACCCCCTAGAGGAGGAAAGAGAACCCCCTCGAGACACCGCACAACCTCCAATGGAGGGGGAACGAGACACAACAGTCAAAAAACCCTGAGCTTGGCCGAAAAGTGGCATCATCAGGAATGAGCCCCAGTGTCAGTACCTCATACCCGGTCCGGTGGGCACTCTCCTCCCGCTGCCCCCATCCCATCCCGATCATGTCCCCCAGACAAAGTGTCCAACCAGTCCCCGGCCGTCTCAGGACGGTCAAAAAAGTGAGTGCGACCATCAGACTCCACACGCAGCCTGGCCGGGAAAAGCATTGCGTATTTTAAGTTCATATCTCGAAGCCGCCGCTTGACGCCCATGAAACTCAGTCTCTGCTTCTGGACCGCCTGCGTGAAATCAGGATAAAAGTTCACCTCCATGTTCTCCAGCTTAAGCGGCCCCCGCAGTCTGGAAGCTTGTGGAATCGCATCCCTGTCCCGAAAGTTGAAGATACGGGCAATGAGAGGCCGCGGGGGAGCCCCGACCTTCGGCTTGCCGCCAGGAACTCTATGGGCCCTTTCCACCGCAAAGAACTTACTCAGTCCTCGGGGCTGGAGATGAGTAGAAATCAGATCCTCCACAAAAAGATCCGCCGCCGAATCCTCCAGTCCCTCAGGCACTCCGATAATGTGAACGTTATTCCTCCGGGCCCTGCTCTCGGAGTCCTCCAGTCGCCGATCCGTGAGCGCACTGGCCTGCCGGAGCCGGCGCACCTCCGTCTGGAGGGCCACCACCTCAGTCGTGAGGCCCGACTCGGTATGGGCCAAAGAGTCAACCCGGTCATTTGTCTTGGATAGATCCGCTCTAACAAGGTTGACATCGATGAGGACCGCGTCGAGTTTGTGTGCCAGGGTGTCGAATTGTTGACCCACCGAGGTCTTCATCTCAGCTATGGCGCCCACGACTCCCTGCAAAGTCAGATCCGTCGGCAAATCCGGGGCATCCGGAGGGCACTCGGAAGACTTATGCGACCCGCCGGGAGAACCTTTTGGTAGAGTGTAGCGATCCATGATGTTGACTTGAAGTGCGGCGCCACGCCGGGTCGATTTGTCCTTCAGCCGATCTCCATCCTGCTTCGTGGCCATCGTCTTGTATCTCGCACCCCCACGAGTCATGCAGCGGAGAACGAGCAATCGAGGCCGAGGACCCCGGAGGTCACCTCAAGAAGGCGGAGCAGGTCCCCGCAGGCAGGCAGGATCCCCCAGCGAGGCAACCATCACACAAAGAAGCGCCGTGATCCCACTCGCGATGACGGCAAGGGGACTCAAAAGCGAAAGTGAAAGTGTGGGGTACGCGACTCGTCAGGCTCGTCCCGCCGTTGTTATTCACTTCTCCACTGGATCACCCCCAAACTCCAGTCCGGGGTCAGGAGAGGAGCAGGCCGCAAACTTCAGTCGGTGCTCATCACGGCACCCGGGGTCCGATTCAAAAACGGAAAACGGGTACCACCTCGGCTCAGGTTCACCGACACAGTCCCCTCAACCGATTCAGGATGAAGACAGGATAAACTTAGGAGGTTGCGGAGGTCCTCGGGAGCCTCGCACCTACGCGGCCATCTTGGTTGCGCGCTAGGCTCCTCCCCCGGTGTTGGAGTTATTAACTCCACGCTGGGCGAGCTAAACTGCCAGATTTGCCCCCACCGAATGGATTCCTGAACTGGGGGTTGATGCGGTTGGGGACCCAAGGGGGCGCCTGAGTTCATGTATTTTACAAGCAGGAAATTGGTTTTATCGTCATCGTGATACCCTGCATTCCGCATAATCACTGGATTACCCCCGCTATACCTACCTGGTTATAAAACAGCATTCTGGGACTTGCAGTTCACACGCACCATTTGATCTGCAACAGGTGAGCTAAGGCATCTGTTTTGGAGTGAGGCGGACCACAACCAATCCGTTTGTGGCAGGACATTGAAATAAACGATGGCGTGCACACCTCCTGAATACTGCTGGCGCTGAGGAAGGCTTACCTAGCCTAAATGCATTCGCCGTTGCTGTACCATTTTGAATAAAGATGCCTCCATGATTTCCCCTATTGCGGCCTCTTCTCTTTCTTTGGAGGAGGTTCCTGTGATATTTCAGCGCGGTGGTCAGAGACGCGCTTCAGAGTCCCCCGCATTATCAAGTTGGCCTGGTTCCCACTGGCTTCTGCTGTGGCAGATTTTTTCGTTTTCCAAGGGATTGGATGTACCAGAGCCCACCTCCGTGTTTGAGAAGAGATAGGGCGGTGTTGGAGTTATTAACTCCACGGTGGGCGAGCTGAACTGCCAGATTTGCCCCCGCCGAATGTATTCCTGAACTTGGGGTTGATGCGGTTGGGGTCCCAAGGGGGCGCCTGAGTCCAAGTATTTTACAAGCAGGAAATTGGTTTTATCGTCATCATGATACCCTGCATTCCGCATAATCACTGGATTACCCCCACTATACCTACCTGGTTATAAAACAGCATTCTGGGACTTGCAGTTCACATGCACCATTTGATCTGCAACAGGTGAGCTAAGGCATCTGCTTTGGGGTGGAGTGGACCACAACCAATCCGTTTGTGGCAGGACATTGAAATAAACGATGGCGTGCACTCCTCCTGAATACTGCTGGCACTGAGGAAGGCTTACCTAGCCGAAATGCATTCGCCGTTGCTGTACCATTTTGAATAAAGATGCCTCCATGATTTCCCCTATTGCGGCCTCTTCTCTTTCTTTGGAGGAGGTTCCTGTGAGATATATATATATATATATATATATATATATATATATATATATATATATATATATATATATATATATAAATATTCACTTAAAAAACCATAGGTTTCACACACGTTATAGTTAGGAATTAGCATTTAAAAAACCTTGCAAATTCACTGAAAAAACCATAGGTTTCACACATGTTATAGTTAGCTGGACATTTCACTCGTAAAAAACCATTGAAATTCCCAAGTTATAGTTAGTTCAGCTAACTATAACTCGCGCGACCGCAATCCACTGCTGATGACGTTACATATTACATCACTGTATTCACTAAGATACTGTTAATAAGTCAGTTATACAATTAATTTTACAAAAAAAACATCCATTTAGACACTTATTTACCCATTTATTCTTCCATTAACCTTTAGATATACATATATAAAAAATATTTATTTTTCAGAAAGACACATATTCACTGGATGATGTCATCAGTGATGTCATCAGTGATGTCATTTGAGATATCATCAGTGATCTCATGAGTGATGTCACTGACCATGTCATGAGTGATGTAATATGTGACGTCATCAGCAGTGGATTGCGGTCGCGCGAGTCATAGTTAGCTGGCACCCAACCCCGTTTTTTAAAATGTTGTTGCACTATGGATTTACAGATCTGTAGCATTTCTCCAGCAGTGCCGACTGGGACTCGCAGTGGATACACAGATCCACAAAACTCCACAAAAAACATATATTTTTTTTATTTTGCCCCACTGGCACCCCTCCCACGGCTCAGGAGGTCAGGGTACCCCTTACTGGCCCCTTCTATCCTATCTTATTTTACGGTGGCTTCTAGGCCCATAGGAATGAATGGGAAATTTTTCCTTAATTGCGAATCGCAATTTGCAATTCGCAATTAAGGAATATGTAGGATGCGCTAATATTTTAGCGAAACCTACATGCATAGGCAATTGCGATTCCATAATTGCGATTCCTTAATAATCACAATTATGGAATTGCAATTGCCTACATTCAGTGATGCATGTGCCCCTAAAATGTAACATTTGTGCACATTACCTCCAGAATCTGCACATATGTGCAAAACAAGATATGTGTTGTCAATTAATAACTAGCTGCTGCAACCCTCTACATACTTATATAGCCAATTGCATTTAAATTGACAGGTTAAGTTGGACTATATTTTCTATACTAAGATTCTCTGTAAAATATTGTCAGGTTTCAAATGCTGCATGATGTTAGTCCTGCACTGACCAGGTCCAATGACTGTTTGATCTTGGGCCATCAGCAATGTCTGATTCTTTGCCAGTACTGTATGATCTTATGCCACTTTAGTGGGACCTAGCACCAGTGCTGCGGAAAAATGGATTAGCACAAGGCAATATTGGATCAGCACTATCTTGTCTTGACTTAGGCCTGGGGGACCTTAACTCAGTGATCCGTGATCTTGGCTCAACACTGGGATTTTGACTCACTGCTACGTGACATGAATCCAGCTCAGTGTAATTAATTGCCAGTTGGGTATTGACCCTCTAAGATATTCACAGAGTCCTTTGCTTTTTAACGTACAGGTCAAGGCAAAACCATTATTTGTAGGTCCCATGACCTTCAGAATGAAATACATTTTCAGAAACAAGTTGTCTGTACATCTACAATTGGCCCATATATTAAGCAGCCAGTGGAAGAAAAAGGGCAATGCAAGGGAAAGAAACAAAACATTTGGATAAAACATTGCATACAAAAGAAAGGGAAACATTGGTTTCTCTAAAAGGATGGCTACTTATCTTGAGTTGCCTTACAGCAATGTCACAGATAATGCTCTAGAGTTTAATCAGTTAGCTGTCTGTCCATTTGACTGGGATGAGAAACAGAATTGAAAACTTGTTTTTGTTTCAATGCCTTATGCAAGTTCTTCAAAAGAAGGTTATTGAGTATCTCCATCAAATGTGATAGTCTGAGGCAGTGCTTAATTGGTGCCTATGGTTTCCGGTGCTCAAAACCGGCACTTCATTTTCAGTACTGGTGCTTATTACAGTGTCACATGGTGGCACTGTTTGTCTAATGTAGAGAGTGGGACAACAACAGCTGTTTATTAATTCAATATACATTAAAGGTGACTAATATCTTCCTCCCAAGCCATTCTTTAATCTTTGGGGGCATGGCCTAGTCTGTATTGTCACACTTGTAGGAGTGTGATAGTTAGTAGTTGTGTTGGTACTTTCATTAGCAGCGCTGGCAGGGTCAATGGGTGGTGCAAGCTGCACACACAAACATGAAAGCACAGGTTTAAAGAAACACACATACACAGACACAAATGCACACATAAACATACACACATTTGGAAACAGCCACCTGCAGCTGCATACACTGATAGATGCAATCATTTAAGCATACATACTCACACTCATGCACACATAAGCATGCACATACAAACACAGACACACACACGCACTTAGACATGCACATAAGGAAGCATGCATATACATATACAGCATTACCAAGAGGAGATACTTTACACACTCATGTATATGCATGCACATATATTCAACACACACACACACACACACAGGCATTCCTACATACCTACGCATATATGCACACTTAGACACACATGCATGCAGGCATGCACACACATGCACACACTATGTCTTTTGTTTCACGCCTGTGAGGTGGCTTGCATTAAATATTTAATTTACATGTTTGGAAAATGTAAGCATTTGAAGTTCTCTGACCGGGTCAACGGACAAATGGAGATAAGAGGCAGTTAGGGTGGCAGACATAGAAACAAGAGACAGAGGGACAGATGAAGATAAAAGGCAGATAGGGCGGCAGACAGAAACAAAAGACAGAGACGAGTGTTTGAGATGGGGAGAGCGATACGGAAAACACAGACGGTAGAAATTGAGATACAGATATGAAGAAACAAGAGGTATTAAGGACAGAGAGCAAGATGGGGCAACATGGGTGGATGGGTAAGGAGAGAGAGCAAGAGAGAAAGGTGAGAGAGAGATGAAGATAGAGGTAAGTGTGTAAGGTGAGAAAGGAAGAAAAAGGGGAGAGAGATGAAGACAGAGGTGAGTGGGTAAGGTGAGAGAGAAAGAGTGAAGAAGGGAGAGAGAAATGGGGTGACTTGGGTGAAGGAGTAAGATGAGGTAACACGTAAACACACAGAAGTGCACCTACACTGAAAACATCTTAATATCATCCAGATGACCTTTAAACTGAAAGAGGCTGATGTGCAGAAACTTAACTTGTTTTCCTGATTATTATATAACACATAAAACAAATAAAATACAAGTTCCTGCATGTGCCTTTCAAAATTAAAGTTTAAAAGAATTACCTTGAAATATACATTTCGTCATGTACAAGCAGCTGAACCCGGGATCACTGGGAGCCACTAAAACACTGCCCCTGTGTCCTCGCAGCTGCAGCAGGTGCATAACACAGGCCCCTGCATCCCCCGATATGCGGCCTGGGCCCCAAACTGCAGTGCCCCTCAGCACAGTACTCAGGTCTGAGTGCTTTGGATTAAACCCGGTGCAGGGCCCCTCCGTGTACATTGCAGGGGGGCCCCTTGAACCTTTGTTACGCCACAGAGCTGCAGCACGCCATATTGAAAGATACAGCCAGATCATTAGTGGAGACAACCGGAAATAACTCAGGAGCCAGGTCATGCCAGCATCTTGATGTATTCTAGTGGATGCTACTAGCAGAGATTTGTCAAACAATGATCGTAGACCAAAGGTAAGTCAATAGATTCAAAAGGTGTCTCAAAACTGCCAGAATATGGCTCGCACACCAACAAATAACCAGGCCTGGGCGTAGTTTGCGGAGTTTTGCTATGTGGAACTCCGTGAAGTTACAAAAAACTCTGCATAGTTCCGCATGTGGCACAATGCAGTGCGAACTGCAGTTTGTGCTGGTATTCCTACTGCTCGGGTAGAAATTCTACCCGAGTGGCAGCTCGCGCTCGCGAACTTACCGTTCGCGATCGCAAACATACCGTTCGCGATTGTGAGCAGGGAAAAAACTCCGCTACACATTGCGAAACTGAGTTTTCTGCATTCAGTGAGCTCCGCGGAGTGCAGAAAACTCCGCAAACTCCGCAAACAGAGCTAAGTTCACCGCCCAGGCCTACAAATAACCTCGGGATGTCAGAGATTCTGATGCACAACACAGCAGATCAAAAAAGAAAGCCCAACACTATCAATAAAAACCCTAGCATGTGAAAAGTCCTTCCCTCCCCCTGCTGGGTCAGAGATGGAAGCAGTCTATCAGTGACTTCTTTGACAAGTGTGTTGATGAAGTGTGTGTTTGCCATGTAATTTCACATGTTCTCTCGTTTTCACTCTGACCTGCACTCATCTCACCCACACAAACGCACAATAATAGGCCGTGGAGGTAGGGGCTCCCCTCTGCGATGGAGACTATGGTACTCAGGCTTCTTGCGTTGCCTCGGAGCCACTTACAGACTAATGGAGTTCCATCTGTGTCAGTGCGGGAGAGTGGTCCAGCTCATGCACAGAATGCGTGAAAGTCCTACTTAAACTGTATCTCTTAGAAACATCAGCTGCATACAGAGCTAATCCTGAGAGGCTGAAATAGAAAACACAATTCAAAATGACTCAATATCCAAAACCAAAACTTTTCTCAAAAACTACCCAAGGTGATGGAATAAACAATAAGAGACAAACTGCCATTGGTCATGCATGGAAAGGTGAATCTCTTCACCCGCCTGCACACGCAGGCACCATAGTGAAACAAAGCATGGCAACCTTCTACATAAAACGTATTTCTGTGGCAGCCTGTGTAGCTGGTGGAAAAAAAACGGGTGCTGTGCTAAATATAAAGCGCACCAACCAAATACATACAAGTTATCGGATGGCAGCCCGTAAAGCGGCCGTGGTGAAAAAATAAACAGCGCAAGGAACAAACAGCATAAGGAAATTAAGTGAGCAAGTAGTCCCCAAAGAACACATAACACTTACCAGTGTAAAGAAACTGTAGTTGGCCACTGCTCTTCATGTAAAATTGGAAATGATTTTTTGGAATGCTAACCAATAAGGAGCCAGGAAATAAAAGCGACGAAGGAGTGAATGAATTGCAAGCAGCAGGCAGGATTACACTCGATGAGTGAATATATCAGGTCTTGCAGACAGCGCATGCGCACTGATGCTCGACCTAAAAATTACGAGTTGCATCCTCTATGTGTGTTGCATAAAGCAGCACACACAGAAATTACAAATCACCATTACTGGTTGTTTATGGGCAGGATGGGATACCTTCCTGCACATCAACAATCATTGCCGGCAACGCAGGCACCCTTGCACTATGGTGCAAGGGTGCCTGCATAGGCACTAGGCAGCTACATTTAGCGCAAATGCGTAAGGGAAACACAGGGGTGTGCCGTATTCTTGGAAATAAGGCACATCCCTGCGTTTTCAGAATGGCAGAGTGCAGCGTTAGCAATTTTTAGTTAATGTCACGCTCCCCCATTCTCCTGTAAATATGCCCCTTTGTGTCAAGCCAGGACTTTGGCAAGTGCTCGCATGGCAGGCCCATAATTGGCAAATGCTCATATAGCAGACGTAACTTCTTTATAGTGCTGCTAAGACTTGTCAACTCTTAAAGAGTGTCTATTAACTCCGGAAATGCCCCCAGCACTTGGCATTCATGATTATAGCCCAAGGTCCAATGTGGTGTAAGAATGTGACCTGCATACCCACTGATCTTTTGAAAAGCAATCATTCTCTAAGACAGTGCTCCTGTGAAACTATCAGAATCTAAAAGAACACTCACCTGGAAATTCTCCTGACTCTTCTCCACCTCATGGTCAAGATTTTTCAGCACTGGTGAGCTTCCTGATCCAGCGGCTAGAAAGACGCATCTTCAGCTGCATGGCAACATTGCTGTAGACCATTACAGAATCCAAGGAAAAACTGAATATTTCTTCTTGATTACAAGTTACAAGTATTAGCACACATGCACGCATTCAAGGGAAATCGTGGAATCGTAGTTGCAGGCCTGGAACTTGAAAGGCAACCTGTAATATAGAATGACATTTGAATAAACAATGGTTAAGGAAAGCAAGGACATTATATTTTAATTTTAATTCAGAATGTATGCTGTTGAATAATTTATGTATATTTTCAAAACAGAAGACTCATGAAGAGGTAACCGCAAACTTCAGTCAGCAATTTAAGAGATTTACTGTACAGAAGTTGAAACTAGTAAAGAGCTTTCGAACCTCCTATTTTTTTTTTTTATTTTTTTTTATTAATTTTCAAAAACAAGCGGAAATAAAGCAGCATTAAGGACTCAAATATTTGACAGCATATTAAATCGTCCGCTGCATGCCCCCTTATCTCCCTTCCCTCCCCCCTCCCCCGCCACCAGTGTGCCCTTGTTGCCTGCATCATACAGATTAAAGGACCACCTAAGTCTCCTGAGGCAGAAAAATTCAACATCAGTAGTGCAATACAGTGAGCTTTAGAACCTCCTAGATGGAAAAGATGGGACACAAGGTAGAGATTTCGGCAACACTCGGGGAAGGTTTATAAAAGCTTGGCAGAAAGGCTTGAAAGATATTGAGTTAATCAGTTCTCTTCTAATTTCAGCTAGACTGAAAGACACACTAGCAGAACCAGTGACTGATGTCAAAGTGCAAAGTAAAAGGCAACGCACCATCCTGTGTCCCGCAGCTGGAGTATCAACCCTCTTCTCTCTCTTGTCCCAGGCCCCTTTCCCTTCGGGGAAACTTGCATCTACTGGTTATTTGAGTTGGTAGTGGCAGGCTGCCCAGAGTGGAATTAGGAGTGAGCAGCTCATGTAGCCTGCTGGCTTTCACAGGATGAAGCACATTCTTGAGATCAATGGAATTGCCAGAAGGATTCAATCTAAATCCAGGATATTCATATCCTTCTTTCTTTACTCTCACGTCACAGGTTTATAATGCAAATGATGCTGCTAAAGTCTTTACAATACTAAACCCACATAATCTTGATGTTCTGCAAATATTTTTGCCAACACCTGCTTATTATCAAAATTATGTTCACTGACTATCTACAGTTTATACAATAATTAGATCACACCTAATACAAGCTTCTAAACCCTGCACCTTGATTCCAAGAAGACAAAATTGGAGGTAACAAAAGGAAGAAGAAACAATATTTTAGTGATATCCCTAAACAAGAAAACTCAAGCATAAAAATCTTCTTCTGGTCTTTCTTGCTGCTACTTTCTATAATAAAGTTACATTTAGCTAGCCCGTTCAGAAAGAAAGAAATTGACTCATTATCTCTCACTTTCTTTTCTTTGAATGGCATTTTAGTTTGTGGTTGTGCAGGCGGTTATCAGTGTTTTTATGTTTACAGTTAGGAAGGCTATTTCCCAATTCGTTGGGGTTTTTATCAGCCATTAAAGGTTTAAACCTAAAACAAGAATGCCAAGTAATGTGAAATTCCTGAAATTATCCACATTATGCTGATGTCATTTAGCTTTTACCCAGGCCTTTAAAAACCACAAAGGATGAAAAACCTCCTTGGCAAACGTAAAGTTCTTGATTGTAGATGAATATTAATGTAAAGATAAATAGCAAAGCACCAAGCTCCCCCTGACAACAAATGTATTCTGATGCATCCATCACTTGTAGATGTCTCCTTATATATGATTAAGACAGGAACTGAGATCATAGCAAAAATCCTTCTTTAATTGGGATTGGGAATCTCAGATATGTCAGATACATTTCCCTGGATACACCACCATCTTGGAAAGGACAGACTACAAGGCTTGTACGTCCATGCCTTCTTCCTAAAATACATGGTGTCAGTTGGGCATATATCAAGGAAGTCCTTTTTTTAAATAGTATTTCGTTCCTCGCTCTTACCTTCCCCCCATTTTCTATACAAGTTATGCATCTGTGTACATCAGTGATTGCAGAAACACCAGTGCAATCTGTGTGGAGGGACTGCTTGAGTACATGCTGAGCAAGCGTGGCATTCAGCCACACACTGCCCAGGTGCACCAGGTGCATGCCGCCTGCATTCCTTTAACTTTTGCTAAGCTCTTAACACTCTCTGTGTTGATAATGATATTGTGTTGATCATCATAAGCATTAGCATCACTTGATGCTAATGGTTAAGATGACACTCGTCAAAGAAATCGTATTGCTATTGGCAAATTGGCATGTCATGAACACTCTATCAACTCCGACTTGAAAATACGTGATCAGGCAGACTCGGCAACCCAGGCCCGCGGTAACTGATTGACTGGTCACAGGTAGGGTGACAAACGAGCAAATTGGAAACTCGGGTGCATCCCTCAGATAAGGGCTGCTACAGCACAATGGTCCAGGGAAATTGGCCCCAATAAAGTACACATGGCCAGAGGGGTGCGCGCATTCCCAAACACCATAACGTTAGATGTCACATGCAATTTGGAACATACAGCCGATCAGGGCACAACACACACAGTACACTTAGAGATCACTCACACCTCATGCTGACATCTGGACACACTATTCACTGGCCCACATTGTGTCCATGAAAGGTCGAGGCCTGCCTGCACTTGTTATCAGAAACTACTTTTGTTAATTTATGACTCCACAAAAAGAGTCCACATACTTCTTCCAAACAAGGATCATTGGCTGTACTTTTATTGTGCTCAAAACTGAATATAAACCTGCATGAATTGATTGTACTTTGAAACAATCCCCAAACCCATTTCTGTGAGTTGTACTCCTTGCCTAGGTGTTTAATTAAACCAGCTGTTCCTGTTTTGCTAACCGCCTCTTGTCCTTGTTTTTTCAAGGTAAATTCATATTCAGGCAACATCTGAATTTTCAATGTTGGTGTTACATTTATAGCTATAAAGACACATTGCTAATCACCTTGCATAATATTTGCTTTAACTTTGCTGCCATTAAAACATGCTGTTGAATTTACATTGTTTTTGTTAACTAAGCATGCGTAGATGTAAACTTCCATATTGATGCAACGAAAATACTGTTCCTTTGTCAAAAGTATTAGTATAAAATATTTTGCAGTCTATACCTTTTAAGATCCTAATTACAGCATAAGCTTCATCTTCTTAACTCTCGGAAAGCAGGCTGTTCATGAAATGAGCTCTAGTTGCAGCTTCCATATTGTTGTAGCCCAGGATGTTGCTTCATTTCTGGATTTTATTTCCTGAGAACAATATACTCAAAGTCACCCAACTCTAACCAAACTTCTTCCCCCTTCCCCAAAAAAGCAAGAATTATTGGCTTTCCCTGTGCTTATTTCATTATAATCTGAGTTGTTGTTTTTTTTTTTTACATGTGCACTACTCAGGTAAACAGTTGAAGTAGCAAACTTGTGTATGGAATTTTTCTGGTGGAACCCTATTCTTATGCTTTCATGGTCAAAATCTTCAACACTGTTTTAATTGGGTTGTAAGTGATATATCATATGGACCATGGAATTAGGTGGTCAAGGGTGGCTGGTCTAATTTGTATGGCATGCTTTAGTGACAAAATGATTAGATCCGGTGACCCCCGAGCTTAGAGTTGCATTCATTTGATGATGGCCATGGAAATAAGGAGTGGTAGGAATGTGAAGGGCAGATGATTTTTAAGGGTGCAATATCCAATTAGATGCTAGAACTATTCATTAGGTTGTGTATTGTCTAATGGGTTTGTGCCTTGGTTACCTGTGTGCCCCAATGACCTCCCAGCATTGCAGGACTTAGGGCCTGATTTAGAACTTGGCGGGACTGGTCCTGCTGTCGCTTTTTCGGCAATCTTCCTGACCGCCGCCTTTGTTGTCTGCCCGTACGAATTTGATGTTGGCTGGTCACTGGATGGAAGACCACTGCAGTCCCTCGGGCTCCACCAGAATCTTTCTCCCATGTTGATGCTGTCAGAGGCAGAAGCTGCAGTTAGAAGAGGGAGTCCCGCCTACATTTCTTCCATCCAGATTACGATGTTCCTATCTGTCGAGGCAACTCCGAGCACAAGGTGGCGGATTGGAAGAAAAAGAGGAGAAAACTCACCTTTTTATGGGGTATAATCACCAATTCAGTCTTGAACTTCACTGTCCAGGTCCATCCTGTGTTGCTGCTACTTGACCGCGATGATCAGCCAACCCGTTGTCACCGGGATCTGAGGAAGTCTTTTGTGGTGGTGTGGCTGTACATTCAATAGTGTGTGTGTGTTGTTGGTGTGCAATGTTATATGTACAAATATGGGCATTACACATTACCTACATATTGACAGATTCACTACATATATGTGAATTGAGATGATAATAAGTAGTACTTACCTAACCCCACACAACCATGGCCTCACTCCGTCATGTCACCGCCACCAGGACACTGCCAGCACAATGGGAACATCTAAATCTGCCAACAGAGAAGGCCGTCGGCCATCGCAGTGGTTGTCTCCTGTCTATGTCTGTGACATCTAAATACGGCGGGTGGACCTCCGTCAGCTTGATGGAGTACTTCCCGATGGAAAGGCATTAGTCCCACCAAGATCTAAATAAGGCCTTTAGTTTTATCCAGTGCCTAATTTGTAAAAATGTAAGTGCCAGAGCCCTTCTAAGGAAGCCACTGTAGCCTGCACCACCCATTAACCCTGCCAGCCTAGCCAATTAGAGTAACATACAACTACGACTCCATCGCACTCTTACAAATGGACTATTCAGACTATACCATGCTACCCAATGCTATAAGAATGACATGGTCTCAGGTATTCGTCATTTCTATTGTATACATACTATTAAGCACTGTTGTTGAGCTCATCTCAAAATTAGACAGACATGGCCACAAAGTGGTGGATTGTCATTAGAGCCGGTATTGAGAATTAAATGCAGGTGCCCAGCACTGGAAACCACCGGCTCAAATTAAACACTGGTTTTATCACGTCCATGCAACTATGTATTTCAACGTCTCTTGTGCTTTGTATTTCCTATTTTGACCTTGTTACTGGTAATTTATGTTTGTTATTAATAACTTAATGCACTCTGATGGATTTATTATTTGTCCGGCATACATGGCCATGCACTCATTAGGTGTAATTTTATTGTTGTACGTTTTTTTAATTGGCACGTTTAGTTGTCGGTGAAGTCAGCGGCCACATTTTTATTAGCTGATGCCTTGTAGCTAGTTTCATGTCTTTCAGTATTTCACATGGATTTATCCATTTGCACAATTAGCCTAGACAGCTTTTCAATATTCACAGGTTTTGTGAATGTTTATCATTGCGATTACGTCTTCGGTTCACCCTCGCGTGCAGGCCTTCCTCACGTGGGCCCTTAACAGCTGAAGGTTACTGTAGAGTGACGTGCATACGGAGAACCTGCCACCCCCAAGAACGGTGTTTGTCTTTCCAACACAGCCTGCGCGAGCCAATCAGAAATGTGAGATAACTAATCTTGAATAACACTTTACAGTGACTAAAGCAAAAGAATCTGCCACACAAAGAGCGAAGTAAATGACAATGAAGTGTATTTAAGCAATGGAATAATTCCAGTTAAAAAAAATGATTATCTTTTTAAGATTTACTGTAACTACATTTTCAATGACATTGTTTTGTTTTTATCTTTTTGGGTAATTTAACATCTTTTTCTGCCTTGAGCGAGAGGTACGGATAATTCAGAATCTCTGATTTGGCTCAAAATATTCAAATTAAAAATGCATTCGGGTACGTGCAGTTTGAGATGTCTGTAGGAGCAGCACACGCGGTGGCCCGCATATGTGCACAAAGGCCTGCGTGCACGAGGTCAAATACATGAACGCGCCCAGAGCTGAAGACCTAAAGAGATGGGGACTCCTGGCACAATGGGCCTTCTTGTTCATCGTGCCCCCGGCAGAGTAAAAACGGACTCCTCGTAATCTCAAACTGGGGGATGCTTTTATGACAAAGCAGGTGTGGCGTCAGCGTAAGTGGGACTGAAAAAACACACAGTTAAAGTACGTTATTGCAAAACATTAAGGGCCAGATGCATCAAAGGGTTTTGCCCATTCAGTGTCTATGGGAAAATGTGTTCATGCATATGGCCGTAAAACCACTAAGAGGCATATCAACAAGGGCTTTTTCTCTGCTTTTTTGGCTTTAAAAGCCAAAAAAGCAGAGATAAAACTAGCACCCTATCAACAACAGGGTGCTAACACGCAAATTTGCATGTTAGCACCCTTTTACTCTACGCTTCCCCTTGCATCTCTAATGAGATGCAAAGGGGGCGTTCCAGAGTAAAATAATAGGAGAAATGTCGCTAAGCGACATTTCTCCTATTATCAAGAATGTCGCTAACCCTGTTAGAGACTTAGGGGCATATCAACAACAACCGGCGATAATTATCGCTCAGCGCTCTTAGCGTGAGGATAATTATCGCCGGCTAGCGTGAATTTTTATCGCTGAGATAGCGTGCTATTAGCAATGCTTATCTCAATAGCGATAAAAATCTACACGCTAACAGGCTAACGTGAGATTATCGCTGGAAACCCAATGATAATCACACGTTACCTTGTTGATACGGACAGGCAAACTTAGCCATGATATCCTCCTTCCATAGGATATCATGGCTAAGTCAGAAAACTACCAGACGTAAAAAAGCAGCGTTAACCGCGGTTAGCGCTGCTTTTTTTGTCTCTAACAGGGTTAGCGACATTCTTGATAATAGGAGAAATGTCGCTTAGCGACATTTCTCCTATTATTTTACTCTGGAACGCCCCCTTTGCATCTCATTAGAGATGCAAGGGGAAGCTTAGAGTAAAAGGGTGCTAACATGCAAATTTGCGTGTTAGCACCCTGTTGTTGATAGGGCGCTAGTTTTATCTCTGCTTTTTTGGCTTTTAAAGCCAAAAAAGCAGAGATAAAGCCCTTGTTGATATGCCCCAAAAAAAGCAGCGCTAACCGCGGTTAACGCTGCTTTTTTACATCTGGTATTTTTCTGACTTAGCCATGATATCCTATGGAAGGAGGATATCATGGCTAAGTTTGCCTGTCCGTATCAACAAGGTAACGTGTGATTATCGCTGGGTTTCCAGCGATAATCTCACGTTAGCCTGTTAGCGTGTAGATTTTTATCGCTATTGAGATAAGCGTTGCTAATAGCACGCTATCTCAGCGATAAAAATTCACGCTAGCCGGCGATAATTATCCTCACGCTAAGAGCGCTGAGCGATAATTATCGCCGGTTGTTGTTGATATGCCCCTAAGTCTCTAACAGGGTTAGCGACATTCTTGATAATAGGAGAAATGTCGCTTAGCGACATTTCTCCTATTATTTTACTCTGGAACGCCCCCTTTGCATCTCATTAGAGATGCAAGGGGAAGCTTAGAGTAAAAGGGTGCTAACATGCAAATTTGCGTGTTAGCACCCTGTTGTTGATAGGGCGCTAGTTTTATCTCTGCTTTTTTGGCTTTTAAAGCCAAAAAAGCAGAGATAAAGCCCTTGTTGATATGCCCCAAAAAAAGCAGCGCTAACCGCGGTTAACGCTGCTTTTTTACATCTGCTAATTTTCAGACTTAGCCATGATATCCTATGGAAGGAGGATATCATGGCTAAGTTTGCCTGTCCCTATCAACAAGGTAACGTGTGATTATCGCTGGGTTTCCAGCGATAATCTCACGTTAGCCTGTTAGCGTGTAGATTTTTATCGCTATTGAGATAAGCGTTGCTAATAGCACGCTATCTCAGCGATAAAAATTCACGCTAGCCGGCGATAATTATCCTCACGCTAAGAGCGCTGAGCGATAATTATCGCCGGTTGTTGTTGATATGCCCCTAAATTCTCCAGTTCTGGGATGCTATATGAACCAGAAAGCGCGCCACAGCGGTGTCACAGGAGATGTCTTGTGTGTTGGTACCCGTGATGCAAAGAAAGATGTCATCTATGATGTCATGTGTGTGGTCATGGCCAGAGCCATGCTGGGTGCGCAAATTATACTTTTCGAAAAATACCAGCACTGGCAAATTTCACGTGTTTTAAGGTTTATTAATTGAACCATACCATCATCACAGCTTAATTTTTTTCAGTGAATTTGTTAGGTTTTTTTTCCAGAGAAAAGTGAATGAACTACATGAAAGATAATTGAAATTCAACAGTGGTTTGTTTAGTGAATTTCAGTTGTATGTTTTTTTTCAAAGGAACATTTTTTATGAGTTTATCTGATGTTGGCATCTGGGTGTATGGTGGTGGATGTATCGCCCTATGATGGTGGGTAAGTGAGTGTATAAGGGCGTTCTTACATGACAATGACTGCGTGGAGATTTATGGAGAATATGTTGGCATAGGGTGGTTTGTGTTTTTGATGTATGAGGGTGTGCAGTTATACATTTGGTAAATTTGACCCCTTGCCTGAGCTGAGTGAAACTTGACATCCGGCAATACGCCCTTGAGAATTCCCATAGAAGCCCATGTTCTAGTGTCAACATGGGCTTCTATTGGAATTCTCTGGGGCATATTATCAAGCCCATTATCGTCGCTTTAGCGGCAGTTTTCTGCCGCTAAAGCGGCGATAATTTTAACACCGTGCTTGATAATATGCCCCTTAGTCCTCCCCCTTAAATGCCCCTCTCTGACAAGTTTGCATGAAACTCACCCAGAGCAGGCTAAACATGCAGTCTGCCAAAACTTCATTCTGATCCACAAACACCACCAGAATTACTGGAAAGTAAAGCTTTTTGATCCTCTCCTTTGACTTTATCCCATATGTCATCTGCATCAAACATGATATTCTTGTACTGGGCTACATTTGCTCTCTGCCAATGAAGCAGTGCCACAGTTATTAGTGGATTAGACGTTTATTGGCCCCATTTAGCTTTGCCCCCCTCGGATTTACTGAAAACATGACATAGCAATAGAAAGTTAAACCTGCTACACCTCTACCGCAATACCTTCAGATCCAGGAAAAGGTGCCAAATTTATTAGAAACTGAACACTTCATTGCTCTCCTCTTAAATGCACCCTCCTTTGATTGACCTGAATGATATTGGTATAAAAAGCATAACATACATGCAAATCATTTGCCAAATTTCACATGCACCCATGAAACAGTGTCAAAGGTATAAGCAATTCAAAGATGTGTCTTCCCTCATCCGACCCTCCCTGCCCTCATGGGATCTGCACAAAATCTGAAAAACGTGCACTGGGTGTTGCTTGCTAATTGGTACCATGTTTAAAGCAGATTCATAAAGAAGCGCCAAAGTAAATAAAAAATACCATTTTATTGACCCCTCCCCTTTTAACTTTACCTCCCGTTGATGGACTGTAACAGATCTTGACATACCAATATTAAATTAATCCTTCCAAACAACTGCCAATTTTGGGGCAGATTCATCACATTAACTGGACTCCCCTTGGATCTGCACAAATTCAGAAATACCAAGCACTACCCCAACATGCTAGGTATATGCCCAATTCCATGTATATTCATCAAACAGTCCTAAAGTTATAAACACATTTAGAAATTGAAAAAAACGTTTCATTGGTCAAAATATACCAAAGTGCTAACCCTATCATGCCCACCTTTTCAACTACTAATATCCTAACAAAAACTAAACAGATCAATACCAAAGTGGCACGCTCATGCCAAGTTTGGTATGAATGTGTTCAGCAGTTTTTGCTGTAGTGGTGAGAAAATCATTCTTTGGGATCCCAATTTGGAAAAACACTTGTTTGACCTCCCTCTTAACCTTTCAGCCTAGACAGAAGTGCACAAAAATTGGCATTTCGAAGTTTAGCTGCATACTCTAAGAGGCTTATTCACAAAGGCATTATGGACTACATAAAATTGTACTTCTGTGTACAATTTCATATACTTGTAGATTTCTTTTTGAATTAGCCATAACACAAATAAAAATGGAATAAAATGGGAATATTCAGGAAATATTCGCATACAATTAGTAGTATAGAAAGGACTGTGCCCTCTTTGCATTATTATCAATAAAGAGTTGAATGTTCCAGGTCAATTCACAAATGCATGTAAAAGAGTCCTTTAGGTGCTCAAAAATACCTTGGTGATTAGGCCCCATGAGAGTGCAAAACCTGCTGTAAATCCAACGTGTGTAGGAAATCTGCCTTTTCTGATTGTTCACCTTTTTCTGGACCTATTTTTACTGGACTTAAATCTCTGGGCACATTTACCCCAGCTAATCTAAAGTGTCTGTGCTCCCCCTTTAAACTTGATTAAATTGGCTTACCCTTAACTGACTTATTTAACTTGCCAATAAGTCCCTAGCATATGGTTTAAAAAATATACCCAGTATTTGGAAGTTAAATGCAACCTGTGGACTTCAGCATCTATTGTGCCATCCACAGATTGGGCCTGTTAAACTGTTACAGCCTACCATGTGTGTGTAGCCTGGCAGCAGCTTGAACGCTGCTGCACAGACCTATCAAAATCACCCTTTTGATAGGTAGGAAAACCTGATTTTAGCTATTAAATAAGTAACCCCTTAGCACGGCTCACAAGGTATATTGCATATAACATTTAAAAGTAGAACATGTGGGACATTAAAAATGGCCTGTTCCCCAACTGACTTGGCCTAAAACGATATTGTCACTAGTCAGGCTGTAACTTGCACATTGCAAAAGGAAAAGTATAGATTATACATTTTAATCTATAAATTTTGACTTCCACCAGATGCAGATATTGGAAATGTAATCTTTCAAAAGTTACCTTCACCCTGCCTGAAGCTGCTGGAGGCTAATTTGAATTAAATCTACAGCCACTGCCCAGCCTGTACTTGGCTTGGATGAGGTGTGAAAACTGCTGCGAGAGGAGGGACAATGGCTTGGGAGTGAGTGGAGTGGTGTTTGTTTTTTCCCTTTGCAGGAAGGCCGGTTCTGGTGGGCCCAAGAACTTTGTTAACCTGAAAGGGGCTTGTCACAAGTAAAGGTTAGGTGACACCTGGAAAGGCCCAGCCATTGTCCTTATAATCAGGCTTGCACCAGACCAAATAGGAGCAAAGCTAATCCAAGAACCAGTTTTTAGTGACCACAAAGGAGAGGCCAGCTCCTTACCTTGGCTATTCTTCTGGGTGGGCACACATACTCTACACAAGGAAGACAGTGTTTCTCCGTCTTTAATTTTGAGAGTGATGGGTGCTGTGGGATTGTATTGTTTTCAGCAGGGCAAACAGGAACATAATGGGTAAGGGTGTCCCCTGGAACCATTACCCCATTGATTAGGATCACTTTCTGGATCTGAAGAAGATCAGAAGAGGACTGGGGGTGCTGTCTGTGACCTGAGAGGAGCCCTGAACTACTGGCTCCTCCTTGTATCCAGGACAAAGAAGTAGAGTCCAAGGATCACTTGGCCGACCTCCCGTGTGGCTGCCGGGACACAATAAACTGCAAGAGGACTTTTCCCTGTAATGCCCCGATGACCAGTGACAACTGGACCTAGACTGAACTTTGCTATTGGCCTCTGCCTGACATCCTGAGAATCTTTAAGTGCCTTCCCCTGAGATTCAGGAGGCCTTAGTTGTGTACTCCTGTGGTTGTTTGGACACCAATAGAAAGTTTGGAAATATTTGAAAACTTTTCCTCCAGAGCTTCAGCAGGACCTGTGGGGAAAAGTATCTGACAGGCAATTCCACTGCATCAGAGAGAATTTCAGATATGTCTCACTCAAAGGCCCTTTAACTTCGAAAAAAGAACAAAGTCCCATTGTGCATTGGGACTTGGAAAATTTTCAGTGATAAATCTCCAATGTTCCTGACATACAGTAGGTCCGACCTGCTGCAGGTTTGCAGCCTTCAGTTTCATGCCGGTGGCTACAATTTTAACAGAGGCCTGTGCAGGAAGACATTTTCTTCTTAAAAAGTAACAATGGGCCAATTTAGGCGGCTGCCTAATTTCAAAATGACCACCAAGCTGGCGGTCATTTATAAAGCATTGCCAGGAACTGCCGTCAAACCGGATCCTACCAATTGTTATGCAGTTTGGTGCAGAGCTCTGTCAACATGAAGGAATCTTGCACCAAACGGTTTTCTTTTTTATTTCCCAAAAATAATATTATTAAATTATTGTATATTATATTATTATTTTTGAAAATAATAAAGTAAATGCTCACAATGAGAGTCCTCTCTCATGGTGACGGGATCATATAGCAATTTTCCCTGCTCCTTACCACCAGTTTTTCCTGGCGGTGATGTGAAGTGAAAACTGACCTCTAATTCCCCCCATCTAAATCAGGTGGGTGGAATTACAGGTCCTCCTCCAACAATCCTTACCCAGGGCTAGTGGAGGGGTTTAATCCTGGCAGAGATGGAATAGTCTCCACCATGGTTAAACCTATGGTCTGCCTGCATTTAAATCAGGCGGGCGGACCACTATGTTGGTGGGGAGCAAGCAGCTTACTTCACAGGGTCATTTGATGGGTTTAATCATGGCAGAGACAGAGTATTCTCAACTGTGATTAAACCTATGGTCAGCCCGCATTTACATCAGGCAAGCGGACCAATATGTTAGTGAGGAGGGAACACCCGTCTCCATTGTGACAGAGTTCCCTCTCCGCCAATATATAAATTAGTCCCAAAGTTCCATTCTGCATTGGGACTTAAATGAAATGTCAACACTTTTCTTCAAAATAGTGATAAAGTCCATTTCTGAAGTGGGACTTAGAAACTTTTTCAAACTTTTTTACTTATCTATTTGACATATCCACCCAGGGCTCAAATCACACCTCAGTTCTAGTCTACCGCTTCCATAGATGCTTAGGGCTTTTAAGCACTTGTTTTACTTAAAAATTTGAAAATTCACATCTCTGGTTCTTCTTACTCGATTTCTTCCATTTTGATGTCATATTGTGCACTACAATTTACTCTAGTTCTCTAATTTGGTTTAGATATTATTTTTGTATGTTATTTTGACTTTATTACTGTTCTGATACTGAATACATTACACATTGCCCTAATTTAAGTCTGTCTGCTCTGTGCTATTGCAAGGGGGTTGAGCTCAGGCTACCTTAGTGACTTTAGGGTTCACTGTGATAAGTTAGTGTTATTATTCCGTCAGGCGAGCTACCTCCCACCCCAAATAATAATCCACTTTCTTACAGTGTACAAAATTATATGCAAATAAAAAATGCATTTTCAGCTAAAGTGTGGCTAAACCATAACTACTAGGCCTGGGCGAAGCACTACGCTACGCTCGCGTAGTTTGCGAAGTTCGCGCTACTTCGCACTACGCGAACTGCACGTAGCACAGTGCGAACACGCGTAGCGTAGTGTTGCGTAGTGCTGCGGTCATTTTTTGCTTGCTCGCGGTCCTTAACGTCAAGTTGGCGACCGCGAGCAAGCAAAATGACATCCCGGCGAGACTTTTTCCTTGTTCGCGATCGCGAGCATGGAAAATAAACCTCCCGGCGAGATTCCCAACGCGAGGAGGTCAGGTTTCTCATTGCGAGGGGTCGCGTATGCTCGCGACCGCTCGCGATGAGAAACTACCAGTTCGCGTTGAGAAAGCTGCCGCTCGAGTAAAAATCTACTCGAGCAGCAGAAAACTACAGCTCGCACTGTGCAAGATGCCATTTTCAATGATTGCACAGTGCCGGTTGCTTGTCCGCACTGTGCAATCATTGAAAACAACATCTTGCACAGTGCGAACATGTTACTACGCAGTTCGCGTAGTGCTACGCGTAGCTCGCGTAGTGCGAACTTCACTTTGCGTAGCTTCGCGAAGTGCTACTTCGCGAACTACGCCCACCCTTAATAACTACACAGTAGCGGCCACAACTGTGCAAAATGTGTGAGACTTGTAACACAAACCAATCTACAAAATTGCACTGTGCAGCAATGACTGGACATTACAGTGGAAAATGCACAAGAGTAGAGTAGAGGATATCGCAGCATGGGCCGCACCACACAATGAGAACCAGAGGGTGCTATGGCGAAGTTTACCGAGGTTAGGGCAGCCAGAGATTGAAACTGCGGAGGAACTCTGAAATCATTTACCATAGGTGACTGTGCATTGTCCATCCCTATGGGTCGTTTGCTTGTCTCCAGGTATATAGAGCATTTGCAAAAGAGAAGATAAAAGCACCATCACATTTACACATGCATAACAGCAAAATGTTTCCTTCATAGTCCACACTGTAATTTTGCACCCTTTAAACCAAGCATTTCTAATCGCATAACATGCAACCTGTGTACCTATGCACTTTGGATCCTCATCTGTGGTACGAAGAGCTACATACATGCAATTACACATGAAATTACAGTCACTGAGAGAGCAAGCTGAGGGTGAGAAGAAGGAAGAGATCCTGGTCTACAAGGCTGATCCTGCTTTTCAGTGGTTGCACTGTGACATAGCTTATGCAAACAAGGCCATGGTTGATACACAATTAACAACACATGCCTGTGGAGCATAAATGTTAGAGAATCAGGCATGTGTTGCATATGGCGTTTGTTTGTCAAGAGTGCACTGATAAATGCTACTAAATTTGTGATTTCCATATTACCACTATTTCCAGTAAGAAGCTTAAGCTGTGAAGGGAATCACTTTTAGTACATAGAGACAAAATGCAAGTGTCTGTTTCAAGTGTGAAGTTCTGATTGGTGAAATACATCTTATAGAAGGGAAGCCGACTATGGTGGCACACCGAATGGATAACATGATGTATTTTCATATATATAATCATTTAGTTTCTATCAATTTATTTGTTGAATAAGAGCTCAACCATGGGGCCAATGGAGCATTTTACAAACAACAGCTCGACAAATATAATCTAAGCCTTGGTTTTTTGCGATTATACTTATTTCAAAGTGTGAACGTTATTTGGCTTTTTTTAGGGAGAAAAGACTAGAGGAAGGTCTGATTGAAGCTTTAAGGGGGCCATCCATTTTAGAGACAAAGCAGTTCTCTACCTGGTCTTATACCTCTAACAAACTCCAACTACGGTCATTGTAGAATGTTGCTCTGTTTGTTGATCTCAGCTGGGATTTTGAGACTTACTGTGCCATAATTTGCTAGATACTCACTTTAAGAGAGATCCAGGTTCTGAAGCCATCCTGGGGGAACATTTATTTGAAAACTGTGGTAGTTATTTATATTTTCGATGGGATTTGGTGGAGTATAACAAATACCAGCTGATCATGGTGTACCCTCAGATCCATCACTTTCAAAGTCTGCATTTTGACCACTGGTGTGGATTGAGGCCATCTAAACCATCATTGTTTTTCTCTATATCGTAAGCGTAAGAACAATGCTGACCCATGCACCCGTCCGCCTAAGACCACTCATACAGCACACTTCGACTTGAACTGAGACATCTCAGCAGCTCGAGCACCAATGCTTTTTATATTTATCACTATCTGTGGCTCTGATGGCTGCTGATGTTCCATGTTCTTGAAAAAACCACACAGCAGCCATTTTAGTTTGAGCTCTGACTCCTTTTGTTCTATCATGTAAACAAAGAGAGCTCATCCATCTTATGGGACTTCTTTTACACTTCAGGTGTTTTTTAGAACACAGAAGGTTTTCTTTAGATACCCTCACCCACCAAGGTTTCCACTTGGTGGAATGCTTTTTCATTGGGTTCTTCTCATTCCACTGCGGAACAGGGCGTACTGCGACCTACGAGTTACGTGGGAGCACCTTTGGTACCTTTGAAAGCTACAATCATAATAATCTCTACCTCTTTTTCTTCTAGGTATCTATATTGTTTGTCTCTAAAAATTTGGATGTATAATCCACACATTTACTTATAAAAATGTTCTCAATTTCTCAATAGGTCCATCTGCCAGATCACGTGGCCAGGAATCTGCCACTTAAGAGAACTCCACTCCAGCCCAGGATTAAGCCTTCACTGAGGACAAAACTCCTGGTATTCAGGATGACTGGATCCTGGTTCATCTAGTCAGCCAAGGCAGATAGCTTCAGTGATTCTCACTGGGTTCACACCGACACCGACCACGCCAGCTCTAACACCTCAGCTAACAGAAGCCTCCACTTCCTGTGTCCCTACCTCTGTAACATTGATCTGCTTTCCCCCAGTCCTGGCTAATGTCGAAACCACAGCACAACCAGCTCCAGCTCAGCCTGAAGGCACACTGGGTCAAGTGCATAGGGTCATGGGTGTAAGGGTCATGGGAGGGATTCGATGGGCGTGCATAGTGAAGCCACTGGGGTCACTCTCACCGAGACCACCATCGACCATGTCTTTGGAGCCTATCATCAGTCAAATACGTAGAGACCAATCAGTGAGTGGGAAATACACCAAATTTGTAAAACTGCCCTCACACACAGCAAGCTGTGTCATGCTTCATCATAGGGCTGCTACAACACCTCCGTGCCAGGCAAACGCCTGGAGGTGGAGCAATAGGGGAGGGGAGACAAACAAACAACGTACAAAATAACGTGGAACCAATGGTGAGTTTAAAGTGCAGAACCAGTGATAGAGAGTGATTAAAAACCAATACTGGGAAAACATTAATCCAGTTTTAATATTAGGTGCCCAGTTTGGAATTAGAAAAATCAAAAAACGTGGGTGATGGGTTTGGAGAGCTTATAATGAGGTTCCAACCCCCCCCACTCTGCATGGATGTCGACATGTTTCAGCCGGTACTAAAAATTAACCCAGCTTTCCTCAGAACTTTTCACCACTGTTGTTCCCAGTTGTGAAACCTTCCTACTCCCAATTTGGGAAGTACAAGGAAAAAATACCTCAAATGAGGTCTCTCGCCTTTCGAGAGGAACCGAGTTTATTAAGTTTATAAACTCGAAATGGCAGGGGAGTGAGGACAGCCGCCCACACGCACTCTTGCTTTCTAGGGCTGCTGTCCGCCAACGTATTTCGCCTCCATCACCGCCGTGCAGGGTTTCCCCCATTTTTTTGTGATATCCTAGTCCTGAGTGGGAGGTTGAAGAGGGATATTCCTCTCACCCCTCTGTAGCTTTTGTGTTTTGCAGCCTATCATCAGTCCCAAGACATGATGGACCAGGTACTCACTGAGCTCTGGGAGCTGAAGCAGTTGCAGAGGGAGCTCAATTATCATATAGAGGCTCTTAACTCCAATATGGGCTCCCTGACTTGGGTGCTGCAGTACATTTATACCCATATGTGCAGGGCTTTCCAAGCACCATCTACCCCTTCCTGTGGTCCTACAATATCTATCCCATCTACATCTGCCACAGCCACAGGAAGGGAGGCCCTACCACAGAAAGACCCACCTGCAGTTTGTCTCCTGAGGCTTGAGCCGGGAGGTAGTGTCTTCACTCGTTATTACTTTAAAGTTTACTTAACTGCCTGCGTGCTCGCCTTGCTTCGCACATTGTATTTTACATGAGTTTTTTATCTGTTCTATTTGCTCCGTTTTTAAATTGTATTAAACTTTGGCACATCCAGCCTACTTTCGCCGCTTGTGTAGGGTGTTGGGACAGGCGGTCCTACTCGATCGGCACCCCGGCATCAGTCACAGCTACCGGGGGGACGCCATCTTGGAAGTAGTTTGTACCCGCACCAGTCTTTTCTCGCCTGGCAGCACTTAAACCGATGCTGCCACGGGCGCGACACAGTTTGTCTCCTGAGGCTTGAGCCGGGAGGTAGTGTCTGCACTCGTTATTACTTTAAAGTTTACTTAACTGCCTGCGCGCTCGCCTTGCTTCGCACATTGTATTTTACATGAGTTTTTTATCTGTTCTATTTGCTCCGTTTTTAAATTGTATTAAACTTTGGCACATCCAGCCTACCTTTGCCGCTTGTGCAGGGTGTTGGGACAGGCGGTCCTACTCGATCGGCACCCCGGCACCAGTCACAGCTACCGGGGGGACGCCATCTTGGAAGTAGTTTGTACCCGCACCAGTCTTTTCTCGCCTGGCAGCACTTAAACCGATGCTGCCACGGGCGCACAGCAGGCGCGCCGCTGGCACGCCCAAGGCGCGCCCAAGGCAAGCCCGTCTGCGCCTGTCCGCGCCTGGACGTCGCCAGACGCCAGACATGCTGCTAGTTTAAACCCTAGGCTGCTTAAATACTCTAGAGAATCTCTATTATCCATCGGCCAAAGTGTATATCCTTGTCAATCCCCGTCTAGAGTAGTGCTGGAGGGGCCCTTTTGTTGTAATAGCTGTAGGTATAACTCATACCCGGCTCTGCCTCCTCCACCCTCAAATCGGATTAAGACCCCTTTTAAAATACTTTATCTGAATGTGCGCTCTCTAGTCAAGCACTATAGTGAGATTCATGATCTCATTGAGCACGAGTCGCCGGATGTATTTTTTATTACTGAAACTTGGCTCAACAAAGACACAGTAATTGAACCCGGCCTTGCTCTTCCTCTGGGATATATCATTCTCACCATTAATAGAGAAACTAGAGGTGGGTTCTGGCTGCGATTTTAAAATCTTCCCTGCACTGTATTTTTGTCAAGGAGGACGTGGCAGGGTGCGAGTGCGCTCGTTTTACCCTATCTCTCAATGCCAACTACTCCTTCTCTGGCTTATTGGTCTATCGGCCTCCTGGCCCTTCAGCAGAATTCAAAGTAGCGATCATGGAAGCCGTCCATGTATGGGCTATGAGATCAGCCAATTTTAGCCTCATTGGTGATCTAAATATCCATTTTTATTTCCTGTCAGACTCAGAAGTTAGCTAACTGATTGCAGATTTCAAAGCCTGTCAACTAAGGCAACTGGTACTGAGTCCTACTCATGTGGCTGGACACCTACTTGATCCACTTTTCTCTAATATCTCCTCCCTCCTGGTACAACCACCTAGTCCGGTCTGCTGGACTGATCACCACCTCATCACCATCTCTCTCCCCCAGGTGGGGGCTATGCCCAGAGCTCCCTCCAAGGCCACTCTCAAACGTTGTTGGCACAAACTCAGGCTGGACAATCTGTTGGCCCTCCTGGCCTCCCATACTCCTTGCCTTGACACCAACCCAGAACAAGCCTACAAGACTATTTGTGAGTGGATCTGTGCAGCACTAGACTCTCCTATTCCCGCTAAATGGTCCAAGGGCCGTGTCTCAGGTTCCAATCCTTGGTACTCTGACTCCTTGGCAGCCATGCGGACTGTGTGTAAACAACGTGAACAAGCCTGGAGGAGGAACTACGACCCTGTAGAAAAAAAACTATATCAGGATGCTATCAAAGGTTATCATAAAGCCATACAGTCAGCACGTGCTGCCTTTATCACTAACCAGATAGCTTCCAGCAACAATCCCACCAAATGTATTTTTAAGATTCTGAGTGTTTTTAAAAAGAGGAAGGATCCATCTACCTCTCCTATCACTTCGGTACAATACTGTGAGGATTTGGCCTCCTACTTTGTACAAAAAGTAGAAACCATTTATAAATCCTTCCCCAACTGTTCTAGGGTTCTAGAGAAGCCTTTAACATCTATCTCTAATGCCATACTAAAGGTCATTCCCCCCATTTCTCAGGAGGAGTTTCTCACTTTGAGTGCCAAAGTTAAGTCTGGCTCTCCTCTTGACCCCATGAGACCGGCTCAGTTTAGGGAGTGCCTACCTGTACTTCTCACTCCATTATTACAGACCATCAATTCGTCTTTTAGCATGGATGTAGTCCCTACGCCCTGGAAGCAAGCTAAAGTGCTCCCACTGCTCAAGAAACCATCACTGGATCCCACTAAACCCGAAAACTTTCGTCCTATCTCTCTCTTGCCCTGGGTTGCTAAAGTGGCTGAGGCCCACGTCAATAAAGTCCTCTCTGACTTTCTAAACAATAGTAAGATCTTGGACCGGTCTCAGAATGGTTTCCGCGCTGGCCACAGCACCGAAACAGCTCTCCTGGCGGTTAGTGAGCATTTGCGGTCCATTCTAGATGAAGGTCAAACTGTGGCACTCATTTTGCTCGATCTGAGTGCCGCGTTTGACACGGTCTCTCATAAGATCTTACTGCGCCGGCTTGAGGAAGCTGGAGTAAAAGATTTAGCTCTGGAATGGTTCCGCTCTTTCCTTTCAGATCTTTTCAGGTTTATGCTCCCCCTTTTGCTTCTTCCATCCAGCATATTAAGCAGGGAGTCCCGCAGGGCTCGGTATTAAGTCCGGCTCTGTTTAACCTCTATGTTCAGCCTTTGGCAGTGGTTGCACGCGACCATGGTCTTAGTTTGGTTTCATATGCGGACGACACCCAGATGGTGGTGGCCCTCTCTGATGATCAGACCAACGGTGCCCCCCAGTTCCGCAAAGGATTTGAGGCGGTGGCTGGCTGGCTAACGGAGAACTGTCTTCAGCTCAATGCAAGCAAATCTGAGGTGTTACTGGTGGGGAAGGACAAGGGACTCTGGAACACTCAGTGGTGGCCATCCTTGTTGGGCACGGCCCCCACCCCCAAGCTGGTGGTAAAGAACCTTGGCCTTTGGCTCGATTCCACCTTGGGTTTCCAAGATCACACCCAAAAAACTGCAGGCACCTGTTTTGGCCTTCTACGTGGTCTGAAGCCCATTTTGGGGTTTTTTAACGCGACCACACGCCAACTTATAGTTCAGGCCACTGTCTTAGCCAGACTAGATTATGCGAACTCCCTGCTGCTAGGAGCCAATAAAGCGGAATTGAACCGTCTACAGCGTGTTCAAAACATTGCCGCACGAACTTTACTTGGACTCTCTAGAACGTGCTCTGGTAGAGACGCGGTCCGCCGCCTTTACTGGCTCCCTATCCCTAAAAGAGTTGAATTCAAATCTTTATGTCTTACCTTTAAAATTTTAAAGTATTCCACACCTGAGATTTTGTCGGGCCTGATTACTCCCTATGTTCCGGCCCGCCTACTGCGATCTTCCGAATTGGTTCTGGTGTCAGTCCCACGTGTTAAGCGTACCAGAGCAGGTGGTAGGTCCTTCCGACTCCTTGCTGCTAAGCTGTGGAATTCCCTTCCTTTGAAAATCCGCAGCTTAGACTCATTGACATCCTTCCGGAAAGCTATTAAGACTTTTCTTTTCCTCATGGACTAACCGGAACTCCTTTGGAAACTGCTGTTAGTGCCGGGACGTCCCTTTGCTGGGGCAGCTGTGCGCTTTATAAATGGTGTAACATAACATAACATAACAGCCACCCAGGCCCTGAAACTGTGGATCTCTCCCTCCCATGCAGGAGGGGATGTCCACCCAGATTATCAGGGGGCAAGAATGACAAGACCTATACCACCACCAGCAAGAAACCCCAACCCTAATTTCCTCCAGTGTGTGACTACCACTCACTCTGTGGACTATTTCTGGACACATTTACCTTTCTGATGCCAGTCATATATTGGACATTGGAATTCAAACAATTTTAGCTCTTCAACTATGGTTTCATTTACCATGAATGACTTCTTGACTTTTTGGTTTGCTTTTTCATTTTCACCCTGTTTAATTTCTTCACATTTAGTTCAATTAAATCACACCTCAAAGACTCAGAGATTAGTGTTGTATATCTCAACTCTAGCAATGCATTTGTTTCCTTCCATCACAACTTTACAGTGACAAAATTCAAATGATTGTGTAAGCATAGATAATTTGCAAGTAGGTAATGTTTTTCTCAAGTCCCAACCATGATTTCCCAAAATAATATACCATTCAATCCTCTACTACTATGTTTAATCCATTTGATCAATAATTGTTCGTCAAACTTTTCACTAACATAACATTCCATATATGACACTAACACTCAGTGTCAGTTTTCACGTTTACAGTTCCAGAACTTGCCAACATGGAAGAAGGGGATATATCGAAAACCATAAAATCGAATAAGCAAATTATCATTGACTCATGTCATCAGCTGGATCCAGATCTTCTGGCTCTCATAAGGAATCCCACATCAATAACACCAATAGACAAGAATATGGCAGTACTACATTTTGTAGGCACTCAATCAATCCAATCCACTGTTCCAGTATCTGGTGGAATGTTACTACCACATTTCAGTGGTATGCTTTACAATGATGAGACATATCAACAGCTACATACACCTTACACACAATGAGGATTTTGCCGATGCGAAGGAAGATTAGCATGATTTGGCTCCATTACCACATGTGGTTTGAGCTAATGGTGGCACACATATTGCCTTAGTGCCAACACATGACACATAACAAGTCCAATGTGATCTTAAAATATTCAATTCATTCACAGTGCAGGTTGCCTTGGTATAAGATTTGTACACTCAAAGTTTTTGTCTGTTTTTCCTAGGATCAACCCATGTTTGCTTTGTACTTCGAAACAGGACCATATACCTGCAAATGTCATAACTCTGAAATGTCCAAATGAAGATGACACGATGAAGGAACCTAAAACAGATCAAAACAAAAATATCAAACATAGCATAAAAGACACATTACAAAGTAAACTTTTGGAGGTCACAGTTTCACAAAACAATCAGAGATAAACAATGTAACTGAGCACAGTAGTCAATGTGTCAAAACTTTGATCAACAAACTCCTTTGCCCTGAATTTCCCTGAACTTGCCCTTCCTAACAAATTCCCACCACATACTTCTCTCATCATCACACCAATAGTTGGTGTAAAGGTGAAAGTGATAACTTTTAAAGATATACTTACACTCATGAGAAGACGTTGTCAATGACATCTTGACGTGAGTCAACTCTTTCTTCTTCACCACTATCACCATCATTTGGCATTTCAGGATCCTCATCTGGTGGCTCTTCTTGGTCCCCATCCTCTGTGATGTAAGGGATATTCCATCGCAGGGGGATGTTGTGGAGTTTGCAGAAGGCCACTGTGATTTTGCACACCTTGAAGGGTGAGTAGAGGAGGGCTACACCAGCTTTGGTCGGACAATGAAATCTTGCCTTTAGGAGCCCAAAAGCCCATTCCACTGGCCGCAGTGTTCTTCGATAGGCCTCATTGAAGTGGACTTTCCCTGGCATTGCTGGATTCCTCATCGGTGCCAACATCCATAGTTGGGATAAGCTGAGTCTCCTAGATAGAATACATAAAAAGTGCCACAATGTAACACAATTTCAGATTATTCAATTAAAAATTCCCAAAACAATGTTATGGAAGATTATACTGACCAACATGCCAGGCCATCTCAGGGCCAAGTTATGACATTTGAAGGGGGTGGAGCTCTTCCCTAGTACAAAAGAATTAGGGGCAGAGCTGGGAAAATGCATGCAGACGAGTGTGCTGTACAAATCCAGTAAGCAGTAAACTTGTACATTGATTGAATGAAACTGTTTCTAGTAGACTTGTTCTCTGGCGTGTGGTGGCACTAGGGCAATATTTGGGCCATCAATTGCTCCAATCACTTGTAGTAGCGACCCTACTTGATAAAGCTCCCTGTGTGGTGGCTGTCTGGGAAGTATTCATAAAGTGTAACTGTCCCTCTGCCCTAGATGCGGACAGGAGTCAGGCTGCAAAACACTAGAGTTATAAGTAGAGAGAATTGCCCACTTTTTAAAAGTGGCATTTCTAAAATTGCAATGTAAAATCCACCTACACCAGTAAGCAGGATTTCTCATTACCATTCTAAACATACCAAACACGGCAACACTACTCCTTTCAGATCAGGAATTACCACTTAAACACATATAAGGGAACTCCCAATGCTAGCCTATGAGAGCAGTAGGCCTCACAGTAGTGAGAAACAAAATATGTTTGTCACTACCAGGACATTCCACACAATGAAGGCACATGTCCTACCTTTTGCTTACACAGCACCCGGCCCATAGTGCTACCAAGCGCCTCTAATAGGGGTGACCTATTTGTAGTAAAAGGAGTGTTTACGGCTTGGCAAGTAGTTTTAAATACCAAGGCAAAGTTGCAGTAAACTGCGCAAGCAGGCTGTGCAGTGGCAGGCCTTAGACAGGTTTGAAAGGATATTTCTATTAGTGGCGCAATCTGCGCTGCAGTCCCACTAGTAGCATTTCATTTACAGGCCCCGGATATATGGTATACCACTTTATAAGGGACTTACAGGTAAATTACATATGCCAAACAGGTGTAAACCAATTATACCAGGTTTAAAGGAGAGAGCAAATGCACTTTAGCTCTGATTAGCAGTGGTAAAGTGCCCAGAGTCCTACAGCCAACAAAAAGAGGGTCAGAAAAATAGGTGGAAGAAGGCAAAAAGTTTGGGGATAGCCCTTCAAAGAGGGCCAGGTCAGACAAACTGGAACTTCTATTATCGCAACTCCAGCAATGCGCCAACCTTCCGACATCAGATGCGTCACGCATCTGTTTATCCTTGCGCCACGATGCGCTGCATTGTAAATGCGGCGCATCTATTGTGGCGCAAGGGTAAACTTTCGTGACGCATCTTCCCTGGCGCATCCATACTGATTTGCAGGGATGCGCCAGGGAACATAAATCTGCCCCTTTGTCTTTGTAATTGCAATTTTGAAATGATTTGTATCATAGTGACTAATGCACTCATGTATTGATTACTGACTTATGACTAATTTGAATGATTTGATCTGGAAACGTTGCTAATCTGTTAAAACCTTTATGGTTTGCAAATATAAGCCTCTCTGTCATTTTTGTGGGGTTAAATGTGCTTCACGGTATTTTAATGTATTTGGGGGTATATTATCAAGGCCGGAGTTAAAAATTATCACTGCTTTAGCGGCAGAAAACTGCCGCTAAAGCGGCGATAATCATCAGCAAGGTTATCGCCCTTTTGCAGGGAACATCGCTGGAAAACCAGCAATGTTCCTTGCAAAACGGCGATTTACCCCGCTATCTCTGGAATTTTTATCGCCCTGGAGCAACGCGTTGTTGATAACGCGCTACCAGTGCGAAAAATTCCAGAGATAGACGGCGATGAATAACAAAGCGCGCTTTGCGTTATTCATCGCCGTTCCTTGCTGATATGCCCCATAGTTCGATGTCTCACTAAGCATCCTGGGAGCCATATCCAAATCAGCCAGTGGCATAACGCAAAACGACGGGGAACTCCTGAAGAATGTGACGAGAGGCCCTAGGTCTTCCATATCTCACAGGTATATATTGGCCTAGAGCTGAATGGGCGCAGTCCCGGTGGAGGGGGAGGGAGAGGGGGATCGCCCCCCTCCTTCGCCACAGGGTGTGCAGGGCCCTGGTTACACCCCTGCATTTGGCTAAAGGCACGTTTATGACGTGTGGCCGACTAAATGCCTGGTGGTGGTGTGGTTATGTGTACTCGTGAGGATTATGTGCATGTAATTTTGGGAACGGATGTTTTTCTTAACACGTTACTTACATCTTGTTTTTCCTTCGTAACACTCACAACGTTTTTCCCCTGAAACCTCTAAATTTGTATATGTACGGTCGGAATTATAAATGCTTTCGAAATAGTCTGATCGTTTTAAACCAAGGAACGCTCTTCATTTGTGGAACTCTATTGCCATCGAGTGGTCAAATGGGCTAATTGCCCAATACAAATCTAGAATTTCAGTGTGGGAAAGTGAGTGAGTTTTTTTTATGGCCTAGCTGGAAGATGTTTAATATCAAACAGTAAAATAATAAATAATGTCGACACGTTCTGGGGCCGGAACCAGGTCCTGGAAATGATTTGCCGGTGATTAAAAAGTGCTTGCAAAGTCTATACCAAGTGTGGCATGAGATATTCAGCAAATTCCGAATAGTAAGATCACAGCAATTTAAGTTCTGGTACATGTAATTACATGACACTTGTAATTTTACTGCTGTTGGAGGGTACTGAGACTACCCTCACACATTGATGTGTGTGTGCAATCACACTTTTTAGGTCGAGCCTGAGCCAGTGCGCAAGTGCTGCTCTGGCGATCTGTTGTAGGTGGAGTACGGGGCAGAAGCCCCACCCACTACTTGCCCATATTTGTCATTGGCTTGTTTCTTTGTCCTTCGTACCTGCTGGCGTCTGATTCCTTCATAGGCTTGCTAGTCCCTCCTTAGTACAGCTATGTTGACTTTTGTAACCTCCGATGGCTACTGGCCCCTTTACTTGGTTGTTTCATGGTACGTGTTTGTTTTTCATTATTGAGTTCCTACATTAGGCAAAGCAGCCAGGACAATGGCGGTCCTTTTTCTCCAATGCCATAGGTCTTGCATTTAAATGCGAGACCTATTGCATTGCAAATATTTTTTAGGTAGTTATTTGTAAGTCACGATATTATATTACCGACAGAAGCGGAAAGACACAGCACGTTAGGTTTTCTACACCACCCAATTCTGTTTAGTCCATCATTAAGGCAGATATACTTTGGGCTCATTTGACTTATTCTTATATTTTTGTATAAACATTATTTGGTGGTATGGTCCTGATGAAAAATAATTTATGCACCAAAATGCAATGGGGAAAAACGCGAGTTTATCAACATGATTCACCAAAAAATCTTAACATAACATACGAAGAGAGCATAAAGCAGATTCATGTGACAAAAAAGTGTCTATATACTTTTTAAATTACAGGAATTCAGTGACAGCGCACACAGTGCCGCGCGGTTCACCGGAAATAGTGAAGGCACGCACAACACCACACAATTCACCGAAATAATGTTTCCATGCACAACACCACATGGTTGACCGGAAATGGTGACGGCGCACATAACCCCACAGGTGATACAGACAGAGCAATACCCTGGCATTGCGCGTACCAGAGGATTGTCTCTGCCCTTCTCAGGGGACCGTATGTGTTTACATCTGCTTGTCTGAACAGGAGTGGCGTGAGTGGAATGCTTTGAGTGTAAGGTAACAAGCAAATTCAGTGTCGTAAGGATGCCTATATAGCGCTCAGATGCCTTCAGGCCATATCCGCACTGTATCAAATTAAATAAATAAATAAATAATGCCTAGAGTTTCCATTCCAACCCCTTTGTCATTTGTTGTTCTTGCTGCTGCAGCAGACTCACAGTTTACATCTCACAAAACTGACAATACTCTGTTCATTGGGAAAAACTGTTGCAAGCTTATTCAGAATTTCTTTATGAAATAGGTCGGTAGGTTTAACTAACGGGCGATCCAGTTGTTCAGCGCTATTTATGACTAGCCGATGGCATCCACCCTGAAAACAATATAGGGGCATAATAACAAGGAACAGGGAAAATTAACGCTAAGGGCGCTTAGCGTTAATTTTTTTAACGCCTGCTATCGCTGGATAATATCGCCTAGTTATCGCGTTATTAACAACACTAACCGCCTAGGCGATAAAAAGTCCAGTGATAGCGGCATTTTGGGAGGTTATCGCTGGTAATGCAGCGATAAAACTACGAGGATAGGGATATCCTTGTTGATAGCCCATGGTGGATTTAGCCATGTAATCCACCTCCCATTGGATTACATGGCTAAATCTGAAAATTAGCAGATGTAAAAAAGTAGCGTTAACCGCGGTTAGCGCTGCTTTTTTTGTCTCTAACAGGGTTAGCGTGAAGCTTGATAATAGAAGAAATGTTGCTTAGCGACATTTCCCCTATTATTTTGCTCTGGAACGCCCACTTTGCATCTCATTAGAGATGCAAAGGGAAGCGTAGTGAAAAAGGGTGCTAACATGCGATTTTGCATGTTAGCACCCTGTCGTTGATAGGGCGATATTTTTATCTCCGCTTCTTTGGCTTTTAAAGCCAAAAAAGCAGAGATAAAGCCCTTGTTAATATGCCCCATAGACCCTCCGGGACACACAGTGATTGAGTATTTTTCCATCCATTGCTTTGCCATTTCGTATTAGGGCTGTGGCCTATGCAATTCTTGAGTTGTTGCAAACCTGTCAACATGGAGAATACTAAGGCCAACCCCCAGCTGTGAGGATGCCAAATCTGTCCCTTGTAGGCTAGCGGAGTCGCCATCACATCCTTGGCCTCTCTGGCCTGAGCATATTGAAGTTCGTGACCCCATCTACATCTTCTGGAGCACTTTCTGCATCTTGCATTAGGATCGACCATTAACTTCGCTACCAATGCGCAATTCAACAGGTTATTTGCATTTCATACTCCAGTGCAGGGCTAGCTTTAGGGCGTGTGACGGGTGTAGCAGCACTGGGCGCTGACCTGAAGGGGGGGCACTGACTTCAGGGGGGAGCTGTGTTTAGCACTAACACACGATGTGAAAGCACCTGCTGCAGAGTTCCTTGTGCGTCCAGTTTTCAGCCACCAATAAAAATATCCTGATAACTCTTGTGGTTAATGTTCCTGCTGGAGAGTGAGATTGCAGTTTTATCTAGTGGCAGTTTTGACTCGTCATAAAGTAGCGCAGAGGGTTAATATGCCTGCTGCATAGAACAGATCTGTATTTTAAGTTGATAGTTGAATGGATTCATAACACCAGCCTTTACCAGCGCTTTAAAACAAATGAAATGTATGCAAGAGAGGGACTATGGAGAGATAAGGGGCACTTTTGCCGGGTGATAGTAGGGTAATACGCGTAACAGATCATATAGGGGGTGGCCCAAAAAAGATTGTCGCACTGGGCACCACCAGCGCTGGCGCTGGCCCGCCTCCAGTGCGTGCTGCACGGGCGTAATTTCCATCTGCTGCTACCAATGAAAAGCGGGAGATCAGGAGCGCAAGCCTACAAAAGCGCCCCCAAACTGGGCCTGACATGAGGTTATTTGCCCAAGCTTCAGGGCCTTCGATCACACCTGGCCTAGGCTAGTTTGCTTACCCACGTGGCCACTGTAGGAATACTATTCCCCAGGCAGTGTGGAAACACTAAGGAGTTGTAACCTTTAATGTCCCCATGTGGGTAACGTGGCCATCCACCTAGCGTTTCCACCTCTAGCCCCTTTGTCATTTGTTGTTCTTGCTCTTACGACAGACACAGTTTACATCTCACAAAACCGATCACACACTGTTTGCTGGAAAAAACTTTTGCAAGCTCCTCCATAATTTCTTTATGCAATACACAGGCAGGGTTAACCTACAAGCGACCCGCTAAGGGGGCCATGCCTCATGAGCAGAATCCAGTGTTCTTTGTGAACTTCTGTATCATTGTATACACTCATCTCCTTGAGACTTCAACCATGAGTGTGACCGAGCACACCACCATTCACCCCTAGGAATTATCTCTGACCAAAATATAGCACACGCTACAAGCTCCACAGCCAATCTAAAGAGTGCGTATGTCATGCCATGAAGCAAGGGGCCTCTGCCGAGTGTAGTAAGATAATGCTCCCTGGTGTATCCCCAGTATAGTGGACACATTCTCGCCTGCTCTTGAATCATGCCTCAATTTGGGTTCCAGCATCGCCCGCGCCATTCTAGATAATTTGTGCACTCACGCTGTGGTTTCAATTGATTAACTTTGCCCATCTTGATGCCCTGGCAATGAAATAATGACAGATATCCCAGATTCTTGTAAATACGAGCAAGGAGGAAGGGACATTTAAATACTGAGCCCCTATAATTTCACGCCCCACATATGTCACACACTCATGCTGTACTGCATTCTCATGCACAGATCACGCACTGAAACCTGCCCCATTCCCATTAGAAATCAATCTATCAGGGGAATTGTAAGCGTGCTACTCACCTGTGAGGGTCTCAAGGCGCTGGGGGGGCGGGGAGTCCGCAGCTCTGCCATTTCTTCAAGAGACCTTAGGTATCTCTCACCCAGGCAGCTTCAGCTCAGGGATGCAATGGCACACCTTGGCTCCTGCAAACTATTTACAAATGAAAACACTCCTGCTCCAGAGTCCTTGACATTCTGTGTATGCTATCTTTCTCCCACTTGCATCCTAGTTTCACCTTGTTTGTGGTGTTGGGGTGTGACTTTAATCTCCCACTCTGGCCATAGGATCTCAGATACAGCTTGAACATATAAGGTGTCCAGTGGCCACTGCCTTTGATTCTGTCGTTGGAACACTCTCCTCGAAAGCCATTGTTGCCACCCCAATTCTAAACAAAACTGGAAAATGGTGAGAGGTGTAGTGTCCATGTGTATGAACAAGAAGCCTGCAGGTCAGGGGCTTATTAGCATGTATTGTTGCACTCTTGTGAGTGGGCAGTAATTGTTCCCATCTAGGGTACATAAAGTGATCGTGGTGCCCCTCCTTGCCTGGTCTGTTTTGGAGCTCCTCACTGTGACACCGACTGTCCCCAGCCTCAGTGTCCTGCACTCCTAGCGCCTTCATGGTGTTATCCACTTTTGGGCATGCTACTAACTCGCTGCATCTGAAGGTGCCAAAGAATGGCAATGAGAATGCCACCCTGAATAATGCATCTTCATATATACAGAAGCAGATGATGCCCAGCCCATCCAGCATACTTTTTAATGTCCTAAACTCAATAGATAGCCTGCCGTCTGGTTCCTTAGGCTCATCACAGGTCTACCCTTCATCCATTTCTTCATCCATGAAACTTGCAGTTTAGCATTAGAGGAAGCTCCATGTCTCCTGTGATCTGCTGTAACGACTTGTTACTCCAGTGCACTGTGTCTAGTGGACTGGAGGGTTTTCTAGTGAAACCATGGGGCAGATTTATGTTTCCTGGCGCATCCCTGTAAATCAGCAGGGATGCGCCAGGAAAGATGCGTCACGAAAGTTTACCCTTGCGCCACAATAGATGCGCCGCATTTACAATGCAGCGCATCGTGGCGCAAGGATAAACAGATGCATGACGCATCTGATGGCGGAAGGTTTGCGCATTGCTGGAGTTGCGTCGCAAGCGCGACGCAGCTCCAGCAAGGCTCGGGGGTGCCCTATTGTCCCAATGCTGCGTCAATCCTTACGCCTGCTTCAAGCAGGCGCAGGGTTTTGACGCAGCATGGCCTGAAAAGTGACTGAGTGAAATCTTGTAGATTTCACTCAGCCACTTTTCAGAGGCGTTCCTGCGCCGGAACATCCCCCCCTGTGCAGGTACGCCCACATGGGGCACAAGCTTTACAACGTGACGCATCTCCCTAGATGCGTCACGTTGTAAATGGGGCGCATCATGGCGCAGGGTTTACGCCACCGCTGCATCACAAAAGTGATGCAACGGCGGCGTAAAAGTGGCGCAAGTCCGTTATAAATCTGCCCCCATGTGCTCAAGCTTGGGAAGGCCTGTAATATTACTGCCTTAAATGTAACACACTGTATCCAGCCATTTATATTTGTTCTGTGGAGGACAACACAGATGCATTTTTAGGTCAAGGCTGAGCAGCGCATGCGCAGTTCTGCAAGGCATGCTGTATTGTCGTACAGACTTGTAGCTCCGCCCACTCTCCGGTCACATTTTTCATTGGCTTGTATCACTGTCTCCTAACTCTTTTTGAAAAATGTATAGCATGCATTTGCAATGCAATAGGTCTCGCATTTGCAAAAGTTTAAGCTGTTGGCATTCTAAATGCCAATGCCTTTTATTTATCTGTTTTAAAAACAACACATAAATAAAAGGCATTGCCATTTACAATACCAATAGCTCAAACTCTCATAAATGAGAGACCTATTGCATTAAGGCCACCCTTCTAAAGGCTAACACTGAACAGCACGTCCCAAATGCAAAGTGCTGTTCGTTAAAAAGTCAGGATTCTTTGGAAGATGGTGTCACCGCAAAATAAGGCTACTTTAGCAAACACTCAGGAAATCAACGTGAAAAATTAGGATTACCTGTGATTAACCAGCTGAATCCATGTTACCAACGGGAGCGTTCGCTTTACAAGTCATTGTTTTCAAGTGTACTGTCCCCATAGTTTCAATAAAATTGAACAAATAATACAATAGATGAACACTCTAATAAGTAAAAGGAACATACATGACTGGATGGGTTCATGACTGGTTTCTGAGCATCCTGGTGGCAAGAGCCCCTAACATGAGTGCATCAGCGTGTGCACGCATCTTCAGAGCACACATAGGAGGAGGGACATCTTGTCCTATGTCTTCCATTTTCCTCCCTTTCTAACCTATACGTTTCTTGTGCGCTTCAAGAACAAATGGTCCTTGGAAAAGGTAATTCACAGCACAACACAGTGCACATATCTATCCACCAGAACAATACCGGGTCAACTGATGTGCAAGAATGTTCGACAGTGAGGAACATTTGAGTACAAAAGAAAAGCATCGACTAATTGTAAAAGGGGAAATTTAGAGAAAAGCCTGATGCAAGTTCCCAGATCCCTGTTTTCCTTTCAGGGAATGGTCACACATTAGGTTATGCACTGAGAAAAGCACACTCTTTGCATCTTAAGTGTCCATGCAAAATTATTTTATTATCGTCCGTCCTTGTTCAGACACGAAACAAGTTGTCTTCAACTTTGGTAGAAGTGACATTTGAAGTACATCATATGCTTGATCCCAAAATTTTCTTCACACAGTAGTGATACAGAACAGCTAAGCCAACACGTGTTTCGCGAAATTAATTAGCTTCTTCAGGGCTTCAGAATTTCAGTTCCTTCATACTAATAGTCTTCTCAACTCTTGATAAAGGGATCCCAGATTCATCCTGGCAATATGCACTGTATAATATAGACTTCCAATATCAGGACAAATGGCTATAGCCTCCCATCGATACGAACACCAGTCACTGACTGACTTTAGAAAGTGGGTATCTTCTTGCTTAGTCGTCCTGTGTGCCTCTGCTGGTTTCTGGATTGATTGTCTGGCTTTTGAGTGACAGGGTGTTGGACTTGGCCCTTTTTGCAGGGTCATCCCTAAACTTTTTGTCTTCCTCCTATATTTTCTCTGACCTGTTGTTGGCTATTTTACGACTCTGGGCACTTTACCACTGCTGTCCAGTGCTAAAGTGCATATGCTCTCCCTATTGTAAATTGACATATTGATTAGTGATTCCATGATTGGTTGGTTTGGTTTACCTGTCAGACCCTAGTACAGTGCACCAGGAGTGCCCAGGGCTTGTAAATCCAAATGCTGCTGGTGGGCTTGCAGCACTGGTTGTGCCACCCACAGAAGCAGCCTGTAAAAGTGTGTCTAAGGCCTGCCATTGCAGAGCCTGCGTGCAGTCTGGTACTGTCATGCTGACTGGGCAAGTGCACCCACTTGCCAGTCCCTAAACCTTCCCTTTTCTTCATATCAGACACCCCTATGGTAGGCCCAAGGGCAGGGTGCATTGTAAGTATAAGGTAGGACATGCCCTGGTGTGTGTGGCATGTCCTAATAGTGAATTACAGCCATTTTCGTTTTTCACTATTGCAAGGCTACCTGTTATCCATAGGCCAGAATGGGCAGTCTGATTATTACATCTTATAATCCTAACTGACTCAGGGAACATGGTAGAAATTCGAATTTAGTATGCCTGAACTCAGAAGGATAAAATACATGTTTTAGTGAAGTTGGTTTTAATATTCTGTGTTTGAAAATACCACTTTTAGAAAGTAGATATTTTCTTGTCTAACCATTCAAACCTGCCTCCGCTAGGCTGTGTATTCCTTGTCTGGAGTTTGAGTGACAGGGGCTGGGGAATTCCAGGGGGCTGGGGAATTCCCGGAGACAGGGTGAGTCAGCACAGGGCTGAATAGAGAGATCTCCATGTAGATGGGTGGGAGGAGTTGCACCTTGGACCTGAATAGGGCTGTGCTTTCCCTCCACAATGCTGGCTCCACCTCCTGTGGTGCGTCTGACGTCACTGCCCAGCACTGTGAAAGGAAAGAAGGAGTCATGTAAACAAAGTGCTCCAGGACTGACCAGGACTGGTTTGGACTAGGCAAAGGCCACTCTGCCTTCAGAGAACAAAGAGAAACTGGGTATAAAAAGGGGACCCAGACCCCAGAACTTTAGATCACTTTGGGAAACAAGAAGAAACTCTGCTGAGGAGAGGAACCAAGAAGAAACTGAGGAGAGACTATCCCTGAAACTGGGGGATTGGCCTGCAGGGGTTGCCTACTGCCAAAGAGAGGAGAAAGGAACTTTGTGTGTACTTTTGCTCAACTTGTGAAGGATCTCCAAGGGCTTGGAAAAGAGCTTGCCTCCTGCTGAAGTCTCAGGAACAACAGACTTCAACCCCCAGCTCCCCAGAGTTCTTTGGAAGTGCCTGCTGCTGTTTTGGGCCTTCTGAGGGACTGCGTGTCGCAAGGAGCTGGAAGCGCAACTCAAGAAGAAGAAGCGTGCCGCCGTCGGAGCTGTTGTCATCGCTTCGCGTAAAGTGTGTCGCCGCCGCAGCTGTCGCATCGAGCGGAAGCGTCTCGCATCATCGAAGAAGTGTCTCGCACCACCGAAGAAGCGTGTCGCCATCGCAGCCATCGTAGCTGACGCATTGCACCAGATGAAGAGAAGAGTCTCGCATCGAGGAAGAAGCGTGTTGCCATCGCAGCCATCGTAGCTGTCGCATTGCACCGCATCAAAGAAAGCGCCTCGCATCCAAGGAGAAGCGTGCCGCCATCGGAGCTGTTTTCGTCGCATCGCGTAAAGGGGTGTCGCCGCTGCAGCATCGCATCGAACGGAAGCGTCTCGCAACGTCGGAGAAGAGTGTCGCCGCCAAGGCCGCTGTCGTCGCATCGCGTAAAGGGATGTCGCCGCTGTAGCTGACGCATCGAGTCGAGTCTTCTCGCAACACTGGAGAAGCATGCCGCATCTGGAAGATCTTTACGTCTTTATTTCTTTGCACCAAAATCTTCAACGTATCAACATCATTGCAACACTTTCGTTGCCAAGCGTGTCGCATCTAAAAGGTACATTGACTTAAAGTGTCGCATTTAAGAACTTAAGAGAACTAAGCTAAATTCTACCATCTAAAGTAACAGTATTGTGGATTTTTGTCGTTTAGTGGTCTTGTGATAAATCTATATAAAGAATACTTATTTTTGATATAAAACTTGTGTGGTGTCCATCTGTAGTGTTGTCACTTGATTATTGTATGTGTTCACAAATGCTTTACACATTGCCTCTGAGATAAGCCTGTCTGCTCGTGCCAAGCTACCAAGGGGGTGAGCAGGTGTTATTTTAGGAGTGTACCCCTTTACCCTGACTAGAGGAGGAGGTCCATATTTGTCACAAGTGCATACCTGTGCCAACTAGAGACCCCCAAGTCTAACACAGGGGCTGGGGATGTGCATTCTCTAATACGGCCACCGGGGGAGTGGGGGTTGATTTGTGTCCTACCTTTCCTGAATGAGTCAGGGCTGGGCAGAATAGACCTGGGCTGCATTTAGAGTAGAGGGAGGAGATTTCTTTCACACCTGAATGGGCCTGGTCTGCCTTGGACAATGCTGTCTCCACCTCCTCCGGGCAGCTGCCCCACAGAGGACAGAACTGGTTTTGGCTGGGCAAAGAGCTTCTCTGCCACCAGTGAACAAAGGTATTTGTGCTATAAAAGAGGAGCCCAGACACCTGAACTTTAGATTACTGCTGAACTAACGAACCTGCCAGGAAGAAGGACCAGGAAAAGCTGGAGGAGGAGTACTGCCCCTGTCTGTGTGCTGTTGGGGTTGGTGGTTGCTTCTGTCTTGGGCAGAGAAAGGACTGGACTGTGCTTTCATCATCCTGCTGTTAGAGTTTCCTCCAAGGGCTTGAAGTAGAGCTTGCCTCATGTTGAAGTCTCAGGGATAGAAAAGACTTCCAAGAATACTTCTGGGTTTCAAGAGGAACCATTGCCAAGGAGAAGAGCTGGAGACACTGAGGAGAAATTCTGCCCCTTTGCTGTGTGCTGTCTGGGGTTGACCTGCAGTGGCTTTTTCTACCAAGGAAAGGACACGGGCTTTGCTGTGCCCCCTGCTTGAGGAAGATCTCCAAGGGCTTGAAGTGGAGCTTGCCTCCTGTTCTGAAGTCTTGGGGACACAAAGACTTCACCCCCAGCTCCCCTGGACTCCCTTGCTGAGAGTTCTGACCTGCCAAGAGGTGCCTGTTGCTGTTCTGGGCCTCTGGAATTGGTTCCTGCTGTTGGGATCTGGAAAAGCAATCCAACTAAGAGAAGCGTGACGCATGCGCACCTGTTTCTGACGCATCGCTGAAGAAACCGACGCAGCGCCTGCCTGCTGCTGGAGAAATCGCTGCACGCCGCATCAAGTGCACCGTTCTATGAAGGCTAAGATCCCCGCACCGATTCTGACTCAGGCCCTGCTGCACGGCTGCAAGAACCAAAGCATCATGGGACCGCGGCTGGAGAAACCAACGCATCACCGTTGCCACCGCCGCATCGAGAACAGACGCATACCCAAAGGCCACGCATTGCACTGGGGCGCAAAGTCTACAAGAACGCTGGGGCTACAGTAAACAACCAACGCATCACCTCCCGTGCAGTAAGAAACTGACACATGACCTCTCCTTCTGTAATGAACCGACACTTCACCTCCCCTGGAGAGAGGAACTGACGCAACACCTTCCCTGCTCGTTAGGAACCAACATATCACCTTCCCTGCGGCTGTTTTTTTCTTTATGATTTTGACGCATCCACGGTATTTTGTGTTAAAAGAGTTGCATCTATAGTTTGATATGGACAGAACTGGTCCTACCTTTTAAAAGCCATACTTTGATTACTGTATTGTGCATTTTTGTCGTTTTGGTCTTGTTTGGTTTAGATAAAGATGACTTATTTTTCTAAAATGGTGTGGTGTCCATTTGTATTGTTTTCAATGTATTACTGGATGTGTGCACAAATGCTTTACACACTGCCTCTGTGATAAGCCTGTCTGGTCGTGCCAAGCTACCAAGGATGTGAGCATGGGTTATTTTAGAAGTGTATCTCCCTTACCAGGAAGAAGGGTCCCTACTTGGACAATGGTGCCAACCATTGCCAACTAGAGACCCCCAATTCTAACAGATGTACTGCCCCCATTGCTACCAGACACTTCAAATCCTTTGTGACTACTGAAGCACTCACATTTCTCTGTGGCCACAAACATTGGAATTGCGACCATGAATCAATAGCTACCAATATGAATTTATCGGGCCAATGTGGTGCAAATAAATTACCCTGAACAGGATAGTGGAGACTGTGAGTGGAGTTGGCAGGGGTGTCTTAACAGTAGATGATATTTTCTGCTGACAGATGTCACATTTCTGGACCAGTAACATTGCTGCAGTAGTGCTACGGTTGCATTAACCCCAGCATGGGCAGACACCAATCATTCATGAGCTTCACTGATTAAATCTAATCTGGCCAGCTTGTTACATACTATCCTGTCTCTCACTTCAGGAGTATGATCTGAATTAAGGGTGTAGGAATATTTAGGAGTAAAGCCTGCAGGATGCTTTCTGCCTTGTTTGTTGGTATGTATGGCTGTTAAAATATCTGTGCCACTCTTCATCTGAGATCTGGTTAAGGCTACTACTCTAACAGTTTGAACTGCCGCTTTGGCAGTTAAGTTAGCCACACAGTTCCGTTTAGTATGAAATCCATCACACTGATGGCGCAAAGTGTTTCTCACATGGACCAACGGAAGCTTCTCTTGTAAGACAGCTACCCTTCCCCAGAGTTGTTTATCTTTAATAGGCTTAGTGGACTAATGCGTCCCCTAAAGGGGCCTGTGTTTGACATCATGGTCACACGTTCAAATCCTGGTGGGTCAACTCAGCCTGCCATTTTTCTCAGGTCGATAAAATGAGTACAATAGAGTTGGGTAACAATAAACATCTTGTTGTAATCCTTTTGGTTTGCTCCTACTTTGGCCTCCCCCTCCCCTCTCCCATTGATTAGAATGTCCCTTGGTTTGTGGAACCAACATTCCGCAGCTGACTCTAGCTGATTGGATTCTGTTGGTGGTGTATGAACTAATAAAGACAGCTCTTCTTTACTCAGTGTTTTGTCTTTACAACACTGGCGACGATCAGCTGTGAGTGGGCAGCCACACCACTATCCCTTACTGTATATCTACTTTTTACAGCTGTACTCCAGTGGAAGCGACTACTACATGAGGGGCTTCCACATTAACTATTTCAATGTACCATTCCTCAAAATTACCTTCTGGAACTATTTCTGACTCTCACCTTGTGTGATGGCATCATCCAGGCAGTGATTTGCTGTTTTTGCCTACCGCTTGAGGCAGTTGAGTGCTTGGTGTTCCATGCTTCTGTGCGAAAAGTGATCCTGCTGTCTGCCGAGCTGTGGCCCTTCCACAGAAGAGTGTGCTTTTGGCACTAACTGGAGGAGTTAGCACACCGTCCAAGCCTGCCTGAGGTCTTTCGGTGGATGTTTCCATTGGGTGGAAGAGTTTGCCCCCTGTCCTCGCCTTGCAGCCATTCTGTGCGCTGAGGGAAGGCGCCGCACTATGTGGAAGAGGGGGTGCCCCGTCCACGCCTTGCTGTCTTCTCTGCTGAATTCTCCATGCGCTGAGGGGAGGCGCCGTGCTGTGTGTGCCTTCCTTTTCTCTTCTATTGCCTGACAAGAGGTGTGTGCAGGGAGGAGCGACCTTTTTTTCCCCGCCTACTTGCCTGATATGAGGCGTGTGCTGGGAGGAGTGCCCTCTTTCTCCCGCCTCCATTCTTAACGTGAAGTATGGAGCCTCTATATCTTCCCTAGGAGTATTGAACTGTCCGCCTCCTTTCCGCCCTTTTTCACGCTGACAGGCACAGCTGGCCATTCAATTCTCCGTGCTCCTACAAGGTCAGAGGCCGGCACTGCGTTCCCCTGCCTATGCTATGACGAGCACTGCCAGCATGTCATTTTTCCTTCGGCTGTTATTACGCTGACAGGCACAGCTGGCCTGTCAATTTCGTGGTGTTTTGAAGTGTGATAATCTGTTCACTGCTTTGTTTTTCCACTGATGGGCAGGTTGAAAATACTTTCTTCCATAGATTGTTGTCGGTTCCGAATTCTACCCCAATTTTTAATATATATGAGGACCTAGGAGCTGGTTTTATTTCTGATCAGATCGCGGTCGCCCTCCTATTGTGTTGGTTAAGAATCTGGGCTCAACCTGCGCCTAATCTTAATCAACTGATCATCCAAGACTGTATTTCCTTAGATAAGGGGTTAGACATACCATGGGTCCGTTATATTAAGACTCAGATGGAAATTTATGGATGTCCTGACTTATTCTTGAGACCTAGAGCTCTGGGTAAGTCAGCCATTAGAGGTTTTAAGCGGCAGTTCTTGGACAGATCCAGTCTGATAAGGGAGGAAAGGGAATTGGTAAAACCGACCGTGAGAAGTTTTGTCACGCTGACTCTAGGTAGACAGTTGCAACCATACTTATCTTACATAAACAAACCTTACCATCTATTTGTATTAATAAGATTTAAGCATAACATGGTTCCCTGGCTCCTAGCATTTCCGAAAGGGTTTTTTAAAGAAGGGTCATTAAGTCCCTGCCCATGTGACAACTTCTCTGAACAGAATACTCTCCATCTGATATTTTTCTGTGCCTATTACGACTCACTACGTAAGAAACATATTATCCCCATCCTAAAAGGTCACAACTTTGAACAAGTTAGGCCAGCACTGGCATACCTGCAAATGCTGGCGACACCAGTGGTGTGTTGGGTTGCAAGCTATATAGTAGGCGCAATTAGGCGTAGGAACAAGCTACCACCAAACCATAGTGGGGACTCTGTTTCTTAATTATGTCACTCATTTATTATTCTATTTTAACCTCGTTTGATAATGGTTAAGTTTTGATCTGGTCAATTTTTATTTTAGATATTTATTTAATTCCCAGGACTGATTAAATTTGGTTGGAGCACTTAACCCTGGTTTCTCCTATTAGGGACTATCTGGGGCTCGACTTTTTTATATGATGTTTTATCCCAATTTCAAGGAAGGCACCATAACCTGATTGAGTCATTTTAATGTATGTATGTGCTATGCCTGAATTGTTTTGTTTTGTGATATGTACTTTAATGGTTTTAACTAATCGAATAAAGTTTGACTTGACTTGACACTGATGGGCACAGCCTGCCTATCATTTCTTTAAGCAATATAAGGGAAACTGTGTTCACCCTACATTTCTCCAACTCACTGATGGGCACAGCATTGCTTACAGCGCTGATAGGCACAGCTTTTGTACATTAACTCAGCTTCATTGCCTGTTTTCTCGCTGACGGGCACAGCAAGTTGCTAGTTCTGGGTGATTTTTCCCCCATATTCTTTCCATTTGATCTCTGTAAACAAAACTGTCAGTTTTATTTCAACAGTTTGTAGCATATTGCCGTTCTGCTACTCCTTCAAGTATTGTGGTAAAGAGGAGGAGCCAAGATGGCGACCGGGACGGCAGCGTAGGCTCCCGGCTCCGTGAACCTCCGCACCCCGCACAGATATCCTGCACGAGATCCTTAGCCTGCGCTATCTGCCCGTGTTGGTGAACGCGAGCGGCAACCGATCGTGTGACCCCGAAGGTTCTGGCAGTGGTACCGCCGGAGAAATGCCCGTCTGAAGTTTGCGGCCTGTGCAGCCCTGGAGCCGGGACCTCGAGTGGACGCCGTGGCCGGGCGGCAGTGCAACAACAGCGGCCTTTGGTGACTGGGTGGAGTCGGACTGCCGGAGTGGTGCGAGTGTCGGCCTGCGTTTCGCCGTGGTCGTTCCTACCACTAAGCGTAGCTGAACGAGTGCGTGCCCGAGGTGGCAACTCCAAGACTCTCCGGTGATTGCCTCAGCCCTCGCCGGTGAGCTGCCCGGACGCCGCCCGTAACTCGCCCCGATTCTTGCGGGCTGCTCCCGGATTTTCGCGGGCGCTGGTCTGTGGTGGGGACGACTGGGGCCCGTGACCACACACCGGACACATCCTTTGCCTGCCCCCGGAACCCTGTTTCCAGTGACATGGAACCCGAGGCGCTTGGGCCTGAGTCCTGGTCCCGATCTGGGTTGGACTTACCCAGCGGCCATTTTAGTAGGGCAGTGTCCACCATCCTGTACACTGGGCTGCAGCAGGATTGGGAGGGTGCGACTCTGAGGAGCGTAGCGGAGCGAGCGCCGGGAGCTGTACTGGGGTACGGTGACCTTCTCGAGGCTCTCGGTGCCCTCCGTTCCACCTTGGTTCACGGCGCCTGGGTGTTGAGGAGCAAGCTCGATGGAGTGACATCAGCGTCGGAACAGTTGCCGCCTGCCTATCCCCAGGTACACTGGGACTTCTTACGCCGCGCACGGGGGGACAGTGTCGTGGCCGCCCCTGTGAATAGTGCACGCCTGGACTCTCCGGACAGTATATTAACGTGCGATCAACTGGCTGTGGATCTGGTCTGTTCCGGAGGTTTCGGACCTGAGTGGGGGGTGGTGGCCTTGTCCCGTGCGCGGCCTCCGACGACTCAGGCAACATCCAGGCAACAGTCGCCTGCTCTGGCTGATTCCGCCTTCCTGGGCCTGGTGTGCAGTGTGAATCCTGGCTCGGCACTGGGAAAGACGACCCTCCATAGAGCTGACTGTGTTGATCTTCAGAGCCCTCTACCCTACCTGTGTGTGTCGCTTCCTGATCTTTATTGGACGCTTCTCTTCCTGGTAACATTGGACATGGCACTGGGACGAGGGGTATGCATGGGTGGGTTTGCAAAGAGTGGCCAAGGATGAGGCTGACCCTTCAGAGGTGGCCATCTACTAGGCAGGCGGGCTCGGGAGTTGTGTGCTCTCACGGCATAACTGTTAGTGTACCAAGTGCGTAATGCTCCTTACTCCTCTTTGACAGGGTCGATTTTGTGTTCTTTATTGTATGCTTTGCGGGAAAACGTATGGTGCGGGAGGGAGAAGCCGGGGGCGTGTTTTGCAGGCCCTCCTCCAGTTTATTAATACTCTCTCTACCCCCCCCCGTCTGGTGGGGGCTCTTTTCCTACTCCTTTTCTCTGTTTCTTCTATATTTCGGGTCTGGTACCGGGGCGACAGGCACACTGCTGGGGGGGGGGGGGGCCGTACTCATCTGCAGAGGTGCAGGGTGAGGGGTTGGGGGGGGGATTCTTTACTCTTTAACCCCTTTTTTCTATGGCCTCCTTTTCTTCTCTTATTCTTCTTTGTCTTTTTCTAGGATCAGCATGGTAGAACTCCTTTGTTGTTAATCACTGCTGTTTCCGGAGTGCCATAATTTCCGTGGAGTTTCCTGGGTCTTGGGGCAGGGGGTTGCAGGCGCAAATGGCCTTGTCACTCCTTCACATCCTGAACTTCCTATTTCAGCGCCATTGCTTAGATAGACTGCTGTTTATTGTTTACGTTCATCATTCTGCCTGCCATTTTTCGCTGCTGGGAAACTGTTTGGCACCTGATCCTTCCATCCTCTTCTATTATAAAATGTAAACCTTTATTATCCTGGTCTCCTACTTGGGCTGTTCAGAGACTGAGAGTATGCTAGCGTCGAGATGTTGCTCCCCGAGGTGCTGACTGTGATAGACTTGTTTTCTGTTATTCTGACTGTTTAGCGGCCGGCCCCGGGGGTTGTAGGCCCATATGTGTAATTGATTGAAATATCAATAAAGGTTTTAAAAAAAAAAAAAGTATTGTGGTAAACCTTCTGCAATTTTTTGTAAACATGGCTGCTTTCAATATGTCGTTACCACCCCCATTTTTAAATGATGTGTAGGCGAATCCAGTTTTCCTTGGAAGGAATGGAAAGATTTGTTTGAGTCCTACCTCATAGCCATAGGTGGGGATAACAATTTCTAACTTCAGGAAACAACACATACTTTTGCATAATTTAGGAATAGAAGGTCGGAAAATCTTTAATAACTTGAATGATCCTGAGCAACAAATTGAGGATGAGGAAAGTGATTTTAATGTGTACTTAGCTACCATGAATAAATTGGAGAAACATTTTGGACCGGCTATTAATGTAGTATTAGAAAGACATAAATTCTTCTCAAGAGTGCAAGGTAGGAATGAAAAAATCGGATCTTTTATTCCTGTGTTGAAAGGTCTATCTAACACTTGTGAATTTGAAAACCTTACTGCCTCTCTTATTAGGGACCAGCTGGTGAGATGCACTAACAATCCTAAAATACAAGAGAAATTACTAGCAGGTAACCCTGATCTCAAACAAGTTGTGGAGCTGGCATTAAGTATAGAACATACCGCAGAGTGCATAAAAGAAATGAGAGTACAGATCCTTCTCCCAATGCTAATGCCATTTCCAAGCAAGAGAATAAAGATTTCCAAAAGCCATACAAGGATAGTAAGTTCAAACTTCAAAGTCAGGCTAGTACCAAGTCTAAATGTTACAGGTGCGGTAACCCGGCTGACTTGGCAAATAATCCTTCCTGCAGAGCCAAAAATTTTACCTGTCACAAGTGTGGGCGGAAGGGACATTTAGCCAGAATTTTCCGTGACATGAGTGAAAAAACTGTATCCGTGATAGAGCCCACGACTTCTGTAGAAACTAAATTGATATTTCAACTTGAAAACAAGGATGAAAGTGTTAGTTTCCCTGAGTGTTGTATCACCTTAGACAATAAACAGGCCAGGGTCTTTGCTGATTCTTGTTCCCCCTATATGTTGTTGGAAGGTAGAGTTTTTAAAGAAAGGTTTCCCAATAGACTAAGTTCCCTTCAAGCAGAAGATATCAAGCCTGGGGGATACAATGGTGATCCTATTCCTTTGGTGGGGATGACCACTATGTTGTTTAGCTCCAAGGGTAGGGATACTGTGGGTAAGGTCTACGTTCATGAGAAGGGCTTCAATCTCTTAGGTTGGAAACATCAAAAAGAACTCGGCATCAGATTGGACCCTAATAGCCCTGACCAAGTACTCTTAGTTGACTGTTCGGTTTGTGGTCAAGACTTTTGTGATGAGTTCCCTGAAGTGTTTACAGACACATTAGGGCTACTCAGGGATTTCCATTAACACATCAAACTCAGGGGCAAGGCTAAAGCTGTGGCACATAAAGTCAGACCCATCCCACATCTCATGCAAGTTCCTCTTCAAAAGGAATTGAATTGGTTGTTGGATTTGAGTGTCATTGAACCCATTGAAAGTTCTCAATGGTTGGCTCCCATCGTCATCACTACCAAATCTGCTAGCAAAGAGGTTAGGCTATGCATTGACCTTAAAGATTTAAACAGGAACATCTGGGTAGGCAGACACCCGTTTCCAAGGATCCACGAAATGTTAATCCTAATCAAGGACGCCAGTTATTTCAGCGTTGTTGATTTATCCTCTGCGTACCACCAAGTGGAATTGCACCCAGAGTCTCACCACCTTACTTTATTCATCACGCCCCTGGTTGCATATCAATATTTACGCATGCCTTTTGGTTTGGCGTCTGCCGCTGCCACCTTCCAATGGATTATGCAACATATACTCAAGGATGTCCCAAGCATGTTGTGTTTCCAAGATGATATTCTCATACACGGGAAAGACATTAGAGAACACAATGACATGCTTACACAAGTCCTACACAAACTATGTAAAGCTGGTCTTACACTCAAAAAAGAGAAATGCCAAATTGGTGTAGGCTCTGTGGAATATTTGGGACACACCATTTCCCGGGAGGGCATCAAGCCTAAAATGAATTTGGTGGATGCCATCTTAAATACTGTTGCTCCCACCAATGTTGATGAGCTCAAATCATTCTTGGGACTCTCTGAGTATTAGTTCAAGTTCATACAAACCTATGCCAGTTTGGTGGAACCCTTACGGAACCTACTCAGAGCTAGAAACTCCTTTGTATGGGATGGAAACTGTCAGGCAGCTTTTCAGGCCATCAATCTCGCATTACTAATGCTTCTTTTTTAGGCAGGTTTGATACCATAAAAGCTACATTTTTGTCCACGGATGCCAGTAACAAAGGTCTAGGTGCAAGCCTCACTCAAAGGGTTGGGGATAAAGAGCAAGTGGTTGCTTTTGCTTCTAGATTACTTAAGGGGGCTGAACATCTTTACTCTGTGGTAGAGAAAGAAGCCCTAGCCTGTTTCTGGGCTATCAGACATTTCAGATTTTTTATGTGGGGCATCCCTTTCACTGTTTTTACTGATCACAAACCCCTCACATAAGTTTTCACTACCAAAGGCTCTAACAAGATCACACCCAGGATCTTCAAATGGATTTCAGGACTAGAAAGTTAACATTTTAGAATGGATTGTGTGCCAGGCAAACAGAATGTAATGGCTGATTTCCTTTCCAGAGCTCCCCTTAATTTAAGTACTGACACCCAGGAAGAGGAGGAAGGGCATATAGTTTTGGAAGTAAAAGTTCTAGACAAAAAGGATTGGGATGATTGTTGTGTATATGATGAAACTATACCCTTACTAAAAAAGTACATAATGGAGGGTTGGCCACCAAGCAAGCATACCTTACCAAAGGTTTTGAGCAAATATTGGGAAGTAAGACTAGAACTGTGCATTATTGAAGGTACCATTTACAGAGGAGAGGAAATTGTACCTCCCAAGGACATCAGGAGCAAGATTGTGGACTTGGCTCATGTAGGACACTTAGGTCGCAGCCTTACCAAAAGTAAAGTAAGAGAAGAATATTGGTGGCCAGGCATGGATGCCATGGTGGAGGACTCTGTCAAAAGTTGTAATGAATGTGCAAAAAGTGACAAAACACTGCGGTCAGGAAAGCACCTTTGTCGCCTGTCAAAGTCCCTGATCTACCTTGGTCTAAACTTGCGTTGGACATCATTGGCCCTCTCAATCTTAAACATCTTAACAAATGCTTCATCTTGGTCCTCAATGATTACCACACTGAGCACACCAAATGACACCAAATCTCTCATTCTATTCCTGAAAGACACTTTCTATGAAGAAGGCATACCTGACACACTGGTGACTGACAATGGGGTTCAATTAACCTCAGATCTTATGAAGGAGTTCCTTTCTAATCTTCACATTTGTCATACAAAAACTGCTCTGTATTGCCCCCGAGCAAATGGGTTAGTAGAACGTATGAACAGAGTAATCAAGGAGTGTTTACAAAGAGCAGAAATGTCTAACGTACCTGCCAAGCATGCTATACAAGAAACACTATGGGCTTACCGCACTACACCTAACAGTGTCATCTTTCATCTCATTAAAAGGTAGAAAACCTAAGACAAACCTCACTGCAGGGTGGTTACGCAAAGACACCACGTGTCATGTAAACAGGTTTGAAATTGCTGAGAGAATCGACCGGCACCAGAAAAATTACAAAACCAGATATGATAACACCAGATGTGCCAAAACCCATCTGTTCAAACAAGGGGAATGGGTGAGTGTCGACCTTCCCAAATCAAGGACGAAGATGTACTCCCGGTTTTCTGAACCTCTCAAAATAGTAAGCGTGGGAAAAAATGTGGATCGGTTGGAAAATGGGCAAACTTGGGGTATGGACAAAGTAGCAACTTGTAAGCAACCACAGATATTCCAAAGTGATTCCAGGACCAAGGACTTGCATCAGGGAGGATCTGCTGATTGTCTTCGTAGGTCATCAAGAAACATCGCTCAGCCTGCACGGCATGAAGACTATATGGCTGGGTAATGTCCAGGACTTTCTTTTATGGTCCTGCCGCACTCCTTTTCTCTCTGCAAATTGCTTTCGCTTCCCTGCTCAGGGAGGCGTGTTGTAATCCTTTTGGTTTGCTCCTACTTTGGCTCCCACTGCCATCTCCCATTGATTGGAATGTCCCTCGGTTTGTTGAACCAACATTCCACAGCTGACTCTAGCTGACTGGAATCTGTTGGTGGTGTATGAACTAATAAATACAACTCTTCTTTACTCAGTGTTTTGTCTTTACAACACATATGTTCTTCAGCACCAAGATACCTACGGGTGAACATGCACTTTACAAATACACGTTATGTTATTTTCCCTTTAAATTCTTGAATCCATTCTAATGCCAGTGTTGCAAATCAACATTGTACCCTAACTTACAGAAGGATGAATCCAACACTATAAGTGTGGGAACTGATGGATTAAACTTTTGTAATGCAAGTAATAGGGCATGAAGTTCTGCATGTTGCGTAGTGCTGTCACCTAAGATCTTAGTGTGGGTGTGCTGCAGATGGAATTCACCATCTTTCACTACACCTTGCACTGCTGTACATGCTGTGAAGTACTTGTATGTCATTTCTACCACAGGTTGAGTAGAGCCATTGATGTAGAATATGCACTGATAAGACTCAACGGTCTAGGCTTTAGGATACAGAGTAATATGTTGCTCTGTCATGTGGTCACATGAAGTCCGGTTAGACACACCACCATTTTACATGCTCACGTTTTATAAGTTGCCTTCTTTTCTTAAACACAATTACATTTGGCACACATTTGTTTGTAGGATTGTAGGATAATATTCTCTGAACTAGCTTTTCTTACATTTCCACTTCATAGGCATATTATCAAATACCTTGAACGTTCTGTCCAAGGGCTAAGTTCACTGCCCAAAATCTTGTTGTTTGTTATTGTCCGTCAGGTGACAGAGCTATCACAATAGAATCAACAATAGCGGCATGACTGTGACTTTGGCATGGCAACATGGGTGATGTTTATTATATCAACAACATTACACCCTGGTTTAGACAGAGGAGCATTTTGCTGGCACTGAGTGGTCACCCCATGCTGGAATTGCAGCCCAGTTGATTCCTGTATACCTCTTGGGAGGGACGCTGCCCAGCTCTTCACCAAGATGGGCAGTAACGGGGTGTTAGATCACTCTACAGGGATTTGGCAGATTCATCCATCCTAGGCACACCAGGTTAGCTAGCTCTAGGTAGGAGTACAATATATTACAGTACTTATATGCAAGCATATATATTATCTGTAACAGCAATGTGGTTGAATTGTTTATTTTCTTCACCATTCTCGTAATGCTCATCACATTAATATGTTTCTTCTATTGATTATTGCATTGTTCATATTTTACTCAAGAATCACAATGGTTTAATAAATATTGGAACTGCATGTTGTGTATTTCTTGCATATCTCTTTGGGTATGCATGAGTAACAAAACTAAAAGGTTTCTTGATCTGTTATCATGATTTCCTTGGGTAGTCAGGGTTGTCATGTTCTGAGGTTGCGTAATCTATATGTTACCTTTTCAGGTTTGGGGTACAGATGGTGCACTGTGAGCTAGCAAGAACAAGGTCAACATATCCTGATGGTGTGCTCAGAATCAGTCTCACAAAGTTCTGAAGTTTATGTTGTCCAGCAAACACAGTTTTACTTGAAAAAGTATAAGCTGTGTGATATGGCACCACCAAAGTTCTAGCTTGGTTTCTTGTTTAATCGATCGCCTAAGTAGTTTTCTTTTGTGTACCCAAAGACCCCTATTCACCTACTTATCTGAGACGTCTATTGCATTAGTAAAAAATCTTTCTCGGCTGAGTAGGTAAATCCATGAATTGGCTGTAGGTTGTTCAAGCTTGAACCTTTCAAAGGATCACCCTATAGAGGTACCCTCTCTGAATTCCACATATTCATATGGCTGACTAAGACGCAGCAATTCACATAACAGTAAATTGCAGACATGCAAGTTCTGCAGCAATGTAGACTGCCCCTTGCAGGTGGAGACATTACCTTCGTGGTTGAGACCCATGAAGCATTCAGGCATTCATACACTGAGGCTGCAGTTCCTAACAACTACACAGCGTATGAAGCACTAGAGATACCATTAACATACCAAGAACATCAAAATTGGTTTGAGGGCGCCCACCACATACAAAAAACAATGTTAGACTAGTTCCTCTTAGCTATGAGGGAGCAACATGTCCAGTCTTAGCCGGTTACACACCATAGCCAGATATAATACATCTGACAGCTTCAGACCTACATATATTATATACAGAGCTGACAGACTTTGTCATGAGAACAGTGGCAATAAATCCTAGAAGGGCTGCCCAAGCTGCATAACCACAATTGGCAACGCCTGGCATTAGTCCAGTGACTATCAATGTAGTGATGGGTAAAATTCCCATCAGACATGAAGAAATTCCATTCTGGATTGCACAAAACAAATCAGCTTGAAGCTGTGTTTCCCCATACAGAACCTCAGCAAGAAAACACAGAATTCTCACAATATTCTTGCTAATGGAGATGGCTCTCCCGGTGGAATACTGCACCACTTGAGGTGCAGTCTTTGCTATAGTATATACTAGAACACATAGTACACCCTCATTAGCTGTTTTGCCAGAGGTGCTTAAACACATCTAAAACGAGTACGGGGCAGCCCCTGGATTTGAGGTTGAAACTGATGGGCAATTTTGCCACAGTATCTGCCATAATGTTAAGTAACATTAAAGGGGAAGCAGCAGCGTTGGTTATACACCAGTGACTCACAAATTTAGCTCTAGAAGACCAGGAGCATAAATTACCAAAATGTATTGAGGAACCCTATGCAACAATAAGTAGAAATAATTTGGGAGCCAGACCTAGTAAACCACAAATTAAGAGTAAGTCTGAAAAGGATAACTCGAAGCAGACATTAGACTCCTTTACTGAAAAGAAGTGGGATAATAAGAAAAATAAACAAAAGACTAAATCACAGTGGGGATTCCCCTTAACAGGAGTCGTCTGAAGAATGCTACCACTGGCTTAACCGTGATAATATTAAAATGCCTAATAGGCATCAGCATTCTGATACATGTTCCTTTTGTTCCTTTCAGTAATAACCTGAAAAAGTCTTGGAGAGAGGAGGATGGGGAGAGAGCAGATCAGAGAAGTATGTGAAACCAAACAAGGACTACAAAGCTCTTCTGACTTTATGCGTCAATTCAAAAAGAAAAAGGTAGCTGGTATCAAAGTCAAGCATGCCTCGGATTTTCAGGACACTGCTTCTGTGCAGGGAGTGGGCTCTGACCATTCTAGACATTGTGGCAGAAGTCACAATACTTCACAAGAATCTAATGGAGTGTCTGGCAGCAGTAGCAATGAGTGATTATATCCAGGGGGACATATCGGATAGGAGATTGAGTGTTTTGCATCAATTATATGAAATGCAACTCCAAATGGAGGGGGAATATACAACGTACCATAAATGTTCTCTTGTGGTAGAACTTGTCATTCGGCTATGACATCCTCTTGGCTGAAAAGGATTGGCCACCAGACTTCGCCAGAGGAGAAACAATAATTTTACCTGCTTTTTCAGATCTCATCCCAGATGCAGTTAAACAGTGGCCCTAAGCGCAAGCTCCGGCGTTATACTGCAACGTTGTGGGGTAGGATGATGGTTCCCCTTATCGCATTACATCTGTGAGGTCAAACCCACAACCTCAATGACAGTACCCCATTAAACATGAGACTAAAAAACGAGGTAGAGAAATCCTCACACAACTTGAATACCAAGGTGTACTAAAAAGTTGCACCCCATCATTGAATAAACCTTTATTTCCAGTAATGAAACCAGACCATTCATATTCATATTGTTTAGTATTAGATTACAGGCACTACATGTACATTTGCTCTACAAAACGACCTTAGCGTGGCACTAATGAACAACATAGTGCACAAAAAATACAAAACCATGTTAAACATTTCCAATAACTATTTCTGCTAAATCATAGTGCTTGAAAACAGGTACTTGACTGCATTCAGTGCTCTAGGTTTTCAGGAGCAGTTCTGTTGATTGCCCCAAGGATATTGACTTAATTTGACCAGACTTTTCAAGCAACACATTGGACACCTGAACACATACAAATGGGAAACATCCAGAACAACAAGGCCAGAGCTACGAGTTTCGGAAGCCCGCAAGCTGAACAACGACTTACCTGAACAACGACTTTGAGCATGTGCGTGGTTAAGGCAAAGTCGGTCTAGTGTTCGCGATGGGTGGCAAGAGAGGAGTGTCGGAAAGCGAACAGGACAGGTAAGAGGGGTTTGGAGTCGTTTTTAGGGGGTGGGGGTGTTTGAGGTAGTTTTTATGGGGTGGGGGTTCAGGGTAGTTTTTAGGGGGTGGGGGTTCGGGGTAGTTTTTAGTGGGTGGGGGCTTGGGGTCATTTTTAGGGGGGGTTTGGGGTAGTTTTTAGGGGGTGGGGGTTCAGCGTAGTTTTAAGGGGGTGGGGTACAGGGTAATTTGTAGGGGGTGGGGGGATCGGGGTCGTTTTTAGGGGGTGGGGGGTTTGGAGTCATTTTTAGGGTATGGAGGGGTTTTCGGTGTAGTTGTTAGGGGGTTGGAGGGGTTCAGAGTAGTTTTTAGGGGGTTGGGGGTTCGGTGTAGTTTTTAGGGGGTGGGGATGGTTCAGGGTAGTTTTTAGGGGTGGGGGTTGGGGTAGTTTTGAGGTGGTGGAGGTGTTCATAGTAGTTTTTTTGGGGTGGGGGTTTGGGGTAGATTTTAGGGGGTGGGAGGGGATTGGGGTAGTTTTTAGAGGGTAGGGGTGGTTCAGGGTAGTTGTTAGGAGGTTGGTGGTATATTTAGGGATGAGGGGGAGAGGGACGGGGATGGTAACATTAGCCACAGATAGCTGTTTACCATGCATACCTTTACCACAAAAATTTGTGGTAAATGAATGAGTGGTAAAGCAATTTGTGGTCAATACACAGTCGTTGTAGAGACCGCGTTGTAAAGGTAGGCGTTATTGGGGTACTCATTATTCCGACATACAACCCACACAAATCCTACGTTCAGCACAAGCTGACATGATAGCTTCCAAACAGTTACACACCACCAACCTGGTGATCCGTATAATTGCGGGTACATCATGGTTCGCCAATGTCATATTCTATGAATGAGACACTGTACCAATTGCATATAAATCACATTTATATACCAATGCAGATATGCGTTTTGCATCGACAGAAACGATTCTGATGGAAGTACAGACTGCAGTAGTGACAAAAAGATCATTGGCTCAGAGGAAACGAATCAGTGTCATGACTCCAGTTCCAGCCTTAGAGGCTGTCACAAAGGCCAGTGTTCCAACCTCAAAAACTGTATATCCACGATGGATACAATGGGCCAACTCACTTACAGCAACAGATGTAGATTACATTTTTGACTCTACACTGCAAAAACAGGCATAGCTGCAATATGAAAACGAATATCCTCTGCCTAATGAAGTCATGCCTCTAGATCAGTATGATTACATTATCTATACTGACATCTCTGCACAGCCTGCCATAGGGACAAAGCCCCAATACTCCTCTGTGTGCACAGCAGTTAAGGGTAGAATGGAGGATGGGGAATTCCAACCTCACAAAACCTACATGCAGTTGCTTAGAAACTTCACAGGGCAGCTAGCTGAACTAAACGTTTCAAATCTGGAACTTGAGAATGCGGATCCCGGATTCCCCCCACTTTGTGTGATTCGTATTATTGTGTCCAGTCTTACAACGAGCACTTACACTATTGGAGCAAGAATGGATTCAGAGATTCCAAAGGGTACACAATAAAGCACAAGATGCTTTGGGGACAGGTGCCTAAGCTCAAAGAGTGTTTGCCACTGACTCATGTGATACATACACTGAGTCACCAGCATGTAGAAATGCACATTGCAGGGAATTCCATGGCTGATGAAGCCGCAAAACCAACAGTGCAAACTGCTGCAGTCGCTGCAATTGCTCATTCTAGCATGAGGATAGATAGAGACATCATGATGGCTGTTAAAGCTGTGTGCAATGGCACCCACTAACCAAAATGTTTTCCAAGAAAATACTCCTACCAGTTAAGTGTGCAAAACATTCCATTCCCAGAATGGGCGATAGGGTAATTCCTAATTTACACCACATTTTAGGTTTAATCCTAGCAGCATATGAGGGCCTAGCATTTGCTCAGGTTAAGGATTTTGTCCTTAAATGCGACATCTGCTTACAGATTAAGGTTTCCACCATAGCACACCCACCACAGACACCCCTATAGATTTCTGACAAGCCTCTGACTTGTGTTTGGCTGGACCACTGTGGTCCCTTACAATAAGATTGGATTTACAAACACATCTTGGTAGCAGTGGATTCCTGCTTTTGAATCCTATGGGTCTGGCCACAGCGATTGGCTGATGTCCAAACTGTTATAAAAGACCTGTAAGTCTTTATTTGGACATACACAGTAGCCACATTCCATTTGAACCAGGGTCCGGTGTTTGCCTCCAGGGCTTACAGAGACCATGGGAAAAATGAGTGTAACTGCATGGTGCTCCTCCCCCTACCATTCTGAAGGCAACACAGTAGTGGAGAGTAAGAACCAAGACTTAAAGCAGTCATTAACAGCTGGGGTATTAGGTTCAGGTCGCAGTTGTATCCATCACCTATATGGGGTCCAGAGAGCACTCAATAATCTGTCTAGAAAATCCCTGGGTGGTCATACTCCCTAGAATATCCTATTTGGGGTTAAGATTTGGTTTCCAGACCTCGAAAGTCCCAGCACAGTGGAAGCAGAAACACCTATTGAACTCAACTTGGGAGTTTGTCTTGACCAACCTCTTACTATTAAAGAGCAGGCAATGCCCATCGCTAGCTCCTGTTACACAATCATGGTCTTACTGAAAAGAGCCTTTCCATTCCTCCCACTTGCAACGAGGAAGACAGTGGTCCAGACTCTTGTGATTAGCCATCTGGATTATGGTAATGTACTATTGGCTTCTGCAAATAAGACAGTGTTATCTATACTACAAGTTGCGCAGAACACTGCAGCTTTCCTCATTTACAACCATTCTCAGTGGTAGCATCTGTTCCCCTTCTGCATGCCTTAACTTTGGCTAATGGTCCCGAAGAGAATCATTTTGAAAAACGTGTTGCCTCACATATAAAGCCCTTACTGGAAAAGGCCCTTGTTATCTAGCTTAGTCGCTATTGGCCACCCAGACTCCTCAGGCCTTGGGATAAAGCTCTGTTAACTATTCCTCAAGTCAAAAAGGCACGATCGGGGGGTAGCCCTTGTCTATTGGAACAAGCTGCCCCATCATATTTGAAGTTGTTCCAAATTCTTTCTCTTTAGTAAAGCACTTAAGACAACTCTGTACTAATTTAGTTGTCACTTTTTGACTATGTTTCATGGCTGAGATAACTCTCCCGGAATGATTCGTGTATGTTATAAATTAAAATGACAGGAACGCATGCACTTCTCAGCGCAGGATCGGCCGCATGTACCCGGCAGTCTGTTTTTTTACATAGTCCTAGAGGTCACACCTGGAGCCGCAGTGCTTGCTCTTTATGACATTGGGAGCTTGCTGTCATAAATAAAGGAATCAACTGAATAATTCAAAGCAAAACATTTAAAATGCACAGTAACAAATGCAGGGTCCTTAAAACCACGTAACCCCTCAGTCCATTGAAGCATTGGAAGCTGGTCGGAAAAGATATTGAAATCTGTCTTCTCAATGGATCACTATCTGCGGAACTTGTATACGATTGGGGTTCATTGCTCATGACCTGGGACAGCCTGGCAGGTCTTGGCTACTCAGTGATTGGTTTTTGTTTCAACATTTCGGCTCAATGCACGTCAAAAATGTTTGGGGATGGAAAAATCAAATCTCTCCTCGGCATGTGTTCTCCTTGGAATTTGTTAAACAGTAAAATATTTATGATAACATTGACATAGCTGTGTCCTGCCATAATCACTGTGCCTTTTTAAATAGGTCACTATCACTGGGTGGGGTTTAAACAGCACTCAGACGTTTCTGCTCTAGGAGTGCTCCGTTATGTGGACCAAACACCTACTAGATAACTGTGGAGCATATTAACAACGGCCAGCGATAAGTACCGCTGGCCGTGCTTAGCGATAATAATATTATTGCAGGCTATCTCTGGAATTTATCGCCCTGGTAGCGCATTATTTGCAACGCGTTTCTCCAGGGCGATAACAATTCCAGAGATAGCGAGGTTATCGTCCTTTTGCAGGGAACATTGCTGGTTTTCCAGCGATGTTCCCTGCAAAACGGCGATAACCTTGCTGATACGACCCACAGGGTCGTATAAGCATAATCCACCCCCTATGTTAGGGGTGGTTAAATCAGGATTTTAGCAGACGTTAGGTTTTGGCGAAAACGGCCGTTTTCGCCAAAATATAATGTCTGCTAAAATCATGTGGGCTGCTTTGTAAATATCGCGATGTAAACATCAGAGATATTTGCAAGGTAGTCCATCTTGGGTACACCCAGTAATGCCCACTTTGCATCTCATTGGAGTTGCAAAGTGAGGCGTTGGGAAAAAGGGTGCTAACATGCGATTATGCATGTTAGCACCCTCTTGTAAATAGGGCGCTGGTTTTATCTCCGCTTTTTTGGCTTTGTAAGCCAAAAAAGCAGAGATAAAGCCCTTGTAAATATGCCCGTGTTTGTGGCTCCTTACCAACAGATTATAACTATTCTTCCTGATGGTGTTTGTTTGATCTGGGCCTAATGATTCTGTGGATGATTCTGTACAGAGCACAGCAGGAGATTGGCAGCCGAAGCACCCTCCATTGAAAAGTGTTATCCAGTATCGTCTGCTTCTTCTTGCTAAGTGACTGTAGCACACCTAGAGTTATCTGAAAAACCATCACCATAGTTGTTAGTACCTTATTTTTACAGCACACTGAAAAAGTATTGCAGGAGCTAAAGACTCTGGGGCAGATTTACAAACCTCTTGCGACACTTTTACACCGCCGTTGTGTCACTTTTGTGACGCAGCGGCGGCGTAAACTATGCGCCACGTTGCGACTTATTTACAACGGGACGCATCTAGGCAGATGCATCACGTTGTAAAGCCCTGCGCCACATGAAACCTGTGTCAGGTTTCATGTGGGCGTTCTGTCGCAGGGTGGGAGTTCCCTCGCAGGAAAGCCCAGTAAAATTGACGCAGTGAAATCTACAAGATTTCACTGAGTCAGTTTTACGACACTGCTGCATCAAATCCTTACGCCTGCTTGAAGCAGGCGTAAGGAGTGACGCACCACGTGAAATATGGGCGGCCCCTGTGCATTGCAGGAGTTGCATTGCGCTTGCGACGCGACTCCAGCAATGCGCCGCCCGTACGCCACAAGATGCGTCACGCATCTTCCCCTCCTTGCACCATGGTGCGCTGCATTGTAAATGTGACACATCCGTGGTGGCGCAAGGGGGGATTACGTGACGCATCTGTTCTGGCGTATCCCTGCTGATTTGCAGAGATGCGCCAGAAGTTGTAAATCTGCCCCTCAGTTTTCAGATTTATGAAGGGAGGTGTGCAGGTGAGTCTCGGACAGATGGACATGTTTCATCTGAGGATAAAAATAAAACATGATGGTCTCTGCAAGGGGGCATCTTTTGCGTGTTGATATGTCTGTTCCTACTTTTCACTAAAAGGTTATTTACATTGCTGCTTCAGCTGCTCACAAAGTGGTTCAGTATATGTTGCTAGATTCAGTTCGAGCTGTTCACAGATGATGACCCTCCCACAAAAGCTGAGGAGCTCTGCCATATTCTGGGATACTTACGTTATTTTAATGTCCTCCATATTCAGGGGATCAATCATTACCCCAAAACTGAGACCATATACATAAAATTATCTAAACCTGTGTGGTAGAGTCACACTTTTTCCTTTACAGTGTTATCTATTTCTCTTCCAGTGCTGCATATACGTTTCTCTTTCCTTTCTAACTAGACAATGATGTTGTCACTGACATTTATTATGTTATAGAGGTAGGCCAGGATTTCATGGATGACTGTTTGAAACCCTTGAGCCACCAAGGAAAATGTGTCATTTAGTTATTTGTATGTCCAAACTCAATACCAGTGGAAGATGCCTTTCATTACCTTGACTTTTCATGTAGCTCTAGCTGGCAGTTTACAGCATTAGGAGCCAATTCTGAGAACCACCTTAGGCTAGTCAGTTCTATCATCATCATGTCATCTAAGGTGGGGTCACGTGCCTCTTGCATCTGGTCATGCATAGGCCAACACAGATTTACTACTGGCCAGACTGTTTGGATTGTATGGTAACTATAACCTCTTCAGATTTTTTCAGCTCATTCTCCAATTGTGGGGTGTGGAATGGGATGCATCAGTGTTGAAGAGTCACTGATTCTACTGGCTAGTCAATGTGTAGCTTCACTTTCTCGTTCTTCAGGATCTCAATCCTTAAAACAGTTACTAAAAATTGAACAACATGTCTTCCACTTACCATGTGTGAATGCTGAGAGTGATTTGTACAGAGACAAAAACATTTAGTTCTATCTCTATTTCATAATGTGTGAAAAATGCAGTGAGGAACTCATTCATTTTGAGGTTCTGAAGATCTTAGTAAGCAGAGATGAGTGTATTTATAGATACAGACAGGGTCATGATGGAAGGGTTCTGAATTCTGCTGCTACCATGACATTGACTGTGATACCTCGGTCAAGGAGTGTGAGGACTGCAAATTCAGATATACTTGGTGTACCCCTTTTCTGGAATACTGTTGTGCATCGGTGACATCTGATATACCTTTATTTTTTTCTAATTCATTTGAGAAGGACCTTTAGCTTTTGCCACATGCTGAGAATCTGCACTCTCATGAGGAGACCCACATAGGGCCTTTTCTTTGGAACTTTCCTTGAAACTACAGTAACAGGTCCTAAAGGAAGCTCATTGAATTGATAAGTACCGTCCCTTTGAGCTTTGAATTGGGGTTGGAAGGCTAAACGGCTGCTGTTTTGTTCTTTGAGGGTAGAGTCATGGGGACCAGTGCCAATCTTGTGCTCTCCATGAAGAGCAGAAAACCATATCCTCAGAGAAAGTGTCACTAGAGCCTGTGTGGACTAGCTAACTTCCATACTAATTGGACGCTACTGTGTTAAGCTCCAACCAGCTTTATCCACTCTTGAAGCGCAGTTGCAAGATGGCATGAGCCCTTCTCCTGCTCAGCAGAATCCATTTGAAACACCAGGGATAGGTCCTGGGGTAAATGTTCTGAACTCCTATTTTCCATCAACTGGTCTAACAATATCAGTAACTACCAACACTCATTCCTGTAGCTACTCCAAATAGATTTTTGGGAGATTCTTCTAAAAAACAAGTATTTTTTTATGCAGGTGCAGTTGAACTTCATGATTAAGTGGGCAGTCTTTTCTGATGCCTAATGCAGCGTGGATTTCTTGATCTCACATTTAGGAGAAAATGCTGCTTCATGGGTCATAACCAGTGTTAATTAGGATGATCCTATTTTGGGGGATATTCTGAAGAACATGTGATAACCATCGCAAAAGTTACTTAATGCAACCTCCAACATCGCAGTCTATCGCGGGAAAATTACGCCGTGTTAACCAAGTATTCACAACACGGCGGAACCATGCGATATTCACCAGATAACGCGTCAAATGGGCGCATTAAAATCAACGCCACGCCGCAAAAATTGGAAACTCGAATGCAAAAAAAGCTATGATGAGGCCAAGCGCAATACAAAAGCAGCGAAAACCAGCGACAGGCCTGCAATTCACACGCGTCATGCGGGAAAATGCCCCATAAAAGCAGACCAAACAAACGGTGAGATGACAATCTACGAGCACAACCCCACAGCTGTGACACAGGACAAATTACCATTGTCCAAATCAGATAGGCAGTCCCCCACAAACAGCCGCAATGTACATTGACATGCATTCAGTATGTAACCTGCGTCAATGCGGAAACAAACATGGAACACACTGTGAAACCACATCTCCCCTTCACATTGCAGAGGGACAAACAACACCCCCTGCACACCGACGTGCCATGACCATGACCAAAAACATAATGAAAGCATGGACCAATGTAGGGGCAGTGACTCCCCCCAGCAAATGTCACCCATGTCACGGGACTTGAGTCACAGGGTGCATCCCTGCATCATGGCGGCACATATCAGAGCCCAAAAGAAGCCCTCTTGTCACTGGTAGGCCACATACGACAGCCAAAATGGAATAAATTGGGACACATGTGAAACGCCAAAGAATGGGATACCGTAGCAATTGTGACACACATAACTGGCAGGTCCAATACGTGACACCCTAAACAGCCTCACTGCACAGAGGTGACACACCGACCATCCATTAACAAATTCCTAAATTGTCAGCACAACATGTCACACTTGTCTGAGTGAAGTGCCTGTACAGATGAGTGACATGCACGCAGGGAATCTTTTACTGAATGCATTCATTAGCACATGCTGTGCCTGTGGACAGTCAATGTACTGTGCCATTACTGCTAAGAACCCTCACAATGTGACGTCAACCAGAGAAATAATTGTCAATGATGTAGTCCCTACGAACAATTCCTGCTGTGGCTGCAGTGGGGTGTGTTCCACCAGCCTCATCTTCATCATCATCGTCCGGTGCATCTGGCATTCATATCCATGGGGCTCTGCTACGTACACATATGTTGTGCAACACACAACATGCAACGATCATCTTGCAAACGAGGCCTGGGCTGTACAGAAGCTTTCCACCTGTGACGTCCAGGCACCTGAAACGTGACTTCAACACGCCAAATGTGTGCTCCATGAGGCCCCTGTTGCGTTTGTGGGCCAAATTGTACTACCTCTGGGGCTGTGTTTTCGGGGCTCGTAGGGGTGTCATCATCCAAGCGCAGAGTGCATAGCCTTGGTCACCTGTGACAGTGCAGAGTCATGAGTCAAGACTACGTGCTGCATGATGTGTTGACAGGCTCACTGGTTCATTGGTGTGTGATATGTGTGACTTAGTGATTCCTGTATGGCATGTACTTCGTGTTGCTAATGAGCGGCATCACTGTGTATTACGTAGCCTAACTGCTGCACCTCCCCCGCCCCGAGCACATTCACTATTGTGCGCAGCGCCATTGCATCACATGCACCCCTATGACACACCATTGTCATTCCTGTCTGTGCATGTCCACAAGCCTGACTACGACACAGTGATGATGCTGCACAGAATGTGGCCGGCCACATGTGTGTCGGCCCATTGCAAGGACAGGGCTGACACAGATGTAGTGCACCTGCCTGGCTGAACCTGACATGTAGTTGAGGGGACATCTTTGGCTCATGCTGCGATAATAGCGACACACACAACAGTTGGCATGTTTGATCCCTGACCCCGAGCGGGCATGTCCTCCCCCATGTACCCCTTGGGCCGAGCACGCACACCCGGGGCATGCCACATGGTAAGATTGTCGATTGCGGGACGGGGGGGCGCAGACACTACAAAAGAGACACACGCATCAGCCACATCCTTGGCAAGCCCTACAATGCACCACACCCAGATCCACGTGTGGAGTAGCCACACCCCTACGCAGTACTGTTGTACGCCTGTCCACCCTGTTTACTCTCACAGGGAGGTACAACACTGTTTCATGTCCCAGGTCTACACCACTGCCTGCGGTGACATGAATGCACATGCTGTACACAGCACAATGTTATGTGGAATGACCCCTGTCCCTCATGCATATATAATAAACACACGGACACACTGAGTGAGTATGTGGGACTGCCCCGGTGCACGTGCGCCTGGCCCCTTTTATTGCCAGGGTCACATCTCCAGTGACGTCGATGCTGGATGGGTGTTGGGTAGTGTAAGCTACCACTCAGGGATTGGTTGGTGCTAGCAAAGACCACAACAGTGAGCAGACGATTAGCAGTACAAGGTACGCAGGGCATGTTGCAGAGGGCAGAAGGATGCAGAAACAGGCAGATAGCGGAGTTGAATGCTACAGACCCCACTTTTCCACTTTATCAGTATCAGCTACATGTAGATGAAGACAGCCTCCAGCCCATGGGCTCAGACGCCACCGACGTCCAAACAGAGATTGCCCATGAATTGCAGGGCACACACTCAGTGGCAACAGAGATGGAAGGGGTTGCAGTCTGCGATGAGGCCTGCACAATTACATGGACTCTGCTATGTAGAGAGCAAGACTCAGTTCAAATGGTGTGACCTACTTCACCGCAGTGTGTGCCGGAGGCAGCAGTCAGCAGCGACCCACAGCCAAGTCTGGTAGGCATGCGCTGCACAGAGTCAGTGGCACCAGTGCAGTTGTCGGTAGTGTCCCATAACCTCCGGATAGGTGAGCCTTTTCACCTCCAGACTGAAGCGTGTCTTCCTCTCACTCCTCTCCTTGTGTACTGTGACATGAACACTGCCATGAAGAAATCAAGACTCAGTTGCAAGAGTGCGACCTAGTTGGCCGCAGTGTCGGCCAGAGGCAGCGGTCAGCCATCTCATCCTGGATCTCTCACACACGTCGTTGGAATGGCATTTGTATTACATTTGTGGGTGACATAGGTAGTGGCACCAGAGCTGAGCGGGTGTGCAGCCAGCGAGGAGGCCGTGTCCTGCCTGTGACGGACTGCATTGGATTGGTGTGAGGCCTGCAGGACTGCAGTACAGGCCGGAGTCAGCAAGGGTCCACAGACTTGGTGGCACCACATCGGAGGGAGTATAGTGACATGAACTCAGCTTTAAATCATGTTCTCTGCCATGGTGTAGTCTAGACTCAGTTCCAAATGTGTGTCCTACTTGTCCGCTGGCTATGCCGGTGGAGTACGTCAACCAGAAGGAGTTCCGCGGGCCTGTGTCACGGAGGCCGTGATGGTCCAATGAGTCTGCCAAGGTCAGGGGCCTCTGGCTTGGAGCTTGCACCGGCATGTGGTGGGCCCTCTTTGACACACGCCGGTGTCGGCAGGTGAGCAGTGATGTCTGGATGCGCAGGGGAGGCCATGACGGCTTCGGGGACCAGTGGCCCGGGGTGCAGCAGGCTCACAGGATCCCAGGCAACACCGCTCATGGCATAGGCCTCGTGGTGGGGTGAGAGGCGCCGCCCTGGCAGGCACGTTGGGCGTTCTGGAAGAGGACCATGCCCAGAGCTACGTGCTTTTAATTCACACCCCTACGCTGGCCTGGGGTACGCCGGGCCAGCCCACTCCTCTCACGCTTACAGGGGGGGACGTAACAAGCTACATTTTCTTGTTCTTCCCCACTGGCTGGGGTGACATGGTTGCGTCCACTGTCCACTACACCAAACACCAGTGGTGTATGTCGACATGGATATGTGTGTGGTATGCATACTGCAGTCTGTCCAACACATCCACGCCACACTTGGCATTGTGTGCAGTCTTATTCATCGGTCACATTGCCTCCTTCACACATGCCTGGTTCCCTCCTCTTCCCACATTCTGCTAATGTGTGGCTGAGGTGCCATGCCGTTGATCGCTCAAGTACATGGCTAGGCCAGTTTCCCACGGTAAGTTGTGCTGTTCTGTCTGGTGGGTGGGCATGTTGTTTGGCATGTTGTATGTGGGTTTGTAACATGTGCTTTTCCAGAGTTGTGATTTGTATGATTGTGGAGTTGAGGTGTGTAATGTGTGCATTTGGTACTTACCAACGAACACTGCATTTCCGTAGGTGCCATCCTGGAAGCGCTATTTGATGATGGACTGTCGGAAGATGTATGAATCATGCACACTGCCTGGGTAGTTGGCGACGACATTGGTGAAGAGTCCCCGGTGGTCCACTATTGCCTGCACATTGATGGAATGCATGTGCTTTCTGTTGCGGTAATTGTGTGCAGTTTCGGAAGGGGGCACAAGTAGGACATGTGTGCAGTCTATTGCCCCCAACAGGGCCGGGAATCCAGCTATGGCGTAGAAGCCTTGCTTGTTTTCCAGATGTTCCTGCGCAGTGTGGGGGAAGTATAGGTACTGGGGTACCAAACTGATGATGGCATCCAAGACAGGTGTGAGGAACTTGGATAGGGCTGGCTGTGAGACTCCCCTGACTCTGGCAGTTGTTGGTTGGAAGGTACCAGAGGCCAACAGGTGCAGCACAGCCAGCAGCTTTGTCTGCGGAGGGATGTTGGTTGTCCGCTGTGTTGGTACTGTCAGCCTGTGGGCAATGATGTTCAGGATGTGAAGGATGGTTATCCCTTTGAGCCTGTAGTGGGCAATGATATACTCTGGTGTCATGTCTGTGAGGCTGGTGCGTTTCCTGAAGGTCCGCGGTCTGTGTCTGCGCTGCCTCTGTGGTGGTCCGGGGGGGTGGTGTGGGGGGGATCCTGGGTGTGGCGGCGGGGCTGGGGGTGGTGGCGATGGGTGTTGTGGGCCTGTTGGGGCTCCGAGCTGTTGTCCTTCAGGTGTGACTGTGGGCTGGGCTCCTTTCTCTTGTGCTGGCTGCCATCCGACTTTACAACAGGTCAGGGCAGGTGTTTCCTGCTGCTAGCGTGCCATTTCGCATGTTTTGTGGACTTTTTGCCGATGTGGCTGGTCGTTGAGAATGTTGCGGTTTGGTGTTTTCGCAGCTTTTTGCACGGGAACGCCTACTCTGCATCTCATTAGTGTAAGTTGCTGCGAGTCATCTGTGGCGATGTGTTTTGCGGCGGCTATCGCAGGTACACTGGTGCTATGGGCTGTTAGCACCAGCTTGTGAATGGGGTGATAAATTTATCGCGACTCGGCGATAGCACCTTGAGAATATACCCCTTTGTATGGTTAGTCTAAGATAGTGAACCAGTTTGATTATGGATTTGATCCATCTATTCTTGTAGGATCAGTGGCTAGAGCGTTTTTAGAACTAAGACAGGGCAGTAAGAATGATCTCACTGAATTTATTATGCTAGTTTCAGAAGCAGGATGGCCTGAGCAAAAGAGAGCAGCCCTGGACTATCAGGGTTTCTGAGATGACCTGAAAGATATCGTATCTCAGAGTGACCCAAAACCAACTACATGTGCTGATTTAATTAAACTTACCTTACGTTTAGATCTTAGGTTGGGGATCATAAGGCAGCTAGATGCAAGGGTCCTTTTAAGACCACTGAAACGCCAGTTGTGGTGTCAGATATGGTGGAGCAAAGGTTTTTGATGGGAACTAGAAGCCCATTGTTCAAAGATGTGAGAGAAAATAGTCACCTAACAAAAATCAACATTCCTATTGTGGTAAAAAGGAATTTTATTAATGATTCCCTCACAATCCCACAGGGACACCCAAGGGTCCAAAATTGAATTTTTTTATTTTTGTTTGGCAGGAGGACAATTGGGTGCACGAACCCAGGGCAAGGTTTTAATAAATCCCTGTGGGTGCCGCGTGGGCCCACGCAGCCCCAGGGACCGCCACCCACTTGCGACTTTTGAAATAATATGCAGGGGGCACACAGACCCCTCAAGAACTGGGAACCGCCACATCCCAGGGGCTTTTGAAATAATATGCGTGGGAACACGCCCCCCCCGAAGCCCCGGGGACTGCCACCTCGCTGGGGCTTATTAGAAAAAATTGCATAGGGGGGGCTCCTGCCCCCAAGCTGCCCCGGGGACCGCCACCTCACTGGGGTATTTATGATAATGGGTGGGGGCCTTGCAGGCCACCACAAGCCCCGGGTATCACCACCACCCATGGGCAATTTTAATTAAGGGCTGGGCTCCGTTGCGGTCCCCCGTGGACCACCACCTCCCCAGGGCTATTTTCACGTTGGGAGGGGGGCCCCTCCTGGAGTCCTCCATGGCCCTGGAGATCGCCACCCCCGAAGGCTGGCTCCAGCAATGTCCCGGGGTGCCTACCCCAGGACATTGCAGTTTGCAATGGCAGAGCAGGAGCATTGCTCCCGCCCTGTCATTGTAAACTCTGCTTCACTTCATGGAAGTGAGAGCAAGAAACCTGCTTTTGTTTCCATGAAGTGAATGCCATCCCCCGGGGCCTGGCCACAGGTTAGGGACCGCGGGGGGAGTCCAAAATCCCCCACGGTCCCTGCCGGCTCCCCACATCCTGCTGGAGCGGGCATTGCTTTTTGGACAAGGGGAGCTTCTGACATGCAGTTCCCCTTGTCCAAAAGCAATCTGCTTTGCTTCAATCCCTAACTGTAACGTCTCTGAAACCTCTGTTTTTTTCAGTGAATCTATATATTTAGATAGACAGACAGATATACAAATACATATATATATATATTTATATTCAATGAAAAAACCATAGGTTTCACACATGTTACAGTTAGCTGGACATTTCACTCGTAAAAAACCATTGAAATTCCCCCGTTATAGTTAGTGCAGGCAACTATAACTCACGCGACCGCAATCCTCTGCTGATGCTAATACTGTATTTAGACACTTATTTGCCCATGTCTTCTTCCATTAAATTTTAGCTATACATATATTACAAATATTTTTTTTTCATAAAGACACATATGTCATCAGCAGAGGATTGCGGTCGCGTGAGTTATAGTTGCCTGCACTAACTATAACGGGGGAATTTCAATGGTTTTTTACGAGTGAAATGTCCAGCTAGCTGTAACATGTGTGAAACCTATGGTTTTTTCATTGAATTTGCAAGGTTTTTTAAATGCTAATTCCTAACTATAACGTGTGTGAAACCTATGGTTTTTTCAGTGAATTTGTACGGTTTTTTAAATGCTAAGTTACTTTACGCCATTCGTGGCGTGCGCGCCCACTTCACGCAGTTCGTTCTGTGCGCGCACGGTGCGCTTCACGCACCGTGCGCGCACTTTACGCAGTTAGTGCCGTGCACGCACGGTGGGCACGCGGTGCACTACGCGCACCGCGTGCCCACGTTACGCTGGATGGGCCATGTACGCACGATGCGCTTCGCGCACCGTCCGCACACGGAGGACATATTATGCGCTTCGTTGTGAAAGGCTATCTATTATATGGTCTAATAAGGCGATATGCCATGCACAAACAGGGTCCTAACTATAACTATATATATATATATATATATATATAATCTACTGGCGTTCGCCAGTAGATAGTTATAGTTAGGACTGACTTCCCATAGGAAATCTGAAAATTCTATTTTGAATAACTTTGGCGCCGGTTGGCTTATCTTCGTGAAATTTTCAAAGCTAATGGGGCGCTCCGCTCAGCTCCTACCCTGAAAGTCTCGGGGTGATTCGTCAAGCGGGGGCTGAGAAAAAAGGGGGGTCCCAAAACGCGTTTTCCCCATGCATTTTCCCATAGGACCTTTAGTCGAAGGTACAGCCCGAACGGCTGAACAGAATTACTTGAAATTTGGCAAAGAGGTAAAATCACATATATATCTGGGTGGAGCCTAACCACACATCTCATGGTGAGATCTGATTGGCTGTCAGCACTTGATCCAAGAAGTGTTGGCAGCCATCTTGGGACCAATATACATGATAGCACCTCATTAAAAAGCATTGCAGTTAATAGAAGGTTTTAAGACTTTAGTTACATTATAAATCATTTGTTGATGGTACCATACTCATTTTAGGAACTGTGGTGTGTTCTAAGGTGATTTTACCATGTGAAAAAGCCTTCTGCTGTGATATCATGAATCATGCTTGAGAGAAAAATATTTTCTCATGCTTTTCCCACAGAGGTTTGGAAGGTGAACTATAAGCTAAACTGAGAGCATATTTTCTGTAAATTCACATTATCTTTCTCAGTCTTGTGAGAATGAAGTCTGACATTCTCAGTAAAACATGTACATCCAACAAGGGCAGAGACTGTCAGTTGATTCCTTTGTGTTCTACTGCAGCGTCCCAGAGTGTTCTAAAGAACAACTAGAGCGCTAACAGTCCTACTTATGACAAACGTACGGCAAACCTGAAGCCATCTTGGTTGGAATAAAGTGGTAACTCTTAAAACATTTAATTTAAAAAGGAACAAAATGAGGGGGTTCATTTTGCCATAGAAAGTATGATTAGTGCTGCAGAAAGAAAAATTAGGGCACATTTTGAGTGACTTCTCAAATCCTCTTCCATTTCATTAAAAACTTCTGACATGCAGACTGAAACATGCACTTTCAATACCAGCAGCAGACTTCCCTGGTGACCAGTAGCTTTACTACAGTGATCTAATAAGCAACTAGAGTGCTAACATTCTGAATTTATTGCAAATGTGTGACACATCAGAATGCCTTCTTGATGGAATCAGAGTAAAAAACTGAAAGTATTTCCTACTGAGGAGACTGTAGTAAATGAGGAAATTAGGAAACATCATAACAAATAAGTCTCCCAAAATGGCCACCAGAGACAAAAGAGCCCAAATGTAGCCCAAATCTCACCCAGATGTAGCCCAAGTATAGCCCAATGACAGAATGTCCCAGAGTGTTCTAACGAACAACTGGAGCGCTAACAGTCTTACTTATGACAAAAGTATGGCACGCCTGAAGCCATCTTGATTGAAATAAAGTGGTAACACTTAAAACATTTAATTTACAAAGGAACAAAATGGGGGGGTTCATTTTGCCATAGAAATTATGATTAGTGCTTCAGAAAGAAAAATTAGGGCACATTTTGACTTCTCAAATCCTCTTCTATTTCATAAAAAAATTCTGACATGCAGACTGAAACATGCATTTTGAATACCAGCAGCAGACTTCCCTGGTGAGCAGTAGCTTTACTACAGTGATCTAATGAGCAACTAGAGTGCTAACATTCAGAATTTATGGCAAATGTGTGGCACATCTGAATGCCTTCTTGATGGAACCAAAGTAAAAAACTGAAAGTATTTCCTACTGAGGATACTGCAGGAAATTAGGAAACTTCATAACAAATAAATCTCCCAAGATGGCCACCAGAGACAAAAGAGCCCAAATGTAGCCCAAATATCACCCAGATGTAGCCCAAGTATAGCCCAATGACAGAATGTCCCAGAGTGTTCTAACGAACAACTAGAGAACAACTAGAGCGCTAACAGTCTTACTTATGACAAAAGTATGGTACACCTAAAGCCATCTTGATTGGAATAAAGTGGTAACACGTAAAACATTTAATTTACATAGGAACAAAATGAGGGGGTTCATTTTGCCATAGAAATTATGATTAGTTCTGCAGAAAGAAAAATTAGGGCACATTTTGACTTCTCAAATCCTCTTCTATTTCATAAAAAAAGTCTGACATGCAGACTGAAACATGCCCTTTGAATACCAGCAGCAGACTTCCCTGGTGAGAAGTAGCTTTACTTCAGTGACCTAATGAGGAACTAGAGTGCTAACATTCAGAATTTATAGCAAATATGTGACACATCTGAATGCCTTCTTGATGGAACCAAAATAAAAAACTGAAAGTATTCCCACTGAGGAGGCTGCAGTAAATGAGGAAATTAGGAAACTTCATAACAAATAAATCTCCCAAGATGGCCACCAGAGACAAAAGAGCCCAAATGTAGCCCAAATATCACCCAGATGTAGCCCAAGTATAGCCCAATGACAGAATGTCCCAGAGTGTTCTTAAGAACAACTAGAGTGCTTACTGTCTCACTTTTTTTTTTGTAAAACATTTTTATTGGCATTTATAAACAATAATACACGCAGGCACAGGCGGTATCGCCAGCATCACAGAGACTTACATATCAGAGGCACCCGGTCACAGCCCTTTCGGTCTCGCAGTCTCGTGGGCCCTCGGGCCGTTCGCCTCTACCCTGAGTGGGGCTGCCGGTGTGTGTCCGGGACCAGTCTCTGGGTATGCCTCACTAGAGCACGCAGTGATCGCCCCGTCGCAGGGGTGCCGTGTAATGTGATTGATCCCCTGTGAGGGGTGTCGTAGAGGCTATAGGTGTGCAGCCATTGAATAACCAAGAACTAACTGGGGGCAGAGAACTAGGGAATGGGGGTGCACCATGTCGCCTATCAGAAATACTTGTATCTATGCGCTCGAGAGCTGGACCATCATGTGGGGGAAGGTCAGGGCGGTCGCGGAGGAGGGGAGGGGGCAGGGGGGGTGGGGGCATCGATCATAGCCTATGAGGAATCTGGCGGTGGGACCTGTGGTGTCTGCCTCTGCGAGGCACCTGGTGCTTGGACTGGCGCTTACTGTCTCACTTATGACAAAAGTATGGCACACCTGAAGCCATCTTGATTGGAATAAACTGGTAACACTTAAAACATTTAATTTAAAAAGGAACACAATGAGGGGGTTCATTTTGCCATAGAAATTATGATTAGTGCTGAAGAAAGAAAAATTAGGGCACATTTTGAGTGACTTCTCAAATCCTCTTCTATTTCATTAAAAAATTCTGATATGCAGACTGAAACATGCACTTTTAATACCAGCAGCAGACTTCCGTGGTGAGCAGTAGCTTTACTACAGTGATCTAATGAGCAACTAGAGTGCTAACATTCAGAATTTATGGCAAATGTGTGGCATATCTGAATACCTTCTTGATGGAATTGAAGTAAAAAACTGAAAGCATTTCCTACTGAGGAGACTGCAGTAAATGAGGAAATTAGGAACCTTCATAACAAATAAATCTCCCAAGATGGCCACCAGAGACAAAAGAGCCCAAATGCAGCACAAATATCACCCAGATGTAGCCCAATGACAGAAGTGTGCAAAACACTTATTTTTTGTGTATTTGCAGTTTTATGTAGTGCAGACTTGTCAGGTATTGGAGTGCTTTACATGAGCATTGGTTACATCACACAAGATCAAATTCATTTTGGTTGTAGACATGGGGAGATTAAGTGATTTGACCAGAATCACAGAAAGTTGAGCTGAAGCAGAAACTCCAACCTGGTTCCCCAGTTGCAAAGTCTGCAGCTCTGGAAGTAACACCACATCCTCTCCCCTAGGTGCAACATTTAATCAAGTGGTCAACTGGAAAAAAAAACATAAAGATTACAAATAATTTAAAAGTTCTTTGTCGCTATTTGAAAACTCCGAAAATATGTCCTCATTTTAGTTTTTTAGAGCACTAACCATAATTTTGGTGCAAATAAGACCCTCTCATATATGTAATTTCTAAAGGAAATACTCTAGGTATTACAGTTTTGATTACATCAAGATGACGTCAGGCATTCCACACTTTTGTAATAAATATAGAATGTTAGCAATCTAGTGGTTCATTGGGATACTGTTGAGAGGCAGAGGCCAGGGGCACGGACTCTGAAAATTGAAGGCAGGTAGGAGAGTGCAGATGCAACAATTTGACCACACTGGGCAGGCAGGAAGGGCAGTGGCAGTACAACAGACTATGGAGGGCAGTGGAACGGGGGGCAGGGGCAACAAACCAACAATACAGGACTGGCAAGAGAGGCTGTGGCAATATAATAGACCATTGTGGGCAGAAGGAAGAGGCAGTGGTAGTACAACCATACATGCCAACAGACCTGTTTCAGCCAGGAAACGTCCAATGTTTTTAAGCTCAAATGGGCTTTATTTGATCTGTCTCCTGTCTACAATCTCCTCTTTTTCAATGTAACTCAAAGGGGAAAATCAATACCCCAGTTTTTTTTCAAAATCTCCCTCTTACCAAGTTCAAAATGTTTGCACGTATGGTACATTGGATCATGGTAGGCAGGACGAATTGGGGTAGGGACATGGACTCGGATAACAGAGGACAGGAGGGACATGGAGAGGTGCACCAAACTGACCCTACAGGGCAGGCATCAGGGTTTGCAGCAGCACAATACACCACACAGCGCATGCGGGACGGGAGTGCAGCACAACAATCCATGGAAAGCAATAGGGAGGGGATAGGACCATGCACATAGACAACAGAGAACAGAGGGGAAAGAGGCAATGGTAGCTAGCTGACCATAATGGACGGACAGGAGAGAAAGCTGCAGCATAACAGACCATAAAGGGCAGGAGGGACGGATCAGGGGCATTACAATGGAACAGAAAAGCCAGGAGGGAGGGAATAGGGGTCTGCACATGGAAACAGAGGGCTGGGGGCAAGGGGGCAGGGCAGGAGCAGCAAGATGACCATGGAGGTCAGGCAGGTTGGGCACTAGAAAAAAGACACACCATGGAGAGCAACAATGAGACTATGATGGCATACACACAGACCATGGAGGGAAGGTGGGAGGGGGTCAGGGGCAGCTAGCTGACCACACAGGGAAGGTGGGAAGGGCCATGGCAGCACAGAAGACCATGCATGGCAAGCAGGAGGGTTAGTGGCAGCACAATGGCTATGATGGGGAAGAAGGAAGGTGCAGGGGCATGCACAAAGGACCATGGAGGATAGAAGGGAGGGTCAGGACCTGGGAACAGACAAGAGAGTTCAGGGGAAGGGGCCTCACAACAGACCGCGCGGGGCAGGCAAGAGGAGCAGTTGCAGCACAACAGACCAGGGAGGGCAGAAGGGTGTGGCAGTAAAATGGACCATGGAGGACAGGAGGAAGGGGATAGGGGCATGGCATGTGGACAGGCAGGGTGGAGGTGGCAGGGACAGGTTACAGTCATCCGACAATGCTAGGCAGGTGGGAGGGGAGTGGCAGCTCAACAGAACACTCAGAGTAGATAGGAGTGCCAGGTCCATGGAACATGGTGGGCAAAAAGGATGGAGCAGGGGCATGCACAAAGACATCGGAGGGCAGGGGGAAGAAGAATAGGGGCAGCAAGCTAAGCACAGAGGCTAAGCAGGAGGTCAATGATGGGCCATAGAATTGTGCAATGGAGGGCAGGAGGAGTGGACTGGTACATCATGCTAAATGGAGGGCAGTGGCAGCACATCAGACCATGCATGGCAGGAGGGAGGAGGCTAGTCCATGGATTCAGACAACAGAGGATAGGGAGGAGGTGGATGGGGCAGCAAGCTAACTGTTCAGAGAAGGTGGGTATTAGGAACTTTATTGTTTTTAAAATGTGTGTCTGTGCGAACTACTTAAAATATGAACAAGTATGCAGCATAATCTCACTTTTATTCAGGAAGAAGAGGACGTTTGTGACTGTGACTCCGGGCTCATTTGGCAGAAACACCCCCTGACCCTCCACCCCCCATCTCAAAATGTAATGCCCGTGAAAAGGGTAGGTGGACGCAGTGTTATATAGAACATAGTCCTGAGAGCACGATTGAAAATGAAAACTAGATATAGTATATGGTATAAACTATGCACCAAAAAGTGTGATATAAGATGAACCGGGCGTGAAATATAATATGAAATACATTGTGCGCAATGACAGATTGATTGGAGAGCGCGAGATAGCACAGGCACTAGCGCGTGCTATGCAATATGCGCCTTGGAGTGTAATATGCACAGGGCAGTGTTGTGTAACCTAACTAGTCTCTAAAGTTGTAATATAAAATATGTGCTGGGGAGTGTAACGTTGCATATGCACTGTGACAAAGATATGGATCCCAGATTGTATTATGTATGGCATAGCGCTGTGCGTTATATCATAGGCATCGAGGAAGGCATGTTAGATGGGGCAATATAACCCGTGCGAATGCAAGTGTGGCATGACATATTCACGGGGTGGAGTTACAGTGCACATGGGCTAGAGAGTGTCATAGCATACGCACTTGCTGGTGGAATACAACACAGAGGTGTGAGGCACTCGGTGGGCACTGGTGGGTGTAACACAGCATTTGGCTCAGCCAGGAGCACGCTGTGACTCTCAAGTGAGGTTCGTCTCCTTTCCAGAGAGTAAAATAAAAAGTATTACACATCCGGCGGTGGATGTGTGTTTTATTAACCGTGAGGGGGTTTCTTGCATAGTTTGGTCGAATTTTTGTCGAATCCCCTTTGAATGGCTTGGTGTGCATGTATATTAAATGTGCCCGTCAATAGCTACCCATGTTTGTATAAATAAAAAACAAGGGTGTCTACTTGGAGAGTACCCACCGGCGGGGGCGCCGGGATTAGGCACGGTAGGGCGTCAGACACGTCAGAGCTTCACTAGCGGTGTAAATACATTCCATGTGGATTCATTCTATGCATAGTCGCCTTTTAATGAATATCACGTAAATCGTCATGGTGATAGGTAAATACGGTTTGTCCAGCATGTCCTAGGTGTTTCTATAAATGTATATATTTTTTAAATAATAAAAAACAAAGGCCGGCCCCGGGGCATAGGGTCCCCGAGGCCATAAGTGGCCTGAGGAGGGGGGCAACGCAGCTCCCTCCTAAAGAATACAAAAAAAAAAAGGCCATGACCCGGGGGTTGGGGTCCCCGGGGCCGATTAAGGCCTTGGGAGGGCCAAATTAATTTTTTTCAACAAAAAAGATTAGGGTGCAGGCCCTGGGGGATGGGGTCCCCAGGGCCAGTAAATTAGAAAAAGAAGGGGGGGGGCCACACAGCCCTCCTTCTTAAAAAAATTTAAAAAAATAAAAGACCGGCATCGCGCCGGAGTCCATGCCCCCTCCTTGCAGCACTCTGCAAACGCGCCCCCTGGCCAGTTGTGAGTTGGGGAATTAATTCCCCTTCAATACTGAGGGTCCCTGAGGGCCAACTAGCCCAACAGGTATCTCCAGTATGCGCCAGGGAGCTGCGTTGCAGACAGGTGTCCTGAGGCCACGCCCCTTTTTACACCTCTATGCAACGCAGCTCTGTGGCGCTTACTGGAGGTACCTAGTGGGCTAGTTTGACCCTAGGGACCCTTAGGATTCAAGGGGACTTAATCTCTCAACTTAGAACGGCCACAGGGCATGTTTATACAGTGGGGAAGTGAGGGGACGGGGCCTGAGGTGACATGTGCAAACACGCCCTGTGGCGCGTTTTAAGAGGTAGTTTTAATCCCCTGCCCTATTATATACTAGGGGCTTACAGAGGAGGTCATGCTGATCACAGGGGCACCCCAACGCATAGTGTTCCCTAGTGTATGTAGGTGTTTTCACTGTATTCTTAGTGTCTTTTAACATAGCACTTGCTCTAGGACTGGTTAGTCAGACTCAGTTACCACCAGTATGCGACTGAAAAAGTTGAGGGTACAGGATGATTTTGCAACAAGGCTTCTTTCTGCTCTTCTGTTTGTTCTTTCTGCACATTATCCTTCTTCCTGCACTTTTCTTCGTCTTTGAGGACTTCTGTTGCTTCTTTCTGCATTTCTTTTTTTACTTTCTGTGCGTTTTTTCTTCTTTCTTCACATGTCCTATCTCTATAGGCATAGTTAGAAATTAGCATTTAAAAAACCTTTGAAATTCACTGAAAAAACCATAGGTTTCAGGCACGTTATAGTTAGGAATTAGCATTTAAAAAACCTTAGAAATTCACTGAAAAAACCATAGGTTTCAGGGGCGTTATAGTTAGCTGGACTTTTCACTCGTACAAAACCATTGAAATTACCCCGTTATGGTTAGTTCAGCTAACTATAACTCGCGTGCCCGCAATGCACTGCTGATGATGTCACATATTACATCACTCATGACATGGTCAGTGACACCACTCATGACATCACTGATGACATCTCAAATGACATCACTCATGACATCATCCTTGTGATTGAGAGGCAGACCTCCTCTCCCCCTAATATAACCTTTGATACACACATTCAAAAATAGAAACTACAATTTTCAAAACAATGGACATACCAATATCAGTTACAACAACCTATTCAGTAATTCTAAGATCCACATACACATCCACTCATTCACCAACAGTCCTATACAGTCACTCATACATGTACTCACTCATCATACATACACCTATACATCCTGTTACACAACGCCACTCATCCATGGAGTTACTCACACACATAGTCACTCATGCTAATAAAGAATCAAACATCCATTTACTTGCATATACAATTATACACATACCACCACACTTACTTCTCCAGAAACTTACACATACTTAGTCTTTTCAACAATCACTTATAGAAACACATACTTATTCATACAGGAACTCTTTCAATCTCTCACTCTCACATATACTCACTTATATACACCAATAGTCACATATACTAGTTTAAAACATATGTAGTTAGTCATAAAGACACTATTGAGACAGTCATTCACTCACTAACACACCTATGCACACACTCATCCACCCATACAGTCCTGCACACATGCTGTCTTCAACACATACAAACAGTGAGTCACTCATTCATGCACCTATGCACTATGTAATACCCCCCACCGAACCATACAGACACTCAGACACTCATACTGATACTCAAAAAACCAACTAATAACCTATATAAACACTCATGTAGCTACTTACCAACCCATGCAGCCACTCATACACAAAGTGAGAGACTGATACAGATATTTACATATTTAAACATTACTCACTAAGCCATGTATTCACTAAGATACACTTAATCAGTCAGTTATACAATCAATTTTTCAAAAACAAATCATCCATTTAGACACTTATATACCTTGAGATATACATATAGTAGTAGTAGTAGTATAAGCTTTATTCGATATTAAAATATCATAAAAGCAGTGCATTTTCGAATAAAAAGAGAAACATATTTACAGAGTTAATTTTAAAACACAATTAGACCATCACCTAAAACAGCTTATACGAATACAGTTTCCAATACATATTTTGTTTATAATTTGTTTAAAAAAAACATAAAAAGTCTAGAACTAAAAATAGTAACTGAAGCCCTATATGAAAAAGGGGAGACCCAGTTATGTAACCCTAGATAGGTGGACGCTGATCATAATTAGTATCTACACTAATTAGGCAATTAGGCTTCCTAGCCAAAATCTTGCTTCTTGTTAACCAGGCAGAGCCCAAGAATTTGGCCACCCCGTATATCAAAATAAGTGAGGAGGTATCTGTACATAAAATGCGGAGAGCGTTACGATGACTCATTGGGCCCAGTAATTAGCAAACCGGCTTTAGCCACCTCTTCCTGGGGAGCCTATACGCCGGACAGGCGAACAGGAGATGTGCAATGGACTGATTGTGATAGGCACAGCCCGGACAGGGTATGGGTATCGTATTTGGCCCTTTCCAGCTTGCAACTAAGCTGTTGGTAGGGAGAGTCCCGAATCTCATCTTCATATATAGTGCCCTGTCTCTGGGGATCTGGATGAAATCCAAATAAGGTTCCAATGTGCAAGTAGTTTTGTGCTGGAAAAATCCCTCCGTCAATTTCCCCAGTCTGGGATTTTGAGTGACCTGAATCTGCACCCATTCCCAGTACATTTTTTTAAAAACCTGCTTTGTAGGAGGGGTCTGGCTACACCATGCCTCATTTAGTCCAATGGCGGATAAGAGTTTCCGGAGATCCGTTAGCCATTTGATCTTACTCCCAGAGTCGGCTTCTACCAATTCATCAAGAGCTGCCGCGTAAGTGGTCAATTCGGCAGTCCTTTTGATACGGGCCCAAAAAAGAAGAGGGCGCAGACGTGCTATGTCTTGGAATGAACGTCTACCTAGATCAAAGAATAGAGGCTTCAAAGGCGTCGAGGTAGGTAGGGAAAGCATGTCTCTCATGAACTTATTTTCAGATGTGACAAGTTCCCCAACATTCTGAAAGCCCCAGAGCTCAAAACCATACAGGGCCGACGAGAGCGCTTTGCCAGCATAGACCGCAAGCACAGGGGCCACAGGCCTGCACCCAGTAAGACGCTGTTCTCTCAAGATAGCGCCAGAGGTCCTCTTATGATTTAGGAGCATCTTGGCGAGATGGGGGCCCCATTTCATGTCCTTTGCAATACGAATCCCCAGGTAATCAAAACCCTCCACATTATCCAGCGGGACAGCATCCAGGGTAAAGTGGTTTTTAAAACGTTTGGACGGGTTAATACTCATAGTCTTGGTTTTGGTGGTGTTGACTGTCAGCCCATGCAAGTCACAAAATGTGCCAAACCTTTCCAAAAGCCTCTGGAGACCCCCCGGTGATTTTGACATCAAGAGAGTATCATCTGCGAACAAGAGGGAATCTTCTCCCCGGCCAGGGATGGAGCGTCGGCCGGCTCCTGTCGCAGGAAATCAACCACCCCATTGATGTAAAGAGAAAACAGGGTGGGTGCCAGCACACATCCCTGGCGGACACCCCTGTTCACAGCAATTCTCTCGGTCAGTTGCCCTTGGGACCCCCATCTTATTTTAGCATAATTGCCATTGTGTAAGCGCTGGATGATGTCAAGGACCGGGGGGGGGGGTGCCTAGTTGTTGTAAGGTATGCCAAAGTTTCCCCCATGGTACTAGATCAAAAGCGGTCTTCAGATCTATGAAAGCCAGATACAAACTGCCCTTCAACAGAAGTACTGTCTTCCAATAGATCATGAAGAATCTGAACACCTGGTCGATTGTTCCCACCTTATTCCTAAAGCAGGCTTGGAAATGGGACAGAATGGTGTTGTCTTCCATCCAAATTCCCATCCTAGCTAGTAGGACCCTGCCAACCACTTTCTGTATCACATCGACTAAACTAATCGGACGGTAGTTGGCGGGGTCCTCCCTATTCCCCTTTTTAAAAATGGGGACCACCTCAGCGCCTTTCCAAGAGTCAGGCACAGGTGATCCTCTCGCTATTAAGTTCAGGGTCAATAGGATGAATACTGCCCATGTCTCAGGGTAATGCAAAAGCAAATTCCAGGGAGTCCATCTGGGCCCGCCGCCTTACCTGGAGCTATACTTTTTATAGCTGTCAACACCTCACCCAATTCAAAGGAGTCTAGATGATGGGCAGGAGCGCCAGTGGCGGGGAGGCAATCCGTATCGGGGGAAAAGGGCAGATTATCATCGGCAGAATACAACTTAGAAAAATGAAGCAGCCATTGGTTAGCAGTTACATGATTAGACATTGGAGGGGAGGTACTCCTAACCCTCTTGTTGATAAGGTCCCAAACGCCTTTCGAATCTTTCTCATTGGATGCTTGTTTTAGGTCTTCCCAATGATTCTCGTCCCAAATTCTCTTAGCCTCCCTCTGAGCCTCAGAGTATTCCTTCCTGGCTATGGAGACTGCCAGGGGATCGTTTTTCCTGACTTCCAGTATAAGGGCCGCCCTTTTTTCCTTACATTTGGCAGAATACCAGGGGTTACCAGCCTTTGCCTGTGTGCCTATGGTACCAGGATTACCTATAACAGTGAAGAAGGCACTCAGTTTGGTGATAAATTCTTGGTATATCGTGTGGAAGTTAAATTGAACCGGAGCTGGTTTGGGGAGATTAGTAAATTTGCTAATCTCGGCTTCTAAAATGCCCTTAATACTTTCCAGTTTGTGTTCCTGAATGACAACTTTCGACCATTTAAGGCATCTACAACAATTGGTGGGGATTACTTCTCTGGTGGACAGAATCAGTCGAGTACATGGCTCAGCGCCAGATGCCTGCCAAACATTGTTTAATTCTAAGCATAAGGGATTGTGGTCGCTATCTGTGGAAGGTTTAACTTCCATGTCTAGCAGATCGCGCCATAGCCTAACATCCATAAGGATGTAATCGATCCTGGACGGAGAGCTAATCCTGTTAAAAGTAGGAGCCCCACATATATCAGAGGTTGATCTCCCATTTACTGCTCTAAGATTAAATTCCTGTAAGAGGGCATTTAATTGGAGAACCCTCTGTGACCACTTCCTGATGGGGGGTAACGCAAGGGCGGGACTATTCCATTTAGCATCTTCTTCAGCGGTACCAAGGAAATCTTCCTCACCAAGCGGTTCGAAAGTGCAATTTAGGTCTAACCCTATGATGATGTAAGAAGACGGGGGGATGCCAGAGAGCATACTTTCCAGAGCTGAAATACTTGCAGAGCCCAGGGCACCCTTACAGCCCCTAACATAGATATTAAAAAGATATACATATATAAAACATATGTAATTTTCAGAAAAACACACATTCACTGGATGATGTCATCAGTGATGTCATCAGTGATATCATTTGAGATGTCATCAGTGATGTCATCAGTGATGTCACTGACCATGTCATGAGTGATGTAATATGTGACGTCATCAGCAGTGCATTGCGGGCGCACAAGTTATAGTTAGCTGAACTAACTATAACGGGGTAATTTCAATGGTTTTGCACGAGTGAAAAGTCCAGCTAACTATAACGCCCCTGAAACCTATGGTTTTTTCAGTAAATATATATATATAGTGTACTTCGATATATATATATATATATATATATATATATATATATATATATTTATTACCTACTGGCGGTCGCCAGTAGGTAGTTATAGTTAGGACCACGTTTCCATAGGAAATCCGCAACATTCTATTTTGAATAACTTTGGCGCTGGTCGACGAATCCTCGCGAATTTTTCAAAATAGGTGGGGCGCTACGCTCCGCTCCTTCCCTGAAAGTCTCGGGGGGATTCGTCAAGCGGGGGCTGAGATAAAAGGGGGGTCCCAAAACGCGTTTTTCCCATGCATTTTTCCATAGGACCTTTAGACACAGCTACAGCCCGAACGGCTGAACAGAATTACTAGAAATTTGGCAGAGAGGTAGTCCCCAGGTCAAGGAAGTGCCTTTTGTAGGTTTGGTGTAAATCTGTTCAGTAGATTCTGAGAAAATTGCCTTTAAATCAATATATATATCTGAGCCAGCTTACGGTGCGCTTACGGTACGCTTACCGTACGCGTACGGTGGCGTGCGCGAGCGCGATTCTGATTGGCTCTTAGATCTTAGTCAACATTCGAATCGGTCGAAACCAGGAAGCGGCGGCCGCCATTTCGTGTGTTTCACTCAGAAAAAAAAGAGTGATAACAAGAAAAGGGGGCAAGGAGGAGAGTTACAGACCCCCTAACATTTGTAAGGGGGTCAAAGAAGGACAGAAAAGTACAAAGAAAACATTTATTGATTTTAAAAAAAATCACGGGGTACGCGTACGGTAAGCGTACGGTAGAAAAAAAAAAGAAAAAAAGAAATGAAAATCAGATTTAAGTGTTTAGATATTAGGGGGCTCTAAAAAGAGCCGTTGTGTTTATGAAGTGATTTTTTAGTGGTACCTACAAGTAAGTACCGATGCAGAGTCTAAGGTTCAAGAGGAAGACTCTGTTCCCTTCATCATTGAAGTGTACACCATCTCCTCTATAAATGTCTTGCATGTCATAACGCAAGTTGTTGTGGTAAATGGAACCCATACCATAGTCACGGAGGAAAGCAGAAACAGATTTGTTGACGTGCTTTCTTGCTTTGTCAATCTGCGGACAGAAATGATTGGACCAGTTCCATTTTTGCCTTTGGCATATGTTAGAAAACACAAAGGCAGTTTTAGGGAAAAGTGAAAACAGTTGTGCAAAGGTCTCCTTCATAAGCATTTCCAGACCTACCCCAGTCAAAGTGCCTAGGTCATTGCCACCACAGTGCACTATTATGAGGTCAGGGTGTTGGATGTGCATGAAGGATTTCACCAATGGCATCAATTGGTGCCACTTTAACCCTCTCTGACCAATCCATTTAATGTCTACATTTGGCAAAGCAAGGTCTCTCACCATATCTGTTTTCTCTGCATACTTTTCACTCCAGAAGACATAGCTGTGCCCTACAATCCACACTGTGAACATCTTCAAAGGAGAACTGGATGCACTCAGGAGGTGTCTTTCAGTAGAATGGCAATATGAAAAGAAAGACAGTTTGGAAATGGAGGCATACGTATTTTTTTCAAAAAAAAAAGAACTGATTGGCTGTTTCATACCATTCTAGAATAAAAACTAGGCTGTATGTGTAAATTAATAGAAGCATCTTTTGTATTGGTACAGAAAAATGTGTTACCAAAGAACAGTACTATGGATTTGCTGTTAGGTTTGAAAAGTCAAGCATTCTTGCTCTTTGGAATTGAAACATTGTTTGGCGAACTTCTGACCTGACTCCACACAGCAGTGTTCCATGAGCTGTTGCTATGGTAGCAGGCAGAAGTCAATTTGGGGGAAGGGTACTAGGCAGAAGTCAAGTTGGGGGAAGGGTACTTTTGGAAAAGGGTTGGTTTTCAACCAATAGAAATGTGTGATTACATTTGAAAAAAAGGGGCAAGCACTGAGATTTGAAACTAACATGTATATGTGTGGAAAAAGAGAGGGAAAGTTTGCCATTATCTGGTTCTGCTGAGAGGAGAGAGGTGTAGAGAACAGAGATCCTGGCTCTGATAATCTGCTGTTTGAGTGCCACATTTCTTTCACAACTAACTAATTTTAAAGGTGAGTTTAGAGTCTGAGAGGGGATGTATATGGTAAATTAAGAAATGAATAATAGAAATGCAATTCTTTTTGTTGAAGTTGTGTTTATTATTTTCTGTTTTGGGAGAAATTTAAATGTGAGGAACATGTAAAATAATATGGACTATGTTTTCACAATAAATTAAGGTGTACTGGTATAATAAAAGAATAGTTTAAGGGTTTGAGGTTGAACTCAGTAATCCAAATACATTCAGCATCACTAAGGCTGGTTGCCCTTGCTGGAGTGTAGGCAGACACCCAGGTTACAAATGATGCTGGTCTGAAAAAGCAGTTTGGACATGTGCTTTGTAAAAAATCTGAAAAGTGGATTCATAATGTGTCAGTCTGTAAAAGTGTTTATCACTTGCCAAAAAAAAGAGCAGTAAGTGTGCTTTCAAATTGGCAAAGAAATTTCGTTTTGTGACTAATGTGAAAACATGACTCTGTGTGCAAATAGGAATTACAGGCAGAGATTTATTGCGTATTGCTCTGGTGATTTCACAGTTGCATTAGATGGAAAGGGGGAGACATTTTTTGGTGCAGAAGCAGACTCTTAGCACACAGGTAGCTGCTTACCATGTGGAATCATGCACAGTATTCACAAGCGAGTGGGGTTTGAGGTTTCAGTCAGTAATGCAAATACATTCAGCATCACTAAGGCTGGTTGCCCTTGCTGGAGTGTAGGCAGACACCCAGGTTACAAATGATGCTGGTCTGAAAAAGCAGTTTGGACATGTGCTTTGTAAAAAATCTGAAAAGTGGATTCATAATGTGTCAGTCTGTAAAAGTGTTTATCACTTGCCAAAAAAAAGCGCAGTAAGTGTGCTTTCAAATTGGCAAAGAAATTTCGTTTTGTGACTAATGTGAAAACATGACTCTGTGTGCAAATAGGAATTACAGGCAGAGATTTATTGCGTATTGCTCTGGTGATTTCACAGTTGCATTAGATGGAAAGGGGGAGACATTTTTTGGTGCAGAAGCTGACTCTTAGCACACAGGTAGCTGCTTACCATGTGGAATCATGCACAGTATTCACAAGCGAGTGGGGTTTGAGGTTTCAGTCAGTAATGCAAATACATTCAGCATCACTAAGGCTGGTTGCCCTTGCTGGAGTGTAGGCAGACACCCAGGTTACAAATGATGCTGGTCTGAAAAAGCAGTTTGGACATGTGCTTTGTAAAAGATCTGAAAAGTGGATTCATAATGTGTCAGTCTGTAAAAGTGTTTATCACTTGCCAAAAAAAAGAGCAGTAACTGTGCTTTCAAATTGGCAAAGAAATTTCGTTTTGTGACTAATGTGAAAACATGACTCTGTGTGCAAATAGGAATTACAGGCAGAGATTTATTGCGTATTGCTCTGGTGATTTCACAGTTGCATTAGATGGAAAGGGGGAGACATTTTTTGGTGCAGAAGCAGACTCTTAGCACACAGGTAGCTGCTTACCATGTGGAATCATGCACAGTATTCACAAGCGAGTGGGGTTTGAGGTTTCAGTCAGTAATGCAAATACATTCAGCATCACTAAGGCTGGTTGCCCTTGCTGGAGTGTAGGCAGACACCCAGGTTACAAATGGTGCTGGTCTGAAAAAGCAGTTTGGACATGTGTTTTTAAAAAAATCTGAAAAGTGGATTCATAATGTGTCAGTCTGTAAAAATGTTTATCACTTGCCAAAAAAAAGAGCAGTAAGTGTGCTTTCAAATTGGCAAAGAAATTTCGTTTTGTGACTAATGTGAAAACATGACTCTGTGTCCAAATAGGAATTACAGGCAGAGATTTATTGCGTATTGCTCTGGTGATTTCACAGTTTCATTAGATGGAAAGGGGGAGACATTTTTTGGTGCAGAAGCTGACTCTTAGCACACAGGTAGCTGCTTACCATGTGGAATCATGCACAGTATTCACAAGCGAGTGGGGTTTGAGGTTTCAGTCAGTAATGCAAATACATTCAGCATCACTAAGGCTGGTTGCCCTTGCTGGAGTGTAGGCAGACACCCAGGTTACAAATGATGCTGGTCTGAAAAAGCAGTTTGGACATGTGCTTTGTAAAAAATCTGAAAAGTGGATTCATAATGTGTCAGTCTGTAAAAGTGTTTATTACTTGCCAAAAAAAAGAGCAGTAAGTGTGCTTTCAAATTGGCAAAGAAATTTCGTTTTGTGACTAATGTGAAAACATGACTCTGTGTGCAAATAGGAATTACAGGCAGAGATTTATTGCGTATTGCTCTGGTGATTTCACAGTTGCATTAGAAGGAAAGGGGGAGCCTTTTTTTGTTTTGGTGCAGAAGCAGACTCTTAGCACACAGGTAGCTGCTTACCATGTGGAATCATGCACAGTATTCACAAGCGAGTGGGGTTTGAGGTTTCAGTCAGTAATGCAAATACATTCAGCATCACTAAGGCTGGTTGCCCTTGCTGGAGTGTAGGCAGACACCCAGGTTACAAATTATGCTGGTCTGAAAAAGCAGTTTGGACATGTGCTTTGTAAAAAATCTGAAAAGTGGATTCATAATGTGTCAGTCTGTAAAAGTGTTTATTACTTGCCAAAAAAAAGAGCAGTAAGTGTGCTTTCAAATTGGCAAAGAAATTTCGTTTTGTGACTAATGTGAAAACATGACTCTGTGTCCAAATAGGAATTACAGGCAGAGATTTATTGCGTATTGCTCTGGTGATTTCACAGTTGCATTAGATGGAAAGGGGGAGCCTTTTTTTGGTGCAGAAGCTGACTCTTAGCACACAGGTAGCTGCTTACCATGTGGAATCATGCACAGTATTCACAAGCGAGTGGGGTTTGAGGTTTCAGTCAGTAATGCAAATACATTCAGCATCACTAAGGCTGGTTGCCCTTGCTGGAGTGTAGGCAGACACCCAGGTTACAAATGATGCTGGTCTGAAAAAGCAGTTTGGACATGTGCTTTGTAAAAAATCTGAAAAGGAAAAGGAAAAATGTACAAAATGTCTGTACTGGAAAGAATGATTTGAATCGAAAAGGACAGGAAAAAATTGAGAATTTAGTTAATGCAAATATACCTTCTGCAACTAAAAAGATAAACTTAAACAGAAAAACAGCGTTTAAAGAGATACGTAGAAAAATGTTTCAGAGGAGAGTTATGTCCAATTCGATAAAGGATGTGAAGAAATATAAGCAAAAGGCAAAGTTTTATAAGAGAAAAAAAGAAATTGAAGCCATTGCAGCAAAGGCATTAGAATTAAAAAGGAAACTATTCATTTTAATTTTGAATAGGATGCGTACATTAGACAAAATGGTTAATGTACTGACATCACATAGCAAAAGGAAAAGAGTGGTGAACAGAACAAACTTTTGTAAAGTGTTTTTAGGAAAATGGATGCATAGTTCAAGTAGTGAACCTTTTTTTAATGAAGAGAGTTATTTTCAAAGTAATAGTTTGCTGCATGCAGTTGACACCAGAGGTCGTGCTTATGAAGTGAAAAATGGTTGCATAATGGAGAAGGAGATAATGGTTCCAAGAGATGAGGTACAAGTGATGGCGGATGAGGCTATGGGGAGACGTCCTAAAGCCCCAGTGTACACTTGGAATTGTAGTAGTATTTGCACTGTGCGTCAGGAATCTATTGATAAATTTCGTGAGTTTCTAAGAGAATATAGCAAAAAAAGTGTGAAACAGAAGATTAAGGTGCTTCAAAGTCTAGATCCATGCAGAGTGAGAGAGAATACTGGTTTGCAGGGTCATTCTCTGGCTTGTCTATCTAGAAAAGTGTGTAATAGTGTTTTCCATCATTTTAGGATGCTGGCTGTTCATCATACTGAAATGAGAAAGTTTGTGAGACGGTTGTATTTTGCTAAAAGTCCAGCAATAAAGTTAGATGAATTGAATAGGGCTCTGTTCCGTGGAACGGTATCAGATGTAGAGAAGGTTGTTGATGAAATTCAGTTTTGTTACTTTGGTCCTGAACAAAACAGTGCAGAGAAGGACACAGTAAATGAGGAAGAAGTGGAAGAAAATGTAGAACCCTCTGTAAGTAAGACATTTAATGATCACATAACAAAATTTGCAATAATCTCTAATGAAAGACCAAATATAACTTGTATTTGTTGCCGCAAAACTCATTATAGAAAACAAACCAGGTATGTTGATCTCTACAGAAAGAGTGAAAATGAAGATAATTATAAGTGGAAGGATTTTGCCACCTATATATTTCTTGAAAATTGTTTTGAATTGGGTGAAGTTCAGCGTATTTGTAAATACTGTTACAACAAGTTAGAGGAAAATAGAATGCCGACCAGAGCTGTACATAATAATTTAGAATTGGATGCTATTCCTGCTGAACTTTCTGAATTAAATACATATGAGTCTATACTCATTCAATGTGTTCATCCGTTCCAGACCATAGTACGTATGGAGCCCAAAACTGGTAAATTACCTCCTTCAGATTTACTGAGAGGTTTAAAAGGTAGAGTGGTGTATTTGCCCTTGGATTTGAAAAAAAATATGGAAACTATTGATGCGGATACTTTGGAAACTGAACCATTAATTATTCTGGTTAATGGTGTACCTACAAAGAATAAGAAGATTTGGCAGGAGCTGGTAGATGTACGGAAAGTACAAAGAGCAAATTTGTATTTGAAAAGGAATAACAAATGGTATGAATCAATTTATATAGAAGAAGAAGAAGAAGAAGATTTACAAGAAGACACAGAAACACCAACTGGACAAATTGAAAAAGTGGACAAGTCAAAGGAAGAAGAAATTTATGAACATTTTAGCATACATCCTCTTCATTCAAAAGAAGTTATGGGAGACAATATTGATCTATTTCAGATGAAGAAAGCAAAAGGAACTCCCGTGAGTGTATGGGAGGAGAGCTTGGAAGCTCGATGTTTTCCCCAGCTGTTTCCTAAAGGAAAAGGAGGACGATACGATGAACGTCCAGAACAGATTCCAGCTTCTGAGTATCGGACTACAAGACTATATGCTGAAGATCCCAGATTTCGACAAAGTATTCCTTATTTGTTCCATCTTTTATTTGAAAGCGACTTGTCTGCACTGTCTTATGCAGTAAATCACATTTTAAAAAGTGGAGTACATTTACAAAATGTGTCTGCTAAGGATTTTATGGAGAAAGTGCAGCACCGAGATGATCATTTGGAAACACAACTGATCAATCTGATGGCTTGTCAGCGTGGGACAAATGAATATTGGTACCGACGCCATGGTGAATTAAAATGCATGTTACGGAATTTAGGAACACCAACATGGTTCCTTACCCTAAGCTGTGCTGAGTATGCTTGGGATGATTTACTGGATTTTCTACGAGAGGCAAATTCAAACATTAAAAACATCGAATACAAAACAGCAGGAGAACTGTGCTCATTGGATCCGGTTAATGTTTGCAGATATTTCAATCATAGATTTGAGGCTATGATGTCCTTCATCTGCAATAAAAAAAATCCACCTCTAGGAGAAGTAGTGGATTTCTTTTGGAGAAAAGAGCACCAGGCAAGAGGTGCTCCTCATATTCATATGCTGTTGTGGATCAAGGATGCCCCAAAGTTTGGAACAGATACTGATGAAGCAGTGTTATCTTACATTGAAGAATATGCAACATGTGCTATACCAAAAAGCACAGAAGAGAAAAAGTTAAAGGAGCAAGTTTTACGTTTCCAAAGTCATCGGTTTGGAAAATACTGTCGACGGAAATACAAGAGCAAATATAAATACTACACTAAATGTCGATTTGGATTTCCTAGACCTGTTCTTTCAAATGGAAGAGTTAACAGTTTTATGTCAGCTGTGAGACATACTATCACAAGAAAATCACCTAAGAATACCTACAACCTTAAAAGAAAAGAAGAATCAAAAAATATAAATGACTACAACCTAGTGATTTTATCCATGTGGAACGCTAACATGGATATACAGTATGTAGCTGACAATTCCATTGCTGTTGCTCGATATGTAACGTCTTACATTACGAAATCAGAAAAAACAGAATTGAAGGAAATGTGGGAAGAGATTTCTCACGAGAAAACTGTCAGTAAGAAGCTGTACAGTTTCAGTTTGAAGATGTTATCGCATCGAGAAATTGGATCCTACGAATGTTCAGATAGGTTATCTTCTGCAAGTCTCTACTCGAAATCAAGAAGAATAATTTGGGCAAGTTTAGGCCTTGCAGCAATGAGAAATCGGGTACTGAAATCTGTTGGAGAAATTGAATATTTGGCCGAGAATGACCCAGAAAGTACAGATATTTTGAAATCAAACATGCTGGATACATATTACCCAAAGAGAAGTCATCATCTGGAGAACATGTGTCTCTATGAAGTGCTGCAGAACTACATTTATTCACGGAAAGCCGCAGAAGACATCAACAATGGAAAATATAAAGTTATTGGTGAGGAAGGATGTTTGGTGAAGCAAACAAAAGGAAGTTTGATAAATCACCGGAAGCTGAGTTGCGACACTACTGACAAAAAGGAATTTTACTACTTGGCTCTTTTACAGCTGTTTAAACCATGGCGTACAGAGGATGAACTACTGGGAGAATTTCAAAGCTATGAAGATTCATTTAATGCTTGCAAAGACAGCATACAATGCAGAACATTCACAACTTATCTGCAAATGTTAAATGAAGAAATTGAACAGGAAACTACAATTGCAGCAGAAATAGCTAGAGACAGTTCTCAGGACAGCCAAAGTTCAGGAACACTCAGTCAAGATCCCCTAGGACAACCAATCGTTGAAAATGAAGCATCAATAGCCATGAATGAAGTGGAAACAGCTATGAATCAAGCTCAAGAAGAATTTATAGACTTACAAAATTTGGAAAGACAACTCAATCAAGAGCAGCAACAAATTTATGAAGAGATCAGAAAAAAAATTGATCACGGATTTCTACATGAAAAAAAAGAGTGCTCATGCACATCATTTCATCCAATCAGGATGTATGTAAGCGGACAAGCTGGAACTGGAAAAAGTTTCCTTATAAAAGTCATCAGAAGCTACCTACAGCAAAAAACGGATTCTACTTTGTCTTGTGTGGTTACTGCTCCAACTGGGTTAGCAGCATATAACATAAAAGGAATCACTTTACATCGTTTGCTAATGTTACCAGTGGAGCATGAGAACAAAATACAATACAACAAGCTAACTGGAGAAGCATGCTTGGAAGTTTCAAGAGTATTGAAGAAGATGCAAGTTCTCATTATTGATGAGGTGAGCATGGTATCGAACTTAATGCTTGCCTTTGTGCATTTAAGAATGCAGCAAATTCTGAAGTCAGACTATGACGTGTTATTTGGAGGAAAACACGTCATCGTTTTTGGAGATCTTTTGCAACTTACTCCAGTTAAAGGACAACCAGTGTTTAATACTGTGACACATGAAGACACGAAGAAGTCATTGGGAAGCATCGGTAATACAAATATTTGGTCCTTCTTTGAGTACAAGGAACTTACAACTAATATGAGGCAAGCAAACGATGAAGAATATGGAAGTATTCTGAAAGATATCAGGATTGGACTACTCACAGAAGCTGGCAAAAAAGCATTACAGACTCGGCTGCTACATAATTTATTTCCAAAGGAAGAAATAGTTGCAGAGAAGATATACAAGAACATTGCAGAAAACAAAAGTGTCATCTGCTTAATGCCAACTCTACGTGAATGCTCAATATTCAATGAGGAGCTTTTGAAATTGGAAAAGGAAGATATCAGGAAATTGGAAGCAGTGGACAAAATTGAGGATGGAAGAATTACTGTCACATTAACAGGCACACTGAAAAATAAATTGGATTCACTAGAGAGGAAGATTTCCAAAACAGCTGGATAAGAAAAAAATCTATATGTTTGCATGAACTGTAGAGTATTTTTAAGGAGAAATTTGGATGTTGAAAAAGGTTTAGTTAATGGAGCTATGGGAAGAGTTGTGGGTTTTATAAATTATCAGAAAAAAGATGGAATTGAATGTTTAAAAATAAAATTTGATCAGATAGAAGAAGTTAAAGATATTTGTCGTTGTACAGTTCGTTTCATGCTTGTGAAAGACTTATATGTACGTAGGAAGCAGTTTCCGTTTTCTCTAGCATATGCTGTAACTATTCACGAGTCTCAAGGATTGACTGTAGATTGTGCATTTGTGAACATTGGTTCAACTGTGTTCAAAGAAGGTATGGCATATGTTGCTTTGTCACGAGTGAAAACATTATCAGGTTTATTCATGATAGACTTTGATGATTCAAAAGTTAGTGCTGATACAAACTGTGTAAAGGAGTATAATAGATTAAGAAGAAGCTATGCTCCTCATTTAGGTCAGTATCCTGTGTTGGAGAAACGTGTAGTTTCTCGTAAAAGGAGAAATGAGAATATCTGTAATGAAGATGTAGAGAGGAGGAAAAAAAAGAGGAGTGATGTAATTGCAAGCAAAAAGAATAAGGAAAATGAAGAACAGGTTGTAGGATGTTATTTTGAAAATAGCTCTGGTGTCAACTGCTACGCTAATGTAGTGCTGAATGTTGCATTTTATCTGGAAAGTTTGCAAGAGCAGATAATAGTAAATCAGGGAAAAAGATTCTGTACTGTGCTGAGTCTCCTTTTTGAAAAGCTGAGTAATGATAAAACTCAAATAGAAAGTGCTACTGAAATTAGAAAAGTTTTAGATGTATGTTCAGGACGAACACAGTTTTCTCAAAATGTACAGCAAGACGCACAGGAATTCTTGATTTATTTTCTTCAGGTACTGGAAGAAGAAGGGGTTAACATTGAAAATGTATTTGGTCTCTCTTATAAATGGGAACATAGTTGTGAAAACTGTTATAATATATGTGGCTCTAATGTTGATTCTGAAAGGTTTATTTATTTAACATTGCCAGAGAGTAAAACAGTCACTTTTGCTAAATTAGTTAAAGATGCTAATCATAGCATGCAATGCAGTGAGTGTAAATCTGACATGTTTTCAACATTAATTTTAAAGGAATACAAACAGTATGTAATTTTAATGATGCAACGATGTAGAGCTGATGGTTCAAAATTGGATACTTTATTAAAGAAGTTTACAGGACAGCAATTATCAATTTCAGGAAAAACTTTTGTAACAGTTGCAATAATTTTCCATGATGGACCTACTGTAACTTCTGGTCATTACACAGTTTATCTTAAATGTGAAAAAGGCTGGACACTGTGTAATGATTCCCAATTGATTTTTAAGCAACGTTTGCCTTTTGATTTAGCAAATTCCTATCTAATCTTCCTGAAACCTAAATTTTAGAGAGATTTGGCAACATCTGGAGAAAACAATTTTACCATTTTATTGGATTACCATTTGGAATTTACAAATAAAAAGATTTAACAAATTATCATTTGGCCTAATGGAAAGGTAACCAATTGTAATGTGGAATTTTTCCATTTTTTAAGGAAACTTTGGAAAACCAAAAATTTAGAAAAAATCGGTAACATCTGCACAATTTAAATTTTGGAATGTTATTGGATTGCCATTGGAAATTTTTTCAAAAAAGATTTTTAAAATTACTATTTGGCCATGCGGAAAAGTAAACAATTCTATTGTGGACTTATTTAATTATTAATTAATCTTTCGGAAACCAAAATGTTACAGAGAAACGGTGACATCTGTACAATTTAAACTTTTGTTTTTTATTGGATTACCATTGGAAATTAAACAAAAAAAGAATTTTAAAATTACTATTTGGCCTAAAGGAAATGGAACCAGATGTATTGTGGAGTTATTTGACATATATTATTGTGATTATACTTCTGAAACAAAAATATCAGACGGTATTTTAAAGAAATAAGTATAGATATTAGATGATATTTTTTTAGAATATTATGCATTTCTTTAAAGTTATGTTTATGAAAAAAGAGATTCTGGGCTTTTTTAAAAACAATCTTTGAGATTGTTAATTTTTTTTTGCCTGCTGTTAAATGATGAATGCAATTGCTTTCACAATTTATAGTGAAATGCAATATTTTCTGAAAACAGCAAAAAAAAGGCAAAAATATTTTTTGAAAAATATGTAAATATGTGTACTGTATTATTAAATGTTTTATTAAATATTAATACTTTTTTCTTTTTTTTCAGATTGAGATAGAAAATTTTCGAAAACTATAACCATTTTAAAAGCAATTAAAAATAAATTAAATGAATAAATCTTTTTTTGAGTGGGTATGGTAAGTCAATAATGTCATGGTCCCTTTTTTCCACTTCTCTACAATCACATTTGCAGTTTTTAATTGTAGTCTCTCAAGGACCTTGTAATGTGATAATTGATTTTTAGTGTTTTTAAAAAAAAATAATAATAAATTACGCGTACCGTACGCGTACGGTAAAAAAAACAAAAAAAAAAGTTTTAAAAAAAATTCACTAGGGAAACACTGGTCTCCCTATAAGTAATTAGATCGTGACAATGGGCGCACCGTACTTCAACCCTCGCAAACCGAGGGTTAATTTCCAGAGGACCAGAAAAAGGAGATGCTCCCCCCACAGATGAAGGGCTCACCTGACCTGCAGAAGAAGGACTCGGCTCTGCAGATGATGGTCCAGGCTGAGCTGCTGTGGATGTGCTTGGTTGATTTACTGAAGGGTTACCTTCAGTAAGTCGAGCATGTGTCCTTCTGTGTACATCCTTAAGGTGTCTCATCATGGTGTGATTCCCAAAGGAATACTTCCTGTCAGGATTACCTCTTGAAAGTACACGCTTACACAGCTTGCAAGTCACTAAGGGTGCATTTACCTTTTGCTGGCCTTCTGGAAAAGTAAAATAATCCCATACGTAAGAGGTCTTTTGTTTCCTCGCTCTCTGCCTCAAGGTAGTGCTGCTAGCCTCACTCTCAGAAGAGCTCTGCTGTTCTGCCATCGTATCACAAAGACAACCCAGCTCCTTCTCCTAAGGGATCACAAGCAGAAATGAGGGGAATGGGTGTGGTGTAGGAGAGTTCTAGAACTGAAAGTAGTTTCAACCAATCAAAAGTTGTGTTTCATGATCACATGACCTACCGTACGCTTACGGTACGCTTACGGCAAAAGTACGCATGCGCGTAAAAAAGACACGCGCTTGCGCGCATGCGCTTAACAGTCACTCCCCGACACTTCCGCGTAACGTGCGCGTGTAGCGTACACGCGTACGCGTCCCACGCGGAGTACGCGCGGCTACGCAAATTGCGTAACTATACGCAAACAGCGTAAATAAATTACGGACATTGCGTAAACCGTACGCTTACCGTAAGCTTACGGTACGCGTACTAAAAAAATTTTTTTATAATATATATTAAAAAAAACATATTATAGAATTTTATAAATTTAACCATAGTCTTTAAAAAAGGATAGAAAATTAAAATAAAAATATGTAAAAAAAAATAGAAGAAAAAAAAAACAATTTGCATTTAAAAAACCTTGCAAATTCACTGAAAAAAACATGGGTTTCAATTCACACACGTTATAGTTAGGAATTAGCATTTAAAAAACCTTTGAAATTCACTGAAAAAACCATGGGTTTCACACACGTTATAGTTAGGAATTAGCATTTAAAAAACCTTAGAAATTCAATGAAAAAACTAAAGGTTTCACACATGTTATAGTTAGCTGGACATTTCACTCGTAAAAAACCAATGAAATTCCCCCGTTATAGTTAGTTCAGCTAACTATAACTCGCGCGCCCGCAATGCACTACTGATGACGTCACATATTACATCACTCATGACATGGTCAGTGACATCACTCATGACATCACTGATGACATCTCAAATGACATCACTGATGACATTATCCTTGTGACAGAGTGGTAGACCTCCTCTCACCCTAATATAACCTTTGATACAAACATTCAAAAATAGACACTAAAATTTTCAAAACAATGGACATACCAATAACAGTTACAACAACCTATTCAGTAATTCTAAGATCCACATACACATCCACTCATCCACCAACAATCCTATACAGTCACTCATACATGTACTCACACATCATATGTACTCATACACCTAAACATCCTGTAACACAATCCCACTCATCCATAGAGTTACTCACACACATAGTCACTCATGCTAATAAAGAATCAAACATCCATTTACTTGCATATACAGTTATACACACACCAGCACACTTACTTTTACAGAAACTTACACATACTTAGTCTTTTTAACAATCACTTATAGAAACACATACTTATTCATACAGGAACTCTTCCAATCTCTCACTCTCACATATACTCACTTATAAACAACAATAGTCACATATACTAGTTTAAAACATATGTAGTTACTTATGAAGACACTATTGAGACAGTCATTCACTCACTAACACACCCATGCACACACTCATCCACCCATACAGTCCTGCACACATGCTGTCTTCAACACATACAAACAGTGAGTCACTCATTCATGCATCTATGCACTACGTAATACCCCCCACCGCACCATGAAGACACTCAGACACTCATACTGATACTCAAAAAACCAACTATTAACCTATATAGACACTCATGTAGCTACTCACCAACCCATGCAGCCACTTATATACAAAGTGAGAGACTGATACAGGTATTTACACATTTAAACATTACTCACTAAGCCATGTATTCAAAAAGATACACTTAATCAGTCAGTTATACAATCAATTTTTCAGAAACAAATCATCAATTTAGACACTTATATACTCATTTATTCTTCCATCAACCTTGAGATATACATATATAAAACATATTTAATTTTCAGAAAAACACACATTCACTGGATGATGTCATCAGTGATGTCATTTGAGATGTCATCAGTGATGTCATGAGTGATGTCACTGACCATGTCATGAGTGATGTAATATGTGACGTCATCAGTAGTGCATTGCGGGCGCGCGAGTTATAGTTAGCTGAACTAACTATAACGGGGGAATTTCATTGGTTTTTTACGAGTGAAATGTCCAGCTAACTATAACATGTGTGAAACCTTTGGTTTTTTCATTGAATATATATATATATATTACCTACTGGCGGTCGCCAGTAGGTAGTTATAGTTAGGACCAAGTTTCTATAGGGAGAGCATTTTTTGTTTTGCTTATAACTTTGGCGTCGTTTGATGAATCTTCATGATAATTTCCAAACAAATTCTTTGTTCATATCAGCTCCTATGTGGGAAGTTTGGGGGTGATTCGTCAAGGGGGGGCCGAGAACAAAAGGGGGGCCCAAAACGTGTTTTCTCCATGTACATTTCCACAGGAAACTTTAGACAAGGCTACCGGTCGAACGGGTGAACGGAATTGCCCCAAATTTGGCAGGGAGAAGGGTCTTGGTCTAGAAAGCACACTTTTGTTTATTTGGTGTAAATCCGTTCAGTAGTTTTGGAGAAATATAAAAATTTACAGTTATCGATATTTGGGAATTATGCCATCTGATTGGCTGAGGCATTATGAGCACAAGCTTGCTGCTTATTGTCTGTGAGCGGTGCGAGCGGTTGCAACTAGGAAGTGTTGGTTTTGTGATTCCATTGAAACGAGTAAGGGGAGGGTAGGAGCACTGTAATGTCTGTGGGGTGTTTAGGGTGTGCTATACAGGGAGTGTGAAGCAAAGTATTTAGTCCTACCGGTGTAAAAGTGCTGTTTTGCCGAGAGTGAGAGGGTGCTGAGGTGAGGTGCCGGTACACTCGGGGATGAAAGCGTGCGCCTAAACCATGAGCTGAGTGCTGTAAACTGATGTGCTGAAGTATTTATCCCTACTGTTGCGCAGAGTGGGATGGTGCTGAGGTGAGGTGCCGGTACACTCGGGGATGAAAGTGTGCGCCTAAACCGTGAGCTTAGTCGTGTAAACTGATGTGGTCTGGGTACTGCCGCATACTAGCCGCTGTAGGATAGCTGTGCAGGTGGTGTTGGTATGCGTTTAGAGTATAGCGGGACTGGGAAGCAAACTACTCACTGGTACTGGTCTGAAGACTCGGGGATGAAACCGTGAGTGTAAGCCGTGAGCTGATTGCTGTAAAGTGATGTGTGTGGGCGCTGTAGGATACTGGCCGCTTTAGCATATTTGTGTAAGTAGTGTTAGCATGCGTTTATACTATACAGGGAGTGGGAAGCAAACTACTCACCTCTACTTTCTGAAGACTCGAATGCAGAGTTTTAGGAATAAAGAAATAATCGTGAAGAATATAATGCAGAATGTTGCAATGCCACAGAAGAGCAATGGTGAAATCAGATGTGTCTAAGAAAGTGGGTGTGTGTAATAGGAAGGAGGAATAAAGAAATAATCGTGAAGATTATAATGCAGAATGTTGCAATGCCACAGAAGAGAAATGGTGAAATCAGATGTGTCTAAGAAAGTGGCTGTGTGTAATAAAGAGATGGAGTCTGAAAGTTATATAAAGAGTGTCTTTATTTAAGTGCCATAAATGGATCCACTGGTGCAAGAGGTAAGGCATTCAGTTGAGGCAAATTCCAACCACTTCTGCTGTATTCAAACGTAAGCTCCTGCATCAGTGAATTCCACATTACATGTTACAGTTCCATGTGACATAAACAATACCTATTACACTTGAATGACTTAAAATTCTTTAATGAAAATAAAGGTAGGATACGATTAGCACATGCATCCTTTAAGAAAAGAAACAGAAAAGAAATTGCAAAGTGTAATCATCAAACGTCTTCGGTACCCTGGTATCCTTTGTTGTAACACAAAATTATCAACAGTAGAACAGTCAGCAATCTCTTGTACGGTAGATTCAATCTGGTGCGTGTCAGAATTGGTAATAGTTCGAGTCACATCGGAACTTTGAGGAGGAACACAAAATTGTGCTTCTGAGAAGCACATTAGGTACCCTTCTCGTCAAACCATACATTATTGTCTTCAGCTCTTACAAAAAAATTTCTTGTGCAAAGAGCTAAGGCACTGAGCTGAGGCAAACTCCAACCAATTCTATTATATTCAAATCTGAAGCTGCTGCATTAGTGAATACCACATTAAATGTAACAGTTCCATGTGACATAAACAATAGCTATTAGACATGAATGACTTAATTCTATAATGAAAATAAAGGTAGGATACGATTAGCACACTGGGCCAACCAGTTCCTAAACAATGTCGTGTTTTTTGATGTTGATCGCCAGCTTGTGAGTAGAGGCTGAGGATGAGTAAATTTGTGTGAAAGGGCTTCGAGGATAACAGGCAGGCAGAGAGACGCGTGCACAAAGAATAGAGATGGTTTCAAAATGGATGTCGGGTTTAGGCTAATTTAGGAAGTAAATAGCGTATTTGGATAGGCCATACATAACCCATCCCTGGTTAGACTGGAGACGTAAGGGGCAATAATGAAAACAGAGTTCAAATGCCTGAGCATACTTAGAAAGTTATTATATGAAAATAGTTCAATTGAAGTGTATTAAAAAAATTGGAAGGAAAAAGTCAAAAAAGTTGGTAAAAATCAATCCAAGAAGAAAGCGAATTTCTTACAAGTCTTGAAGATTGAAGTTCGGAAGTTCTTCAGCAGCTTGAGATGCGTAATGTTCCAAGAGGTCATTGTTGACATCGTGTGAGAAAAGGGAAGCGATCCAATTCATATCTTCGAAGGGACAGTAATGTTCCTCGAATGTTGGAGCGGCAATTTGAATTGGCAGGCAATCTGCGATGTTGTCAAAGGTCGTACGTTGCAGTAGATCTTTCGCGGCTTCGCAGAAATCCCATTCTGCCACGATACCTTTTTGCAATGCATCCTCCATTGCTCTACTGCCTGAGCAATCGAGTTCATGGTTTTCAAGATACTCCATTACCTGCTGGATATCTGGAGCGATTGTTGGGATGTTGGTAAGGCATACATCCATTCGCCAGTCAGATGGGCTAAATGTTTTGAAATAGAAAGATGGTTGGACGCACATTGGATATGTGTAAATAAATGCCATGTTGTAGCTGGCTCCGATAATAGATAGAGGCAGGCAGCCGAAAAGTAGTTACATTTTTTCATGGTATTGATGTAGCTTCACGTAGCGGCGTATTCTGTCAGAGATGCTTGTTACCACAGGGAGCGCAGTCATTTTTTAAAAGCAAAAATAGTAGTAGGATGGCCACAAAGAGAGGGATAATTTTGGGCACTAATCCTGTTATTCCAGAGATGATCGAATGAATGAAGTGGTTTTCAAGATACTCCATTACCTGCTGGATATATGGAGCGATTGTTGGGATGTTGGGCAGGCATACATCCATTCGCCAGTCAGATGGGCAAGTTTTGAAATAGAAAGATGGTTGGACGCACATTGGATATGTGTAAATAAATGTCATGTTATAGCTGGCTCCGATAATAGATAGAGGCAGGCAGCCGAAAAGTAGTTAAATTTTTTCACGGTATTGATGTAGCTTCGCGTAGAGGCGCATTCTGTCAGAGATGCTTGTTACCACAGGGAGCGCAGTCATTTTTTACAAGCAAAAATAGTAGTAGGATGGCCGCAAAGAGAGGGATAATTTTGGGCACTGTTCCTGTTATTCCGGAGATGATCGAATGAATGAAGTGTGGTATTATACCAAAAACAGTTTGAAAGGCTGTGAGAAGGCCGGAGGAGACCGTATTAAAAAAGTGTGCCAGACTTTGAGTGTGAGATGTGTTGAAAATTGGGTAGCAATTCACAAAGTGTAATGGGAGGTTTGAATTTAAAAGGGAGTGTATTTTACTGGAAATTCGTGCTATCTGCAGGCGATACATTTCTTTTGCAGAAGTGAGGGACACTCTGAAGAAAAGCGCTTTAGTTTGGTTAGTTAAATAAAATCTGTTTGCAAAGTAGCGATTCAAGGCCAAGTTAAAGTTTGGAAGTTTGTTTGTGTGGGTGGAAATAGACATTGCTATAGGAATTTACTCGGTTTGAAACAGTAAGGACATGCGGTATGCCACCTCACATTCCGTAGGAGTGCATGTTATTGAGAAGCAGATAACTGCTATTAGAAATCTGTGTGAATGTTGGTGTGATTGTGGGAGTTGGCGTGCTTTCAAGAAAGCAGGCAAGATTGGGGGCTGTAAGCTTAGAAGTGTCGTGCAGTTGGAAATTCTTGCACAGTAATGAATGACTGCCATTGTGGTCACAGTTTGCACCTGTGAGAAAAACTTCTGTATGCTCTTTAAGACAGCGATATGTTAATGGGAGAAACCACTGCTCGTGAATAAATGCGCTACCTTATATTATTGCATACAACATGACAAACAACATGTACACCTATCAGACACAACGACACTACGTACTGTGGGAACCGTGCCTAGCCATGTACACAAAGCAAACATGGCATAGCACCTCTGTTACACAATGCAGAATGCGGGGAGAGATGGGAGGAAAGTATGTGCGAAGATGGCAAGTGATTCTCGATTATAAAAGTATACAATGGAAAGTGTTGAGGGGATGTTGCGGACAGACTTGAGTATGCAGAGCACACACATGTACATGTGAACATACACTGATGGTCTATTGAGTGAAGTGGATAGTGGACGGAACCATAATAGTACAGTCAAAAGGGAAGATTTCGAAAACATAGCGCGTACGTGCCCTTTCCCCCCCAAATCTTTAGCGTAGTGGGCTGGCTCGGTGCATGCAAGGCTAGCGTAGGGGTGTGAATGAAAGGCATGTTTCTCTGGGTGTGGTTCTCTTCCAGAATGGCAAACGTGTCTGCCAGGTCTGCGCAGCTTACACCGCCACGAGGTTGACCTTGTGAGTGAAGGTGGCTGCGTGAATTATGCTCTCAGCCTGCTGGTACTCAGAAACCGTCGTGGCTGCTGCGACGCACATATGCCCCACAGTTCACCTTTCGCTACCGCATTATGTGAAAGAGGGCCCAGCACGTGCCGGTGGAAGCTCCTGGGGCAAGGTCTGCGAGGTCAGAAGGTTCCTCAGATCAACGCTGGCTACCGCGACACAGGCACACAGCATTCAGTTTGAGGCCCAGCAGCGTGGAGTGCTCTGTATACTACTAACACAGTAGTCAAACAGGTACCAACAGTGGAACGGTGTCTTGATCTCACAATGGACGATGTTAGAACTGCATCTGAGAGTGGAGATTAAGGTACTACCTTGGAGCAGGTGCAACCAACTCTAGGTCACAATAGTGGAACGGTGTATTGATTCCAGAATGGACGTTGTCCGATATTACTTGCTGGTGGGTTTTCACAGAACTCCTTCTGTTCACGTGCATCAGACTCTGTGCTTCCTTCGGTAATTGCTGCACATGATTATTGGGCTTGGCTGACTGCAGTGGCTGGAGTACACCGCGCTATAGCAGGTCCGAACAGTGAAACGGGGTCTTGATCCCACAATGGACGATGTTATAACTGCATCTGAGAGTGGAGATTAAGGTACTCCCTTGGAGCAGGTGCAACCAACTCTAGGTCACAATAGTGGAACGGTGTATTGATTCTAGAATGGACGTTGTCCGATATTACTTGCTGGTGGGTTTTCACAGAACTCCTTCTGTTCACGTGCATCAGACTCTGTGCTTCCTTCGGTAATTGCTGCACATGATTATTGGGCTTGGCTGACTGCAGTGGCTGGAGTACACCGCGCTATAGCAGGTCCGAACAGTGAAACGGGGTCTTGATCCCACAATGGACGATGTTATAACTGCATCTGAGAGTGGAGATTAAGGTACTCCCTTGGAGCAGGTGCAACCAACTCTAGGTCACAATAGTGGAACGGTGTATTGATTCCAGAATGGACGATGTCCGATATTACTTGCTGGTGGGTTTTCACAGAACTCCTTCTGTTCGCGTGCATCAGACTCTGTGCTTCCGTCGGTAATTGCTGCACATGATTATTGGGCTTGGCTGACTGCAGTGGCTGGAGTACACCGCGCTATAGCAGGTCTGAACAGTGAAACGGGGTCTTGATCCCACAATGGACGATGTTATAACTGCATCTGAGAGTGGAGATAAAGGTACTCCCTTCGAGCAGGTGCTACCAACTCTAGGTCTCAACAGTAGAACGGTGTCTTGCTCCCACAATGGACTATGTTAGAACTGCATCTTAGAGTGCAGATGAAGGTACTCCCTTCCACCAGGTGCAACCAACTCTAGGTCCCAACAGTGGAACGGTGTCTTGATCCCACAAATGACGATGTTAGAACTGCATCTGAGAGTGGAGATAAAGGTACTCCCTTTGACCAGGTGCTACCAACTCTAGGTCCCAACAGTGGAACAGTGTCTTGATCCCACAATGGACGGTGTCCGATATTACCTGCTGCTTGCTTTTCACAGAACTGTTTCCGTTGCGGTGCATCAGTGTCTGTGCTTCCGTAGTTAACTGCTGCACATGATTATTGGGCTTGGTTGACTGTAGTCGGAGGACTACACCGCAGTACAGAAGGTCCGAACAGTAAAACGGGGTCTTGATTATATGATTGAGGATGTCAGAAGTTAAAGTCTTTGAGGGTTTCTGTGTACCCCCTCCAACCAGGTGCAACCAACTCTGTGCATCCAAATCCAACGGCACATGGCTGTAAGGTGTTAATGACTACTGCCTCTGGCCTACACTGCGGTCAGCAGGGCTCACAATTCAGATCGAGTGGTGATTGTTTAGTTACAGAATTCAGTAGGCAACTAACTACAACGTCTTGAAATATACAGAATATTCTTTTAGTATATTTGCTTGAAGATTTTTTTTTAGATGAGTTATATGTTTAGTACAATGATGAAATTCATCTTGCAAGTTCAAAGGAACACTGAATAGTTTACTCTGTGGACAGTAGAAATTGCAATTCAAATTATTTTGATTTATTTATTGCAGAGTTTTCTGTAATTTATGTTGTTGTATTTTGGGAAGAGGAAGTGAGAAAAAGTATTAATGGATGTCTGTGTGACTAATACCTTCAATTTACACTGCAGACAGCAGTGTTCACAATTCAAATCGAGTCGGTATTGTAGATGACTCAGTCCTGTAGGGAAAGACATTGCTGCAGTGCGCTCTGTCTGCACCATACATACGCGTCATCGCAGGCTCCGCACACGCTTTTTCTTGCTTCGCGTACGACAAACTGTGTAGCTCAAGTCCACCTTACGTAGCTGTGGGTCCTTTCTGACCGCTCTCTCTGGCATACACTGCAGACAGCAGTGTTCACAATTGAGATTGAGTCGCTATTGCAGATGATGCAGTGTTGATGGCAACAGACATTGCTGCTAGTACGGCCCGCTCGCAGCACGCTTCATCGCTGGCTGTGCACATGCTGAATGCTTTTGATGTGGCTACCTGAGTGCACTAGAACTGCTGGACCCTTTTTGATACAATCTTTTTGTGTATTATTTCAGATCTATTGCCTGTGTCTGAATATAGAACAAGTTGTGGTTCTTTTACGATATAATTTTTTCTGTATTATTTTACATCTGCTGTCCCTACCTTACTTCAGCACAAACTATTGACTCTTTTATTATTGAATCTCTGTGTGTGATCCAATGATTACTGTTGTAGTTGATATTAGCAACAACCATTCTCTGAGGGCTGGTTTACACTCACCCCACATGCATCCAGCACAGACGTCACTGGATATGTGACCCTGATAATAAAAAGGAGTCGAGCACACATGCCAGTAGCCAGTTCCACTATCAATCTGTGTCCGTGTGTTCATTATCTATGGATGATAGTGCCCCTGGGCCGTACCACATTACATTGTGCTGTGGATAGCGTATGCAAGCATGTCACCTCTGGCAATGGGGAAAACTTTGGTTATGTAAGTTTTAGGTGTGTGCCTATCACAGATGGGAGGCTACTTTACAGACCATGAATATTGATGAAGATGATGGTTGCATGTTGTGTGCAGTGTAAGATATGTGTACCTAGCAAAACGTTTTAAAAAAAGCTCTCTAAGCAGAAGAGGTGTGTCTCATCAAATGCTGTAGAGCGAATGACTAAAATGGGTGGTGTTTTCCAACTGGAAGAATGGGAAATGTAATGAACCAATCAAATGATTTTTTTAAGGTCACATGGCAATCGCGCACTCAGCGCGCAAGGAGACCGCACCCGACGCGATTTTGAGAAAATATATTTACTATAATATAAGTTTATTACAGTTAGAAATATACAAATGTTTAAAATATTTTAGATTATCGCTTGCTCTCATATACACTTTAAAGTTATGTAGATATAGTTTAGAGACAGATAAAAAAAATGAGGGAATGGCGTACCCGGCGCGGCACCATACGTCAATGACGTAACACAGGGCCTGGCAGCGTGCAGTTGTCGCATACGCAATGCGCAGCGGGTGCGACCCCATACGTACATGACGTTACGTGCGGCTTGGTATTGTGTAACCGTCGCATACCAAAGTAGCAGCTGGCGTGACCTCACACGTAAATGTTCTTACGCGGGACGTGGTGACACAAACTCGTCGGATACGAAATGCGCATCATTTCAATATGGCGGATAGGATTTGCGTGCTGATCGAGCTTGGTTGACTACCGGTACGGGACTCTAGTTTTCTCCCCCCAAAAAATGTATATAGATCATTTTTTGAAGATATAAAACATTACATAATTTTAAAAATTAAAAAAAGGTTTATAGAGTTCCAAAATATTATTAAAAAAATTAGAAAAAATATAGGTTTTATAAATATTAAAATGAAATTAACATTTAAAAAACCTTCAAAATTCACTGAAAAAACCATAGGTTTTACAGACATTATAGTTAGGAATTTGCATTTAAAAAACCTTAGAAATTCACTGAAAAAAACCATAGGTTTCAAGGAGGTTATAGTTAGTTGGACATTTCACTCATAGAAAACCATAGAAATTCCCCTGTTATAGTTAGTTGAGCTAACTATAACTCGCGCCCCGCAATGCACTGCTGATGACGTCACATATCATTCATGACATGGTCAGTGACATCACTGATGACATCACTGATGACATCTCAAATGACATCACTGATGACATCACTGATGACATCATCCAGTGACTATGTGTTTCTATAAAATGTAAATATGTTTTATATATATATATGCCTAGGTGTATTGAACAATGAATGGGTGTATAAGAGTCAGGATGGATGATTAAGTAGGTGTGTAACTGACTGTATAAGTGAGTTAAATAATTGTGTCTTACGTAATGCATGTGTTAGCGTCTGATACAGACATTCACACAGTTTAGGTTGTCAGTTGGTGTGTAAGCGATTGCATGTGTTGGTTAGCAGTTAAATGAGGATCTATATGGGTATTGATTGGTTGTCTGAGTATCTGTATGGGTGCCTGAGTGTCTGTGTGGATGGGTGGGGGATGTAACTCTGTGCATAGATGTGTGAGTAGATAATTCACTGGGTATGTGTGTTCAAGTCTATATCTGTGAAGGGCTGTATGGCTTGGTGGGTGTGTGTATGAGTGTATTGGTGAGTGAATGGATGCCTCAGTGGTACATGTGTGAGTAACTGCATAAGTGAAGGGCAGTATATATTAGTGTTGGAGTGTATAAATGACTACATGTGAGACTGAGTGATTGTGAGAGTACCTGTATGGATCAGTGTGTGCTTGTATTAATTATTGTATTAGAGTGGAAGTATGTGTTAGTATATGTTTAAATAAGTGAGGTGGTATATGCGTAACTGTACAGGTGAGTAAATAAAACTGTGATTGATTATTTTCATTACTGACTACATGTGTGAATAACTCTATCATTGAGAGGCGGTGTGTGAGTGTCTGTATAGATATGTGACTGGGTATGATAATGCTGTATTGATGGATGACTGTATGTATGAGTGACTTTATGGGTGAATGAATGGATTTGTGTGTAGACCTAGGAATTAGTGAGTGGATATGTACTAACTGGTATTGGTGTGTTCATGGTTTTGAAAATTATAGTCTCTATTTTAGAGTGGGTGTTAGGGTCTGATGAGGTCTATCAGATTTTCACATGGATGATGTCATCAAGTGATTTCATCAGTGATGTCATTTGAGATGTCATCAGTGCGGTCATCAGTGATGTCACTGACCATGTCATGAATGATGTTATATGTGAAGTCATCAGCAGTGCATTGCAAGGGCGCGAGTTATAGTTAGCTCAACTAACTATAACAGGGGAATTTCTATGGTTTTCTATGAGTGAAACGTCCAACTAACTATAACGTCCCTGAAACCTATGGTTTTTTCAGTGAATATATATATATATATATATATATATATATATATATATATATATATATATATTCAATGAAAAAACCATAGGTTTCACACATGTTATAGTTAGCTGGACATTTTACTGATAAAAAACCAATGAAATTCCCCAGTTATAGTTAGTGCAGGCAACTATAACTCACGTGACCACAATCCTCTGCTGATGCTACTACTGTATTTAGACACTTATTTGCCCATGTCTTCTTCCATTAAATTTTAGCTATACATATATTACAAATATTTTTTTTTCATAAAGACACATATGTCATCAGCAGAGGATTGCGGTCACGTGAGTTATAGTTGCCTGCACTAACTATAACTGGGGAATTTCATTGGTTTTTTATCAGTAAAATGTCCAGCTAACTATAACATGTGTGAAACCTATGGTTTTTTCATTGAATTTGCAAGGTTTTTTAAATGCTAATTCCTAACTATAACGTGTGTGAAACCTATGGTTTTTTCAGTGAATTTGTACGTTTTTTTAAATGCTAAGTTACTTTACGCCATTCGTGGCGTGCGCGCCCACTTAACGCAGTTCGTTCCGTGCGCGCACGGTGCGCTTCGCGCACCGTGCGAGCACAGTGAGCACGCGGTGCGCTTCGCGCACCGCGCGCCCACTTTACGCAGTTAGTGCCGTGGATGGGCCATGTACGCATGATGCGCTTCGCGCACCGTGCGCACATGGAGGACATATTATGCGCTTCCCTGTGAAAGGTAAGCTTTTACATTTTCTACAACAATGATATGCCATGCACAAATGGTGCTCTTCGGGCACCATTTGCACACGGGGTGGCGCCCACTTAACGCAGTCCGTTCCGTGCGCGCACGGTGAGCTTCGCGCACCGTGCGCGCACAGTGAGCACGAGGTGCGCTTCGCGCACCGCGCGCCCACTTTACGCAGTTAGTGCCGTGGATGGGCCATGTACGCACGATGCGCTTCGCGCACCGTGCGCACATGCAGGACAGATTATGCGCTTCGCTGTGAAATGTAAACTTTGACATTTTCTACATGTATTAAATATGCCATGCACAAATGGTGCCCTACGGGGACCATTTGCACACGGGGTGGAGAGAGTGTGGATATTTTTTTTTTTTTTTTTATTGTACGCGTACGGTAAGCGTAATCGGCGATTTTTCGTAAAAAAAAATAATTATTTTTTTAACCTTGGGAGAACTGTGGGGACCCATTAATCAAGGCAAGGGGGTAAGGAGCTGTATAAACAGTCCCTTTACATGTTTTTTGCCTTTGTTTTTCCTCTCCGCTTAAGAGTGCGAGAGAGAAAATGGCGGCCGCCGCTTCCTGGTTTCGACCGATTCGAATGTTTACTAAGATCTAACAGCCAATCAGATTCGCGCATGCGCACGTCACCGTACGCGTACGGTAAGCGCACCGTAAGCGCACCGTAAGCTGGCTCAGATATATGTATTGATTTAAAGGCTATTTTCTCAGAATCTACTGAAGAGATTTACACCAAACCTACAAAAGGCACTTCCTTGACCTGTAGACTACCTCTCTGCCAAATTTCAAGGAACTCTGTTCAGCCGTTCGGGCTGTAGCTGTGTCTAAAGGTCCTATGGAAAAATGCATGGGAAAAACGCGTTTTGGGACCCCCCTTTTATCTCAGCCCCCGCTTGACGAATCCCCCCGAGACTTTCAGGGTAGGAGCGGAGCGTAGCGCCCCACCTATTTTGAAAATTTCGCGAGGATTCGTCGACCGGCGCCAAAGTTATTCCAAATAGAATGTTGCGGTTTTCCTATGGAAACGTGGTCCTAACTATAACTACCTACTGGCGAACGCCAGTAGGTAATATATATATATATATATATATATTCACTGAAAAAACCATAGGTTTCACACACGTTATAGTTACGAATTAGCATTTAAAAAACCTTGCAAATTCACTTAAAAAACCATAGGTTTCACACATGTTAGAGGTAGCTGGACATTTCACTCGTAAAAAACCTATGAAATTCCCCCGTTATAGTTACTGTAGGCAAATATAACTCACGCGACCGCAATCCTCTGCTGATGACGTCAGATATTACATCACTGTATTTAGACACTTATTTACCCATGTCTTCTTCCATTAATCTTTAGCTATACATATATTACAAATATTTATTTTTCATAAAGACACATATGTCATCAGTGATGTAATATCTGACGTCATCAGCAGAGGATTGCGGTCGCGTGAGTTATAGTTGCCTACAGTAACTATAACGGGGGAATTTCATAGGTTTTTTACGAGTGAAATGTCCAGCTAACTATAACATGTGTGAAACCTATGGTTTTTTAAGTGAATTTGCAAGGTTTTTTAAATGCTAATTCGTAACTATAACGTGTGTGAAACCTATGGTTTTTTCAGTGAATTTGTACGGTTTTTTAAATGCTAAGTTATGTATTAATTTTTTTTTTTCAGGTTTTTCACCGTGCGCGCACCGTGAAATGTTATTTTTTTTTTTAAATCGCGAGGTGCGCGCACCCTGCGCGCACGGTGTGCTTCGCGCACCCTGCGCGCGCTGTTCGCGCACCTCGCGATTTTTTTTATAAAATGTTTTTTTCTCCCTTGGGGGTCTGGGAAAAGTGACGCAAAAGGGGCGTGTAAATCTGCCCCTTAATCTTTAAGAACTGTTCAATTTCATGTACCACTTTGAATGTATATTCCATGTGCATGGCTGACTCTCGATAGTTCAGGGATCTGCTAAATTCTAGGATAGCCTTTACCGGCTTCGTTCTTTCCATCAGAATGAGTTGCAAGTGCTACCAGCATCATCCATTCCCCACATGCACCGGGCCTCGAAGCAGTGCACTTGCATGTGAAATGCAGCAGCTGATTCGTTCCTGTAGGACTTGTCTCGTGCCTCTTTTGAGAAACAAAAGGCATGTTGACTTGATCCCGCTTACTGCAATTATGAGGCCGCCTTCCCTCCCTGTTTATGGAATTGTCAAAAATATGTGGTGGCCTTCTTCCCCATACAGTGGAGTACCATGGAGCTTTTTGTGGTGTTACATTTTCATTGGCCACAGAATGATGTTTAGACTTGCCAGTGATTGCTCCCACTTCAGAGCAGAATGGCGGGTTGCTTGCAGGCCCCATATGGGTCGGGCATCCACAGCGCCATCCTCATCCAACACTGTGGGGTGGGGTGGTATTTACTGGACCTTGGAGGGCTGTGCCACTTGAATGAATACAAGTAGTGATTCAGGGAGCAGTTTAGCTGCACCCTCCTGGGTCTGACATCATTGCATTGCAGAACCAGGAAACTCCAGGGGAGTCAAGAGTGCCAAAGGGAACTGCAAGGACCCAGGCAGTGCTTATCTCAGTATGGGCCAGAAGAGTGACCCCAGAAGCTTTGTGGCACCCCCTAAGGTAGGGTTACAGCCCACACAGAATACTTAACATTAGCAAGATCTTTTTAAGGGCGTGACTTTCTAAGGGTTTGTGTGTAAACGTAAACGGGGAGTTTGAGTTTCCAAGGATTCTATGAAATATAACAAAATAAGTTCTTCTTGCTTCTCTTTGTGAACCGGAAAAATGTGTTTGACTAAACATTGTGCAAACTGGGAAATATTGCTAGAGGGACATTAACTGCAGACCGAATAAAATGCGATGCTGTGCTGGGAATATGTGCTTTTAGTGTTATTTTTTGTGATGGTTCAATCTATGTTGCACTGTTGGGAACAAAAAGTCCTGATCTTGGATCTATTATTCCGCTGATGATATCAACCATCCTCATGTCAGTATAGTGCGTATTACTATATGGATGGGAAAGGTTTGAACATTTTGGGATATTGCTACATGGAATTCAAAGCAAAATATTGTTTTTCATTGTCTTAAAATGAACAATTTTACTCACTGTATATATTATTGTCTTAAATCCCAAATTAAGCTTTAATCCTATTATGCATTCTCCAGTTTTAGTGTTAGTGTATTTAAAATCGTGGCACTATGTTAGCATACACTCTTTGCAGTGGGTTGGGTGAGTCTCTTCCTGGTAAAACGGTCTTCTCAAGGCTAGTATGGTAAATAACAAAAAATGCAGTAAATGAAATCAAACTATTTTGCTTAAATAATATATGATTCACGTTTACCTCACACCTGTGTTCTCTGCAATGCACAACAAAATGATGGAGTGGGTTGGGCAGTCGGATGGCGTGTGTGAGGGGTCACTTGGAATGCCCTCCCTGCAAATCACAAGCCTGCATCAGCAAACACTCCTTGAGTAGCGCAGGTAATAGTAAGTGTTGAAAATATGAGTTAAAAGCGATTGGTGTGAATGGAAAAAGACAATTGTAGTGTCATAGAAGGAAAAATACTTTATAAGGCTTTGTCTTGAGATTGAAATGTTTTAGGAGTGTCATCACAATACTGGACACCAGCCCTGGCTGCTCGGTTTGGAAACTCGATTGCTGGTCTTGATATAGTATCTGGTCACCTTTTTTAGGCATCACTATCTACAGGATGATGTTGCAATCATTAGGAGTAATGAGATCATTAATTCACCAGTAGAAATGCATACTGTATAGTGAGATGAGGGTGTAATGCAATGCATAGGACTCAAACATTCTCAAGGGCACGCCCTAAACACTTAGGGGCAGATTTAGAAGCCCCTTGCGCCACTTTTGCGTCATTTTTAACATGGGAAAAGTGACGCAAAAGTGGCGCAAGGGGCTTGTAAATCTGCCCCTTAGGGGCTTATTTATGAGAACCCTGCGTCACAAGCATGATGAAGGGCTCTCTTAAAGATTTATTAATCCACTCACAAGCTTGCACACCACCTTCCAGCTGCACCGGGTCCTTGTCCTACCTTATCCCAAGCACATTCAGTAGCTAGGTCCCTCAATTCTTGATGTAAGTCAGTTATGTTACTAATGTACTTCTGCAAATCTTTACTCCTGTCTAGGAAATAAGTACAACACTGTGGGACCTTCAGCATACAACAAATAATTCCTTCTTTTTAAAGCAAACCATCTAAATCAAGTCGGTTCTGCATCACTATAGCCCTGATCGAAATCATCTATAAGCAACAGAGATCAGTGATCAGTGGATAGTGGATAGTTTGTCAACTATGGAAGACAATTTCCTAATCTTGATATATATAATATTATATATAGTATTGGACACAAGTCAGGCTTGAAAAGTGGGCTTGATACAGGGAAACTTATTGCTGGAATTCAAGAAATATATAAATTGAGTATCTAACTCGTAACAGCATGTATAAGCACAGCCCACCAGAGGGAAGAAATTACACACTGCCAATTGGACCACAGATGCCATAATGCAACTAGAAAAGCCTTCCACCAGAGGATGTGTAATTCAAATGAGGACATCAGGCTGTAGAGACAATCGGCGTGTTGTGGTACAGGCTCACCTTTGAAAAAGTTCTAGGAAAAGAACAAAACGCGTCAGGACTGCGCCTCATGCTGTTTCACCACTGAATTAAATATGCAAACAACAAGTTTCGAGTGCGGCTCAACTTCTTTTCCGTGTGGGGAGAAATTTTAAATATAATATTATATATATATAACCTACTGGTGATTCCTGTTGTGCATGGAAAGTTTCAGGGCCATCCATCAAGTTGGGGCTGAGAAAAAGGGGTGGGGGGGCCTTAGGGTATTAGTTGCGCACAAAAAATCTCATAAATAAATAAATAAATAAATAAAAAAACATGCGTTTCCCAAATTAATTCTCATAGGAAATTTAGACACGGCTACATACGGAACAGCTGAACGGAATTGCGCCAAATTTGGCAGAAAGGTAGATATTGGTCCAGAGAAGTGTCTTTTTGTGATTTGGTGTAAATATGTTTTGTAAATATTAAGGAAAATCCAAATTTGCATATTTAGAGACATTGCTCCTAGGAGGATCCGACAGTCCATGTGCTCAAATCTGATTGGCTTCAAATACTTCAAACCAGGAAGTGATAGCAGCCATCTTGTGACTTGGCTTGAGCCAAGTCCCACAAAAAATGTTTAAAAAGAAGAGAATGGGGCAGTGTAGGAAATCCCTGACCCCCTACGCCTCTTGGAGGAGTTCAAGAGAGACACTGCCAGGACAAAAAAAGCATATACAGTTTTTTAAATTGCCAGGAGTCACGCTGGAGCCATGCCTCCCACTGAAAAAAAAGAAAGAGAAGTGCGGGCTCCCACGCTTCCCTATTATTAAGCCCCTGGGAGGGCTGGGTCCTGGGGGCATGCATGCATTAATGTTTCTTGTGGACCACACAGGTGACCCGGGGACCACCACCTCCCTGTGGCTATTTAATTTTGTAATGGGGGGCATCATGGACCCTCCAGGCCCCGGGAACCACCACCTACCCTTGGCCAAATTCTATTTCTTTAAATGGGACTGCCACCTCCCCAGGGAAGGCCTTGCTACAACAAAGGCCCCCCTCCTGGAGCCATTGATGGCCGTAGGGAACCACCATCCCCAAGGGCCAGGTCCTGCTATGTCCCCTGGGACATAGATTTTTGCTGTGGCTTGGTGGGAGCTTTGCCGCTCCCGCCAAGTCACAGCAAACACTCTGTTTCTAGCAAGCGAGGGGTGACAAAATGCCCTTGATTGCTGGATGCGGAGCATTTGTCTGTTTCTCTGCCCACTGCCAAGCAAGCAGAGAAGAAGACAAATTGCTTTCAGACACAGGGAGCTGCATATTCAGCAGATTCCTGTGTCTGAAAGCAATGCCTGCTCCTGCAGTGAGCGGATAGGTGGTAGGGATGATGGGGGACTTCAGGCTCCCCAAGCAGTCCCAATACAGACTGGGTGCCCTGGGGTCACCCAGAGAAACATGGCCAGGCCCTGGAGAATCAGCCCGAGGAGGTATAAGGCCGGGCCCCAAGGGTTGGGGTCCACAGGGCTAGAATTGGCCTTGGGAGGGGTGGCCGCTGCTGAGACCTGAGATTCTGTTAGAAACTTTTAAAAACGAGAAGTATGGAAATAACCTAGAAGCCTCGCCAGTTTCCGCTCACCTCATATACATTAGTATTATGCAACATCTTCCCGCCTTTTTCCCAGGATGATGGTGAGCTTAATAAAAAGCCCCTAAAATGTATTTCCCGATGATTGTGGAGGCAAGTTCCTTATGGCTAGGAATATGTTTGTATCTCCAAACAAAGAAGAAACAGTCACATTGGCAAAGTTACAGACACACAAGCCCACTGGAGGCATTTCCACAGCATACTTTATGCAGCTGTAGTGTAGGAGATGCACTATACATTTACACAATGAGGTAGGACTTACTAATTAGCCAGTAGAAAGTACTGCGCTTGGGTAGAGGTGTTGTACAAAATGGTGACCTCGTCTAGGATAAATTCGCAGGGCAGGATTAATTCTGGTACGATGCTCATTTCATAGAAATGAAACCTCAGCAAATTACAGTTAGGAAATACACTTTGATAAAACGTAGAAATTCACTGAAAAAAACAAATGTTACAGGGACGTTATAGTTAGGAAATTGAATTTAAAAAACCTTAGAAAATCTCTGAGAAAACCAAATGGTTACAAGGACATTATAGTTAGAAAATAGAATTTAAAAAAACATAGTCTGACATTTGACTAGAGAAATTCTGTGGTTATAGTTACCTGAGATCAGCCGCGGTCGGTAGTAGGAGTTCCTGCAGGGGGGTGACGTTGGGAGGGGGAGGGGCGGGTTGGGGGGTAGTAAACTATGGATTACGGAGGTTTACAGGTAAGTAAACATATAAATTAATAAAACAAATTTCGTTGCGTGCACTGCATCCCCAAATGCGATGCAGTGCACGCAACAAAATTCGTTTTATCAATTTATATGTTTACTTACCTGTAAACCTCCGTAATCCATAGTTTACTACCCCCCACCCTGCCCCTCCCCCTCCCGACGTCACCGCCCTGCAGGAACTCCTACTACCGACCGCGGCTGCCTGAGATGTAATTTGAGATGTCATCAGTGATGCCATCAGTGATGTCATGTGAGATGTCATCAGTGATGTCTTGAGTGATGTCACTGACCATGTCATGAGTGATGTAATGTGTGAGGTCATAAGCAGTGCATTGCAGGAGCATAAGTTATATTTAGCTCAGGTAACTATAACTGTTGAATTTCTATGCTTTTGTGTGAGTGAAATCTGAGACTACCTATAACGTCCCTGTAACCTTTGTTTTTTTCAGTGAATTTCTATGATTGTTTTTTATTCTATTTCCTAACTTTAATGTCCCTGTAACCTTTGGTGTTTTAGGGAATTTCAAAGGTTTTTTACATTTTATTTCCTAACTGCAACCTGTAACCTTTGAGAGTGGGTGTGTGAGTGGCTGTATGGGTCTGTGAGTGGGTGTGTGAGTGGTTTTGTGGGTCTGTGAGTGGCTGTATAGGTCAGTGAGTTGGTGTGTGAGTGGCTGTTTGGGTCTGTGAGTGGATGTGTGAGTATTTGTATGGGTCTGTGAGTGGGTGTGTGAGTAGCTGCATGGGTCAGTGACTGGGTGTGTGAGTGGGTGTATGGGTTTATGAGTAGCTGTGTGAGTTGCTGTATGGGGTATGAGTGGGTGTGTTAGTAGTTTTGAGGGTATGCAAGTTGATGTGTGAGTGGATTTGTGAGTGGGTGTGTGAGTGGCTGTATAGGTCTGTGAGTAGGTGTTCGAGTAGCTGTGTGAGTATGTGATATGGGTCAGTGAATGGGTGTGTGAGTGGCTGTATGGGTCTGTGAGTGATTATATGGGTGTGTGGGTGGGTGTGTGAGTGACTCTATGGGTCTATGAGTGAGGGTTTGAATGGTTATGTGGGTGTGTGAGTGGCTGTATGGATGTGTGAGTGACTATTTGTGTCTGTGAGTGGATATGAGTGTGGCTGAATGGTTGTGTGAGTGGGTGTCTAAGTGGCTGTGTGGATGTGTCAGTAGCTGTATGAGTGACTGGACCAGGATGGAAACTCACCTGCTCCTTTATCCAACAAGAGTCCACAGTTTTGCACAAATGGGGATATTTACAAATAAGTGGCAGATGGAGGCTTTAGCCGTCATGGCTTAACGCCTCACTCTGCCACTTCAGAAATGCATGGCTGCGCCATATTTACAAGGATTTGGTACAGCCTTGCGTTGTCTCCTGCGCTGATGCTACACTTAGCAGTGTAGTGCCAACGCAGGCACCCTGGCAAGGTTGTCTGCATGCAGGGGAAGATTGGTTACGTACAGGAAGGTCCCCCTTCCTGCACATAAACAATCCTGAAATTCCAATTTGTCACTTCTATGTGTGCTGCTTAATGCAGCATGCATGGAAGTTACAAAATGTCAAGGCAGCACACATGGTAAAAGCAAAAACGAGGAGAAATAAAGCATTTCTCCTCATTTTACCAAGTTAAGACCAGGTTTTCCCTGGTCCGAATTTTGGCACTGCCTCCTATTTACGCTGCCCTTGTAAATAGGGGACAGCACCAAAATCAATGGGTGTTGCAGTGGAATGCCCACCGTAATACCCCTGCCCACCCCTTATACACTAAGCGTAGCGTGAAAGGGGGCCTTATTTGCAAGGCAACGTTAGGCCATGTTAAGTGGCTTAATGCTGCCTTGTAAATAAGGTGAAGCCCCTATCGCCACGGAAACGTCACAAAAAGTGACGTTCCTGTGGCGATAGGGGCATGTACATATGCCCCAAAATGGCTACACAATTGGAGTACTTTCTACTGGTTAATTTAGTAAATACTAACTCTTTGGGTAAATGTCTAGTGCATATTCTACACGAGAGTTGAGTAATGGACCATGAGGAAATCTCTCCAGTGACCTTCTGTGCATTTAATTTCAGCAATATGATTGTTCCTCGTGCATATTCTTCCAGAAATCTATGATAACATGAATTCTCCTATAGAGAAGATGACAAGACTACAAAGAGGTGAATCTCCACCAAACAAGTGTAATTCCTCTTAATTATATGAAGTAATCTTAATTATATGAAGTAAGTGCTCCTTTGTTTGGTGGAAATGGCCTCATATTCTTTGGCTTCAAGAACGCATCACCAAAATTGGTGGGAAATATGCTGAGGGGCCTTTTGGTAAGCTGTCCATCAACCTGTCAAAAGGCCGGAAGACCTTTGCACACTACTAAGGTGGATGGGGCGAGGCCAAATGGGTGAAGCTTCCAGGTGATTTTGCCCATTTGCATACTCATAGTAATTTAAAGGAAGAACCATGGACTCTGCTCACACCAGGAGAGGACAAGAATGAACCCACTCATCACAGTAACTACAGATTGAGCTCCGATAAGTCAAAAATGCATTCACCTCCATCAAGGATTTCAGGTAATTTTTCATCATGGAATTGATGAGAAAACACACTTGCTTCGCCTTTGCCAAGCTCAGGCAGTTAGGACCATTTGCCTTTTGCAAAAGGGCAGGGGGCCAACGCGGCCCCCCTCTTCGGGATGATTTTGGGCACAGGGCCCCATCCCATTGTGGCCCGGCCACTTATAACTGGGTGCCCTGGAGCCCCCAGGGCACCCAGTGTGCACCCTGGGGAACTGTGGGGGGAGCTTCAATGCCCTTGCAGTCCCTGCCGGCTCCCCACCTCCAGCAGGAGCCAACTTTACTCTCCTTAAATGCTGCTCTCTGCATGTGGGAGCAATTCTTTCATCTGTTTCCCTGCCCCCATGGGAGTGGGCAGGGAAACAGATGAAAAGTCCGCTCCCAGTGAGCAGGAGCAGTTTTCCTGCTCCTATCCCTGGGAGTGGACTTACTGTTTGCTCTCACTTGGTGGGAGATGTCATGGCCCCGCCAAGCAACAGCAAACTACTATCTCTTCATGGTGGGGACCTCAGGACATATCTCTGGGTGGTGGCGGTACCTTGAGCGCTCATTGCTGGGCCTGCCCCATGGAGGTGGTGGTCCGCAGGACAAAAAACGTCCTGAGAGGGTGGCCGCGTGGCCCCCCTCCCCATTAACAATACAGCCATGCTCCGGGAAGGTGGTGGCCCCGGGCCAATAATGGCCTGGAATGGTGCCCACATGGTCCCTTTACCCCTTTTTGTAAGGGGAGGTAATGTCCCCGAGGCTGTAATAGGCCCAGGAGGAGGGTTTACACAGCTTCCCTCCTCTATATTGCTATGGCCTTGCCATAGGGAGGTGGCGGTCCCTGGGGCTGATATCGGCCATGGGGAAGGGGGTCGCATGCGCCCCTCCCCAAACTACATAATTATATATGCCCCCGGAACCTGGCCCACTTGACTCTCAACTAGAAACAAACGCTCGTTTTTGTTTTTTCAATTATATCACAAATTCACATATCCCCCCTGCAATTTTGCAGCATCACTGAAAAAAAGCCTTTTGGCCCTGACCTGACCACCAGGACTAGGGTTCATCAGGGCATTCCTACCCTGCCCCCTTCTCATGTTTTCTTTTACTTTTCTTTGGGGACTTGGCTGAGTCCAAGTCCCAAAATGGTTGCCAACACTTCCCCCTTGAAGTGTTGGTAGCCAATCAGATCTCAGCATGAGATCTGTTGGATCCACGGAGAATCTGCATCCCTTGATATACTAATGTGTTTTTGTCTTTAATAACTCTGCAACTACTGAACTGATTTACACCAAATCGAAAAAGTGCTCTTTCTGAACCAAGATCTACCTCTCTGACAAACTTGGTGTAATTTGCACATTGTTTGACCCCCCCCCTCCCTTTTTCTCGGCATCTGCTTGACGGATCACTCTAAAAAGTAAAGTTAGTTAAAAGTGTAAACGTACTCAAAAGTGTGGTTTGTGATTCAAGCTCCTAGTGTTGATGTTCTAAATCGCTTGTCACAGCAATATGAATTAGGTAAATTCTTTGTATGCCTGTTGGCAATATTGCAGTAAATGTTGATGGAGTTCTAAATGGGGAGTTCTATATGTGGCACCAATGTTAAAGGATTGATGTCTAGTTCCTGTGCTCTTCTCATAGTGTCAGAATTCATTTCATTATCCCCTAGAGAAGTTAGTAGATCTATTTTAGTCTTTGGAAGTTTCTATGGCATGCTGGAACAGAATTGCAATTTTTTTGTACAGGACATTTAATTCTTCCTTTGAAAGGGCAACTTCAGATAAGCTAACTGCTAGTGATTTTGATGTTTGTTGAGCTGTCTTATTCCCCCCCCCTTGCAGCATGGTCCTGTTTAAGGGGCTGTGTGGTGTATCTGATCCTCTTCAGGTCATTATATTGAGTTGTTGTTGTACAGCATTTCTTCTCCTTGTAACTGGTTTGTTTGATGGTGGTATAATCCTTCCTTATCTGTGGTTTTGACTTCCAGTAAAACATTTTGACCTGGATTTTTTATGTTGATGGTCCTTCTAAAGCAGCTTGTTAGTCACCCTTTGATGAGGAGTGATCAGCCTGGGTAACTGCTATGCTTCTCTTTGGTGGTGTCCTTTGACTGCATTTCTTCATGAAGGTATACACTCTCTCGAGTTTGTAATCAAGGAGATCTATTTTAAATTTTCTTTTCATTTTGTGATAGAATTTTAGTAAGTTGGTTTATCTGTGTCTTATGTTTGTTGAGCTCTTCCTCTACTTTTCAATTAGTTGAGTCAACATGTTGAATAAAGCTTAGCTGAGATTTTCTGAATCTCTATGGGGGATATTAACAACGAATCGCGGCAAACATCGCAAATTCCGCTTAGCGCGATTTGGAATACCGCCGCCTATCGCTGGTTTACATCGCCGTGTTAGCTGCATATTTACAATGCCTTGCTCACAGGCGATGTACAAACCTGCGATAGACGGCGATATTGATCATTAGCGTGTGAAATCAAGCGATGATTTCACACGCTAATGAAAAGCTTGATAATAGGGGAGTGTGGACATAACCAAAGAATCCACCTCCCATTCAAAACATGCCTAAGTCAAGTTTTGACCAGACGTAAGGATCCGGCATAAACCGCGGTTAGCGCAGCTTTCATCATCACTTTGTGGTTCCGGAGCCACGTTGTAAATAACGAGATGTCCTGTTCAGGACCTTTTGTTATAGTGTTATGGTAAGGTACGCCTACTTTCATCTCATTAGCGATGTATATCGCTAAGATGCGTGGCGTTACTAAAACGGCAGCTAACATGTGCTAATGCATGTTAGCGCCGCCTTGTTAATAGGACGATGAAATTATCGCCGCTTTAGCGGAAAAAAGTGCCGCTAAAGCAGCGATAATGCCCTTGTAAATATACCTCACAGTTTTTATAAGATCATTCTTTTCTACCTAAGGGAAGATGAATATGTGGAGACTCCCTGGCCCCCTGATTGCAGAACAGGGACACTTTCCCGGCCTGCGCCAAGTGCCCCTTTTCAAAGATGCGCCTAGCCCAGACCGGGACAGTGTGCCATGGGGGCAGCACATTCTGTGAAAGATGGAGTAGCTACTTATATGCCGCTTCATGTTTCTTAGTGCAGGTGGAAACTGGATGCACATTAAAGAGGGGACAGAGATACCCTGCATGCAGGTGCAATAAGTGACTGCACCTGCCTACAGTGACATGTCTGGAGACTCATGAGACGCCCTTTGCCTCCTCCAGATGGCTGCCCTAAGACGGCACATTATTATTGTGTCACATTTTTGTAGCTGACTGTCAGTGCGCATTCTTGGGGTCTGTTTGCCACCCAAATTTGAAATAGGTCACGGGCGCAGAGGCAAAGTGATGCCCATATTTTCACTGGGTTTCTCGAGATGGCATTGATGTTACACGCGCAGCAATGCTATTATTATTACAGAAGGAGCAGCGCAAGCTTCTGCAGTCCCTTCTGTAATACCCTTGTGCCCCAAGAGTACACAAAGAGGGTGCACACTCATTTTGCTCCCCAGGGCACTATGCATAATATGGCCCCTCGTATCCTAGTAGCCTCCAAATGTTTTTGTAAGGTTGTTACTTTAAAAAAACCTGTCTATTTCTTTCTTTAGAGCTTTTTCTAATGCATTAAAGGGGCTTTTTGGTGAGGAGAGATTTGGAGATGATTGACTCTTAGGGGCCGATTACGATGTTGGGCGGAAAGCCTCCTCCCGAATCTCCTCGACCATGTCGGAGCACTTCCGACCGACTTGGTCGGTTTCCATTCCAACCGCCCGATTATGATGTTCGAGACTAGAATGTAAACCAAGCAGTCATTCCAAATCAGTTCTGACTGACTCGCGGAGTATTCGTGTTGGTCAGAAACGCATTTACACCCCTAAGGACAGTGTTTATGCCCTCGAGATTACAATATCGATTTCCAGCAGCCTTTCCGTGTTGGCCTCTTCAACATGGAAAGGCTGTCGGAAAGTGACTTTGGGGGCCCCTGGCAGGGCCTCCTTCCCCCCGTGGCCTACGGTTGATGGCCGATGGGGTACCTAAGGGACCCCCCTATACAACCCCGCACTGTGTGGCAGGCACCATGGGGTACTTGCCCCATGGTGCAGGGCTTTCCGCAAACACACCATTTCCCCATAGGAGCCTGTGTTATGGCCGGTTGTCAGGCATAACACGAGTTCCTATAGAAAACAAGGGGACTCGCATCATAATACGGCAGTCGGAACAGCCGACCGGAAGTCGGTTGGTTCTGATTCCGAGTCGGTATCGAGCAGAGGCTGTCCGCCATACATTGTAATAAGGCCCATAGTTGCTGCTCCGTTTAGATTAAACACTTGCTTTACTTTATCCAACCAGCTTTTTTGAAATCATGCCATTTGTCAATGTGGGTGGCTGGTTAATCACTGTATTAAATAATATCAAGTTCTATATGCAGGAACGATGGTGATGCCAGGTAACCTTTGAATTCTTTTTTCATTTTAATAAATAGGTGAACTTGATTCAAGATGCCTGTGCTTGTTTTTGTTGGTTTTCTTGCTCCACCAATTGAGTACAGAGCATGGTAAAGGGATCAACCAAGCAGCAATTGTTAAATGTTCTAGTTCCTAATTCTAATTTAATAATTCTTTGTTGATTAGTAAAAGGGCCTGAGAATGTTCTTGATTTTTTATATATATGTTTCTAACAGTAATTCAGGTTAAAATATTTTGATGCACACTTTCAGGAAGCTGCGCTGGTTTCTGGAGTGTTTTGGCCTTCTATTGCGTTCTAAAGGTACTTTGGAATGACAACATGTTTCGCCCAGTGGACCTATGATATGGGCTTTTCTGTAAGATCATTCTCAATTGGTGTTGTATAGCTTGGCACTTACATCATACATTCTCTGTGTTACAGTACAGTTCAGGGCATCAACAACATTTACCATGTACATTTCATCGGGCCGTATAGTGCCCTTTCATGATTTCTTTATATTGTGCCAGTTATAACTAGTTTTCTCATGCACTTTCTGCTACTTTTGTGTCTTCTTTGTCCATGTTATATATATATGCACTAATTGCTGTCTTTCCCCACTTCTTCCGGGTATGTCAACAGCAGAATGTAATGAGTCTTGTCTATCTGTCCCTAAACCTGTCTCAAGCCAAAAGTGTCCTGTATAGAGTTGTGAGAGGCTGGCTCAGTATATGATGTACACTTATGTAGGTGGACACCTTGCACTGATCCAGACAACCCTTATGGTGATGTTAGTGGTCTTACACAACCGTAGAAATATCTCTAAGTGGTAGCTGTGGAGAGCAGCCTTCAGGCTTAGTTCAGAAGGAGTGTAAAGCAGCTTGTTTTACCAGAACATAATCTTATAGGTATCGATTAAGTGAAAAAGCACCACACAGTGTATTTATAAAAATAAGAATTTATTATAAGACACTCACTAACACATACAGATATCTCCTGCTGGAGATATACACAATGCACACAATACTTTTGCAATAGAAACAGGTAAATAGCACAGAATATACAGTGGTCACCAGGGGGACACCAAACAATATACTAAAATATTGTATGTGAACCACGACTCGAGTCAAGACAAGATGTAGAAGTGCCAGGGACTCAAGTAACCACCCAAGGTGAGTATCTAGGAGCCCCACGGAGGTCGTGTGAAGTGTAGGAACAACACTGCGCTCGCCGTACAAATCAATGTGTAAGTTGTGGTTGCAATTTTAGAGAAAGAGGACCCTACACAGTGGACCCTCAAGAAACCCTGTGGAAGACATGCATTTGGAGAGTCACTCCACCCGTGGATACCCTTGGAACCATGGTACCTGCACCAGGAAAGCAGGGTGGCAAAGGTGTGAAGTGGTGTAGGAAATCGTTGTCAAACTCAATGGGAGACTTCAAGAAGATCCCGTTGCTGGAGTGGAACACAAAGGTGAATTCAAGGTGGAGAGTACCTGCAAGCAGAGGGGACAGAGTCTAGGTCACTTGGGGGTGACCAGGGGGCGAAGAAGATGAATGCCCACCGATGTCGGGTGTTGCAGGAAAGTTGACGGTAACCTTAGAGTTGCAGGTGTGAAGACCAGGTGATGCTTTGGGAGACCAGGAACAATTTGCGAGCTGTCTGACATCGGTTGAGGGGTCAGTGTCCATCGGGAGTAACAACAAACCTTAGCAACTGCAAACAACATGGAAAGCAAAGTAGGTGCAGTGTCGGGACCAGCAAGGTCCAGGGGACTCACCACAAGTTGGGGAGTCAGTGCAGGACCTGAACATTCAGGGGAGCCCAAAGAATTCAAAAGTGACCCTCAACAGGACCTACAGGCCGGAGGCACTGGAGTCGCAAGAGGGCCTCGAGCAGCTCACCAAAGAAGCAGGCCCACGGTTCAAGAGATGCAGTGGGGTCGAAGATTCTGGTCACTGGAGATGCTTGAGGTTGGGGTTACTTGGAGCCCAAAGATCTTGATGGAAGGAAGCCAACAAGCCATTGCAACAGCAAGTCAATGCGGTGTACAGGGGTTCGGTTCCTGCGGCTCAGACGTGGGATACTGGCCTCAAACTTGGAGAGAGGACAGGGCAGGCCTCAAGAGATGTGAAGAACCACCACCAGTGTTTCTGAGCCTTTTGGAGTTTGTGGGAGCCCAGGATCAACAGACCGGTCAGCTTAATTGTGGTGCCTGCCGATGGGAAGGGACTCCTTCACTTCAAGGGAGAATCTTTCAGGTGTCTTGGATGCCCACAGGCCTTGGAATGTTTCCTATATGGAGCAAAGGAACAGATGTTTCAGCAGATGAGCAGGGCGAAGAGATCAGGAGCAGCAGGTGTCTTTCCGGTTGCAGCCTTGATGCCCAGAGCGAAGTCCAGCGAAGTCAATCAATCACATAATTTGTAAAGCGCACTACATACCCGTGAGGGATTCGGCGCTGGGTGGGGGGGTGCTGCTGCCTCCTGAAGGTCAGCAGGTCTTCGGTCGGTCGCAGGTGGAGGGGGAGGGTGTTCCAGGTCCTGCCCGCGCAATGGGAGAACGATCTGCCTCCAGAGTGCCCAGATGGTTCAAAGTTGAAGTGGTGTCTGAATTGAATCGTGTCCCATGATGAATCTAGGGATCCACCCTCAGGTAAGCCCTTAAGTACCTACGGAAAGGGTTGGGACAATTCAGGGTGCACTTCCAGGGAAGGGGCTGGACAGTGAGGAGGATACTCCAATGTCCTTGGTCCAGTTTTGCGCTAGAGGGGAAGCCAATGGTTTTCTGAGCTAGTTTAAACTGGACTATGCAAGGAGGGCACCAAATGTGCCCTTCAAGCAGACTGAGTGGCGCTGGCCCCAATACACTAAACCCTGTCTGGGAGGTGGTCACACCTCCCTAGGACAGGATACCTATTGTTCTGCCTTCCCCTTCTCGAGCTTGGCTCAGCAGCAGGAGGGCAGAATTGTGTCTCTGGTCGGCAGCAGCCATGTTGTGCTGTCCGGGTCTAGAAGACTGATACTGGGAGCACTGAGGGCATAACGGAGGACCTTTACAGTTCTTGGAATCAAATGATTCCAACATGTTTGATACCAAACATGACAGGGTTTGTTACAGCCAGTTTCGAGATGGTAATTGCGTAATGATGCGGTGCCCCTCTATATGTTATATGGCTGTCTCACTTACAACCCAGGAGAATGGACTCCGAAGGCTGCAGGGGTATCCTGCTAATGCAGGGGCACCCTCACACTTAGAACCAAGCACCCTGCTTTCAGGATTGAAAAGGCCTACTGTAGGGTTGACATAGGTTTTAAATGCAGTGACCCTAGATATAGGGAACCTATGCCTGCCGTAAGTGGTGTTAGAACCAGATGACACAGGCTGCAGTGGCAGGCCTGCAGTGACAGTTTGAATGGTCTCCCATAGGTGGCATAATACATGCTTCAGCCTGTGGGGGACCCCTGGGGTACCTATGCCCTAAGTATCTTAGAATCACATACTAGGGACTAATAAGGGTACCACAGTATATAATCTGGGATGTACCTAAGTACTGAACATAACAATTTTATTGGAGAAAGCAGAGAGACTGGTTCCTGATTAGCAAAATCCTAGTCAGACTAGTCAGAAACAGCATAGCACTAGGCACAAAGTGGGGTAACCATAAAAGCAGATCCTACTTTCCTACAAGAGTCACTATTTGTCCTCCTCTGTATGTCTTTCCTCTCTTTTCACATACCAACCACTGTCTAGATATATTTTTCGGCCACTGTTTCTTTGTGACCAGCCTGGTAACCGTGGTCCTTTACTGAACCACTTAGATGTGGCAATATTAATAAACTATTAAAACGTGAATTATACTAGATGGAAAAGTTAAGGAAATTAAATCCATCAAGGCCTAATAACATACAATACAGGTCATGTTTTCTATAGCAAAATGACTCAATGGTGAACAAAACTATCACCTTTATCACAACGAAAGAGCACAGTACAATTCCTCACTACAGTCACCAGCATGCGGCGCACGGTAATGATAGCAGAGCAGACTAGATTACGAAGATAAAATCTAAAATACTTTGGTGGGGAGACCTTTTGAAAGTATTTATTGTTTGATTTAATTTTGATTTAAAGGTTCCTTGTTCGATAAGTTTCTCCAAAAGGTTTGTAACTTGAAGTTAACATCAAAACTGGTATCCAAGTACCAGCATTCTTATGTGAGTTCTCATGGCTTTATGTGAAGCATTTCCTCTTAAAATACCAGAGAATAAGGCATGCTGTTTTTTTCATGCTGTGTCCCAGATTTGCATCCTACATGGATGAGAATTACTCAACTTTGAAGCCTGGTAAGTAATATTCGCAGAATGGTTTGTGTTAAAATAGGCATTTAACCTAGCCTTACACGAAACTCATTTGAGAACCTCTGGGGGGCATATCAGCAACAACCGGCGATAATTATCGCTAAGCGCACTTAGCGCTAGGATAATTATCACCGGCTAGCGTGGACTTTTATCGCTGAGATAGCGTGCTATTAGCAACGCTTATCTCAAAAGCGATAAAAATCCTCGCGCTAACTGCCTAACGTGAGATTATCGCTGGAACCCCAGCGATAATCTCACGAAATGTGGCGTTAGCTTGTTGATAGGGACTCACAAACTTAGCCATGATATCCACCATCCATAGGATATCATGGCTAAGTCAGTCCTGAAGCAGGCGTAAGGAAAGAAGCGATAACAGGGGTTATCGCTACTTTTCCTGCCACTATGCTTCATAGCGTGGGGCTTGATGATAGGAGAAATGTCGCTTAGCGACATTTCTCCTGTCATGTCAGGAATGCCCACTTTGCATCTCATTAGAGATGCAAAGCTGGATGTTAAGAATATGTGCGCTAAAGCAAGGTTTCATGCGTTAGCGTGACTTTGCTAATTAGGCGATAAAATTATCGCCGCTTTTCGGCCGAAAACGGCCGCAAAAGCGGCGATAATTTTCTATCGCCTCATTGCTGATATGTCCCTTGGTTTATAAACTTTTGAATGAGAGCTTTCTCCTGATGAAGGATGGTACATCCCAAGTCAAGTTGAGGATTCTGTTAACCATGGTACAAAACTAAAGAATAATATATACATTTCACAAATAAAGCAAAAATAACTTATGTAGAATCCTTGACAAGACTTTTTCATTCAGACTTTATTTTGGCTCAGAGCGGGAGATGTACTAACGTTTTGGGTTGGGTTTGCATCACAAAAGTAATGCAAACCAGCCAAAAATGTTCATTTGGAATTTACTTTCCAATGCAAAATGTATTGCATGAAAGTAATTACTTTGTTTCAAAGGGGTTTTCAGGGCATGGCATTAGGGAGGTGCAACGAGGAGAAATGTTTTCATTTCTTCTCGTTTTTTTTCTGTGTGGTGCATTTTGCAGCACACCTGAAAAGATGAAGGAGCATATTATCAAGAACAGCGTTAAAATTATCGCCGCTTTAGCGACAGGAAACTGCCGTTAAAGCTGCGATAATGGGCTTGATAATATGCATTTGAGAATTCCAATAGAAGCCTATGTTCTGGTGTGAACATGGGCTTCTATTGGAATTCTCAGCGGCATATTATCAAGCCCAATATCGCCGCTTTAGTGGCAGTTTCCTGCCGCTAAAGCGGCAATACTTTTAACACCGTTCTTGATAATATCCCCCGAAATCCCCTGAATTGATTGATTTTGTGCAGGAAGATGTCCCCCCTGCACAAAATCAATCAGCCTTGCAACGCAGGCACCCTTGCACAATCGTGCAACACCCTTGCACCATCGAGCAAGGGTGCCTGCATTGGTACATGGCAGCCCATTGTGCGCCGGCGCTGGGGAAAAGAACAGGATTACACCAAATCACATGGATATGGCGCATTCCTGCCCTTTTGTTTTGACGTAGAGCAGCGCACCAAGATCCATTGCGGCGCTACCCTACGCCAACGCCTCATAAATGAGTCACAAGGTGTTTAAGGTACCCTCTGTTTCCAAGAAGCTCCTGTTTCCTGAGATAAAACCAATCCTAGTTTCCAGGAGATTCCTGAGCTGCAACTAATTCTTGTTATTTGTTCTGAAGTGATTCTTTGATCCTTGATTCCCAACTAGCACTATTTTGATGCAATCTTTGTTTTCTTAAACTTTCTTTATACCTTTAGCTACCTTTTCCAGTGTCTGCCTCTTCCCCTTTTCCTTATTTCCAGTTTGCACCTTTCTTGTTTCTGCTGCCAAGACTTTCCGTTTCCTAGTGTGTTTAAAAAAAACAACTTTCTGCTTACTGTTACCTATGCTTTTCCATTCTTTCATGTTAATCATACCTTCTTTTTAACTCCTTGTCTATTGAGGTTGTGTATTTAGTTCTCCTTTCCTACTGTTGCCACCTTGCACGGTTCTGTGTGATTGCTAGGATTCATGTACACTGCCGACAACTGAGGTGGTGTTATTGGTCCACCATGAGCATTGTGTTTATGGTACATTTATGACATCACCAAAGATATCAGCTGTACAGCTTTTGCATGTACATCCTACATGTGGATGTTTTGCAGTGGTATCTGTCACAGCAATTCTGTGTGAAGAAGTAACAGAGCTTTAGTCTTACTGTGTGGAGCTCCAGATTGCTTTATCCTACAATCCCTTTATTCTTAATGTTGTCATATGCATGTCTTGTACATAAAGGGGGATAGTTATTCTGAATGCTGAATTGGCTCAAGTGTATTTTCCTTCTGAACCTTGGCTGTTTTGCTTCCTTATGCACAGCTTCACCATTGGATCCCTATCATACTCTGGCTCCCTGTGTGATCTTGGGCAGCTCTATTACCAGTATTCTCTTCTCCCTGTCTATACTGAATCCAGACCTTCACGGACCTCTTGACAACTACTCTGAGTCCATAGCTGTGGCCATCCTCCTAATTCGCACACTCCTGTTCTAGTTCCACATCCTCATTCTGCTGCTCTTTCCCTGATTATCCTTCTTCTTCTGGTCCTCCTGATGGAACTCCTTAGTCTTGTCCTCAACTGGTCCCTATGCTCTTCTGGTTCCTGATCTTCAGGGTCATAGTCCTTCTGACCTTCTTGGTCTAGGCCCTCCTGGTCTTCAGGGAGCAGGCCCTTCCTGTTTTTTTTCTCTCCTAGGTCCAGGTCTTGTTCCTACTACATCAGCTCCTACTCCTGGTCTCTGTAGTTTTGGTCCTCCTGGCCCTGATATTCCTGGTCCTCGCTATCCTAGTCTGTCTGGTCCTTCTGGTTCTTGTCTTCCAGGTCCTCAAGGTCCTGATTCTCCTGCTCCTCCTGGTACCCCGCCCTTGGTCCTGCTAGTCCTGGTCCTCCTGTTTACAGTACTCCTCTACATTCTGGTTCTACTCTTGCTCCTCTTGGTACAAGTCCTGTTTTTGGGTCTCTTATTTCCCTGATCCTATCCCTACTCCCCTGCTCCTTCTGGTCTTTGCAATCTTAATGCTCCTAATGACAACAGATCTGATTATAGTCACCATGGTCCTTGTCCATCTGGTTGAATTCCTTCTGGCCTTACTCCACTAGCTTCATCTTGGTCTAGACCCCCTGGCTCTGGCTGTAGTAACCATGGAGTTCCGGGGTCAGTATTTGTCCTCAGGGGATTGGACCTTTTGGTCTTTCTGTTTTAGGTCCTTGTGGCCCTAGTCATCATGGTCCGGCCCTCCTGCGTCTCCTGGTTCTAATCCAATTTGTGGGCCTCTTCTTGTAACTTTCCCTTCTAGGCCTGATCCTAGTTCCACTGCTTTTCCTCCTCTGGGTCCTCTTAGCCCTCATCTCCCAGATGCTAGTCCTCCTAGTAGTGGTGATGCCCGTTGTGCTGGTCCTCCTGGCCATCCTGAGGTCCCTGTACTCCTGATGCTTACCATTTTGGTCTTACTGGTTGTGAACCTTCTGGTATTCCTGGGACTGGGTCATGCTGTCCCTGATCCTCTTTACCCTCTTGGTTTTCCTGGTCCTGCTTTTCTTTTTTCTGGTTTTCCCGGTCTGCTGGTCTTCCCCATGGCTCTTTTCCTGCAAGTGATCCAGGTCCTCGTGCTGGTCCACATTATCCTCCTATTTTGCTCCTCCCCATAGGTTAATCAAATACCACCTCCAAGTCTTTCGCTCAGGTTTTTGTTTTTCATTTTGTTTTTGGCAGTTATGGATTTTTATGAGAGGGATTGGAGGTCAGCAGTAAGTGTATGTCGTAATGTACTTGCTGGTCATATATTTAAAGCATCATATAATAGTACAGAGAGTTTATGTTTCTTTTTCTATTCATAGGGTGTAACTCTTTGGATCAAACATTTCTGTTTTATGTCAGATAGCTCAATGTTGTAGCAGAAATCCTTGTGTTCCCTGCAAGTCACAAGGTGTAATTATGGTAACATAGGTGAATGAGTCACGTGGGCACTTCGAACAGTGCCATACAACTTGCACATTGCATGTTTGAAACTTTGTAGTTTTAACTTAATCTTTCATTGTCATGCAGTTCATACTATATCAATAAGACTGTGCGTTTGGACAGCATAAATGTCAAAACTGTGCAAGACTTAGTCCACACACACCATTCAGGATATGTTCACCTTAGTCCTGGATATCTCACAATGCCAGATGGTATGTGCAGCCTCAGAACATTACAACTCTGATTCCCCAAGGAAATTGAGGAAACAGATTGGTCCCTTTTGTTAGTAACTTATACATGCCCAAAGAGTAACACAAGAAATACTCAAATTGGCATTTAAATGATTTATTAAAGCAATATGATTCTTGCATAAAATACATGCGCTGATTAATAGAAGGAAACAGAACAGAGTAATCAGCATTAACAGAATGGTTAAGAAGATAAACAAATCAACCATTGTGCTGTGACACTGATTATAAGCATATCTATATAATCCTATCTTTACTCTTACCTAGCGCTTCCTAACCAAGTGGTCTTAGGGGGGGAAATTTGCCAGAATACCTTAGGGTGATCTAACTCCCCAGTTAGCTGTTGGTATGATTCATCTGGGAGCACGTTCTTCTGCAGAGCAGGCAATTGTCTTTCTCAGTAAGGCAGGTAAAAAGGATTCAGCTCGAAATCCGGCATGGGCCGACCTCGACAGTGACAGTGAAATGCCCCTCTGTCTAAACAAAGGATCGGTAACATTTATATAATACACTTCACCCATGTTACCATGCCAGTGCTCTAGTCATTCTAGTTTATTGTACCCTTGCAAGGCTGTCGCCAAGTGGACAATAACAAACATCAATATTTTGCTCAGTGAATTTAAGGCTGGTACAGAATGTTCAAATCCCTTATAACATGCCTACGACGAAGTGAAAATGTAAGCAATTCCATTTCAGAGAATATTATAGATATGGACGCGCAAGTAAATGTATGTCAAGAGTCAACGTTTAAGAAAGATGTCAACTTTAAACGTGAACATGTAAAATGGTGGTGTCTCTCACCCGAGGCCTACGTAACCACATAACACTATTCTAAGGTTGATAAAATGTGTTCCATTGATGGTATTGAACAGTTAATAGGCACCACAACATTGAGTATGTGCAGTGTGCTACCTATTGTACACCTTATACAGATAAACAGATATAACTGACATTCACACAGAGCATTCATTACGCTACATACATACTCAGCTTAAGGCTAAACTATTTTTTAAACTTCAGATAATCTCTTGGCAACTTATGGAGTGACACAGTGCCTCATCTTAGATTCCCCAATAGGCAAGGCCTGAGGCTCCAGATGTGCTCAGTATGAGCCACAACTGTTCCATCTGTAGCGCCTTGTGAGTTAGACATGATGGGACCCTTTTGATTCCTGATGTAGAATAGTGATGTAAGTGCATGGGCATTGGTGATAGAATTTGTAATGTAGAATATTCAGTTCATGAATACACGCTGATGAATAAAGACTTGTAATACTAAGCCCTGTATGTGATCATTTGCAAGTTCCCAGGTTGGGGTAGGACGCTAAAACTGGCAACGGGATAGGGGATTACATAAAACCTATGACCCGACGACCCGAGAGTGCTCTCCCGGAGAGTTTGCCATGGTCCAGTGAACTGCTTGTGTCTGCCATGTGGGCATCAGTCAAAGTGAAAATCGATGGTTGGTGTATGTGGAGTCAAAGCACCAATCCAGCCAGTGCTAGGCCTGTGAAGAAAAGGAATGCCTTACAGAAAATGTGTTTGTCGTTGACTAGAAATTTGATTATAAAGTCGAGACAAGAGGTACTACACCAGAACAAGACACAGAGCCATCATTCATACAGTACGACAATACTAAAGGCTCTGACAACCAGGTACGGAAAGTGCAGCATGTGGCAACAACCAGGTGCAAGAGCGTGTTGTGAGTAGAAGCAGATAATTGCAGAGAAACATTAGAAGCGGCGACAATCAAATATAAAGAGAATATATTCACACCTACCAGAAATTGAGTAAATAGAGTCATCATACCACAGCCTTTCTTCCAGGGTCATCAATACGGACCCTATGATCCCGGAAGTTGACACCACTGATGGTGTTTGATGTATTCCGCATAACTCGAAATGTCCTTCAGAAAGTGAACGGCTACAATGGAAACTCTAAAAAAGCCATACAAGTTCAGATTGGCAATAATGATCCTGAAGCCTGTATGTCGCAAGGACTTACAGATGGTATGAATGGTGCCGATCCAAGTGCATAGCACATACTCTCATCAGTAAGGGCCATAACCGGATATAATGCAGCTGTTTTATTAAAACCACCGCTTCCCTTTGATACCGTCAAAAAAGAAATTATCGGTGGCAGAGGGACTGCCTAGATTGAAACCGTCAATTATTTCATTTATATGCTGGAAGAAGTAAATGAGAAAACGATCATTAAATATCTATAGAATTTAGCAAGTGAAAGGGGTAAAAGAAGTGATAAAGAAAATACCACAAGGTAATGAAGTGACGTACTGTCAAATCAAAGAAGTATTCAACACCAAGTTCAATCCAATGCTGAATGTTGAGTATGAAAGGTACATTTTCAGTCAGGAAAGGCAGAGAACTGGTGAAAAGATGGATGAGCATTCACTCATAAAGCATTCCAGGTTCAATGATGAAGAGGCCATGCATCTCAGAGTCTTAGATGGTTGCCTCTCCAATTCCTTCAGACGATGAATGCTAAAAGAGACACTTAGCTTGAAGCGAGCACTCATGGCTGTCAAAGTGGAAAAAAGAGCTGACAGAAAAGAAGCTAACATGGAGGCCTGAACGGCCCAAAATGAATTAGCACTGACTGCGAAAAGTAAGTCGAAGTACAAGGTAGAAGACCATAAAGTAATATCTTCAAAGAAAAATAAGTTATTTTTTCGATGTGGATTCTCCAATCCACATGAGGGTAGATGTGGTGCTATTGGACAGGTATGCAAAGGCTGTGGGAAAGAGAGCTATTTTGTAACAGTCTGCAAAGCAAGAGAAAGATCAAGTGCATCAAGTTGAGAAAACAAAATGAAGGCAACACCAAGTATATCACATCGAGAAAACAAAATGGTTGCAAGAACGTTCCAGACTTGATGTTCTACGCTAGCCCACAGGGCCAATTGGCAGCATCAGTTGAGGCAAGTAGAAACTGAATGATGTAGATTGTCATCAAATTCTTCATCTAAGAGCTGTCACTGTCATTTTCAAGCGACAGTGAAGGCGATGGGTGTGCGATGTCAATCTTGACTGCCAGACGACTGAGGATTAGCTTCATGCAAGGCAGAATGTCAGTCAAAGCTAGGCCAAAAAGTGAAAGTGCTAAATTCATTTGGACACCGTCATAAGATCACACTGGAAGTGTATGGGTGTTCCATTCTTTTTATCATAGACAGTGATGCGTCAATAAACATTATGCCAGTGGAAAAGTACAATTAACTGTCACCAGTGCCCGGTTTAACTCCGTTGAAACCAAAAAGTATATGTGGGCTGCTTTGATGTCATCGAGAGCCTGTTTACATAGTTTCAGGGCTGCTGCTGACATGGGGCTGATTTTTGTACACTACAATGCAAATGCCTATCATGAGATAATGAATCAGTTTCCATCTTTGTTTCATGGACTAGAAAGGCTTACGACCAAGAAAGTGCAACTTCACATAAATTAGGACCTCCGTCCTGTTGATCAAAAACATATTCGAATTGCATTTCACTTACAAGAGGCTGTTGAGAAAGAACTTGAGACACTATTAAAGCACATCATTGAGCGATGCACTGGTCCGACACCATAGGTATCACTCATGGTGGTAGTGCTGAAAAAGGATAGTGGTGGAGCTGTGTGCATCTGCGTAGATATTCGAACAAGACAATTGAAAGAGGACAACATACAGGTCTGCAAATTTTTCTGACATGTTTACAGAGCTGAATGGAGCCAAAGTCTTTTGCCACCTTGATTTAAACAAAGGATGTCAGCATCTCGAACTAGAAGATAATTGCAGGTGCATTACTACCTTTTCGAATCATGTTGGTTTATTGAGATACAAAAGGCTATGATTTGTAGTGTGTTCAGCTTCAGAACTTTTTCAGGGTGTCATTTATTGAATAATACAGCCTGTCACAAATGCTTTCAATTACAGTGATGACAAACTAATTTTTAGGAAAACACGAAAGGAACATGATAAAGCACTTACACATGTGTGTTGTATACTTCTCAATGCAGGTCTCACTTTAAATGTGGCAAAATGTGAATTTCATCAAACAAAACTAAAGTCAAGTTCTTTGGTCATATCTTTTCTGATGGGGGAATGACTCTGGATCCATAGAAAGTGAAGACCTTTTTATCCACTCATTCCCCACAAGATGGAACCATGATGTGATCCTTCCTTGCTTTGGCCAGTTACTGTTCAAGGTATACATATGTGACTTTGCCACTGTAAGTACCCTATTGAGAGCCTTACCAAAACTAAATGTCTCATTTCACTGGTTGAGTGAATGTGAACAAAGTTTCACACAAATCAATCATGTGATTGAGAATGCAACTGAAATGGCATACTTTGATCTGAAATTGCAAATGGAAGTTGTTGTTGATGCAAGCCCAGTGAGGTTGGGTGCCATCCTTGCCCAGAGCACTGGACATCCTAATGCCCCAAGGCACATTATGCTAGTCGAAGTTTGTCAATGACAGAACGTGCCTATTCACAACCTGAAAAGGGTGTGAGTTTGTGAGAATTTTCATGTGGTCCTGTATGGAAAACACTTCGCAGTTGTCATCGATCATCAAGAATTTCTCACCATTTTTGGCACTCCTAAAGCCAAGATGCCCCCTCACATTAAGAGGTGGGGGTTGCGACTGTAAGAGTATGATTGTACAATTGTGCATGATCCAGGAAAAGATCAAAACCCCGCTGACTACTTCTCATGTGTGTCAATACAGTTTCATGACACTACTTCTAAAGCGGCTGATGCTTATGTCAACTTCATTGTGAAGTCCAGTGCCCCTGCTGCCATATCAGTTGAACAAATCATAGCTGGCATGAGTACTAACAGGGAGTTGCTGATACTCAATGACATTATTACATACCAATCGTGGTGAAAATGTAATCACCTCTTCATGATGACCTTCAATACCAGAAATTCAAAAATGTGCAGGTAGAACGTTCAGTTACTCCAGAAGCTATCATCTTACAAGAGTTGAGAATTGTCATACCCGAAATTCTGAGACAACCAGTTATTGAACTGGCTCATGAGGGATACCATGGAATTGTTGCTATGATTCTAGATCTGCGGGCCAAAGTGTGGTTCTCTCATCTTGATCAAAGAGTTGAAAAAGAGTTGAAGACACTGTTTGTCTTCCAAGACAACCCCACATCTGTTAAACATGTCTGATCTTCCAAAGGATGCGTGGGAGAAGACTGCAATTGATTTATTTGGACACCTTGACAACAGACATAGTCTACTAGCAATTGTTGATGAATATTCCAGCTCTCCCCTTGTGGGAGATCTGCCTCCAGCAACTCATGACAGAGTCATTGAGAGATTGGAAAGTATCCTTGCAAAAAGGGGTATTTCTCCGATTTTGGCCTGCCTTTAAACAGTCAATAATTTTAAGATTTTCTCACTCATCTAAATGTCAAGCATCAGTAAAGGAAAACCTCTCTGTCCACAGGCAAATAGGGTGGTTGAGAGTTTTATGAGCCCCCTTAAGAAGACTGTTCAGCGTACTGCGCTGGAAAAACTTCAACTGAAATCAGTTCTTCAGTCTACACTTCGTGCATACAGGTCAACTCCGCATTCTACCACAGTTGAAAGCCCTGCCTCTTTAATGTTTGGGAGAGCCATGGGCGCAAAGTTGCCACAAGGAACCACTGAGAGATCTATTGACAGCGATAGACTTCGCACTACTGACTTGTATCATAAAAGCCAAATGAAGACTTATGCGGATAGACACCGTAGTGCTCGAAGCACTGTATTCAACAGAGGAGATTAAGTTAACGTCAGGCAGAAATAGAAACACATGTCTAATGTTCTTTTTGATGCTGACCCACTAAGGGTTATGACTAGTAAGGGGCACCTGGTTACTGCTCACTGTCCTGGAAAGTCAATTATATGAAGTTATTCGCATTTCAAGTACCTGCCTCGACCGTTGCCAGCTCCCGATGTTAGAAATGGTATTTGTCCACCTCAGCATCTAGAGAGCCCAATGACTGTACCGGTGTCTCTGTCACCGGTGCCAGTCATGGACACTTTTGTAACTCTGCAAACTCTCATGATAAGGTCTGGGCAATTGATTCGAGCACAAAAACAACTTATTGAAGAGTTGTAATGTATATATGTATCATTGGTACTTTTTATTTAATAAAGGGGGAGCTGTAGTGTCTTGTGAGTTAGAGATAACAAGACTCTTTTGGTTCCTGATAGACTCCATAGAATAGTGACATAAGTGGGTGGGTGTGGATGATAGAATGTTTACTTCACGGTTACATGCTGACAAATACAGATGTGTAATAACAAGCTCCATGTGTGGCGTCATCATTTGCATGTACCAGGGCAGGGGTAGGATGCTACACCACCCTAACTCACCTTGGACAAAAGAAATGGATGATATGTTAAGGGGGTATTTCCATTTGCAATCCCCTGCCCCTGCAGGCTATGGCGATTCATACAGTGCATGTCTGTTCGCAGCGCTTTCTGTGCCTGTGTTGGCACATTCAATCAATATAGAATGCGGGTGAATGGTTGGGACTTCCCGAATTATGAATCCGGCTCAAGGACTTCTGCAGGATTGGAAATCTGAATGGGTCCCATACTATTCCACCAATGCTTATATGTTCTAATTTTAGCTTAGTTTAAGCGTAAGTCTTGATTTGTAATTATTATTCAGATTTTCAGTTTGTAAGAATACATTTTACCAATCTTTTTGATGATATGCATGTACTCTCATTTTTCCTTGGTTCCTAATTCTCGCTCTAAACTATTTAAAACTGAACCAAAAACACAAAGGGGCATATTCACAAGGATCTATCGCCAAGTTAACGGCACTTTATCGCAGCCAAAGTAGCGATAAACGTATCGCCCCAATCACAAGCTGGTGTTACCATCCCACAGCACCAGTTTTCCCGCGATAGCAGACGCAAAAAACATCGCCACAGATGACCCCCGCAACTATCGCTAATGAGATGCAGAGTAGGCGTTCCCGTGGCAAAATCTGTGACAACACCACTCCACAACATTCTCAACGACCAACCAGATCTGCGATAAGAACACAAAACAGGCAATACGACGCGTTAGCAGCAGCAAAATAACACCTGCTCTGACGTGATGCAAAAGGGAGCCCAGCCCACAGCCACACCTAACGAACAACAGATGCACCCGGGCAACTGAACATGCAGCCACTGGTGTGTCTCCAACCACTTGCCGGTATGTATTGCAGTTCACCAGGTCACACATCTGGGACAGACCCGTCATCTGAAACAGAGTCCAGATACATGATTGGCACAGTACACACAATTGCACAAGACAACATCGCCTGCCCGCCCATGTACACCCAGGCAGAGGCACCCCAGCTCCTCCCGCCGCCCATCGGAGTATGCCCTCCCATGCACACCCAGGCCTCACTGCTCACCTTCCGCCACCGGCGTGCAGACAGGACGTCCCACCACATGCCACTGCAAGCCACAAGCCCGGGGCCCGCGGACATGGCACCCTCCACACCATGCAGCCCTGCTCCGCAGGCCACTAGGTCTCACGTTTGGTGCTGGGTCTTGATTACTCCATGGCAGAGGACATATCAGTGCACCCGGCCTCATCGCATGCTGCACACCCGCTCAGCCCAATAGGTGCCACTAACTCTGGGATCCTGGAAGCGATGCCACATGGCAGTAGGCCCACGCTGCCCGCTGGCTCTGGCCTACACTGCGGTCCAGCAGGGCACACAAAACCTGAGCTGTCCGGTCCGCCGTAACGGGGCATCATTGCAGGCTGCACACCCGCTCAGCACTTAAGGTGCCCCTACCTCAGTGCAACCAAATTCACCGTCCCATTGAGGGTGCCTGTGCCAGCCGCAAAGCATCAGGTTCCACTAACTCTGTGCAAACCCAGTCAGCGCCACGTGGTGGTAGGCCCGTGACGGCCGCAAGGCCTAGGGTGCCACTAACCCTGTTCGAAACAACTCATGGGCCCTTTATGATTGAGAACCGTGGAGCGTCCGTCATCCAGTCACCACCGGCAGAGGGGAATGTGACGTCGTCGGCCCCTTATGTTGGCGGAGTCACATGGCCTGTGACACCTGTGCGGGATGGGTGTGGTGTGTGTGCAAACCTGCCCTCAGGGAGTGGCTGTGACATGCTAACAACTAGACCAGTGACCTCCACACCACCAGCGAGTATGCCTGCGATGGGTAGCAATGAGGGCCCCCCCTCGGAGCGTAAGCGGAGTGGTCTGGCCTGCTGTACGCCGGACCAATGCAGGGCTTGCAACAATGACTCGTGGTTGAGTCAATGTCCAAACATGGAAGTGACTGATGCGTGTGTCCCTGTTGTAGTGTCCACGGCACCCAAAACACAATATGCAATGTAGCACGCTTTGACTGGCATCCCACAGGAGGAGCATCATTGACGCAAGGGAAATCACTGTCCCTACATTCATCCACACATTCATACATGAATGATGAAAGACATAACACAGCAGTGCATCACTGGATGTTTATTGCACATCAGTGCAGTTTTTCAGCTGAAGCGCTACAGGGCAATGCCAAGCACACTACACAATATGGGCCCGTGGAGGGCCAGCCAGAGTCCATCTGGGGATGACAAGTACTGCGGAAGAGGAAGGGTACAGTCCGCAGACTGGTCGCCGTGTCATTGGTCATCAAACAGGATATGGCAGTCCCTGTCGCTGTCCAAGGTGAGTGCATCAGAGTGTATCGGGGGTCAGTGGTAGGTCATGGGGCCATGTGCAGCACCAAGCAGAAACAGGCCAGGTGGCGGAAATGAATGCTAGTGCCTCCTGATCACAAACCCATCCACGACCTCGTCCCCGGATGTGTGCTCTGCCCCACCTGTGGGTGTTGCAGTACCAGCTGAGGCACTGTGTGCCACTGACACATCAGGTGCCGGAGTGGATACGTCTGCCGCACTGTGAGGCAATGGCACACCAGGAGGCGGAGATGTGGATGGTGTGGGGGCAGCAGGATTCATCATCGCCACGCCCTGTGGCAGCAATGCCATGATGAGGATCTGCAGGGCATGGTAGATCCCAGCTACATTTTGCTGGTGTGCAGCGGTGGCTGTCATCCCTTCCGCCTCCATCCGCACCATGTCCTCCATGAGCCAGCTCAAGGCTGGTATTGCTGGAGCCCCTCTGAGCGGACAGGTGTTCTTCTCTTCACGTCATGACTCCAGTGATGTCAGTCAGGGCTCGTTGGAGACCATGGAGCGGGCCAAGACATCCATGGATGGCGTCCAGTTTGGTAGCCATAAGGTCGAACCCCACCCGCACCTGCTCAGCCGTCTCCCTCTGGCCCTCCAGCACACAGAGTTGGAAGGCCGTGTGTTATTCCTGGGGGTCCTGGGAGACTGCTGGGGCCATGGGTGCCTCCTGCTGGGTGGTTTGGGTGGTAGGTGGGGTCTCCTCAATGCAGCTGGGCAGCCCTGATCCTGGAGGTGAGTCGTGGATGATGTCAATGATGTCTAGGAGGGCTTGTACGTCGATGCTGGGGATGTCCTCCTCTTCATCAGTGAAGAGTGGCTGGGACTGCTCTGCAGGGGGTGTTGACGGTGGCCCTGCAATGTGAAGGGAAGATGGTGTATTGCAATGTGTCCAGATGTATGTAGCCGCATGGTACATGTTGACATTCAGACAGCATGGCATTGTACATTGTGACAGTCTATAGATCTGGGCGATGACCCAGAATCATTGAGGGTGTGCACTGTGCTCTTCTTGATTGTGCATGTGTGCCATCGTGGCCATCTCCACCTGTCCCCCCAGTACTTGGTGGTCACTCACCCTGTTGCGGTTGTGTTGTGTCCTGTTGAGCAGTGTCCGGTCCCTCGACTCCGGCCACAGTATCCACACTGATGACTGTCGACACCAGCTCCTCCATGTCATCCAGCACGAGCTGTGGAGCTGGGCCCCCACCTCCAGTCTGCATTGCTGCCTTCTGGTTGGCTGCGAGTTTCTCCTTGGTCTTTCGCTTGATGTCATTCCATCGCCTCTTGACCTCATCCATTGTCCTCTTGTGCTCTCCGACGGCATTCACCTTGTCCACGATGTCCCGCCATATTCCAGTTTTGGTGCCCAATGACACGTTGGAGGTGACGAACAGTTGTTGATGGTGTTCCATCACCTCCGTGACTATGATCCTGTTCACCTGTGGACTGAACTTCCTCTTCCTCTTGTTCTTGTCCTTGCCCTTCCCTGTCCCTGAGGTCCCGGGCTGGTCGTCCGGGGTGCTTGTGGGGTTGCGCTCGTCCTCTGCGCCTGCTCCGGCTGCATCCATGGTGCTTGGGTGTTGGTCAGTTTGTGTTTGGGTGTTTTTTCTACTTTTCTGGTGGTTTTTTCCACCTGCCAGGTGTGTGTTGCAGGCCTGGCGCTGCTTATCGCTGATTTCCTCATCGCGTTTAGTCCCATCGCAGGTTTTTTTGTGTTTTTATCTCCATCGAGGTAGTTGTATCGCAGACATTGTCCATGGTTTCAGCATACTATCACATGGTAGTGCCTTGTTGTGAATTCCACATTGACACAGGGTTATTTTCCCGCGATAGGCTGCAATGTGTAAAGTTGCATTAACATTTTTTGGTGATGTTTAGCACACATTCTTGTGAATATACCCCAATGTTGTTTGTCTCAAGTAAGCAAGGCCAGCACTGATCTTTTGTGGGGAAATGATAAAGGTTTGAATCATTTCCTCCTAACTTGAGCCTACCTCAAATCATTGCATAGCTGTGCTCTAGGCACTGTCACAAAAGCAGACTTATGTTGTGAGGGAAAATTAAAAGGTCTTGCATGCCCAATATTTCAGGTCAACACGTCAGTGAACTGTGCCGTTTTTCTTCCTAATGACAAGATCTATATGCTGAAGTTTAAGGTGTGTGGCCTAAACAGACCGAAATAACAAGCGACTAACATTTTCCTGTCACACAACTACTGCAGACGTTGCTATTTATATACCATTTTTGCTACCAATCTTTAAAAAATATATAGTTATTTGCACAATTGTGCATTTGCTTACTTAAAGGTCAACAACATTCGCTCTGGTAACTCTGTAAAACATGGATGTGTTGCTTTTCACTGTCCAGCTCCAAAACAGTGGCTCTTTAAGTGTTTACATTTCCAGTCTGAATTTTGTTCTCAGAGGAAGGACATATGCTCGCAAAAGCAAACAGTCAGAAAGACAAAGAGCAAGCATTTTCTTTGGCAGGGATCTGATATTTTGAATAAGGTAAAAAAAAAAGAAATGAGAAAAACACAATACAGTATTAAGCTTTTCTTTATTTAGTCACACACAATGGTCTAAATCTGGCACCTCTTCCCAGTGGTGCTCCTTTAGAACACAAGCACATTGCACTGTGCAGGGGGAACATTGCCCCACTTACTTTACCCCCCAAGATGAAAAATAAAATGGTTATTCATTACCACTTTATTTTTCATCCCTCGTCCTGAAAAGATAGTCAGGACGGGGGTGGGCCGCTGCTGAGTGATAGCAGCAGGGAAGGCTGTCAATGCACTGTTTAAAGTGTTCATGTCATTTTGGCCGGCCATCTTGCGACGACCAGCCACGCATGCGCACTTTAGACATCTCTAACCCAGCTGGTCATGGGAGCTTCCTGGTGGCCGGGCTGCTGTCGAAGAAATAGGACGACTGGTGCGGAGGTACGTTTTTTCTAATTTGTTTAAATGTTGCTTCCTCACCCGCATGCCTGCCATCCCCTCCCCGTAGATGCCATCAGTCTGTTTGCAGCGTGAGTTTGAGTTTCCTGGCCTCGAAATACAAGGGGAAGATTCTTGAAAGTAAAGGCTTCTGCATGGGCATAACCCTACTCAGTGCCAGTGGCAGCTGGCATCCAGCCACGGCCCTTATAGGTCGTGCTACTGGGGCGGTGACGCATTTGGAGATGCAGCGCGCGCAACGAAATTCATTTTATTTCTTTTCCGTTACTTACCTGAAATTGGCCGTATGCAGCATTTTACAACCCCCTCCCCCGCCCTACGTCACCGCCCAGGAAGCACGACCTATAAGGGCCGTGGCTGGATGCCAGCTGCCACTGGCACTGAGTAGGGTTATGCCCATGCAGAAGCCTTTACTTTCAAGAATCTTCCCCTTGTATTTCGAGGCCAGGAAACTCAAACTCACGCTGCAAACAGACTATTAAAAGAAGGTACAGAAGTGTATTGGCTGCTTACTGTTGTTGAGCTTCTCCAAAAGGAAGCTTTTGTCTAAGAGCCTATTCCACACTTTTTAGACTTATGTATTTATTTATGAATTATCATCCACTCTCTGGGAACCTAATGGGATGGAATATAAATAATGCCAACCTGATTCAGAAAACCCTGTCCTAACTACCTATCTTGTATTATAGTATAAAGAGAAAGGTTTTAAACGTTTTCCTAAATCTGAGAGTATGCTGCTGGTTCCCTAAAGGATCGGACCCCCCTCCCCACTCCTGCACTCTTCACTCCTGTTCTTTCGCACAACAAATGAGGCTTGGTTTTGAGATCTCAAATTGGGAGTAGGTATATATTAAACAATTTTTTTAATCTGAAACGAAGGCCAAAATTATTATTGATCCGATAGTCAAGTGGTTCTTAACCTGACGGTCCGGGGACACTAGAGGTCCGCAATACCTACTCTGGGGGTCCGCGACTTCTGAGAAAATTAAATAATATTTAAAGATTGATATAGTGTTTGTACATAAAGAAGCAAAATTTAAAATTAGGAATAAAAAAATATTAAGCATATGTGAAGAAATTTGCAATTGGAGGCTGTAAATTAAGTTGGTGTTCTCAGGTGGATTTGTGGGAGCAGTGCAAATGCATCAAACAGATTACAGTATGGCTGATGAGCGGCCTCAGTTGAATTTCGAAAAGCCCCAACCTTCGGATTAACAAGAAAATTGTGATTTAAAAAAATATATATTTGGAAATTAAATAAATTATTTCTCCATTTGTGCTTTTATGAATGCTTATTTTCTCTATGTGTGTTGTAATCCAAATTGCTTAGCCCTGGGTCAACCGGCTTCCAGTAATGACTCAGTGGGGCTCCCTGGATTCAAATAATGATTCAATGGGAGTTCCCGGATTCCAGTAATGATTAAGTGGGGGTTCACAGAAGTCAAAAGGTTAAGAGCCACTGTGTTAGGCCATGCAGGCAGCTTTGAAACTGATATATTTCTAAATTGCTAACCCATTAAGACACTCAAGCTAGGTAGAGAATGTTTAACATTTCCAGGGATTAAAAACCCGCCTCGCAATGCACTCTATGTTGGAGATGTTCTTGGACTCAGCTCTGCCCCCAACTCTGGAGATCCTCCTTACTTTTCATTTTGAAGCTACACCAAGTCATCTGTTATGATGCTTACTTCTTTTTTATTTCTCTGTGAACTTTCATCACCCTCTTTGGAGAATTATGTCATAAAACATATTCTCAATTAGTAACTTAAAATTGCATTGTTTTGCGCTTCTTGCCCTAGAGATGAGGTGTTGTAAAAACAAAGGGCCTCATCTACAAGAAATTGATGCAGCGGGGTGCCGCAAGCCATTTAGCTGAGCCGTGCTGCGTCATTTTCAAAGCACATGGATGCATCGTATTAATAACAATACAATGCATCTCTGTGCTTTCCCCTGCTCTGGTACACAATTGGCTGTGATGCATCAGCGTACGCACCCTTGCTTCATGGTGCAAGGGTGCCTGCACTATGGGGATGATTGTTTTTGTGCAAAAAGGCATACTTTTCGGCTCAAAAACAATCACTGATAAATAATTTCTTGCACCATTCCTATGCCTCCTGGAGAGGTGCAGGATTTTGATGCATTCCCAGTTTTGCGGAAATGTTGTAATTCTGGAAATGCGTCAAGTTCCATGGATGTTGCATGGGAACACCCACAGCAACACCCATGGAACGCCTCTTTCACGCAGAATAATGCGTGAAAGGGGCCCATATCTACAAAGTCATGAAAAGTCACTCAGGGTGACTTTACATGGCATTGCAAATATGGGCAAGTCCATTGCGCTGCCAGTGCGTCAAAAAAGTGACGGACTGGCAGCGCAATGCGTTTGTAAATGAGACCCAAAGGTTCATAAATCAATAGTGAGGTCAAACTAGAGCAGGGCCTCTAAAAAAGTATGTGTGTGTTTTTCATTAAATCCAGCTTCTCCAGTATAGAGGATTTGTCATTACCATTTCAAACATATGAAACATGACAAAGCTACACATCTCTATCATGAATTACAGCTTTAAAGTTTTTTAGTAATTCTGAATGCTGGCGTATGAGAGGGGGAGGCCTCACAGTAGTGAATAACGTAATAGGCTGTTTGTTACTATCAGGACATGCAAAACATGTTCTACCTTTCATTTACACAGCACCCTGCCCTTAGGGCTACCTAGGGCTTACGTTAGGGGTTGACGTATGTGTAATAAAAGGGGAGTTTCAAGCTTGGCAAGTAGTTTCAAATGCAAAGTCGAAGTAACAGTAAACTGCACACACAGGCACTGCAGTGGCAGGCCTGAGACAGATTTGAAAGCCTACTTCTGTGGGTGGCATAATCAGTGCTGAAGCATTTAATTTACAGGCCCTAGATGTATGGTATACCACTTTACAAGAGACTTACAAGTAAATCAAATATGATGAACAGGTGTAAACCAATTAACCATGTTTAGAGGAGAGAGCACATGCACTTTATAACTGGTCATCAGTGGTAAAGTGCTCAGAGTCCTAAAGCCAACAAAAAGAAGGTCGGAAAAAGAGGAGGAGGAAGGCAAAAAGTTTGGGGTAACCCTTCGAAGAGGGCCATTTTCCAACAAAGGCCAAATGTTTAAAAATTAAAAGTGTAGAAACAACTGCTTGGTTGTTGAATCACATATGTAAACTTCATATATTGTTGCCAATTTGCTTTGAGCTAAAGGGATCAATCACTTTTTTCACATTGACAATTTCACTGGCCTAGTGTAGAATAAAAGTTGGATGGAAAGCTGTGGTGGGGGAGTGATAACAATGGGGGGGTGGCTTGCCTGGACAGTATGGATAGAAAGAGCCATCAGTCTGACAAATTAGTCACCAACCAATAGCTATAACATAAGGAAAAAACACAAAAGCCTAAAGTTCCAAAATGCGAAGCCCTGTTAGAAAAAAAATCCATACCTGGATTACGGGGTCACAAATGACATGAGGCCTTCTGGAACGTTATGTTAACTTTGCATGGGAAACAAGCAATGACAGGTTTTGAAATGGTTTTGAGTTTGAAATGGAGAGACCACATTCAAGGAGGAAATTAAAAGTGATTCAGAGTAATGAGGGACATGTTAGATATGATCTTTCAAATACATATGTTAATAGTCAAACAGTTATACTCCTCTACAGCAAAGAGGGTTATTTAGAAGCCCTGTTAACCAGTTGAATAGGATCTCACAGAGGCTTAGACCATAGTAAAAGTCTCACTTGCAGCTTCACCACTGCTGTGATAATATATGACACAGAATCAGTTAAAAAAAGGCATGATCCTTTGATCTGAAATCCCATGCTGGAACGCGTTTTCTTTTATATAATTTATAGGAACTGATGTGTAATAGTGAGACAAATATGGGCACACCAATCCCAGGACCTTCCTCTCACTAGAATTCATGTTTAGAGACTCTGGTGCCAATTACGATCCGGTAAAAAATTTCCCCGTGCGACTCGTATCCGGTCTTTTTACCGTACGAATCGTACAAGTGCCGTACGAACTGGCAATCACGATTCGCATGGGAAAAAGTCCATACGAACTGCATCGGGAATCATTCCCCACACGTCCTCGGGTCGGAAAATGTGTCCGACACGTCCTCGGACGATTTAGCGTACAAATGTGAAAGGTGAAGTCCGACCGAGGAATCACGATCCATCCCGTGCGTCCGATCTCACAACCGTATGGAAAAAACACCGTCCGCACCGAACTCCCATAGCAACCATGGAGACATGTGCCCGCATACGCGCCCAACACTCCCCCCCGCCCCCGTACGTCCGACACGTACCCCCCGTGTATGTACACCCCCACCCGTGTATGTACACCCCTGTACGTTCGAGTCCTACCCCCACCCCTGTACGTGTCGTACCACCGTCTATGTACACCCCAGTACGTTCCACTCGTACCCCCACCCCTGTACGTGTCGTACCCCCGTGTACCTACACCCCAGTACGTTCCAGTCGTACCCCCACCCCTGTACGTGTCGTACCACCGTCTATGTACACCCCTGTACGTTCCAGTCGTGCCCCCACCCCTGTACGTGTCGTACCCCCGTGTACCTACACCCCTGTACGTTCCAGTCGTACCCCCACCCCTGTACGTGTCGTACCACCGTCTATGTACACTCCAGTACGTTCCAGTCATACCCCCACCCCTGTACGTGTCGTACCCCCGTGTACCTACACCCCAGTACGTTCCAGTCGTACCCCCACCCCTGTACGTGTCGTACCACCATCTATGTACACCCCTGTACGTTCGAGTCCTACCCCCACCCCTGTACGTGTCGTACCACCGTCTATGTACACCCCAGTACGTTCCACTCGTACCCCCACCCCTGTACGTGTCGTACCACCGTCCATGTACACCCCTGTACGTTCCAGTCATACCCCCACCCCTATACGTGTCGTACCCCCGTCCATGTACACCCCTGTACGTTCCAGTCGTACCCCCACCCCTGTACGTGTCGTACCCCCGTGTACCTACACCCCTGTACGTTCGAGTCCTACCCCCACCCCTGTACGTGTCGTACCACCGTCTATGTACACCTCAGTACGTTCCAGTCGTACCCCCACCCCTGTACGTGTCGTACCCCCGTGTACCTACACCCCAGTACGTTCCAGTCGTACCCCCACCCCCGTACGTGTCGTACCACCGTCTATGTACACCCCTGTACGTTCCAGTCGTACCCCCACCCCTGTACGTGTCGTACCCCCGTGTACCTACACCCCTGTACGTTCCAGTCGTACCCCCACCCCTGTACGTGTCGTACCCCCGTGTACCTACACCCCAGTACGTTCCAGTCGTACCCCCACCCCTGTACGTGTCGTACCCCCGTGTACCTACACCCCAGTACGTTCCAGTCGTACCCCCACCCCTGTACGTGTTGTACCACCGTCTATGTACACCCCTGTACGTTCGAGTCCTACCCCCACCCCTGTACGTGTCGTACCACCGTGTATGTACACCCCAGTACGTTCCAGTCGTACCCCCACCCCTGTACGTGTCGTACCCCCGTGTACCTACACCCCTGTACGTTCGAGTCCAACCCCCACCCCTGTACGTGTCGTACCCCCGTCTATGTACACCCCAGTACGTTCCAGTCGTACCCCCACCCCTGTACGTGTCGTACCCCCGTGTACCTACACCCCTGTACGTTCGAGTCCTACCCCCACCCCTGTACGTGTCGTACCACCGTCTATGTACACCCCAGTACGTTCCAGTCGTACCCCCACCCCTGTACGTGTCGTACCACCGTCTATGTACACCCCTGTACGTTCGAGTCCTACCCCCACCCCTGTACGTGTCGTACCCCCGTGTACCTACACCCCTGTACGTTCGAGTCCTACCCTCACCCCTGTACGTGTCGTACCCCCGTGTACCTACACCCCTGTACGTTCGAGTCCTACCCCCACCCCTGTACGTGTCGTACCACCGTCTATGTACACCCCTGTACGTTTGAGTCCTACCCCCACCCCTGTACGTGTCGTACCCCCGTGTACCTACACCCCTGTACGTTCGAGTCCTACCCCCACCCCTGTACGTGTCGTACCACCGTCTATGTACACCCCTGTATGTCAGAGTCGCACCCCCACCACAACCTCCTAAGTACGGAGCGCACCCCATGCCCCAACATCACAACCGCATGTACGAGTCGTACCAAGCCACACACAAGGACAGCACCGTACAACCAAATGGCCCATGTACACACCGTACACACGCTAAAAACGCACGTACACAACCAGGACAAACCAAAACAACACAAGAATACACCATTCGAATGGCACTAAGCCACTAAACATGTCCAACAACCACTAAAATAACACATTCACTGACCTGCAACTGCCAAAAACAAACAGAGGCCCAATACACCACCACTCCTTATAACACACCCACCCAAACTTCAAACACAGCCACACCCACCAGTGGACCAATAAAAAGGGCCCACACACACAAACCATGAGCCTTTGCAACAGACTCACTGCTGCCAGACACCACAGACAACCTACAGCACCATACTACAAGCTTCACCACACCTTACACTTGCACACCTTCACACAACCACCTTCACAAACACCCCCTCATCACATTCACACACACACACACCTGCACAACCACACCCACACACCCACAACCATCCACACCCCCCCCACCATCCACACACACCCCCCACCATCCACACCCACACCCCTCACCATGCCCACTACCAAGAATCCAAAGTTCAGTAACCGAGAGTTGGAGGTTCTTGTTGATGAAATCCTCAGAGTCGAGCCACAGCTCTTTGGAACATTGGTCAGAAACACCAGCATGGCAGCTAAAACAGCCATGTGGCAGACCATCATCGATGCTGTGAATGCTGTTGGGGACACCAGAAGGACCAGGCAGGAATGCCAATCCAGGTGGTACGATCTGCGGAGGAGGGTCCGAGCCAAGATGCAGGAGGAACACAACCAGGCCAACGCCACTGGAGGAGGGCCCTCCCGCAGACCCGTACACTACCAGCCCTGGGAGGAGAGGGTGATGGCCATACTGCCGGTGGAGGCAGTGGACGGATTAGAAGGACTCCGAGACCCGGGTGAGTACACAAACAACGCACCTCACATGGGGGGAACGTCATCCACAACCAAAATCACTAACAGGCACGCAACCACCCAAAGCTATCGCATGACTCAACCACACTCCATGAACACGCACATGCCACTGCCGCCACCATGCCCCATGCACCCAGCTGGGCAATGTCAAGTCACAGGCCACAGAAGACACCAACACCTGACACGGTAACCCGGATGGCGGGAGGGTGGGCCACAAAATTCACATAGTGCAACTCAGAAGCAGACAACAATGCCCTCTGCCCATATGGCCTAGGTCACAGCCAGACAAACACTGTGTCCCCACACAGGAAAGACTCGCCAGCAAATGGCGGACACCTTGCATCAACACATGGGGTGACGGCACGGTCTTGCACATGACAGCAGCTAATGAACAGCCAACATTGTGAAAGAGTGGCAGCACACACCACCACAGCAGCAGCGCACAGACACACACTACACCCAATGGGTGCCTGGAGATCAGAAACAAACTCACATCAACAAGCCAAGGGACATTCAAAGATCTGCTAACAGTGTGTGCCCAGGAAGCTGGCCTGAGGTGACAGAGGGTGACACACAGAGGGAGGGAGAGGGGGACAGAGAGGGAGGGAGAGGGGGACAGAGAGGGAGGGAGAGGGGGACAGAGAGGGAGGGAGACACAGGGACACGGACAGAGGGAGGAGGCTGACACACGGAGGGAGGGAGAGGGGGACAGAGAGGGAGGGAGAGGGGGACAGAGAGGGAGGGAGAGGGGGACAGAGAGGGAGGGAGACACAGGGACACGGACAGAGGGAGGAGGCTGACACACGGAGGGAGGGAGAGGGGGACAGAGAGGGAGGGAGAGGGGGACAGAGAGGGAGGGAGAGGGGGACAGAGAGGGAGGGAGAGGGGGACAGAGAGGGAGGGAGACACAGGGACACGGACAGAGGGAGGAGGCTGACACACGGAGGGAGGGAGAGGGGGACAGAGAGGGAGGGAGAGGGGGACAGAGAGGGAGGGAGAGGGGGACAGAGAGGGAGGGAGAGGGGGACAGAGAGGGAGGGAGACACAGGGACACGGACAGAGGGAGGAGGCTGACACACGGAGGGAGGGAGAGGGGGACAGAGAGGGAGCGAGACACAGGGAGAGCAAATCAGCCGTGTGGCGTGTGCGAATGTCTGCTCGTCAGCAGGTAGACTGCGTGCATGTAGACAAGGGTGGCCAGTGCCCGAACCCCCCCTCTTCTCCATGGCAAAACACAGGGCCATGTCACAACCTGTTCACGAGCACAACGACAGCTACCTGCATCATATAAGTGTGTGGATCCACTCCATGTGCACATGTACAGTGTTACACGGAAGGCGCCAATGCATGGCCGCCACACCTGTCCACTCCACTGCTGACTGCAGTCACACTTGACGCAGCAAGTGAGACTGTGCCACACATAGCTAAAGGGGCCAAAGTGGTGCCCAAGGGACACACCCATGCCCAAGTGCACTGTGAGTGGAATGCAAGACAGATCCTAATTCCAAGAGGAAAAGTGCCAACTTTGAAACTGATGAAACATGGATGTTGCATGGACCAAAATTAACATTGTCTCTCTCACACACAGGTCAACGTCGTGGGTCACCCCCCAACACTGGGGGGGAAGACTCACAGGACCCGGATCTGCAGGAGCCCGATCCCACCGGCAGCGACCACTCTCACCACTCTGTGGACGAGCCCAACCAACCTGGCCCCTCTGGTGTCCAACCACCTGCAGCACCTGCGTCAGGTACAACTGTGCCAACCACCACCCCCACTCCTGCCACATCCCAGGAGACACCCAGGATCCCTGCCCCACCACCACAATGCAGCCAGGCTGGCCAGGAGGGACACGGTGTCCCTGGCACCCAGGAGGAGGCAGGCGACAACGCCAATGCCACCCCTCAGGGGTCCCGCAGACCCGATGAACCCACAAGGGCAGGCCAGGTGCAAGTGGGCAGGGGTGGTGGGAGTGGAGGACGGCGGAGGCGCGAGCCTGACCAGTTGGCTGGGGAATCGGTATTTTCCCATGTCCGTAACATCCTGGACACATACCGGCAGGACACCACGGGCCTGGCCCAGGTTGTGTCCGTCCTCGAGGGGATCAAGACCCAGCAGGCCCAGCAACATGCGGAGCTACATGCCTGTCTACTGCAACACCAACGGAGGATGGAGGACGGACAGGCTGAGCTCGTGACGGCGTACACGGGAATTCACGATACACTCCGTCGGATGGCCGACAACATGGCCGACCCTCCCTGTGCCAGAAGGCGGAGAACATCAGGAGGAGGAGGAGGAAACATCTGATGGAGCATCCCAGACGTCGTCACGGCCTGCTTCGGAGGGTCCCCGCAGGAGGGCGGGTCGTCCACGGAAAAGACCGTGAGGGTCGGCGCAACATCACCATCTCCCAGGACACCTGGCCTGGCACCTGGCCCACTGGAGCAACAGCATCACAGCATCAAGAGATATTCTCTGCCACATGGCCCTGCTGGTCACTGTCTGACCAATGTTGACAAAGACTGTTACACAAATAATTTTACTCCAACTAACCATACAATGGTCATTATTGTTACATGTAGATGGAATGATATGATGAACAGGGGAACTTATAACTTCACCACTAGGTGAGCAAGGAAGCAATTCCTTTTAATTTAGGTACCCTCACACACCCTAGTGGTGTCATGCTTCATCATCGGGTCACCCCGACGCCTAAAAGTCGGGGTGGGCTCGACCACAGTGTTGGGAGCGCTTTGAAGAAATTGCAGACCAGGGAGGCTATAAGATAAAAAACCTCAGGCAGATCCCCAGTTTCCCTTTATTTTTGGGTCTGTCTGGGTTGATTAAAAATAATAAGAGTAGGGGTATATAGGAGTATTATGGTCCTATGACCCTAGTGCCAACATGTTTCAGTCCACAGTGGCCATAAAGGTCCAGGACTTTCTTCAGGGCAAACGAGGCCACCCTGGGATTCAGAAGGGGGAATTCCCTATTCTGTTTTATTATGGACAAGGGTAGAGTAGCTACTCCTTGTGTGAAAGACTGATCTATTAATCTGTCTTGCGTTGTACATCCATCTGAAAAAGAAAACACAAAGAAACACATATCCAACTTATACAAATCGGTTTGCAGCATGGTGTTTCCAAAATGACGTGTTTCAAATTCGTGTTTGGAATGCAGAGCCACACCTATATGTGCCAGGTGGTCATAGAGGCATAATAGTGTGCAGCTATATCCACTTATGTGTCACTCAAATTTTTTTTATCTGTGCACAGTTAATCGGCGTGTCAGATATATGGTGCGGTGGCGAATATGCTCGCATTCTATCTGAAACCAGTCGCCAAAAAGTGGATGCTATCAATGAAAAGAAACTCTCATAAAATCATCCCACACACATCTCATTCTCACCGTATCTGTGGTTCAACACAGAATTAAAAAGCATGCGTGACTGTTAAAACCTATGGGTAATTGTGAAAATATCTCTCACTCCTGCATACTTGCTTACCCGGACTTCGAATGGTAGTCGTTTCTCAGGGGATGGAAGGGCTAATGGAGTAGCTCTGTAGTCAAACACTAACGTATGCCCCAGGGGAAATATGAAGAGACGGGGTTTGAGAATCATCAAGTTAGGGCATCCAAGATCAAACGTATCTATAGATGATTCCTTCTCCGGTGGGGGACCAAATACTACGCTAGTAGTCCTAGAGTAACAGACTTACTTCGTCAAGAGTCCTGCTCCGCTTCACCACCTATTTGGACACGATCCCCGGCGTTTCGCGCCATGTTACGGTGCTCGGGAAGTTTATACTTCCGTATTGTTTAAGGCGGAAGGATGGATTGGTCAGTACGTGCATGTGATCGGTGACGTATCCTGAACCAACGGGATAGGTCAGACACGCTCTGTGACCCAAAGCTTCAGCCAATAGGAGCGAGTGCGTAAATACGAAGAACGCAAAATAAACAGATGTGGATTTAAATCCGTTTATTCATATTAGCGTCCTTATTTTAACAAACCAAAGGAATGTAGTATTCATTTATGGGGCTCATATTCTTACGTAGCGTGCAGTTACTGACGGACACGGGATAACACAGTGTGTGTGCTTCGTCCGTGCAGAATCGAGGGCGATCTTAGTAGCCAGTTCAAGTGACTGATGGGAGATGTAGTTTATGTATCTACTGATAGTAATATACGGTAAGATACATAGCCAACGCTATTCATTATTCTTGATCCCATCAATTGTTGAGAGTTTTTGGGTATTGGAAATGGTATTTTACACTAGGTAACAGAAATGACACAAGAGACACCACCAGGTGTAGTATTTACATATGGGCATTTCACAAATAGAAGATAGTGAACGCTTAAAGGAGTGTAGTATATGTATTACATGAGTCTTAAGGTTTGTGTATGATAATAGTGAAACCCAATCTCCAAAGAGGGATAGTGACATATGGAAGATTCTCACAAGATTATAGATCACCCATTCAAGGTACATGCAGTAGTCATGACGAGGGATGTACTACATCTACTTGTTCAATTGGTTCCAGGGTATGCAATCATTGAGCCCCTTCTCATGGGTCTTTAAACAATAGACCCATCGTTGTTCACGCTCTAGGAGTTTTTGCTGCAAGTTGTTCCCCATAGTTGTGACCTTTTCTAGTACTGCACACTTCAGCTCTGTGTCCTTATGTTTTTTCTCCTGATAATGGGCAGTAAGCTTAGTCGCTGTGATTGATCTACGTATGGTGCTTCTATGTTCGCTGATGCGAACTTTGATCTTACGGCTAGTCATACCAATATATAACAGTCCACAGGGGCATTTTATCATATAGATCACGGATTCAGAGTTACAATTTGTATGTGACCTCTGTTCCCATGGAGAGTTTAAGCCCAAATCCAATGTTTTGGTGTGTTCTGTAAAGGGGCAGGCCACACATGACCCACACGGGTAGTGTCCTACAACAGGTGATAAACCCCATAATGTCTGCTGATCAATTGGTTTAGGAGTAAAGGAGTTGGTGTGTACCAGGGCATTCCTCAAATTAGAATTTTTTCTAAAAGAGAACATAGGTTTCTCAAATGATAGTCTGTTAGATGTCAATATTGACCATTTTTTGTTAATTATTTTTTTCAGGTCATTGGATGAGGAGTTATATGTTGTCACACATATAAGTTGATCTGGTTGCTCTTTTGTGTATGTTTCTAACAGCGCTTCCCTTGGTGTATTGCGCGCTCTTTTGTTTGCTCTTTGTATAATCTTGTTAGGGTACATCTTCTGTTGGAGTTTGTTACTAAGAATAGCTGCCTCTTTTTTGTATGTTTGAATGTTTGAACAGTTTCTACGAATCCTCAAGAATTGGCCTACTGGCAAATTCTCTCTTAAGGATCGTGGGTGGGCACTATCAAATCTTAATAAACTGTTCCTGTCCGTAGGTTTAGTATACAGTGAGCTTTCAAGAGTACCATCTTTAGCTGTGAGAGTGACATCCAGGAATGAGATGCTTTCTTTATTCACATTCATAGTGAAATGAAGGTGTGGGTTCAGTGAGTTGATCCATATTTTAAAATTCTCAAGGCTAGTTAGATCACCTTTCCAGATCATCAGGACATCATCGATATACCTGTACCATTTGCAGATATTCCTACTGAAAGGATTTTGAGTCCATATATGTAGGTCTTCAAAATAACTGACGTACAGGCAAGCCAGACTTGGGGCCAATGTACTCCCCATTGATGTCCCATGTATTTGTAGATATAATTGATCTTCAAAGGTAAAAAAGTTTTCTGTCAATGCCAGATGTATAAGGGTGATCACCCACTCGATCGGTGCTGCCCACAGCCAATCCTCTTGTCTGAGGATCTCTTGGATTACTCTGATACTTTCCGCCTGAGGTATGTTTGTGTATAAAGCTTCTACGTCCAAACATACCAAAAAATTATCTACTGGATTGTATTCTACTTGTGTCAGAAGATTGAAGAGGTGTTTGGTATCTTGAACATATGATTTGATCTTCTTCACCAGGGGGCGTAAGAACCAGTCGGTATATTTGGACAGTGGTTCCAAAATAGAACCAATCCCTGAGACAATGGGTCTCCCAGGAGGAGGGGTCTTCCCTTTGTGTATTTTAGGGATGGTGTAGAACAGAGGAATTCTGGGGTTCTCCTGATTCAGAAATTCATATTCCTTCTTCGTAATCCATTCTTTTGTCAAGGCATCTGCTGTTAATGTCATGATAGTTGTTTTTATTCGTTGTGTAGGATCCCTATTGATCTTTCTGTAGTATTTCGTGTCTGCCAGTAGATTCAGACATGCTGTTCTGTAAGCGTTGGTACTTTGACAAAGACTGTGGCATGGACTATGAGGATTTCCAATGGCAAGGACACCAACTCCCCTACTGAACTTTGGATTCAAAACTCCCGGAAAGCCCCTCACTTTATCCCCCCCCCCAAAAATAATAAATCACACTATGATGAGAAGATGCCTGCTGGTTGCATTATTACCTTACATGTGTGTTGTAAAGTCTAACCATGCCTGAGTTCTCTTTTGATTTCAACCATCCACACCCTGGGGCCTGAGTCTGGCACAGGACACACGGGTCACAGTGTATTAGGCAAGACAGACATGGAGCACCATACACACCCGTGATGGGCCCAACCAGCTGAGGGGGTGGCCGCACAACCGTGCTGACAGACACATTGAGTACAGCAACAGTCATGCGCAGAGGTCAGGGATCATCTGGAGTGTCCTGGGGGGCACCCAGGTATGTGTAGACAGGTGGCAGAACCATGTCCTGCAAGCTTGAGTCCGGTGGATGCAGAGAATGGGGGCCTGGCCAACGTTGGATGCATGGGGATGGCACATGTCACAATACCCACACAGTCATGGACATCATGCCCACTACACAGTCTCAGCCCACACACACAGCTTGCATCTTGCTACTCGACACATTGACACATAGCCACAATCAGGGAATACCATGCCAGACATGCTGGATGCACCGTGGCAACACACCAGCATTGACTGAGAAGAGGCACCTTGGAGGCATAGGGACACCTTTATTAGTCATGTTTTCGGGATTACAGAGGCAACTTGAAGTACACATGAACACATCTTGTGGAGTAACATGTGGGTCCAACACTGGCACCCCCCTTCTGCAGCACAAATGCATGTTAGCCATGGAACTGGCACCCAATTGTCGGCTAACAGCTAAACACCCACAGCTGCTCACGGAGAGCCTGCCATACACCATAGATCCGCTGATGTGGAAGTCCCACACCATGTCAAGCCAATGCTAACCGTATGTGTCCGAGGGCAGTGTCACACACATTGATGCCATCATCACAATCCATTATCCCATCACTGATGACTCTCAACCAGTCAGACCATCTATTCAGGTGTACACAGCTGCATGTCGTGTCCCATGGTGATGCTACATGGCTGCAGAGGAACCAAACATCGACAGGGGCAGTGTGCATACATCGTGACCAACTGCCACACCCAATACACCCCTGATGCATCCCTTACCCTATGGAGACTTCCAAACGTGTCCGTGCCTGTAACGCTGAGTCAGCCCACGATTACGTGTCTATGAGGAATAGCAGTGCCACAACAATGCAACCAGCAGACGGCATGCGCAAGTACCTGGGGAAGAGAGACACACAAGAAGTCAGCCACAAAAAGCACAGCCACTTGCATGTGCATTTACTCGACACATGTATGGATGACAACATGCTAGGTCACAATTATGACTGGGGAAATACAACCATCACTGCCACCATCACTCCAGTGACACACCCACACACACCTCTGACTCACGTGCCATACATGCAGGTGGAGACACACATCACAACACATGCCACACGGGGACAAATGCGTGCACACTCAGACACTGGTACTCACCACTAAGCAAAGAAGTCGCGTATGAGCCGAGTCCGGATGTCCTCCTGCGGCTCCACATCCTCCACATCACTAGCCCCATTGCCAAGGCCTTCGTCCTCCACGGGTGGATGGTCCTCGTCATGTTGATCCAGGATGAGTGGCACAGCTTTCTCAACTGCCATGTTGTGCAGCAAACAGCAGACCATGAAGATTTTGCAGACCTTCGCAGGGGCATATGGGAGGGCGCCGCCGGTCTTGTGGAGGCACCGAAAGCGGCTCTTCAGCAGGCCAAACGTCCTCTCTATCACTCGCCTTGTCCGGCCATGGGCGGTGTTGTAGCGGAGCTGAGCCGGCGTGATGGGGTTGCGGAGAGGTGTGAGCAGCCAAGGCATGTTGGGATAGCCAGCGTCCCCTACATGGGAAGCACATGGACATCATTAGAACTGGTGAAGCGGTCGTGCAGGTAGGCTATGCAAAATACAGGACAGACAGACTGTACCCACCAACAACACATGCTCTTTCGTTGCGCAGCTGCATCATCATTTCAGGCATCCTGCTACACCTCATGATGTAGGCATCGTGTGCTGATCCTGGAAAACGAGCACAGACATGTGAAATCAACATGTTGGACTGACACACCACAAGGGCATTGATGGAGTGGTAGTGCTTCCGATTGCGGTACGCTACCTCCCGTGCGAGTGGTGGTACCAAAGCTACATGTGTCCCATCTATGGACCCAATGACATGGGGCATCCCTCCCAGGGCATAGAATCCACGCTTGACCGCAGTCAACTGTTCAGGGGTTGGGAACTTGATGAAGTCATCCAGGTGAATCAACATGGCCTCTAAGAAATCATGCAGCACACGGCAGAACATGCTCTGGGACATGCCACCAACATGAGCTATGGTATATTGAAAGGTACCCGTGGCAAGAAAATGTAGGGCAGCCATTACCTTCAGCTGGGGTGTCAGTGCCGTAGGATACCTGTGCTGCGGTTGCAGGTGTGGTGCCAGTCTCGCCGTCAACTCCAGAATCAACGGTTGGGGGAAGCGGTAGCAACGGATGCTGTCATTCTCCCGCATGTCAGCCAAGTCCGGAATTGGTCGGGCAAGAGGCGGCGCTCTGCAGTAATTAGGAAGTGACAAGGAAGAGTGAGTGCACTACGACAACAAGTCATATGTACTGAGCACATGTAAATCTGTCAATACACATATGCTACATAGGGAGTCAGGTATGTGCTACATGCCCAGGACACGTATGGCTGCCAGGTGACACTCCTACCAAGACCCAGCTACACACGGAGATTCTGAACCTCCACATGCCATGGCATGGGAATAGCTGTGTCCCAGTGCAAGTGAACAGCCAGACGCAAGACAGGAGTGACATACGCCCACACATCTGCAGAAGTAGGATGCCGATTGCAGAGACTGGTAGCGGAACACTAGAGACACAGGTCACATGACATTACACTAGGACAGCCCACACACCTTGCCATGAAGGTGCACATGTCATGACTCACCACACAATCATTGTGAGGATGCAGACATGTCCATGTCACGCTACTCCGTGTCCCATGCATACATGTGCACCTCACATCCGATACCACATGTGGCATGGTGTGCGGAACAGTGTGCGATGTCCATCTACACACAGACACATGTTGGTTGCTGCAACAGCTGCAGCTTTTGAGGGTGCACCAACATCAACCTGATGGGAAGCCCCCACACATACATGACATAGTCACATTGTGCACCGTGGGTAGTGTCAAGGCAGGTGTGGTAACCCCTGTACCGGGCATCAGGGGACACTTCCGTGCGTTGGTGTCCGTGCCATGCCAGTGACGCTCACCCCAAGTGTGCAGTACGACATGCACACATGTGAAAGGAGTCAAGGGCATGCCTGGCACACATTGCACCGTCACACAGTACACCTGTACACATCTCATCATACATGTGGTGCCTTCTCCACTCAGGAGTAATGTTCCACATCACAGCCTGTCACACCTGTGCCCCACACATGTAGTAATGCACAGACGATGCCTTGATGTCCATTCCTGGACAAGTATGTCCATCGATGGACAAGTATGTCCATCCATGGACAAGTATGTCCGCCCTATTCCTAACTGTGTGCCGCCTATCACCACTGTGATGTGTGAAAACTGCCGTACTGCTGCTAAGAGGGCCTGTGTACGTTCCCAAATCACTATGGGAGTGCTGCCGTATGTGTACCCATCGTGATGGCGAGCGTACAGGCATTTGTACGGTCCGTACCACTACGAGTACGCATACGCAAGAACACCCATAGTGGTAGGGCCGTACGCACGCATGTATGCTCACTATCACTATGGGTCGCCTCGCGTATGCTTACTCGTAGTGGTACGGGCCGTACACACGCATGTACGCTCACTATCACTATGGGTCTCCTCGCGTATGCGTAATCGTAGTGGTACGGGCCGTACACACGCATGTACGCTCATTATCACTATGGGTCTCCTCGCGTATGCGTACTTGTAGTGGTATGGGCCGTACACACGCATGTACGCTCACTATCACTATGGGTCCCCTCGCGTATGCGTACTCGTAGTGGTACGGGCCGTACACACGCATGTACGCTCACTATCACTACGTGTACGCATACGCGAGGAGACCCATAGTGATAGTGAGCGTACATGCGTGTGTACGGCCCGTACCACTACGAGTACGCATACGCGAGGAGACCCATAGTGATAGTGAGCGTACATGCGTGTGTACGGCCCGTACCACTACGATTACGCATACGCGAGGAGACCCATAGTGATTGTGAACGTAGGCACGCGTGTACGGGCCGTTGCAATGCATTTGGGGTGCCCTAGGGCCCCGAAACGCACCGTACATGTGTGTGACGCTCCAAATTACATAGGGGACACATGAGGGACAAGTATTAAGGCCTACATGCATGCTGGTTGTCATGGAGACCAAGTTCAAATTTCGAATTTGTTCTGGAAGGTGCACAGCAGAAGTCAGTTGGAATTCTTCTACTTTGTTGCAATGTGTTTGTGGGGCTGACATCATGCAGGAAAATGAAACCGATAGAGAACCCACAGACTGCTAGGTTTGAAGGGATTGGAGGAAACATAGGATGCAAATGTGAGTGACCAATCACTCTGTACTCCTGTGCATGAGATGGGCCAGCAAGGCAGATATAAGGCAGCCAGGTCCCATGAGGGAGCACTTGCCTGCACATCTCTGTATTCCACGACCCAGCTGCTGCTACTGATTCCCTGGAACCATGTCAAGGGCTGTGGAGAGGTCACAGCCATTCACCCTGGAGGAGAACATGGCTTTGGTGGATGTGATCCTCCCACAGTACCCCATGCTGTATGGGCGACCAGGTTATCAGGTGAGTGCAGTGTCCACTGCCACAGACTGTGTCCCTTTTTTGTGACTGTGACTTCTGCCATTGTGTCCAGGTGTGACACACATGCTATGTACTGTAGGGGGGGTCCCAAGGGGGGGGGGAATGCCTGATGTCTCCCAGCAGTGCCCTGAGACAGGAGGGGTGGGGGCCTATCACTCCCAGCAGTGCCCTGAGACAGGAGGGGTGGGGGCCTATCACTCCCAGCAGTGCCCTGAGACAGGAGGGGTGGGTGCAGAGTCCTCCCAGCAGTGCCCTGAGACAGGAGGGGTGGGGGCCTATCACTCCCAGCAGTGCCCTGAGACAGGAGGGGTGGGGGCCTATCACTCCCAGCAGTGCCCTGAGACAGGAGGGGTGGGTGCAGAGTCCTCCCAGCAGTGCCCTGAGACAGGAGGGGTGGGGGCCTATCACTCCCAGCAGTGCCCTGAGACAGGAGGGGTGGGGGCCTATCACTCCCAGCAGTGCCCTGAGACAGGAGGGGTGGGTGCAGAGACCTCCCAGCAGTGCTCTGAGACAGGAGGGGTGGGGGCCTATCACTCCCAGCAGTGCCCTGAGACAGGAGGGGTGGGGGCCTATCACTCCCAGCAGTGCCCTGAGACAGGAGGGGTGGGTGCAGAGTCCTCCCAGCAGTGCCCTGAGACAGGAGGGGTGGGGGCCTATCACTCCCAGCAGTGCCCTGAGACAGGAGGGGTGGGGGCCTATCACTCCCAGCAGTGCCCTGAGACAGGAGGGGTGGGTGCAGAGACCTCCCAGCAGTGCCTTGAGACAGGAGGGGTGGGGGCCTATCACTCCCAGCAGTGCCCTGAGACAGGAGGGGTGGGGGCCTATCACTCCCAGCAGTGCCCTGAGACAGGAGGGGTGGGGGCCTATCACTCCCAGCAGTGCCCAGAGACAGGAGGGGTGTGTGCAGAGTCCTCCCAGCAGTGCCCTGAGACAGGAGGGGTGGGTGTGATGCACAGTGTGAGCCTGGATCATTGATTGTGTCGTTGCCCTCATTCCACCTGTGTACTTTCAATGGCACGTACTGCTTTTGCCCTTCCCCAGAGGATCATGTCCCTATGACAAAGGTGCAATGCGTTGGATGCATACTAGGCCTTGTTGTAAACAGCGAATGTGTTCTAATCTGTGTCCCTGTGACATGTGCCAGGTGTATTGATGTAGTGTCACTTGTCCATCCTCACAGGTAGACGCCTCTGCCAAGGAGCAGATATGGCTGGACGCCGTCAGCGCCGTGAGGAGTGCGGAAGGTCGGAAGCGGCGCCTGACCCAGGTGAGGAAACGCTGGCAGGATATCCGGTGCTGGACGCGGAGGATCGCACGGGTCCTGCTGGGGGACTCACCTGAGAGCCACAAGAACCGCGGGCGCCGCCGTCTCTCCCACATCCAGAAACGTGTGCTGGCGGTGGTCTTTCCTGACTTGGACAGGCGTCTACAGGAGATGCAGCAGCCGGAAGGGGGTAGGTACATGTGTGTGTTTCTTGTGTTTCACCAGCATTTGTAAGTGCAATGTTCCATGGATACACTTCCAGGGTTTATGGTGCTGTGCAGATCCTATTCCCCACAGTATTGCAGTGCTCTCCTGCCTGCCTTCCCCTCCTTGCAATGTGTTCCCTGGTCTCTGGGTAGTCACTCCATCACAAAGTTATGTAGCCTGACACATTCTCCAAGTGTCCAATGCCTGCAGCATCATGTGTGGGGGTGGTGTGTAACAGGTTTAGTGACCTTGCCTGTGCCCTGTCCAGTTCTGGACTTGTGGGTTCCATGTCAGTTGGCACTAATGCTGATTCCAGACATGGGAGTTAATCTCTCGAGTGCAAGGCCTTCCAGCAGGCATGTCCCATGTGGTGGCCTGTGACATGATGTGCATGATTGTGCGTTAGGCATAGTGCAGGGATGTTAGCGTGTGTTGCAGTCATTCCCATTCAGGAGCATGGAGTTGTGTGGCCACTACTGTCCCCAGGGGCATCTTTTCCTAGGTATCATGTGTGTAAGCCGAGAATGTCGACAATCTCTGTGTCTACAGCATAGGTTGTGCTCTGTGCCATTGTCCCCTGGCACCATGTATATTGACGTGAGATGTATTGCAAGTGTCCACTGTACAGCCTGACCTGATTTTCCTATTACATACTCACGGTGGCCATTGCCTTTGTGTCTTGTTGCAATCATCTGATGATGGCCATTTGTACATGATAATTTGGACAGCCGCACCTTGGGTAGTTTGTGTGCAATATTGAAGTTTTGCATCCCATGTGTATTTCACCCTGACTAAGAGATGTAAGTGCTTCCTGTGTCTCCACAGATTTGTCTCATGTAGGGGGTGGGTGGCGCGGGCATGGCATACATGTCAAGACCTGTCATCTCCTTGCTAGGACTGGCCAGTGTGTGATGTTTGTCTGGACATACACTCAAGGTGCATTGTGCCAGTCAGGGTGGGCATGTTCTCAGTATTACCTATGCTGCATGTGCCTCTAGTTCCTGGATGTGGTCCCTGCTCATCCCTATTGCCTGCCACGCTGTGTGGTGCAGATGCAGTGCTGGATTGTCCCCAGGGCCTTGCTCCTCAGTCAAAATTCCATGTCATCTCATTTGCTATTGTGTCATGCTCTCCATAGTTTTTCCATGGCATGGTGGGTCACACAACTGTGTCTTGCAGGGCCTACATATGTACCTTGTTTTGTAGTTGTAACTCTTCCTTTGTTTCAGGGTGTGCACTGTGACCTAAGTAGATTTGACTCATGTGATATATGTATACAGTTGTATGATTAATTTCTGTCTCTTCACCCTGCCCACAGCATCGTCGGGGGACACGGAGGGAGACATGGACACAGACGGCGCGGAGGGACCGAGCACCAGTGCCAGCGGTGACATCGGGGCTGGCACTTCGAGTGGGACTGAGGCGGTGGAGAGTGAACCCGGGGACCTGTCGACTGGCACAACAGAGTATGAAGCTGACGGGTCCGAGGAGGATCACTCCGAGTGGGCGGTGGCTGCACCACCATCTGACAGCAGCCCTACATCTGGCACCGCCCCCTCCATTGGCATCAGCCGCCTCCCACGTGCTCGTGTCCCTTCCCAGCGTGCACGGTCCCCCCATATGTCTCCTTCCTGCCAGGCACCGCACCCCCTGCCCCTGTCTCCACTGCTGCCGCCAATGCTGAGTCTGTGGACATCCAGCGGCAGTTGCAGATTGGTCAGACTGCGATCCTTAATGTCCTCCATGGCCACAGCCAGGTCCTCAACAACATGGAGGCATACTTGGAGGGCATTCATTCATCGTAGGCTGACCAACGCAACTTGCTGAGGTCCATAGACTCCACACTGACTGCAGCAGTGGGTCTCCTGCAGCGCTATGTCCCACCACCTACCCCTGCTCCTTCCACAATTCCCACTCCCATGCCTGTCCCACATACACACAGACGTAAGCATGCACCCACCACAACAGACACAGGCACCACACCAGCAGGGAAGGTCCGCCGCACACCTCCTGACACGCACACACAGGGTGCAGTAGGCACACCCACTGGGTCGGGGGGCAAACGTGTGACACGCAGCCAGAGTGGGAGTCCGCTTTCCACCCAATCCACTCCCTCCAAATCCCCTCCCCTCAGCTCTCCTGGCCACATCTCCCCCAAGGACTCCTTCATGGCCGCTCTGTCCCTGAGCCCCACATTGACACCACCCCGCAAGCGGTCAAGGATGTCCCCGGTCAGGGTGCTTGAGTCCCCCCCCTGTCCACATCCTCCCCCAGTGGCGCTGCGACCCATCCCTCTGACACCCCCCCCTCCTTGGGGCCTGTGGTTCCTTCGGGTGCAGGGGAGTCCCTGGAGGACCTTGCAAAGGTGTGCAGTGACATCCTGGCCTCCGCCTTTGGCCCTGCCCCACCCCCTGTGGTGGAGTCCTCCATCCCTGCACCCACGATGCCTACCCTTCACCCTCCTGTCCCTGCGGTGCCTGTTTCCTCACCCCCACATGATGCCCTCACCCCTGTGGAAGACGACGGAATGTAACTGTGCAGGCAAGCTAGGGGACACGCATCCCACTGTGTCCCCCATCCAGCTGGGACTCCTGGACTGCCCTATGGGCTTTGTTAATATTGGACTTACGTCATACTAGTTTTTTGCTCATGCTGAATAAAGCTATTTATTTTTTTCCCTTGGAACACTCCTGCATTGCTGGCATTGCTGTTGGTGGGGCTGCTACATGGTTGTGGGTGTTGGTCATGTGTTGGGTGTGTGGGAAATGTAGTAGTGTGCTGCTCATAGGGGGGACCCTGGGATCTGTGTGCCTCACACGGTGTTAGCTACCTTTCTCCATTCATGTATGCAGTTGCTGCATGTTGCAATTGTCCCAAGGTGTATTAATTCCTCTGTGTACCCTGACTTCTTCCCTGCAGGGTGTCCCCTGACTTTAGCACAGAGCTGTGTGTCCATTAGCTGGGTGTGTGACCTAGTCCTTCACCTTTGCACATGCATGCTGAGCGATGTCTCCACCTGCATCATTCGTGGCATCCTTGGTAGTCATTGTACTTGTGTATGTGGCCTATTGACATGACTTCATGTGTACATGTTTTCTGTTCTACGCTATGCATGCGTATACTCCCAACCTCGCACACATGTGGTACATGTACTGCAGGGTCTTTGTACACCTGACTGACATTTGTGGGCATGGTATATGTGACTACTCCACCCTTTGCGTTCCATGGGCACTGCTGGGAGTGATAGGCCCCCACCCCTCCTGTCTCAGGGCACTGCTGGGAGGACTCTGCACACACCCCTCCTGTCTCTGGGCACTGCTGGGAGGACTCTGCACACACCCCTCCTGTCTCAGGGCACTGCTGGGAGGACTCTGCACACACCCCTCCTGTCTCAGGGCACTGCTGGGAGTGATAGGCCCCCACCCCTCCTGTCTCAGGGCACTGCTGGGAGGACTCGGCACCCACCCCTCCTGTCTCAGGGCACTGCTGGGAGGACTCTGCACCCACCCCTCCTGTCTCAGGGCACTGCTGGGAGTGATAGGCCCCCACCCCTCCTGTCTCTGGGCACTGCTGGGAGGACTCTGCACACACCCCTCCTGTCTCTGGGCACTGCTGGGAGGACTCTGCACACACCCCTCCTGTCTCAGGGCACTGCTGGGAGGACTCTGCACACACCCCTCCTGTCTCTGGGCACTGCTGGGAGGACTCTGCACACACCCCTCCTGTCTCAGGGCACTGCTGGGAGTGATAGGCCCCCACCCCTCCTGTCTCTGGGCACTGCTGGGAGGACTCTGCACACACCCCTCCTGTCTCAGCGCACTGCTGGGAGGACTCTGCACACACCCCTCCTGTCTCATGGCACTGCTGGGAGTGATAGGCCCCCACCCCTCCTGTCTCAGGGCACTGCTGGGAGGACTCTGCACCCACCCCTCCTGTCTCAGGGCACTGCTGGGAGGACTCTGCACACACCCCTCCTGTCTCTGGGCACTGCTGGGAGGACTCTGCACACACCCCTCCTGTCTCAGGGCACTGCTGGGAGGACTCTGCACACACCCCTCCTGTCTCAGGGCACTGCTGGGAGTGATAGGCCCCCACCCCTCCTGTCTCAGGGCACTGCTGGGAGGACTCTGCACCCACCCCTCCTGTCTCAGGGCACTGCTGGGAGGACTCTCCACCCACCCCTCCTGTCTCAGGGCACTGCTGGGAGGACTCTGCACACGCCCCTCCTGTCTCAGGGCACTGCTGGGAGTGATAGGCCCCCACCCCTCCTGTCTCTGGGCACTGCTGGGAGGACTCTGCACACACCCCTCCTGTCTCTGGGCACTGCTGGGAGGACTCTGCACACACCCCTCCTGTCTCAGGGCACTGCTGGGAGGACTCTACGCACACCCCTCCTGTCTCTGGGCACTGCTGGGAGGACTCTGCACACACCCCTCCTGTCTCAGGGCACTGCTGGGAGGATTCTGCACACACCCCTCCTGTCTCAGGGCACTGCTGGGAGTGATAGGCCCCCACCCCTCCTGTCTCTGGGCACTGCTGGGAGGACTCTGCACACACCCCTCCTGTCTCAGGGCACTGCTGGGAGGACTCTGCACACACCCCTCCTGTCTCAGGGCACTGCTGGGAGTGATAGGCCCCCACCCCTCCTGTCTCAGGGCACTGCTGGGAGGACTCTGCACCCACCCCTCCTGTCTCAGGGCACTGCTGGGAGGACTCTGCACCCACCCCTCCTGTCTCAGGGCACTGCTGGGAGGACTCTGCACACACCCCTCCTGTCTCAGGGCACTGCTGGGAGTGATAGGCTCCCACCCCTCCTGTCTCTGGGCACTGCTGGGAGGACTCTGCACCCACCTCTCCAATTGCACAATGTGTACGCTCATGACATGCACGGATGTGGGTACGCTCCATGCATTCGAGGTGGGGGTACGTGTCGTACTTACACTGTTGGGGTGGGGGTACGCTCCATGCATACGGGGTGGGGGTAGGGGTCGTACTTACACTGTTGGGGTGGGGGTACGCTCCATGCATACGGGGTGGGGGTAGGGGTCGTACTTAGACTGTTGGGGTGGGGGTACGCTCCATGCATTTGAGGTGAGGGTACGGGTCGTACTTACACTGTTGGGGTGGGGGTACGCTCCATACGTACGCGTGTGAGGGTACGTGTCGTACTTACACTGTTGGGGTGGGGGGTACGCTCCATACGTACGCGGGTGAGGGTACGTGTCGTACGTACAATGTTTGCATGGGGGGTACGCTCCATGCATTCGAGGTGAGGGTACAGGTCGTACTTACACTGTTGGGGTGGGAGTAGGCTCCATACGTACGCGGGTGGGGTACGGGTCGTACTTACACTGTTGGGGTGGGAGTACGCTCCATACGTACGCGGGTGGGGTACGGGTCGTACTTACACTGTTGGGGTGGTGGTACGGTACGTACATACACTGTTGGGGTTGGGGTACGCTCCATGCATACGCGGGTGAGGGTACGGGTCGTACTTACACTGTTGGGGTGGGGGTACGCTCCATATGTACGCGGGTGGGGTACGGGTCGTACTTACACTGTTGGGGTGGTGGTACGGTACGTACTTACACTGTTGGGGTGGGGGGTACGCTCCATGCATACGGGGGTGGGGGTACGGTCCGTACATATCCGTCCCCACGCTATGTGATGCTTGTGCGGGCCGTACCCAGGCCTTTGCCACGTGGGTACAGCCGTCCCGCCATTGTTGGGGTGACGTAGGTGTGGGCGTGGTACAACTCATACCCTCGCTCTTAAGGCGTGGGTACGGGACGTACCTGTATAGTTGTGTTGCCGGTTCGCGTCGTCAGGCACTTCCGTTGTGGCGGACGCTGGCTTTGCTGGACACGCCCCCACCCCCTCGTAGTGACCAGGGCATGGGGGTCAGGTATGTCCAGGGCATGTGTGCTGTGTGACTTTGGTGGTGATTTTGTGGCCTGCCCCTGGTCCTGCCCCCCCCCCTTTCTCCCCCTCCCTTAGTTGTTCTGACCTTCTGCGGCGTCTGCGTCGGAACCTGTAGAGGAGGTCGACTGCTATGAGGGCCGGGATGACATGTAGGTTCGGGTCCATGTCTGTCCGTCGCGTACGGGTCCTCCTTGTTCGCGTCGTCCTGTCTGTCCGTCGCGTACTGGTCCTCCTTGTTCGCGTCGTCCTGTGTGTCCGTCGCGTACTGGTCCTCCTTGTTCGCGTCGTCCTGTCTGTCCGTCGCGTACTGGTGGTCCTTGTTCGCGTCGTCCTGATTTCCCGGCAGCCGGAAAATATTCACCGTGCGGGATGACGTCGGTGCGAATCGTAATTCCTGGTTCGTGAATGGCAGGCTGCGAGCGTCCCGACGTCAGGTCGGCGCTTTCCCGGATCGCATTTGTAGGATTATTTTGTTCGCTGGTGGTTTTTTACGATTCGTACGGAAATGGTGTTCCCGTGCGAATCGTAATTCCATGTTTGTATTTTTTTACGACCGGGTACGCGTCGGACGGAGAATATGCTCCGTCCGACGGTTCGTACCCGGTTTTTACAGGATCGTAATTGGCACCAGAGATGGTAAACTAGCTCAGTAATATTGTTTCATAAGGAGTTGGGTGGAGCACTTTCAAATTAAACCAAGGTCTAGTTAGTACTGCATACCCTTTAGATGAAATCCCTGTCGTTTTTTCCTCTAGATGTATTGCTTCTACAGATAGGCTTTAGTGTTTCAACAAAAGCCCTTCCATTTTTTAATCATTGGTAAGGGGATACATTTCACACTATGTAACAGAATGGCAGGAATCCATGTATCCATGCTTTGGTTCCCCATGCACACAAAGATTCTATGTAGATCCTTTTCAATGGCCCTTACCTTTGCAATATTGTTGCTCTTGGCATACTCATACAAGAGACGTGCCCACAAATAGAAAGAACGCTTTCCACAAGCTTGCCAAAGCCAGGCCTTTTGTTTTGCCATTGCATGATTTCTTTATCATGATTTCTGTTTGGGGAAACTTGCTTGTCTTGTTCCTTCTTGCCCAAGAGAAAGGATGACCTTCATGAATAACAAGTTCTCAAAGGGTGGGGTTACATGCCTGGTTCAATATGAAGTCACAAATCTGTACCAGCATTTGGAAGTTGTGGAAAAAATTGACACACAGTACAAGAGAATGTAAAGTAAAAATAAAAAGACTGAACTTTATTTCTAAACATATAAACATGCATTCTACAGTGTGGCTGAATCAAAATCATGTTGTTTTTCTTTATTCACAAGGTTAGGTACACTACAAGAGAGAGAGGGGTAACATATTGAATACCCTTAACTCTTAGGTAGACATTAAAGAGGGCTCACAGACTGCCCTACCACCTATCAGGCCATGTTTGAAACCCCTAGATGATTTGGTGGTTGTTGACAACTTTTGCATTCAACTTATTTTCTCCAGTAGCCCTATGTAAGAACACCAAATAGTGTGGGCCACATTATAAGTACACATCTGCATATTCATGCTTAGTGACTCATGGAAGAGTGATGTTTGAGGATGGAAAAATGAAGTGAATATAGGCGGTGCATATTAAGATAATGGAAAAATTGAATAATCAGATAATGTTTTTCCTGTCTTTAGGCCAATTTGCTGATTTGCTTGTGGATGACAAGTTTTACTTGATCGCAATCACATAAATGTAATTTTCCAAAACCCAACCCAGTGTTTCACATGGTCTACTTCATCCTCATATTATGCTATTTGCCTGAAGGATGGGTAAGAGAAATGACGGAGTTGTTTTTTCTGTTCATCATATTTTAATTTAAAGGAAACATTTTCATTACTTGAATAAGGTACCTGTTAAATGATTTGCAGGGTTTTACTCTACATTCCTTGCAGCAGTGGCTTACCGTCCCATTAATATAATGAAGCAGTTTTAAAATAATGCTAAGAATACTGTATTCATTTCCTGCTTACTGTTGCTAATTATTCCTTAACGATAGATATTTTAGCTTTACTTAATATATATAGTTTTGCTCAGCCCATACATGGTCCAACACAATCTGTGGGGCATTGTTTTAACTCTAACACTTGATTTTCATATTATTATTAATGAGATATTAACACCATTGTCATAGGAAGATCAAGTTTTTATTCAATTTCCCTTTCTCATTCCCTAAAGAAATAAGGAGCCATCACCCCAGGTAGACAATGTTGCTAAGCAATTTTGGATCAATCATTGATAAGTAATTTACTGTATTTTCGACATTGGCCTAAACCTCATGTAACACTTCTGCTACCAAGTTTTTTTGTTGTTTGTTTTTTATTTAATAGTGTTTCTTGATTTTCAATTTAGCTTACATAGTCCCGAGGGCAAGGGGAGTTATACATATTATTGTACGACAACATACTACAATGTAACAACTGATGCATTTGACACAATCTTAACCCTTTAAGTGTGCCCGTCGGCCAACGGCCGTCGCGAGGACTACCTCGGTAGCGCTGTGCACGTCCGTTGGCCGACGTGGCCCCACCCACTCAATGGAACGCCCCACAATTTCGCCGCGGTTAAGGCGTTAAGATTAGTAGCGAAGCCGCTGAGATCTTCTGTAGTTCCATATAGCACTATTAACATAACTTTTAACACATTAGCGTTTGTCATGCTCCAGAAGAGAGGCCTTGATGATCTAATAAAGCTGGTCATGGTATTGTGTACACATTAGTGTCATTTAACAATTTATGGACTATAGGTGCCAATCTGATTGCACCTGCGTGTGGGGGGAATTAAAAGACAGTCTATCCTCATGAGTTTATGGGTGTAACTAGGCTGGGTGTTCAGCCTGGGAGGGCAGGAAGGAGGCGAGGGGTGGGAAGATGGTGAGAAGAGCGAGCTGGCGCTGGCAAGGGTGAAGCCGACAGGTGAGAGAGCGACTACCATTGAGTATTAAGTTAGACCTGTGGGGGCCCCGGGTCAGAGAGAGCATTGTTCAGTTTTGATTCTATAAATGTTAGATACTTTTGCCAGTATGGGGGATTGATAGCAGTGGGGTGATTTAGAAGGTTGCCATGTGTCAGCTAATGTTCGCGCACTAGTGCCCTGCAAAGGTCAACGATCTACGCATGTATATGTGGTGCTGAGTTCGACTGGGGCGCATAGCCAGCTTGCGCTTGGCTAGGTCAAGTGCTAGGTCTAGAAAATTGTTGATGGTTTTGCGTCATGCTTTGCATTTGGTTATGCCCAGCAGAAAGTGAGCGCCCCGCTCTGTAACCATTGTGTCAGTGGCCTTAGAGAATGTGGAGGCCACCTCGTTCCAGTATGCTGTTAGCTAAGGGCATACCCACATCATGTGTATAAATGTGGCTTCAGGGTTGTGGCATTGAGGGCATATATCAGGGAAATTTGCATACATTTGTGCAAGCCTATTTGGAGTGAGCTATGTATGGTGATGTAAATTAAATTGGCTGTATTTAATACTGGCATTTGTGGATATTGGGCCACAGGCATGAAACTTAGGAATTGCAATTTCTAAATTGCGATTTTTAAGAAATCCCAATTTAGGAATCGCAATTCCTTATGCATGTAGGAATCGCAAAAAAAATTGTGATTCCTACACATTCCTTATTTGCGACTCACAAATTGTGAATCACAAATAAGGAAGGGCTTCCCATTCATTCCTATGGGCCTAGACGCCCATATGAATCAATGGGAATTGAATGCGCAATTTGCGAGTACTAAATAGGTACTCCCAAATAGCGCATGCAATTTAAAAGGGTGCCAAAAGGACACCCTGATGCACCCCTGAAAGTGCAATTAAAAACATGTTGCACACACACATGCCCCAATGGCATTTCTGTGTGCAACATAGGACTTTGAAAAATGCACAAAAGTGCATTTTTTAAAGATTTCACAAATTACGGTAATTTACGTTTCTTAAAAGCGAAATCGCAGTTTTTTTGTTTTTTGCATTGCATTTAGGGAATCGCAATTTGCGATTCCCTAAATGCAATCGCAATTTAAGTAATCGCAAATTTTGCGATTTCTTAAATAGCGATTTTTGCATTTGGGATGATGCATCCCAAATACAAAAATTGCAGTCGCAAAGGGTGGGATTCTAAGAATCTGCCCCTTTGCGACCGCAAAAATGATGCATGTGCCCCATTATCTTTGGTAACCCTATGCACTATATCCACTGTTTGTCAGTTAGTGAGGTTGATAATGTCGTTTCCCAGTATTCTCTAAGTGGTGCTAAGATACGGTATCTGGTCTCAAAGAGTTATATATCATGGTGATTTCCCTCTTACCCCCACCATGCGTTAGTAATGTTTGCAGTAAACTGGATGTTTCAGGTTTGTCGTGTGTATTGCCACATGTCCTGAATATCTGAAGTGTACGCAACACATACAATAAGAATGAGCCGTAATCGTCTGCAAGAGTTTCGACCTCGCTGAGAGTCAAGTCAACGAATAAATCAACACAGGTCATTAGACCGGCTGCAATACAATCTGCCATTTCCGAGGGCATAGATCTTGTATTAGGGCCGGGAAATATCCCAAGTGGTAAGTTGGGGGCGTAAGGTGGGGGTGAGTAATTTGTCCATAAGTAACGGGTCCAGCAGCTGCGAGCCGTAGACATTAATATATTTCCCGGCTTTTAAAGGATCACTGTTTCAGAACCATTCAGCCACTCTGGCATCTTGGATTGGCATTGGGCGGATGCCCAGCATCCCAGTTCAGTGGTGTTGTGACCTACCAGCCACCGCAATGGCCATTGTAGCTGTGCAGCTGTATAATAATGCTCATAGTTAGTAGCTCCCAGGCTGCCCTCCATGATTGTGGTGTTGAGTTTTGTGAGGGCAACTCTGATTCTTGTTTTACCCCAGATTAGAGACGTTTGGAGTGATTTTAAATCATGAAAGAATTTACCTGGCAACAGGAAAGGAAGAGCTGCAAAGAAGTACAGCAGCCTGGAAAGTAGCATCATTTTAGATATGGCTATGCGCCCCATGGGGGAGAGTGATAGTTCCGTCCAGAACGTTGGCAATTGCCCTGCCCAGATTACCATCTATTAAGTTTGCTTGTGAATGATATATTTGAACTCCTAAGTACTTGAATGAGTCGCAAGACCAGGTGTGTGAGGCTTGTGGTAGGCCCGCCCGTTCTTCTGGTGTCTGAGGTGCCATTGGGAATGACAGAGATTTTCCCCAATTCACTTTTAAGCCAGAAATGCAGCCATAGCGTTCCAGCAGTTCCTTCTTTCGCGATTGGATTATGCCAATGCATTATACATTGGCCTCCCTAACTACCAGCTAAAAAAGCTTCAGACCATCCAGAATGGGACTGCCAGAGCACATTTAGGCATTTCCAGGAGGACTAGCACTAAGCAACTTCTTAGGGATCTGCACTGGCTCCCGGTGGGTCAGCGTGTTCTGTTCAATGCTCTCACTATTGCTCATGGTGCCCTATATAAATCGGGGCCCACGTATTTTAGGAGACGCTTTGATTTCTATGTGCCTCTTAGACATGTTCGCTCCACTGGGCAATGCCTGGCTGATATCCTTCGCTACCGCCTTGCTAGAGCTGGAGGTAGCTCCCTCTCTGTCAGGGCGGCTAAGGCCTGGAATGCCCTGCTCTATGAGCTTCGGAATACCCAGGATCTTAGGCTGTTTAAAAAGCAGCAAAAAACATTACTTTTCAATTAACCAATCAATCTTGGCCCTCGCTGCCTATCTCCATGAAAACTGGCATTCGCGCCGGGACACTTTAGAGTATCCGAGCGTGCTATAAATGGAGGTTAACATAACATAACATAATATGAACACTGTCTGATGGCCCCGTAGATATATCAGCACATCGTCAGCGTCGAGTGAGGCAATGTGCCATGGGTTGTGCGCTTTGATGCCCCAGTCAATTACCCAGCTGCGGAATGCACAGGCCAGAGGCTCCATCGCCAATGCAAAGATAATCATCACTAGAGGGTACCCCTGTCTTGCACCTCGCTCAATATTAAAGGAGTCTGAGATCGTGCTGCCTGTCTTGACATGTGCCTGTGAGCTTAATCCATTGTAGGAACTGGGGGCCTATACCATAATCTGCTGATGCCGCCTCAGGTACTCCCATCCCAGGGTATCGAATTATTTTTCTATATCTAGGGAAGCGATCCATGTCAGTTCCCCTGCCATGTATGCCCATTCTAGTAACAGGAAGAGCCGCC